>NC_057810.1:455951897-456551897 GCF_018294505.1 Triticum aestivum | reverse complement strand
TTAGACAGGCTCATTCCCGAAGAGCGCACGTGTAGGCTTCCTATTATCATGCTCATGCAAATGCTAGAATATACCACATTATTAAGTGATGCAATTCACACCCACCTAGAAGTATGGGACTAAACTTTAGTCCCACTCACACCACACTTAGAGCATGGTTAATAGTATAGCCAACATCCGGCTATATGAAGTTAACACGTCATCTAGAACCAACCTAATAGCCTGCTAATACAATAGTTAGTCCCTTTAGTATAATAGTATAACATTAATAATGGCCCCACCTTTTGTCTCACAAAGTATGTTCGAGCTCCTGCTACAACCGGCTACAAGTTTACAACCCGCTGTCATCTAATTGTAGTACTTGCTCTAATGTTACTCTCCACTGTGTAGTCTAAAATGCCGGGCATGCAGCGGGCGATGCCCTCGGTCGGCGTGCCAGTTCAACGGCGGAAGCAGTGAGAGGCCATGTCGCCCTGACTTGCCATGAATGTGGAGCGGCGGGCTCAGCTGGCGCCAGGCGGGAAGCGCACGCGGGAGGGGGGAGGGGTTTTTGTTGGGCCAAGAAGGTGAGAAGCCAACTTGGGATCGGTCCAGACGGGGAAATATCATGTGCTCCCATACTCACTAGTAGTTTCATGCATATGACACTAGTCTATGTTACTACTCCCTCCTTTCCGGTTTATAGAGATGTTTAGACTAACATAGTAATATGTTACAGTAGAAGTTACTCCCCACTATGACCAGCCTTGGCCTCTCCCAGTGCTCCACCATGTATAGCTGCTAAGCCTGCCACGTAGGCATAAAATATGATGTGGCAAGTTAATTAAGAAGAGAGAGACTAGTTTGGCAACCGCGGGAAGAAATGGTGGAAAGACAGTTTTGAGTCTATAGCTAATTAAATGAAGCAAGCTTAGCAACAACAAACTAAGCACCTATGCATTGGAGACTTGAGTTGCTAAGCCATTTAATGCACTTAGCACCTCATCTAAGCACATCTAAGAACTTAGCACTTAGTACCCCCTTGACCATGGACCTTGACAGTGTACGTCACCTTGTGTCCAGATCTGAGATGCCATGTGTACCAAATGAATGACTCCAAGCTCGACCACCGTGATGCAAGAGGTGCGAGCCGAGGAACACTATTGGAGACACCCCCCTCAGACTAGTCACAATGGGTAGTAACATAGACTAGTAACATGCTCATGTTACTAGTCTATGTTACTACCTCTATAGTAACATATGTGTGGTAACATGCAACAGTTCATTTATTAGGCTATAGGCACATCTTGCTTTGGTATGTGTGATGTTACTACTTTCCTCTCTTTCTTCATTTATTGCTTGCCACAACATCTACTTTATCTAGACATGTGTGATGTTACTACCTATGTTACTCCCACTGTGGATAGTCTCATAATTTTCCTCGTCATCATCTGAGTCCTAGAAGATCTCACCCACATCATCATTAGGCATGAAGCCGCCTTGATAGACAACGTGTGCAGAAGGAGTAGAGGCGACTAGGGATGCACCATGTCGTGGGCACTCTGTACGTGCTTGTGTGCGTGCAGCGTGCGTGTTTTTTCATCGATGCTAGCTCTAAGGACGAGGCTGCGGTCATCTTCGTCTCCGACTAGTCGTTGAGCAACAATGACAAAGAGATGCTGCAAGAGATGCGTAGGCGCCGTTGTGTGCGAGCTTCACCGTAGCATGATGAACCGGACGTCGCCGCAGATGGCGCATGCCTCCATGCAGCCGAGTGTGTGCGCATGCATGTGTTATTCACGTGCATTCTGCGGCCGAGTGTGTGTGCATGCATGTGTTGTGTACGTGCATTGTGTGCTCCATGTTGTGCACGTATGTGCATGAGTTGGATTAGATGGAGTTAGTGCATTTACATGCATGGCTGCATGCGTCCTGTACATGTGTGGCTTGTTGCGTGGTTATCAATATAAACTATAAAACATCTTCAACTTAGCATCCTGATGTATCGTCTCTAGTGGTTAGTGAAGAGTTCATGTTCTTTTATTTGTTTATAGGTGGGCAGGTGGCAAAAAACAGGGGAAAACACGCAAGGTTCCTTGCAGACGCTCCACCGCGAGGTTCCTTGCTCCTTCTGGGTCGTCAGAATCTATGTTCTTCAACTCTTTTTTTACATGAGCTTTATTCATCCTTTTTCCAACACGCGAGACATCTAGCATCAAGGTGCACGTGTCATGCAAGAAAATGGAGATAATCAAATAAGCAGTGCATAAGTGAGTCGTGCAGTTCGATGGCACCTACTACGCAATATTGTTTCTCCTCGATGGTACATGAATAGTGCACATACTCAACGATGGAGCACGAGATGGTAGCCATGACATGGTCAGCGCTTTTTTGGAGAGAGCATGTACTAAATAACTTTGATGTGTCCCGTCAACTCGCAGAACGACGAGAAGCTTGCTTACTACGTACAATATTACACATTAGGCTTGTCCCTAAAATTCAACCCGCGCCTTGTTATATCCTGAAAATTCAGATATCGTGCTCCCAAAACTGGCGCCTTCACAACCTATGCCTTACTATCCCGAAATTACAATGCACGTGAAAACTCCCTCTAGCTGCCAAATCCCAACACGTGAAATCCCCCTTCTAACCCTGAGCTGAAAGGGCGACTAGTTCAAATCGGTGGGGATACTTTTGTAACACACCCTACATTTTGGACAAGCGCGTCCCTAAGTCATGGTTCACCCCCTCCCATTGCCTCCTTTTTGCCATTCAAAATCCCAGGCCGCCATAACCTCTCCACTCCAGCCGCGAAACCCCACCCTCCTCCATCTGCCACCTCACCGCTGCCTAGCCGGAGCCTCTTCCCCGATGACATCGTCCACCGCAACAGCTCGACATCCCTCGTGTACCTCCCCCGATGAGGATCCGTCGTCCATCTCATTGTCTCCCTGGTTCAGCCGCCCCATCCTCCACCTCCAAGGAGCTACTCCGACGATCGCCTCGTCTATCGCGGCTGCTCCATCCCCACAGTGCCGCCTTAACCTGTTCCACCGGAACCGCAACATCCTCACCGACTCCTCGGATGAAGCCAAGGCCTACTCGGCGCCACCAAAGAGGTTGTACACTCATCGCATTGCACCTTCTCCTTAACTCGACCTCCCGGTGCCGGCAATGCTCCATCCCGCACCCCCATGGAGCGGCTACCTTGAAGCCGGCACCACGGGCGACATCTCCATGGCGGCTCTCCCCCAGTGTGAGGCCCCTTCGGCGACGGCGGCCATACCAGCCGGATCTGCTGCAGCTACTCTGGCTCTCACTCGCTTGCTCGCGCTGCTGCTCCTACTCTGGCTCTCGCTTGCTTGCTCGCTCGCCCAGCTGCTTCTGCTCCGGCTCTCGCTCGCTCCCTCGCACTGCTCCTGCTCTAGCTCTCGCTTGCTCGCTCACACTATTGTTGTTGCTCTCCTCCTCGCTCGTGCTACTGCTCTGCTCCAATTTAGCTACACTTCAGTCGACTGAATCAACTTTTGGGTTAGTCGATTTTCAGGGGGTGGGGGGCTCTTCGGAGTTAAGGAAGAACCACCCGCAGTGAGGAGGGGGCCTCGCCTCCGAGGTACGCCAATATATATCTTATGGTTTAGGGTGGGGCAGGGGGCCTAGAGGGCTGGCCGGGTTGGCAGGGCGGCAGCGGACCAGCGGTGGGGAGTTGTTTCGGGGCGGCGAGGTGGTGCTGGGGCTGGCGGTTCAACCGGTGGTGGCTGGCAGCTCAGGGGGGTGCAGGTTGAATATGAACTGCATGCCCTCCCTAAACTACATGTCAAGTGCCTCTCTGCTACCATTGTGTTTAGTTTCGACAGTAACATTTAGATTCCACAATAAATTCAATTTCGAAAGTTAAGTTCAGTGTCAATAGTTTTTACCTCATCTGTTGTAGTCAGGTGATTTTTGGTGATGTAAATTTTACATCTATTTACATCATCTATTGGAGATGCTATTAGAATCCCACTTGAGATTAATGATGTCTGTCTTGTGCTGCTTCATCCTTGACGTCTTACGGCTCACCGGAGCTGCTCCAATGACAGAATGATCTATCACAACAGAGCAGTGCCCTGGACGCTGTCGACAGATTCCGCAGATCTTCGTCCACACCTCCGACAGCCACCTCTGACTCAACTTCTTCAGCGACCAACCCAATAATGTTGAGGTCGACACAGCTACGGCAAAGAGATTGTACACTTGTTGCATCACTTATTACTCTACATTCATGTCGATCCATTAGGGCTATTTGGTTCAACGAAAAAACATAGCAATAGGGAATTTTCCTATGGCACTCTATTATTCAATTATTCATGCATTTTGTTGAAAGGAATGGAGCAAAACATCCACCTGGACCTACTTTTCAAAATCCAATGCATGAAAACAAGACCAAGTGCATTAGTGGCAGAATAACATTGTAACTATACACGCTTTCATATGGTTTCACTTTATTTTGGCCATGTTTCTTTGCATTCCTCTGCTCTTCCAATTCATGTGAACCAAACAACCAAGTTGACAGAAATCTTGTGTTTACAAATGCTCTGCTTACTATGTGCATTCCTATCCTATTCTGGTGTTTTTCCTATCCCTGCATTTTTAGAATCATGCAAGCCAAATGAGCCCTTACAAAATTACTTCAGTTATAGGTAGGTGTCGAAGGGAACTTTGTGTCGTTTGTCCTGCTCCTGCCGCGATGTCGTACACCTCACCTGAGCTGCTCCATCGACAGAAGCATCCACCAAACCAGACATCACGACTCCTGGCCATCTTTCACCGCCTCAGATCTCCTTCCCTACCGCCGGCACCCACCGCAATGGCATCACCATCATCGACTCAGCAGATGAACCTGAGGAGTACACGGGTCCACAAGAGAGGTCGCACTCTTTTGTTTCTTCTTTTGTTATGCATCGCTTAAAATTACCTGCTACTTTATCGTCATATTCACCTCTTAGACTCCAAGTTAGGTCCGAATTAATGTTCAAACTTGAGCTCTAAATTAGCTGTGGGGCACATATCGAGGCAACAATGAATAGTATCTCTGTCTAATATCTGGTTCACCTAGGGTTTGCCTATGTTGTTCATCTTGGGTGGGAAACAAGTAGTAAAGCAATCATCATCTGTCTTTTTATTAAATTAAAGCAATCATCAGCCTGCTATCATTATTTTTGGATCCATCCACTGGTTGTTACCATCACTCTAAATTTCTGCATGCTCTCCTTACATAATCGCACCATATTTTTTTCGTCTGCATGTCAGATATTGTACACAGTCATGCTGAACATGTAGAGAAAAAAAGAAGAGTTTTGTGCGGCAATACTATGTCATCTAGACATCTCTCCATGGTGGGTTCAATGGCACCCCCTCTCCAGATTGTAATCCAGAGGAAGATATCTGTTCTGAGGCGGATTGAGACACAGCTGACCACTCTTATTTACCCCCCAAGGTGTTTGCTCTACCTTGGCATGATGATGTTAGTCATATCATGCATATGTTCCCTTGCGGTGCCTACTTTTGACATCATATATGTCATCTACTTAGTTTAGACATGTTCTATAATGCCACATGTTTAGTTTCTATATCATATATGGGAATCATGCAGTCTCATGTCTTTTAGCCAGCCATAATATATGTGAAATGTGCAATGCCATCCTGTTTAACCAGGCATCATATATTTGAATGATATGTTGCCCATCTTTTCTTCATTGCATTTATATTTATCGATAATGTTTGTACATTAAACTACTCTTCCTGTGAATCAGCCATTTGGGTGGGAGATGGAAAAATCTAGAGTGAAAACAATGCCTTCAGAGCAGACAATGCTACCTGTCGAAGCAGATCTCTTGTTGGGTCCCGATAGCTCCTCGGAGATGGATTCAGAGACAGATGACCAGTCCTATTCCCCCACCTAGGTGTATGCTCTAACTTGGCATGGTTATACTGCTCATATCATGCATATGGTGTCTTGCATTGCATAGTTTAGACATCATATACACAATATTCAACACCATGTTCTTAGTTCAGACATCATATCGAATGCCCTCTATTTAGCATATAAATCACATATGTGAATTAAATCATGCGATCCTGATTACTTAGATAACATGTAGGTGAATTATGTCATGCGATCCTGTTTAGTTATTCATCATATCTTTGAATTATCTTATGTTATGCTATCCAGTTTAGATAGACATCATATATGTGAAATTATGTCATGCTATCCATTTTAGTTGAACAATATACATGTCAACTATTTCATGCCCTCTTTTTTCCACACTATCTATTGCATCTGTCTCTCATACAATGTCTGTACATTCAACTATGTTTCCTGTTTATCAGCCATTTGAATTGGAGCGGGTGATGCCGGTATCTAGCGGAGTAAAAACACGGTCTTCAAATAAAACAGTGCTACCTCTTGGTGGAGATAGCACCCCGATTTTACATGCACGAGAACTAGCCCTACCACATATAACCCAGACTCGCGTAGATTGTACCCCTATTGTGATGGACAGAAGCCAGCTTCACCCAATCTAACCCCAACCCCAGCAAATAGTAACCCAGTTCCTATTGACACAACACCATCTCCACCACAGAGCTCCCAAACAAGAGCATTTAGTAAGGCAGCTCCAGTTCCCAAAGGGCTAGTACTACCACGGCGAACCCCAACTCCACCAGTTAGTACGCCTATTCCTATGGAGGAAGCACAACAAGCCAGTCGTAGTTTAGCATCTATGACATTTGATGTTGTTAAATCCTATGTGCATATCTTCCCATCTTGGAAATATTATACTGAAGATGAAGGAAAATGCCAGTTGCAGGTATTTGTCCAAGACTTATGTGTAAGTAATGTTATTCATGGCAATTAATTTGCTTTGTCCCATACATCCTACCTCCATGATGGTTATAATACAACAATTTTTCCCATTTTTCTCTATAGAGAAGGACCGATTTGGAAACTCAGGATGAGGTAACCTGTGCTAATACCTCTGCTATCTTCAAGAATGCTTGGTGGCAGTATCAGAATTACCTTAAGAAAATGTACTTCACCGGCAAAGAAACTCATCAAATTCCCTTACGTTCTCCTGAGACACATTTGCTAGATGATGACTGGGAATGCCTTGTTCTCTACTGGTCCCAAACCAAGAATGTGTTAAGCCCTATGAGCTCATTTTCTATTTTTAAGTACTATATTCTTGCGTCTTACTGTACTCTGTTCATGTAGAACAAGTGCCTAAACCTGAGAACAACTGTTCTAATTTAAGATTCCATTGCTATCGTGCATACTGCTTTGCTCTTGTATCACTGTATTTACTCATACAAAATTATTTTTAAATTGAAGGATCCAATCGAAACTCCAATGGCACAGCAGGTATGTTCACGCATGTTTCTTTAACAGGTTTGCTCTTATCAATAGCTATGTTGATTTCAATTTCAATTGTGTATACAGTTGACTTCTCATATCATGCATATTACTAGCATCACAACAGAGCCAATAGTGTTGTTGTACATGTAGACCCCTGGTACCCATCTGAAATCTTGTTATGCCGTGTAGTTTCCCATGCTTTGTATTCTTTCACTGCTGCTTTGTCTTGAACTGATATGATTTGAACCGTGTCTCTATTTTGATTTGGCAAGACAATGCAGTGACCATAGGACATAGATATATGTTTGTTTGATGCTTTTATTAGGTACTAGTACTTGGCAATAGAAGACTTGGTACTTTAATCCTGTCCACCTTACTAATGAACTGGTTCACCGAAATGAGTTTCATATACTAGTACATGCTAAACCTGTTATATGTCTGCTTGTTTCTTCTTTCAGAATACTGACGGAATATTGGGGAAGAGTGCCTTATTAAGCAATGGTAAAGGAAATAATGCAGATAAGGTTCAGTATAGTGAGACATCCTTGTTGGTCTCCAACAAAGCTGATAAAACAGCTAAGGAAGACTATTTTGAAGACAGTGAGATAACCCCAGAGTCCTATCTTGGTTTAGTGTTCGAGTTACTGGCCACTACCACTTGCACAAGCTATTCAAACTCACTGTCTGAATCAGTTCGGTTTTTGGAGTCTCAACTACAAGCTGAAAGACATCGATCAGCTGTGCTGCGACAAGAAGCAGAAGGACTGCGGAAATCCCTGGAGCATTCAGATGCATACTTTCTGGTGCAATAGCAAACGTTGGAGGATTTTAGTGCCAAACAGGACAAAGCTAATAAGCTTTCTAAGCTTATTTCCAGCATGGTGGATACCCAAGATAACGTTTCTTGAGCTCTTCTGAAGTTTTTTCAGTTATGCTCTTGTTTTGCTACCATGATTATTTGCACTCGTGGCCAATTTTGACGGCCAGTGTATGTAATATGCTTCTTTTTTCCCTATATTTGCACTGGTGGCGAACTTTGATGCCCAGTGGATGTAATATGTGTAATATCGGTAATAGGCTAGCGTTAGTTGCTTGCTTATTTATTTCCTTATTGTCTTGTTTAGTTGTTTGCTTGCAGTCAGCGGGCGGAATAATGCGTCGTTAATGGGTATAAAGCGATACACTGTTCATTATGGGCAAGTTTCATCTCGGGCCTTTAATGGGACCAGAGTTACGAAGGGCCTCATATGGCCGAAATACATCATGGGCCATACATGGGCCGGAAGTTACAACGGGCTGGAATCATATTGGACGACCGAGATGAAGCTACTGGGCTTAATTCCGATAGGCCGTAACGGGCAGGGTGTTAGCGGGCCATAAATGGGCGATATACGAACAGGCCGTTAACAGGCTTTCCGTGGGCCGGCCCGTTACCTTTTGACCAAGTCAAACGAGTTGGCCTTTTCACCGGAATGGGCCTATGTTGGGCCGTGCCACGTGTCAACGTATCATAGGCGCCTTTTGTCCAATGAGTGGATGACATCTGGCCCACCGAGGAGCAGACATGTGTTTCCTCCGGCCAATGAGAATTTTACAAGTGGAAAATCCCCCATTGGTCCGTGCTGCTAACGGGTTATCGGATCCAAAACCGGACCCGATAGCTTAACGGCGTCCTGTTACGGTGGATGCCACGTGTCGGTCACCCTTGATGAAAGCACTTCTATGACGCGCGATTGATCATCATGGAAGTGGACACTTCCATGATGATAATTTTGGTAATGTCATGGAACACTTCTACGACAACACAGGTATGACTATCTTGATTCTGTCATAAAATCATCATGGATGAACATGCATGACAGAAAACGTGACATACTGTGACAAACACATATCATCACGGAAGTGTATTTTTTTGTAGTGTGACTTCTCACTCGGAACTAGACATTGTACTTGTGACGCAGCTCTGACGTTGTGTTCGATCGGCACCTCGTCGTCCTTGCGGATTGGGATGGATCGTACGTTGTACTTTTGACGCAGCTCCGACGACGTGCTCGATTGGCACCTCGTCGTCCTTGCAGATCAGGATGGAGCGAACGTTGTACTTGTGACGTAGCTTAGAGAATCTTTGTGACTTAGGCGAGTACGGGGTCGCGGCTAAGCCTCCGAGTGGGAGGGTTGCTCTCCATTCGGAATGGTTTTTTAACTTAGGCGAGTACGGGGTCACAACTAAGCTCCCGAGTGGGAGGATTGCTCTCCACCCATAATGGTTTTTTAACTTAGGCGAGTACGGGGTCGCAGCTAAGCCCCCGAGTGGGAGGATTGCTCTCCACTCGGAATAGTTTTTTAACTTAGGCGAGTACGGGGTCGCAACTAAGCCCCCGAGTGGGAGGATTGCTCTCCACTCGGAATAGTTTTTTAATTTAGATGAGTACAGGGTCGCAACTAAGTCAGCGAGTGGGAGGATTGCTCTCCACTCGGAGTAGTTTTTTAACTTAGGCAAGTACGGGGTCACAGCTAAGCCCCCGAGTGGGAGGATTGCTCTCCACTCAGAATAGTTTTTTTTAACTTAGATGCATACGGGGTCGCAGCGAAGCCCCCGAGTGGGAGGATTGCTCTCCACTTGGAGTAGTTTTTTAACTTAGGTGAGTACGGGGTCGCAGCTAAGCCCCCGAGTGGGAGGATTGCTCTCCACTCGGAATAGTTTTTTAACTTAGGCGAGTATGGGGTCGCAACTAAGCCCCCGAGTGGGAGGATTTCTCTCCACTCAGAATAGTTTTTTAACTTAGGCGAGTATGGGGTCACAACTAAGCCCCCGAGTGGGAGGATTGCTCTCCACTCGGAATGGTTTTTTGAAACTTAGGTGAATCAGGTTCGCGGCTAAGCCCCTGAGTGAGAGGGTTGCTCTTCACTCAGAGTGGTTTTGAAACTTAGGAGAATCAGGTTTGCGGCTAAGCCACCCAGTGGGGGATTTGAACACATGTGCTTATGGGAAAACAATCATTAAGATAATGCAAAAATGTTGTCTTTGATAAGCAAACCGAAGGATTCTTATTATAACTCGTTGATCCGAGTGGTTTAGGTATAGAAACGGCGGAGCAGTTCCGTATTCCACGAGCATGGCTCGTCTTCTTTCTTGTCTACATTGTAGCCGTGATATGCCCCGTTGTGGAGCACGTTGGTGATGATGAAGGGACCTTCCCAGGCTGGAGCGAGCTTGTGAGGTCATTTCTGATGCACTCGGAGCACAAGGTCTCCTTCCTGGAATGCTCGACCTCTGACATTACGGGCATGGAATCGATGCAGGTCTTGTTGGTAGATGGTCGACCAGATCAGAGCCATCTCACATTCCTCCTCCAAGAGATCAATTGCATCTTAGCGTGCCTGTTTTGCTTCAGCTTCTGAGAAGAGTTCCACTCGGGAAGCGTTGTGCAGCAAGTCACTTGGAAGCATTGCTTCAGCACCATACACCATGAAGAAAGGGGTTTGGTCAGTCGACTGGTTCGGAGTTGTTCTCAATCCCCATGAGACGGACGGCAACTCAGTCACCCAAGCTCCAGTAGCGTGCTTGAGGTCGCGGATCAGTAGGGGTTTCAGCCCTTGAAGGATCAAACCATTCACTCTTTCCGCTTGCCCATTCGACTGCGGGTGCGCAACAGATGCGTAGTCGACCCAAGTACCTTGGGAAGCACAAAACGCTCTGAACTCATCAGAATCAAAGTTGGAGCCGTTATCTGTGATAATGATGTGAGGGACTCCATATCTGAATATCAACTCCTTGATGAAACCGATGGCAGTGTTTGAGTCAAGGTTCTCGATAGGCTTGGCTTTGATCCATTTAGTGAATTTGTCGACTGCTACGAGCAAATGAGTGAAACCACTTCTGCCAGTCTTAAATGGTCCAACCATATCCAACCCCCAGACTACGAACAGCCAGACGAGTGGAATAGTCTTCAAGGTGGACGCAAGCTTGTGAGACATGTTGGAGTAGAACTGGCAACCTGTACACTTGTCGACTATATCTTTTGCCATCTCATTCGCACGCGGCCAATAGAATCCCGCTCGGTATGCTTTGTCCACGATGGTCCGAGAGGACGCATGGTGACCATAGGTCCCAGAGTGGATCTCGTTTAAGATCAGTCGACCTTCTTCTGGGGTGATGCAACATTGAGCCACTCCTGTGACACTTTCTCTGTAGAGCTGCCCTCTTATCACGGTGAAAGCCTTCGATCGATGGACGATCTGGCGGGCCTCATCCTCATCTTCTGGGAGTTCCTGCCTGAGCAGGTATGCGATATATGGCACCGTCCAGTCTGGCGTGATCACTAAGACTTCCATGACCAAGTCAACCATAGCTGGGACTTCAATCTCAGTCGGATTGGTTGAACTTATCAGTTGCGGGGGCTCTTCCTTGAAGGGATCTTCTTGTACTGACGGGGTCTTGAGATGCTCCAAGAACACATTACTGGGTATAGCCTTTCGAGTGGAACCTATCTTTGCCAGATCATCAACAGCTTGATTTTTGATTCGGGGTATGTGATGGAGCTCTAACCCCTCAAACTTTTTCTCTAGCTTTCTTACTACATTGCAATAATCGGTCATTGTTGGACTCCTGATGTCCCATTCCTTCATTACTTGATTAACCACTATTGTCTGAGTCGCCGTAGACCATCAAGCATCGGAAGCCGAGTGAAATGGCCATACATAACCCATACAGCAGTGCCTCATACTCCGCTTCATTATTTGAAGAATCAAAGTGAATCTGGAGGACATAGATGAGCTTGTCTCCTCTTGGGGGCACTAAAACCACTCCTGCACCAGAGCCATTCAACATCTTGGATCCATCAAAGAACACAGTCCAATGTCTCGAGTGAATCTGAGTCGGTTGCTGCTGTTCAATCCACTCTATGCGGAAATCTGCTATTGCTTGGGACTTGATGGCTTTCTTTGCCTCAAACTTGATATCCAAAGGAAGGAGTTCAATCGCCCATTTTGCCACTCGACCAGTTGTGTCCCTATTATTCAGAATTTCTGACAATGGAGCATCACTGACGACTGAAATCGAGTGGTCTGAGAAGTAGTGTGCAACTTTCTTCATGGTCAAGTAAATTCCATAAAAAAGCTTCTGATAATGAGGATATCTCTGCTTGGACAGAGTCAAGACTTCAGAAATGTAGTACATAGGGCGCTGAACTTTGTAGGCTTTGCTTTCTTCTTCCTGCTCGACCGTGAGTACTGTGCTGACAAACTGTCCAGTGGCTGTGATGTAAAGCAGTAAAGGCTCCTTGCTGACTGGAGCAGCAAGCTCCGGCTGGGTAGAAAGCAGGGCTTTGAGCTCTTCAAACGCTGCTTCAGCTTCATCATTCCACTCGAACTTGTTAGACTTATTCATCAGTCGGTAAAGAGGTAATGCCTTTTCACCGAGGTGTGAGATGAATTGACTCAATGCAGCAAAACAACCAGTAAGCTTCTGAACATCATGCACACACACATGGCGTTTCATTCGGAGGATTGTACCAACCTTCTCTAGGTTTGCATCAATCCTCGTTTGGAAACTAGGAAACCGAGTAACTTTCCACCTGGGACTCCGAATGTGCACTTTGACAGGTTGAGCTTGATATCATATCTTCTTAAGTTGGCAAAGGTTTCAGCGAGGTCAGTCAGTAGGTTGGAACCTTTGAGTGATTTGACCACTATGTCATCCATGTATGCTTCCACATTCCAACTGATTTGAGTGAGGAGGAACTTCTGAATCAAGCGCATGAACGTGGCACCAACATTCTTGAGGCCAAAGGGCATAGTAACATAGCAGACACACCCGAATGGGGTGATGAAAGCTGTCTTTATCTTGTCGGGTCCATTAAGTCGGATCTGATGGTACCCGGAATAAGCATCCAAAAAGGACAAAGACTCACACCCCGTAGTTGAGTCGACTATCTAGTCGATACGGGGTAGAGGAAAATGATCTTTCAGGCAGGCCCGATTGATATGCTTGAAATCAATACACATTTGAAGTGACTTATCTTTCTTGGGGACCATAACAACATTGGTGAGCCACTCGGAGTGGTATATCTCGCGGATGAACTCAGCAGCTAGAAGCCGAGCCACCTCCTTGCCAATTGCCTTCCTCTTCTCCGCGGCGGACCGATGGAGATGCTCTTTAACAGGTTTTGCTTTGGGGTCGACTCGCAAACGATGCTCAGCCAGTCCCCTGGGTACACCTGGCATGTCAGATGGTTACCATGCGAAGATATCCCAGTTCTCATGGAGGAACTGGATGAGCGCTTCTTCCTATTTGTCGTCGAGTGTTGTTGAGATATGAGTTGGAGCAGCATTGGGATCGGTCGAGTGAATGTGAATCGGCTTTGTTTCACCAGACGACTGAAATGCAGACTCTGAGGCAGGCCTCTTGGCACGCAACAAATCACTCGGATCTGCGTTCTTCTGGAACTCTTGCATTTCTACTGCTGTCATTTGTTCATCGGCGATCTTTGAGCCCTTCTGGAGACAATCTTCTACTCTCTGCCGATTTCCAGTGATTGTGATCACGCCATTGGGGCCAGACATCTTCAACTTGAGGTACACGTAACAATGTCGAGCCATGAAACAAGCATAATCAGGTCTGCCTAGAATGGCATGATAGGCATTGTCAAAATCCACCACCTCAAACATCAACATTTCCTTGCGGTAATTCTTTGAACCATCGAAAACAACACCAAGAGTGATCTGGCCGAGTGAGTCTGCTTTCTTTCCTATGATGACACCATGGAATCTCATGTTGCTCTCACTGATCTTGGACACCGGAATGCCCATCCCCAGGAGGGCCTCAGCATACAATATATTCAATCCACTGCCACCGTCTATCAAAACCTTGGTCAGTCGGGTGCCCCCAATGATTGGGTCGACCACCAACACTTGTCGCCCAGGGTTAGCAACGTGTGCTGGGTGGTCGGACTGGTCGAATGTAATAGGGTTTTTGACCACTTCAAATATCTTGGCGTTGCGGAGCAACCATGTTTACTTCCCTGTTAATAACTTTCAGTCGACTTTTGCTCTCGAGGTCAGCAAAAATCACCAAAGTGGCATTAACATTGGGTTAACCACCATCTTCCTCTTTGTCCTCTTCCTTATCATACTCTTTGTCCTTTTCACTAGGCTGGTTCACTCGGAAGCTCTGAATCAGGAGTCGACACTGTCGAGTGGTAAGCTTGGGAAGAATCATATTTCCCTCTTCATCCTTTTTGGTGTGTATATGACACGGTAAATCAAGCACATCATTTCCCGCTTGATCTTTGACTTTCTTAGGGGTCCAGGGCCCTTTAGGCTTCCCCTTGAACTTCCTTTGATTCAAAACCGCTGCCTCGGTGGGGCCCGCAGCCTCAGCTTTTCACTTCTAATTCCGACTGGAGTTCCCTCCTCCGGTATCTTGGGCGACTGATTTGTTCTTGCCGCTCCAGAGTCGGTCCTCTTCCTCGCCGTTAGCGTACCGAGTGGCAATCTCCATCATCCGAGTCAAAGACATATCTCCGCTCCGACCGAACTTTAGATTGAGCTGTCTATAGCGAACACCTTCTTTAAAGGCACAAATTGCTTGGTGTTCTGAGACATTCTCCACTATGTGATGGAGGGTAGTCCACCTCTGGATACAATCTCTCAAAGCCTCATTCTGTTTCTTCACACAATGCTGCAATTCTGCCAAACTAGCAGGTCTCTTGCAGGTGCCCTCAAATGTTTGGTAAACACTCGCGCCAATTCTTCCCAATTGAAAATGCTCCCAGGGGCCAACTGTTTCAACCAGGCTTTGGAAGAACCCTCAAGCATCAAAGGGAGGTGTTTCATGGCCACCTCATCGTTGCCACCATCGATGTGCACTCGGTAATCCTCCAACCAAGTGTTGGGCTTCGACTCGCTGGTGAACTTACTTACGCCCGTCACCGACCTGAAGTTGTGAGGGACCTCTGTGGCTCGGATGGCTCTTCCAAAGCACTCGAGGCCGGAAACATGCACTCTTCTTCCACTTATCGATCCATATCTAGCCCTTCTCTGAATGCTCTGTTCCGGTCGACCAAACCTTGTACAGGGACTGACCTTGCGTCGAACCCAGGCTCTCTTAGATCGACTGGAACTTTGCGGTCATTACCATATGGGTGCATGTCGTCATACTGCCGGGGCACGTATGACCCGTCCCTCGGAGGGGGCGAAGGCACTCGACGGTGGTTGTCTCGGGCATATTCACGATCAAATTCTCCATAGGCTCTTCCCAGGTGCCGATCTCGACGGTGATCCCGATCTTCGTGCCGCAAAGGCAACCCAGCGCTGTGTGCCGACTGAACTGTATCTTCCCTTACTGACCTGCTGTGGATCATGTTGCGCGACTGAGAAACGGTGGAGTTTTGCTCTCCCGCTGCTCGGAGCAGCACTCGGATCTGCTCCAAGCCCCTTCTAGCTACAAACAGGATGACTGAATAGACTCTGCTATACGTGCAGCAGTTGTAAGATTCAAGATCGGAGTGTGATATACCTAGGGTTCAGGCAGAAACAATTGTCATTGTCATTGACTGGACTCAGGGATCAGTTGACAGGCGCATTTGTCGAGAGAATGTTGGAGGTTCTCCAAACACATGCGCTCAGCCAACGTGGCCAGGCGCGCAACCTCCAAGGCCCAAGCCTCAGTGGTCTTCCCCATGATGGGGGTCTGGAGCGCCTCAATGTTGCGGCGGTGCAACTCTTCCCTCTGTTGAGAATTGAGAGGTTGGGGCTCGTACTCATCGTGGTCGTATGACGGGCCGTCACTGTCGCCATTGCCACCGTTGCAGTGAAACCCGGGTGGGACGCGACGGGAGTCGACCATGAGAACTTCTGCTGTGGGTTCACAGCTCCCACGCTTGGAAAAAGTATTCGCAGATCCAGTCAACGGGTCGACTGGACTGCAGTGAAATTCGTCGAGCTTGATCGCCACGACTTGAGGGGTGGCCATCTAACGGGCCACTGCATGCTTTACCCACCGCTGGAGCCACGACCGACCGGATCGCTTGCGGCGGTGTCCAGCAGAGTGAGCAGACGATGTGAGGGCCGACCAATATGGAGTCGATGGTTGTCATAGAAGAATGCCGCAGGCACTCACGCGAAAGTGCGACGCCCCGCGGATCGGAAGAGCCTCAACATCGAGGGGGGCTTCTTGGAGCCAGGCAGAGTTGTCAGCGACGAAAGTGAGCGTGCTGAGTCAGAACTCGCGACCCATGACCAAACTACCGCCGGAAACCATGTTGACGAAGATCGGAAAAAATGCAACCTCGCCGGAAGTTGCCAAGACGCTTTGCCCCGTGGTGGGCACCAACTGTCGTGGTACTAAGTCTGACAGTAAGAGTAGGGGGTACGTATGAGGAAGCAAGGCCCTAGCTATGGCGAGGTTGTACACAGGAGTTTACAAGTTCAGGCCCCTCGCGGAGGAGGTAAAAGCCCTATGTCTCGGTGCCTTGAGGCGGTAGACTGGAATATGTATGTGTGTGTTATAGGGGGTGCGAACCCTTGTGCCAGAGGAGGGGTTGGCTTATATAGAGTGCGCCAGGACCCCAACCATCCCCCGTTACAGGGTTCAATGTACATTAAGACAGGGCATTACTGGTAACACCAGCTATAAAGTGCTATTAATAATCTTTAAGACTACGGAGTGAATGCCTGACCGTTGCCAACCTGAGTGACTCTAGGTCTTCTGTTCTCCAAGTGGTTTCTTGTATGGTCGAATGACTTCATCTTGGTCGAGTGAATTTGGGGGTATCCGAGTGGGTAACTGGTCGAGTGGATTGCACGCCATGGTTACTTCAGTCGGTATCTCTTGCTATACTTTGAATGTCCTTGATTATAGGGTAGTGACCTTGGGTAGGGCGTATAGATCAGGCCCATGACCCTACCCTAGGTCAATGGCATCGTCACGCCCCCCTTGGGGCGCGC
This sequence comes from Triticum aestivum, assembly GCF_018294505.1. Taxonomy (NCBI): domain Eukaryota; kingdom Viridiplantae; phylum Streptophyta; class Magnoliopsida; order Poales; family Poaceae; genus Triticum; species Triticum aestivum. The sequence continues at coordinate 456,534,574 of NC_057810.1, read as the reverse complement.
CCCCTGCCTCGTGGGCCGCCTGGGACTCCACCGACCTCAACGCCAACTCCATATATTCACTTTTGGGGAGAAAAAAAACAAAGAGAAGGATTCATCACATTTTGCGATACGGAGCCTCCGCCAAGCCCTAATCTCTCTCGGGAGGGCTGATCTAGAGTCCGTTTGGTGATCCGGAGAGGGGAATTCGTTGCCATCATCATCATCAACCATCCTCCATCACCAATTTCATGATGCTCACCGCCGTGCGTGAGTGTAGGCTTGCTGGACGGTGATGGGTTGGATGGGATTTACCATGTAATCGAGTTAGTTTTGTTAGGGTTTGATCCCTAGTATCCATTATGTTCTAAGATTGATGTTGCTATGACTTTGCCATGCTTAATGCTTGTCACTAGGGCCCGAGTGCCATGATTTCAGATCTGAACCTATTTTTTCCATGAATATATGTGAGTTCTTGATCCTATCTTGCAAGTCAATAGTCACGTACTATGTGTTATGATCCGGCAACCCCGAAGTGAAAATAATCAGGACCACTCCCGGTAATGACCGTAGTTTGAGGAGTTCATGTATTCACTAAGCGTTAATGCTTTGGTCCGGTACTCTATTAAAAGGAGGCCTTAATATCCCTTAGTTTCCAATAGGACCCCACTGTCACGGGAGGGTAGGACAAAAGATGTCATGCAAGTTCTTTTCCATAAGCACGTATGACTATATTCAAAATACATGCCTACATTACATTGATGAACTGGAGCTAGTTCTCTGTCACCCTATGTTATAACTGTTGCATGAGGAATCACATCCGACATAATTATCCATCACTGATCCATTGCCTACGAGCTTTTCACATATTGATCTTTGTTTAGTTACTTCTCCGTTGCCACTATTACGATCACTACAAAACTGCTACAGTTACTTTTGCTACCGTTACCGTTACTTCCATACTACTTTGCAACTATATACTTTGATGCAGATATTAAGTCTGTTAGTTGTGGTTGAATTGACAACTCAGCTGCTAATACTTGAGAATATTCCTTGGCTCCCCTTGTGTCGAATCAATAAATTTGGGTTGAATACTCTACCCTCGAAAACTATTGCGATCCCCTATACTTGTGGGTTATCAATGGCTCGGTCTCACTATCCATGGAGCATTGGATACTAACTAGATAATATGGACTCAGAAGGATCTGGTCGGAGTTGACGTAGTCGAATCCGAGTCGAGGTAAGGTCCAAGTCGGACAGACCCAACTATGAGACACAGTGATATGTTATCTGTGAGTCTCTAGTACAACATACGTTCTATGTCCTAAGACCTGAGCTGACGCAAGTACTCTAGATGGTGACATACTTGCTTTGAACAAACGCTACTCCGTGACTGGGTAGTTACAAAGGTAGGTTTCGGGATTGTCCAATCCCATGTTGCGAGACATGGTCGAGCAAGATGGGGTTTTCCCCTTCGATCAGGAGAGATATACTCTAGGCCCCTCGTGTGATCCGACCAGGATAAGCATGGCCATGCAACAAGGATTATGAGATAATCCAGTTTGTGGTCGGTATCACTAGAACGAGAAAGATTTCGGGCTAGCACAAGGATGAATGTCTCGCCTTGAGCCCAACAACATCGTGAGGCAAAGGGAACAGAAGTGTGACACACTGTACAGGTTCGCCTAACAGGCTTCATAGTCTGCTTGGTGGTCGGCATGCCTTGCTAGAGGCTGCTACCAACTATGCAGGTCAGAGGTGATCCGAACTGTGACCAAGCCGACTTGAACCTAAGGGGTTGTGCACTTAAGGGAAGGAACCTACGAGGTTGGTTTTGAGGACACTGGTCGGATCTGATCCGAGCTGGACTTGGAACATGACCGAGTAGAGTTTGGGCTTTAGGATCCGTGCAAGGCCCAAGTGTTGAGCCCATGAAGGATGCCTATAAATAGTTGAGGTGCGGCACACTTGTTGGGTTGACCTCTTTGGTGCCGTCATTAGGGCTTGGCATGTGTTGCAAGTAGCCACCTCCACTCGCTGTCGGTTGTGTGATCGGACCTAGCAGTCTGCCGCATGACGTTCCTCATGCCCGCGCGGATACCGTTAGAGGCGGTGCACTTGCGTCGCTCTGGCGAACCTGTACGTGGGAACCGACGACCAACTATTCGAGGGAGATTGGACGCGGAGGATACGATCCACGCGGACGCGCAGCCCCAACTCTAGTTCCGCTGCACGGCACTGCACGTCTGGTGGTAATGATCTATGATCCATCTCCCGTAGTATGTTCTTGGTTGTTCTCCGCGTAGGAAATTTTAATTTGCAGTCGACGCACCCTACCATAGATCCCAACAGAGGTATAAGAGCCTCTACTATAGGATTTGGATTCAGATCGTATGCATATTAGATATGTGGAGGCGGCAGATGAGATCTTCTGTCGTTGATTTGATCGGCTGTGTGCACGGTTGATGAGATCAACTGCACATGGGGATCGATGAGGCTATGTTTTCTGATGATTAGAGTTGATGAGGTCGTGACACAACCTACCCCTACCGGTCGGTATCCGCCATTGGGGTTAACAGTGAAACGTAATTCAAATCAGACTCGTGATGATCGATCAGATCAGAACATTCGGCGTGATCGGAGTTCAGATGTGATCTGTGATTTCCCAAAATGTGTGTGTAGCGCCTTGTATTTTGTGCATGATCACTCAAACCGGTACAATGCGATTCTATGCGTAACTTTGTTTTGCAGGTTAGATGTGAATAGTATGGCTCATGTGTATGTGGTGCATGTGTGTAAATTATACATGGCCTGCGTGTGATGTTTGTCAGTCAGCAGGAGCCAAAGTGCTATCATTATGATGTATAACAACCTACGTGTCGACTTGTGACTCTATGTAAAATTCATTACTAGTTGTAGTAGTTGGACAATAGAGTTCATGTTGGTGGCTTGATATACCAGCGTGACAAAGAAGATGGAGTTCCTATATGGTCATCGGAGTCGGAGCCAGCCTGGAAGAACATCCATGAAGGAACCATACTATTTCACAATATGTGTTTATTTGTGATTGTTATGCTTCTTTGTTTCTATAAATGTTAGAATGGTAGAAATACCCCTCATGAATATCAAGCGAATTGCCATCCCCAATGTTGCACCTTCGCACGTCAAGTACGTCTAGTAGTAGGCTCATAAAATTGGGGTGCTGCTGGGTGTCCTTGAACTGAAGGGTTCGTGTCAGACACGGACATGCACTGCATCAGGTTAACTTGCCAAGGCTATCAAAATGATTTTGGGCCTTGTGGCAAAGAAGGTTGGGAGCCGGGGTATAAGATACCTACCCGACCGACAGGAGTCGTATAGAGATACGATTAGCAAGGAGTTGCTTACCGAATAGGTATGTTGGCTAGCGGTGATGCTAAAGCTCACTAGTCGCATGCGCTAGTCGGATCCTGAATCACTGAGAGTTTGCGGAGGGATGCTGACTTTAGTGGGAGTACTTCTGTTTAGGCTTGAATTACTTTACGTAAACACATTGCTTAGTGATTGCATATTTTTCTATTGTAGATCAATGGCACCACCTACTCAACCCAACTTTGCATTGAAATCAATTCTGGAAAAGGATAAACTAAATGGAACAAACTTTACCACCTGGTATAGAAATCTGAGAATTGTTCTTAAGCATGATAAAAAGGAACATGTTCTAGAGGATCCACTTCCAAAGGAACCTGCCGATAATGCTAATACCACAACCAAGAATGCCTACCAGAAACTTGTTGATGAATCAAACGAGATTAGCTACCTCATGCTAGCTTGTATGGAGCCCGATTTGCAACAACATTTCAAAGATGTTGGGACTTTCGATATGATCGAGAGTCTCAAGAGCATGTTTCAGGTGCAGGCTAGGATCGAAAGGTTCAACATCTGGTGATCCTTGATGGATTGTAAGCTGAAGGAAGGTGATCCACTGAGCCCACATGTGATCAAGATGATCGGATATGTGCAAGCTTTGGATTGGTTGGGCTTCCCGCTCTTGGATGAGCTGGCTACTGATGCAGTTCTGGGTTCTCTTTCGCCCAACTATGGGACATTCATCTCGAACTATCATATGCATGGCATGGATAATAAGCTCATTGAATTGCATGGGATGCTCAAAGTGGCAGAGCAGGATATTAGGAAAGGCACGCATCAAGTGTTGATGCTGCAGAAATCGGCTAAGTTCAAGAAGAGTTGGTCCAAGAAAAAGGCTAAGGCAAAGGGCACAGAGACAGTAACCTCCATCGCTGCACCGAAGTCTGGACCGGACTCGAAGACCATTTGCTATCACTGCAAGGAGACCGGTCACTAGAAGAGGAACTGTAGCAAGTGGCTTGCACAGCATGGCAAGAAGCCCGGAAATGCTTCTGCAGGTAAAGGTACACTTGTTGCATATGTTATAGACATTTACCTTGCTGCCATACCTAGTAGCTCTTGGGTATTTGATACTGGATCGGTTGTTCATATTTGCAACTCGATGCTGGGGCTGGTAAGAACTAGGCATGTGGCACAAGGGGAGATTGACATCAGGGTCGGCAACAAAGCAAGAGTTGTTGCGTTGGAGGTCGGCACGATGCAGCTCCAACTTCCTTCTGGATTTATTTTGGAATTGAATAATTGTTATTACATTCTTGCACTTAGTCGGAACATTATTTCTGCCTCATGCTCGATGAGTCAGGGGTATGAATTCAATTTAAAGGACAATGGTTGTTCGTTTTATTTGAATGGTATGTTCCACGACTATGCACCCATTGTTGATGGCTTTTTATATTGAATCTATAATAGGAACCGGTCTATAACGTGAATGTCAAGAGGCATAAGCCCAATGAGATACGTCTGACATACTTCTGGCATTGCCGGCTTGGACACATTAGTCTGAAACGCATGAAGAAGCTCCATGATGATGGACTCCTAACTTCGTCCGACTTTGAGTCGTTCGAGACATGTGAATCATGCTTGCTCGGCAACATGACTATGTCTCCTTTCGCAAAGAGTTGCGAGAGGGCGTCTGAGCTGTTGGAACTTATACATAGTGATGTCTGTGGTCCAATGAGGACAACTGCCAGAGGTGGCTATCAGTACTTCATGACTTTTACCTATGACTTGAGTAGATATGGATATATCTGTTTGATGAGGCACAAGTCGAAAACTTTTGAAAATTTCAAATAGTTTCAGAATGAAGTTGAGAATCAGCTCGGCAAGACTATCAAACTTCTACGATCAGATCGTGGAGGTGAGTACATGAGCCAGGAGTTTGATGATCATCTGAAAAGCCCAGGTATAGTACCTTAGCTCACACCTCCGGGTACGCCACAGAGAAACAACGTGTCATAACAGAGGAATAGGACCTTGTTGGACATGGTCCGGTCAATAATGAGCAAATCAGATTTACCCTTGTCATTCTGGGGATACGCTCTAGAAACTGCAGCTTTCACACCTAACAAGGTACCATCAAAATCCATCGACAAGACATCGCATAAGATGTGGACAGGGAAGAGTCCCAGTCTGTCTTTTCTAAAGATTTGGGGTTGTGAAGAATTTGTCAAGCGACTTATGTCAGACAAGCTTAAACCCAAGTCATATGAGTGCATGTTCGTGGGATATCCAAGGGAAACCTTGGGATATAGCTTCTACAACCGGGAAGAGAACAAAAGTGGTTGTTGCTCGAAACGGGGTTTTTCCTTGAGAAAGATTTTCTCAGTCGGGAGGCCAGTGGGAGGATGGTCCGACTCGAAGAAATTTGAGGCCCACTCAGGGGCGGCTCGGCTGGTGATGAGATCATACCAGAGTCAGTCAGGGAACCCGTAGTGTAAGCGGCACCGAAACCACGGAGGTCGGAAAGATTGCGCAGAGTGCGTGATGTATTGTTGCTAGAAAGCAACGAGCCGGCCACATATGTGGAAGCAATGGTGAGCCCAGATTCTGAGGTATGGCTGGAGGCCATGAGATCCGAGTTAAAATCCATGGATGAGAATCAAGTCTGGGACTTGGTCGATTTGCCGCCTGGCGTAACTGCCATTGGTTGCAAATGGGTCTTTAAGAACAAAACTGATGTGGATGGAAATGTTCAGATCCACAAAGTTCGGCTTGTCGCTAAGGGTTATGGACAAGTTCAAGGAATTTACTACGACGAGACTTACTCATCGGTAGTGATGCTGAAGTCGGTGAGGATCGTACTAGCTATAGCTGCATATTTCGATTTACGAGATATGGCACATGGATGTCAAGATGGTTTTCCTTCACGGAAATTTAACCAAGGACGTGTATATAATACAGCTCGAGGGTTTTGTCAATCCGTCTAGCGTTAGTAAGGTATGCAAGCTCAAGAGATTCATTTATGGGTTGAGGCAAGGATCTCGAAGCTGGAATATTCATTTTGATGAGGTTGTCACTGATCTCAATTTCATCAAAAGCAAAGAGCACTGCAGGAATCAGGAACTTTGCCGTCCACCACGGCTGACGGCAAAGGCACACATGGCGGATGGCAAAGACCTTTGCCATCCGCCAGCAGACGGCAACACGTCCGGCTGAACAGGCTATGGCAAAGGCCCCTTTGCCGTCTGCTGACGGACGGCAAAGATGAAACGGGTTTTGCCGTCCGGTGGCAGACAACAAAGAGGCTGGACGGCACATGTGTCAGCTTAGGTCCGCTAAGTGGTTAATGGCGTGCTTTGCCGTCAGCCAGCAGACGACAAAGACCTTTGCATATTTTCCATCAGCCAGCAGACAGCAAAGAACATTGATTATTTGTCATTTGCCAGCGGAGGGCATAGCATGCAATGTGGCAGCGCCTAGGGGGCTGGCCTATTTGGTAGCTTTGCCGTCAGCTGGCTGACGGCAAAGCTGCAACGTTCTTTGCCGTCAACTGGCTAACAGCAAAGCTACTAAATAGCCAGCCCACTGCCCCCCAGATTGCACAGGTGGCTGACACGTGGCATGTTTGTTGTCCGCTAGCTGATGGCAAAGCTCTTTGCCATCAGACAACAGGCGGCAAAGAGTCTATACAACCCCTGTTTTTTCTTGATTTCATTCAATTTGATAGAATTTCACACACACACACACACACACATATATATATATACATACACACACACATATGGAAATACTTTTGACAAGCATCCGAACACATATACATAACAAATCATATCCCTGCCATATGGATATGATCATCCAACACATATACATAGCAAATGGTTTCATCCAACACATATACATTGCCAACATATCCAACAACAAGCATACTCCATCAATGCAAGCTTCGTCATCTAAAGCAAATCTACAAATGGGGAAAGAAGCAAGTTAGAAGAAGAAGAAGAAGAAGACTAGCTAGAAGAAGAAGAAGAAGAAGAAGAAGAAGAAGAAGAAGAAAAGGAAGAAAAGGAAGAAGTAGAAGAAGTTTTTTTCTTCTCTTTCTTTTTCTCCTTTCTTTTTAATCTTATTCTCCTTCTTCTTCTTCTAACTAAGGTAGGTATAACTACCATTTTTCTACTAAGCTAGGTAAAAATGCTAAGTGTAGGTCATTTTAGAGATAAGCTAGGTAAATAGGTCATTTTGGAGCTTACTAAGGTTATTATGTCATTTTCGAGGAAAGTAATGTAAGTCTATATCATTTTGGAGGTAACAAAGATTATCATGACATTTTTGAGGAAAGAAAGCTAAGTGTAGCTCATTTTTTGTCTAACTAAGGGAGACGCATAGTGGTCACGCATACTGATGATTGAAGACACCAATAGCTAGCAAGTTTCATCAGCATGAAGACTGGAACAGAGCAAATCAATGGGGGAAGGATATGCCATTTGTGCTAACCACCAAAGCAAGGGCAGAGCTCGTCGAACACTAAACCCTCGCACCGACGAAAAAACTGCACTTTTAAATCGAAAGATGAGTTTCATAGCAATACTGTTTTTTCTGTCAACCTAACTAAATATTTACAATAGGATGAGCAGGTTAGGGGTTCCTCGGCGTTGATAGAACCCTAAATAGCAAGTATCATGGGTGCAAGATACATGAGGCGCTCAGCATTGAACACTAGATCCACCTCCCACAAGCGACCCCGGTGCCCGGTGTCCTGCAACAATAGTTTTGGTGGCTAATGACGGTCGAACACCTTAGCAAATTTGTCTAGCAGCCTTTGCAATGAGGATTAAAGCCAAGTTTTGAAAGTTCAAACAACCAAACCGAGTTGAGTCAGTTTGGGTGTTTCAAGTTTCAACACTTAGCTTTCAATCGTCATCTCAGAGGCTGCCAGACAAATTCGCGATGGTGTTCGACCGCCATCGACGCCCAGAACTATTGCTGCGGACGCAGGACATATTTGGCCACTTGTGGGATGTGGATGTAGTATTCGACACCGACGGCCACATGTATCTTGCACGGACGATACTTGCTATTTAGGGTACCATCGACACCGAGGAACCCCCTAACCCGCTCGTCCCCAGGTAAACTAAATTAGCATGCATTCAATAAGCAAAAATACATCATCTGTTGCGTCCGTAAATCGTTTCATATTATCACTAATACATCTCGAATAGTATCATACATATAGCATCGCTCATACAACTAGAACTGTAGTGACCGACGGGTATCGACGCGGGCGGTGGACACCCAAAGAGAAGGAACCATCATGGGATCATAGCTCCAGTGAGATCCCTGAAGAACCTGCCAGGTATTGTCGAACTTGCCCTCCAACACAACCATGTAGCGATAGATGTGATCGTCCTCCTCGCTCACACGCTAACGTACAACCTCCGCGGTGTCTGAAAGCCTCGGCACCGTCACTGGCCCACGCGACCACCACCAAACAAGGTTCGGGTCAATGACGCGCTAGCTCCTCACCAAGCTGTGCCCCCCCGGAAGGTAGAACCTCCCAATACCAGCCCGGCGGAGCCTAGTCTCAGACATGGCCCCTCTGATCGAGCAGACCTCCTCCGCCGAGTCGACGACGAGGATGCGGGATAGGCATCGTTGATGTCGATGCGGGAATAAGTGCTTTAACTAAAACAATAACAACAAATTTGACATGTTCATAATCAACCACAAACTTAACCTAAATTAAACTAATCTAAACCTAAACTAAACTAACTAAACTAAACTAAACTAAACTAACTAAACTAAAACTAAAGCAAACTAACTAAACTAAACCTAAACTAAACCAAAAACTTAACCTAAATTAAACTAAAATAAACCAAAACTAAACTAACTAAATTAAACAAAACCTAAACTAAATTATAATAAACCTAATTAAACTTAATCTAAAAAAATAGAAAAAAATCTCACCTTGGAGCGGCCGGGGCGGCAGGCCGGAGTGGCCGGGGCGGTGAGGCGGGTCGGCTGGGCGCCGGCGGGGAGGACCGGCACGGTGGGGCGGGGTTGCCGGGGCGGGGCCAGGGCTGCCTAGCAGGGCTGCCAGGGCGGCGAGGCAGTCCGGGAAGGCACGGATGGGGCGGCGCCGCGGGCCGGGGTGGCTAGGGCGGCAAGGCCGGCCGGGGCGGCGAGGTGGGGTGGGGCGGCAGCATGGGTTGGGACGAGGCAGGACGGAGGCACGAGGATGGGACGGGGAGGAAGAGAGGCATGGGGAGAGAGGGGCAGGCCGGGCTGGGCGTTTTGTTAGATAGGGCATAGCTCTTTGCCGTCCGCTAGCAGACGACAAAGAGCCTAGCTAACGGAAGTTTGGCCAGTTTCTTTGCCGTCTGCTAGCAGACGGCAAAGATTCTTTGCCATCAGTTAGCGGACGGCAAAGAAAGTGGTTGTTAGGTGGCTCTCGCCAATGGTCCACGCTGCCTCTTTGTCGTCTGCTAGCTGACGGCAAAGGTTCTATGCCATCAGCTAGCTGATGGCAAAGATATTGCGGACGACAAAGAATTTCTTTGCCGTTAGCTGCTTCATTGCCGTCTGTTTTCATCAAGCTAATGGCAAAGACTGTCTTTGCCATCAGTTACCAGACGGCAAAGAAACGGCTGACGGCAAAGTTCCTGATTCCATTAGTGGAGGACACTTGTTTATACAAGAAGTTAAGTGGGAGCTCGGTAGTGTTTTTCATCTTGTATGTGGGTGACCTATTGTTAATCAGGAATGATGTTTCGATGCTAAACTCGGTCAAGGAATCATTGAATGGCAAGCTTTCGATGAAGGACCTTGGTGAGGCAGTCTATATTTTAGGCATTAAGATCTATAGAGGAGGCTGCTCGGCTTAAGCTAGAGCACGTACATAGATAAAGTGTTGAAGCGGTTCAACAGGAGTAAGGCGAAGAAAGGGTTCTTGCCACTCTCACATGGCATAACGCTAAGCGAGACATAGAGTCCTTCGACATCTGATGAGCGAAGTAGGATGAGTAGGATTCTGTATGCCTCGGCAATCGGATCCATCATGTATGCCATGATATGTACAAGGCCTGATGTTGCTTTTGCAATAAGCCTAACAAGTAGATACCAGGCCAACCCAGGTGAGAGTCACTGGGAAGCGGTAAAGACTATTTTGAAGTACCTAAAAAGGACTAAAGAGATGTTCCTAGTTTATGGAGGTGAGGAAGAGCTCGTCATAAGGGGTTACACTGACGCTAGCTAGTTTCCAAACTGACAGAGATGATTGTCGATCATAGTCTGGATTCGTGTACGTCATGAACGGAGGAGCAGTGAGCTGGATGAGTTCCAAGCAAGATACAGTGGACGATTCTACCGAAGAAACCGAATACATTGCGGCTTGTGAAGCTGCAGAGGAAGGTGTTTGGATCCGGAACTTTCTGGATGATCTTGGTATTTTCCCAGCCTCAGTAAAACTATTGGACCTTTATTGTGATAATTTTGGTGCCATCGCACAAGCCAAGGAGCCGAGGAATCACCACAAGGTCAGGCACATAGATCAGAAATATCACTTGATACGAAAGATCGTAAAGAATGGTGATGTAGAGTTATGAAAAATTCACACGGATGCAAATGTTGCAGATCCGTTGACTAAGCCTCTTCCACAACCCAAGCATGAGGGGCACATTAGAGCTATGGGTATTCGATGTCTATTTGATTGACTCTAGTGCAAGTGGGAGACTATTGGAGATATGCCCTAGAGGCAATCATGTATGATGATATTTCCTATGTGTTTATAAATAAAGATAGTCCTTGGATGTAATCAATGATACTTGTTGGCAAGTACGTGACTTATCTGTGAGATCTTGTGTTGTATGATACATCTTAAATTGTCCCTAGTCGCAAGTGGCGTGTGGGCACACGTCGAACTAGACTGGCATATGACACGGTGGATGGCTCGGTCTTACTAGCCATACAACATTGGATGCTAACCGGATAATATGGACTCGGAAGGATCAGGTTGGATTCAACATAGTCGAATCCGAGTCGAGATAAGGTCCGAGTCGTACGGACCCAACTATGAGATAGAGCGATATGTCATCTGTGAGTCTCTAGTACAATATACGTTCTATGTCCTAAGACCTGAGCTGACGCATGTACTCGGGATGGTGACAGACTTGCTTTGGGCCGACCAAATGCTACTCCGTGACTGGGTAGTTACAAAGGTAGGTTTCGGGTTTGTCCAGTCCCATGCTGCGAGACATGGTCGAGCAAGAGGGGATTTGCCCCTCCGATCAGGAGAGATATACTCTGGGCCCCTCGTGTGATCCGACCAGGATAAGTATAGCCATGCGACAAGGATTATGAGATAATCCAGTTTGTGATCGGTATCACTGGAACGAGAAAGAGGTCGGGCTAGCACAAGGATGACATTCTTGCCTTGAGCCCGACAACATATATCATGAGGCAAAGGGAACAGAAGTGTGACACGTTGTACAGGTTCGCCTAACTAGCTTCATAGTCTGCTTGGTGGTCGGCACACCTTGCTAGAGGCTGCTACTAATCGTGCAGGTCGGAGGTGATCCGAACTGTGACCAAGCCGACTTGAACCTAAGGGGTCGCGTGCTTAAGGGAAGGAACCTACGAGGTCGTTTTGGAGGACAGTGGTCGGATGTGACCCGAGATGGACTTGGAACGTGACCGAGTAGACTTTGGGATTTAGGATCTGTGCAAGGCCCAAGTGTTCAGCCCGCGATGGATGCCTATAAATAGTGGAGGTGCGGCAAACTCATTGGGTTGATCGCTTCGGCGCCATCGTTAGGGCTTTGCATGTGTCTCAACTAGCCACCTCCACTCGCCGCCGGTTGTGTGATCGGTCCTAGCAGTCCGCCGCATGACGTTCCTCCTGCACACGTGGATAGTGTTAGAGGCGGTGCACTTGCGCCGCTCCAGTGAACCTGTACGTGGGAACCAACAACTGACTGTTCGAGGGAGATTGGACGAGGAAGAGATGATCGACGCGGACGTGCTGCCCCAACTCTACTTCCGCTGCACGACACTGCACGTCTAGTGGTAACAATCTATGATCCATCTCTCGTAGTATGTTCTTGGTTGTTCTGTGCGTAGGAAATTTTAATTTGCAGTCGACGCACGCTATCATAGATCCCAACACATCATTGGAATATACAAGCCAAGTTCTATAATGAAAATTCCCACTAGTATATGAAAGTGACAACATAGGAGACTCTCTATCATGAAGATCATGGTGCTACTTTGAAGCACAAGTGTGGAAAAAGGATAGTAACATTTCCCCTTCTCTCTCTCATTTTTTTTGTTTGGCTTCTTTGTCCTCTTTTTTTTGTTGGCTTCTTTGGCCTCTTTTATTTTTCCTCACATGGGGCAATGCTCTAAAAATGAAGTCACACTTTTATTTACTTACAACTCAAGAATTACAACTCGATATTTAGAACAAAATATGACTTTATATGAATGCCTCCGACGGTGTACCGGAATGTGTAGTGACTCAAGAGTGACATGTATAAAAATTATGAATGGTGGCTTTGCCACAAATACTATGTCAACTACATGATCATGCAAAGCAATATGACAATGATGAAGTGTGTCATAATAAACGGAACGATGGAAGTTGCATGGCAATATATCCCAGAATGGCTATGGAAATGCCATAATAGGTAGGTATGGTGGATGTTTTGAGGAAGGTATATGGTGGGTGTATGGTACCGGCGAAAGTTGTGTGGCACAAGAGAGGCTAGCAATGGTGGAAGGGTTAGAGTGCGTATAATCCATGGACTCAACATTAGTCATAAAGAACTCACAAACTTACTGCAAAAATCTATTAGTCATCAAACAAAGTACTATGCGCGTGCTCCTAGAAGGATAGATTAATTGGTAGGAAAAGACCATCGCTCGTCCCCGATCGCCAGTCATAAGGAAGAAGATCAATAAATAAATTATGCTCCAACTTCGTTACATAACGGTTCACCATGCGTGCATGCTACGGGAATCACAAACTTTAACACAACTATTTCTACAATCCACAATTACTCACTAGCATGACTCAAAACAATATGCAAGGAATCAAACTTCTCATCTATTCAATGCTCTTTATGATTTTTTTTATATCCTTCTTGGATACCCATCATATTAGGACTAAATTCATAACATAAGCAAATTACCATGCTATTTAAGGACTCTCAAAATAATATAAGTGAAGCATGAGATTTCATCTATTTCTTCAAAATAAAACCACCATCGTGCTCTAAAAAGACATAAATGAAGCACTAAAGCAAATGACAAACTACTCCAAAAGATATAAGTGAAGATCAATGAGTAGTTGAATAATTATGTAACTATGTGAAGACTCTCTAACATTTAAGAATTTCATATCTTGGGATATTATTCAAACAACAAGCAAAACAAAATAAAATGACACTTAGGCTTAACCAAAATTGACCGATAGTTGTTGAAGAAGAAAGGTGGGATGACAACCGGGGCATCCCCAAGCTTAGATGCTTGGGACTTCTTAAAATATTAACTTGGTATGCCTTGGGCATCCCCAAGCTTGAGCTTTTGTGTCTCCTTAATTCCTTTCATATCGTGGTTTCCCTAATTCTTAAAAACTTCATCCACACAAAACTCAACAATTACTCATGAGATAAGTTAGTATAAATGAATGCAAAACTGTATCATTCTCTACTATAGCAAATCACAAAAATTATAATTTGACATTGCATACTAAATGCCTTTGCATATTTAAAACTCCTATCCTCAAATAGAATCATTAAACAGGCAAACATATGCAAACATAACAGCAATTTGTCTAAACAGAACAATCTGTAAAGAATGCAAGAGGAATCATACTTCCCTAACTCCAAAAATTCTGAAAAATTATCACACTATAGAAAATTTGCTGTTACTCATTGTGTAAAAATTGCAAGATTTTATCATCTTCTGACTATTCACAAATATTCAGACAATGATAGAAAATTTTTTGTTTTCAAAACAGCAACATATAGACTTGCAAAATAGGCATGGTAAAGGCTACACTCGAACTTTTTATTGAACTAAAAGATGCAAAACATTAATCTAAATAAAATCAAGCAAATACTAATAAAAGAAATTGATGCTCCAAGCAAAACCCATATCATCTGGTGAATAAAAATATAGCCTCAAGTAAATTTACCGATGGAATTAAGACGAAAGAGGGAATGCCATCCGGGGCATCCCCAAGTATATATAGGCTCTTGGTTGTCCTTGAATATTACCTTGGGGTGCCTTGGGCATCCCCAAGCTTAGGTTCTTTCCAGTCCTTATTCTGTAGTCCATCGAATCTTTACATAAAACTTGAAAACTTCACAACACAAAACTTATCAGAAAACTCGTAAGCTCTGTTAGAATAATAAAACAAATCACCACTTAGGTACTGTTGTGAACTACTTCTAAATTTATATTGGTGTTGTATCTAATGTATTCCAACTTCTGCATGATTGATACCCTCCGATACTACTCATATATTCATCAAAATAAGCAAACAACACAAAGAAAACAAAATCTGTCAAAAACAGAACAATCTCTAGTAATTTGGAAACTTTCCATACTTCTGTAACTCCAAAAATTCTGAAAAATTAGGACAACGTAGAAAATTTGTGTATCAATCTTGTACAAAAAAGAATCAGTATTTTAACACGTTCTAGTGAATGTTCCAAATTCCTGGACTGAGAGCAAAAGTTTCTGTTTTTGCACAGAATCAAGTGAACTATCATCCTCACTATCCCAAAGGCTTTACTTGGCACTTTATTGAAACAAAAGCTATAAAACATGATTAATGCATTAGCTTAATCATGTGGACACACAAAAACAGTAGGGGTAAATATTGGGTTGTCTCCCAACAAGCGTTTTTCTTTAATGCCTTTTTAGCTAGGCATGATGGTTTTCAATGATGCTCACATAAAGGATAAGAGTTGAAATATAATGGGAGCATCATCAAGCATATGACTAGCACATTTAAGTCTAACCCACTTCCTACACATAGGGATTTTATGAGCAAACAAATTATGGGAACAAGAATCAACTAGCATAGGAAGGCAAAAACAAGCATAACCTCAAGATTTTCAACACATAGAGAGGAAACTTGATATTATTGCAACTCCTACAAGCATATATTCCTCCCTCATAATAATTTTCAGTATCATCATGAATGAATTCAACAATATAGCTATCACACAAAGCATTATTTTCATGATCCACAAGCATAGAAATTTTACTACTCTCCACATAAGCAAAATTCTTCTCATTCATAGTAGTGGGAGGAGCAAATTCAACAAAATAGCTATCATGGCATTGAAAATTAAAATCAAGATGAAATTTTTCATGGTTATCATTACTCTTCATAGCATACAGGTCATCACAATAATCATCATAAATAGGAGGCTTGCTTTCATCATAATAAATTTTCTCATCAAAACTTGGGGGACAAAACATATCTTCTTCATCAAACATAGCATCCCCAAGCTTATGTTTTTGCATATCATTAGCATCATGGATATTCAAAGAACTCATACTAACAACATTGCCATCATGCTCATCATTCAAAGATTTTATGCAAAAAATTTTATGAACTTCTTCTTCTAATACTTGACCACAATTTTCCTTTCCATCATTTTCATGAAAGACATTAAAAAGATGAAGCATATGAGGCAACCTCAATTCCTTTTTTGTAGTTTTATTTTATAGACTAAACTAGTGATAAATCAAGAAACTAAAACATTCGATTGTAAGATCTAAAGATATACTTTCAAGCACTAACCTCCCCGGCAACGGTGCCAGAAAAGAGCTTGATGTCTACTACGCAACTTTATCCTTGTAGATGTTGTTGGGCCTCCAAGTGCAGAGTTTTGTAGGACAGTAGAAAATTTCCCTCAAGTGTAAGACCTAAAGTTTATCAATTCGTTGGAGGTGTAGAATGAAGATGGTCTCTCTCAACAACCCTGCAACCAAATAACAGAGAGTCCCTTGTGTCCCCAACACACCCAATACAATAGTAATTTGTATAGGTGCACTAGTTCGGCGAAGATATGGTGATATAAGTGCAATATGGATGGTAGATATAGGTTTTTGTAATCTGAAAATATAGAAACAGCAAGGTAACTAGTAACGAATGTGAGAAAAAACGGTATTGCAATGCTTGGAAACAAGGCCAGGGTTCATACTTTCACTAGTGCAAGTTCTCTCAACAATGATAACATAGTTAGATCATATGGCTATCCCTCAATGTGCAAAGAAAGTCACTCCAAAGTTCCTATCGCGGAGAACATAAGATGAAATTTCTTGTAGGGTACGAAACCACCTCAAAGTTATTCTTTCCGATCAATCCATTGAGCTATTCCTATAAGTGTCACAAACAGCCCTAGAGTTCATAGTAAAATAACACCATATGAAACACATCAATCAACCCTAATGTCACCTAGATACTCCAATGTCACTACAAGTATGTCTGGGTCAATTATACGATATGCATCAAACAACTTCAGATTCATAATATTCAATCCAACACAAAGAAACCTCAAAGACTTCCCCAAGATTTCTACCGGAGAAACAAGGATGAAAACGTGCATCAACCCCTATGCATAGGTTACCCCAATGTCACCTCAGGAATCCGTGAGTTGAGTGCCAAAACATACATCATGTGAATCAATAGAACACCCCATTGTCACGATGGGTAGCCCATGAAAGACATACATCAAGTGTTCTCAAATCCATAATAGTATTTAGTCCGATAATAGTGAAACCTCAAAGGTAAAACTCAATTCATCACAAAAAGATAGAGGGGGAGAAACACCATATGATCCAATTATAATAACAAAGCTTGGAGTACATCAAGATCGTGCTAAATGAAGAACACGAGAGAGAGAGAGAGAGAGAGAGAGAGATCAAACACATAGCTACCGGTACATACCCTCAGCCTGAGGGTGAATTACTCCATCCTCGTCATGGAGACCGCCGGGATGATGAAGATGGTCACCGGTGATGGTTTCCCCCTCCGGCAGGGTGCTGGAACAGGCTCCTGATTGGTTTTTCATGGCTACAGAGGCTTGCGGCGGTGGAATTCCTGATCTAGGTTTCTTTCTGGGGGTTTCTGGATTTATAGGAATTTTTTGCGTCGGTTTCATGTCAAAGGTGTCCACGGGATAGCGATAAGGTAGGGGGGCGCGCCCTTGGGGGGCGCCCTCCACCCTTGTGGATGCCTCATGGCTCCTCTAGTCCATCTCCGATACTCTGTGGGCTTCTTCTGGTCCATAAAAAATTGTCGTGAAGTTTCAGCTCGTTTGGACTCTGTTTGCTATTCCTTTTCTATAAAACTCAAAAACAAGGGAAAAAACAGAAACGGGCACTAGGCTCAAGGTTAATAGGTTAGTCCCAAAACTAATATAAAATAGTATATAAATGCATATAAAACATCCAAGATGGATAATATAATAGCATGGAACAATAAAAAATTATAGATATATTGGAGACGTATCAAGGTGACGCATGCAATCCCAAAGGTAAGACCTACGTAGTGATGAGTCAATTATCTGAGCCCTTGACCCCTTAGTACAACAAGGAGGACCTGTCTGAAATCTCCACCGAACAAAACCGTCTTTCACTGAATGGCAAGTCTGATCGGCTCATTATAGCACGCATACTGTTGTCCAAAGCCTCCACTACTTGTCTCTTTGTGATGGAAGCCACATCCAAAATAATGAGAGAGGCTGACTTTAGGATCTTGGCAGTCCCGCTTTGTTTCGTGAAGCTACAAAACCCGCCATCATCAATGTTCAATGGTATCTTGAACCGTGAATGAGTTGTTCTCCCTCCAGGCATTATGGAAGCCGCAAAACCGGAAGTAGCTATCGCTATGGCAATCTTTTTATGCCTGCGTACCGTTGTGAGCAGTGCTCTTTACGAATATGTATTTCCGGTGCCTCCAGGTCCATACACAAAGAACACACCACCCTCATTACCATCAATAGCAGACATAATTTCATCATATGCGGCCCTCTGTTCTATATTGAGTGAGTCTGACAGATTTGTGTCCTCAGGGTTGAGCTCGATGGTGAACTCCTCAAAGATCTCCCTTGGAACACTAGTGGCACTGTCATATTCCTCATTGATATTAGGAAGAGGAAATGACTCTATGTCCTTGCACATTGATTGTAGCATATTCCTAATATCTATTAGAATCATTTGCTCTATGCCACTTTGGATGGATTGTTGCGGCATTAGTCTTCTGACATTGCCTCCAAGTGCTTCTTCCAGAGTTCGCACACCGCTTGGCTCGCCAAATACCAATATTGTTGCAAAGAGCCTTCGTAGAGATGAAGTCATCTCGTGCAATGTAGATTCAGTAAGGGACTCATCCAATGTGCTGCCCCCTTTGATCAATCCTCTTCTCTCTGCAGCTTCATGAAAGGTTGGCGGGATCTCGCCATTAACGGTCTTTAGAAGGCCATAGGAGGTGGCACCGGTGACATGGTTTAGAAGGACTCGTAGGTAATAGCATTCCCCCTCAGCTGGATGAGCAAAAACAATTCTTCCAACTTGTCCACCAGTGTCGCGTGCCCTTTTTTCCAGTATTTATCCTTACATGTCTGCCAAGTATACCATTCAGGGAAGTCCCTGTATAAGATAGAACGGGCCTCCTTGTGTAACTTGTTTGCCTCGAAGTACTCTGTAAGCATTGACTTCTCAGCACCTTCATTGTTAACTACTTGTCGGATATCTTGGCCCTCTTTTAACGACACCATGTGCATGTTTGGAAGATGGAGTTGTAGTTGCATCACAGGTGGTGAGGCCTTACTCAATTCAAAGCCGTATATCCTCCACAAGGCCTCCGGAGGAGTCACCCACCTTGCATCTCTATATTGTTTTATCTCATCTACGTCTCCATTGCTCTCTGCCTTGCCAGCCTCGCTCACTGAAATAGACGCCCAATCATGGCCCTTGTATATGTACTTGAATTGGTATTTAACAACCTTTATATATGCTTCCACATGCCTCAATATTGATGTGACAATTGAAGTTACGCAGAGGTGTGGGTTATATGGGACGACCGACCTATTATTAAGCCATTCCTTCTAAACCATTACTTTACAACCATCTTCATGTCTTCTGTAAAGAGGGAGGAGTCCTTGCCCTGTAAGGTAGTGGCATTGAAAGGCTGGGGATAGTGATCTTGCAAGCAGGACGACCCTTTGTGCGTGGGCAATCACGATTCAAAGCAACATAGGGGCCATGCATCCTATGCTTCATGACCATCTTGTACAATTTTGGGTACTTCTTTTTGTTTGGCAACTCGGCAGAGATAAGACAGTCATATTGCTCGGGGCATGTAAGCTTCTATCACCCCTCCATGGTAAGAAGGAAGTGGGCATGGGGAAGACCCCTCTTCTAGAACTCCACCACATACACATAGGCTTAGACCTTTCCTAGGATGTCCTTCTGAACCAACTTATTCTTGAGTTCCTCCAATTTTTCCCTAAAAACACGCACAATGAGGTCCGGACGATCCTGAGGTGTTTGACTAGGGTAGAGCTCGCACTTGATATCATCCCAGTTTGGGTTGCATGTCATTGTGAGCCATCCCAGTTTGGGTTGCATGTCATTATGAGGAATACAGCAGGATTGCCATACTTCCGCACCATGGCCATAACATCCATGTAGTGACGCCTCTTGTCCTGTGGACCACCAATAAATGACATACCCAACACTGTATGCTTTCCAATAGCATCCTCCTTACCCTCACCAGAATGCAAGCTATCCACTAAGCCTTGGTATAGGTCGGCTCTTATCCTATCCTGAAGACCACATATGTAGTCTAGCTGAGAGTTCTGAATCTTGATATATGTGTCAACTGCGAAGTGCTGGAAAAGACGCTTGCCATGGAGGATCGGGTTGAATATCTCAGGACACATCTGAAATTTATGGCAGTAGTAGTCCTGCACAGATACACATGGTATGCCTCCAGAAGCTGCATGGAGAATTGAAAAGTCTTCTTTTGTAAATAGGAGATATATATTGCAAATTATGGAGTGTACATGTAATAAATAATTTCAACACTAACCTACATCATCATCATCTGGTGGGGGATGCGATGAATCATTGTTATCATCACGATCTAGACGAGTTGCACGGGTAGCCATCACAGTATCATAGGGCACACCTTCCTTCGGTATATCGGTATGCCACCCAAGGTCGCCTTTAGGGAAGAACAGAGGGTAGGACAATGCGCCATAGCTTCCATGATAGGACTGTATGCCATATATATCTCTATTCTTCCCTTGCAGGATGACACTATTATCAAACTGTCTTGTTCGTTCGCTCCCTTCCACCCACATGGCCGCTGCTTCTAAAGTGGTCGGTGCATTATATCTTCCTTGATCCATCATTTGGTGAAGGTTTAGTGTTATACAATAGCCATCAACATCCTCAACATTTCCCATACTCCGGAGATAGTCATCAACCCCCTCCTCCCGCCTCGCCCCGTTGCGCCCTGCACCACCCCACGCCCAGCACCCCCGAGTCTTGCTGCGGTCTCCCCAGGCCACCCCGCCCCCTCCTCCATCGGCCTCCACCTTGACCACTCTGGTGAGCCCCCTTCCCCTCTTTTTTTTCATTTTTCTATGTTAGTGTAGTTAGTTTAGTTAGATTTAATTCAGTTTAGGTTTAGGTTTAGGTTTTTTTCTGTTTTTTTAGGTTTAGGTTTAGATTTATTTTAGTTTAGGTTTAGTTTAGGTTAAGAAGAAAGAAGAAAGATTAAAAAAAATAAGAAGAAGAAGAGGAAGAAGAAGAAGAAGAAGAAGAGGAAGAGGAAGAAGAAGAGGAGGAAGAAGAAGAAGAAGAAGAAGAAGAAGAAGAAGAAGAAGAAGAAGAAGAAGAAGAAGAAGATGATGAAAAAAGTAGTAGAAAAGGTAGAAAAATAAAGAAAATAAGGAAAAGAAGGTCGAGGGTCAAGGGGTCGAGGAACAAGCAGTGCGAATCATTTTTTTTACAACTTGGCAGTGGCATCCCGTTGTAAATATTTAGTTAGATTGATGGCAAAAACAATAATGCTATGTTGCTCATCTTTGGATTTCAATGTGTAGTTGTTTCATCGCCGCGAGGGTCCGGTGTTCGACGAGATCCGCCCCTTCATTCGTGGGTGAGCACAAATGACGTCTCCTCCTCCCCCTTAATTGTTTGCTTTGTTTTGGTGTTAGAAAGGGTTACGGTTATAAATATGCATGCATTTGCATATTTATAACCGTGATTCTTTTAAATTGTCCAACGTTATCCATGGACAACCCAAGTATGTGTAGATTGGGTTCATTTTCCCATATGCTCTGTTCCGGATCCGATGCATAAATTTCACCAGTGCCTCCCCGTTGTTCTCTGGGTACACATCCTCTTTGTTTATTGCAGAGACATGTATCAGGAGAATAGCGGGGAGATGCTGCCGAAATTTTGCACCGGATCTGAAGCAGAGCATGGGAAAGCGAACCCAATCTACACATACTCAGGTGGGATTAGGACCTATCTTTACCTATTGGAGTGTAGGTTGCATGGATGTAATAAAATTCATTAACTAGATTAACTAATGAATATATACATGGTGAATTATATATGTGTTTCTTGTGTGTCCTGTAGCTAGGCAAGCCAAGATGAGTGATCGTGTACACCGGTCACTGTCGGTGTCAAAACCGGCGGATCTCGGGTAGGGGGTCCTGAACTGTGCGTCTAAGGCTAATGGTAACAGGAGGCGGGGGACACAATGTTTACCCTGGTTCGGGCCCTCTCAATGGAGGTAATATCCTACTTCCTGCTTGATTGATCTTGATGATATGAGTACTACAAGAGTCGATCTACACGAGATCGTAGAGGATAAACCCTAGAAGCTAGCCTATGATTATGATTGTTGTTGTCCTACGGACTAAACCCTCCGATTTATATAGACACTGGAGGAGGTTAGGGTTACACAGAGTCGGTTACAGAGAAGGAGATCTACATATCCGAATTGCCAAGCTTGCCTTCCACACAAAGGAGAGTCCCACCCGGACACGGGACGAAGTCTTCAATCTTGTATCTTCATAGTCCAACAGTCCGGCCAAAGTATATAGTCCGGCTGTCCGAGGACCCCCTAATCTAGGACTCCCTCAGTAGCCCCTGAACCAGGCTTCAATGACGATGAGTCCGGCGCGCAGATTGTCTTCGGCATTGCAAGGCGGGTTCTTCTCGAAAATCCCTAAGTACCTGTTGTAACGAGCAGTGTCCGGCTTTCCCATTAATGTTGCACTCCTCGGCTTCTGTACCCTAATAATGGCAGTCTCCACGTGTCGAGCAAATGCGAGAAGTCGGGGCATTTTTACATTTGCGACCTTGACCATGTTAGTAACTCATCTATTAAAGAGACGGTGATCCTCAGATCCAAATCACAACATCTTCCCCCAGCGAGTATCCATCAGAGCGCGCCCGGAAAAAGCCATTCCATCATGGCCGGCCGCCGCAACTCCTCCTCTCGCTCCTGCAATGATAAGCTAGGTGATTGGGAGAAGTGTTTTGTCCGCCACGGTCGATTGGTGGAGTTGCAGACCCAGGGGTTTCTCCCGCCTTCATATATGGTCCCCGTCCGAGCCGGACTAGCCACTTACAATGGCGGGGAGCAAGCGGAGAGTTTTCCCAACCCATCCAGGGGGGAGCGGGTATGCCTTGTCCCTTAATTGCTAAGGGGACTCTGATTTCCAATCCATCCGTTCCTCCACGGGCTCCTGGAGTTCTACGGCCTCCAGCTGCATAACTTCACTCCTGCCTCCATACTACACATCGCAGGCTATGTCGCCTTCTGCAAGCTATTTCTGGGTTGTGAGGCTCATTTCGAGCTATGGAAGAGGCTATTCTGCCCCCGCACTCAGGAGGGGTCGATATATCAAGTGCATCGCCGGGACCGGATACCTGTCTGGTACTCCGAAGAAGACATCCGAAGACTGGCCTTCAGAGTGGTTTTATATGGAGGACGTCCCCTTTCCGGACCCTATTCGGATGGGCCTTCCTGAGTTTGCTAATGCCCCGTTGAAGAAATGCCACAGCTGGCGCCCTGGGAGCCCCCAGGAGGAAGATAACAGAGAGGTCCTTTACCTGATGGACAGGATAAAAACACTGGCCAAATCAGGACTGACAATAATTGAGGTTATGTCAATATGTATAATGCGGGGGTGCATCCACTTCAGTATCGGGGGAAACCCATGTGGCACTTCAATGGAGAAGACGATGCCACCCACTATGGTCGTAAAGGTCTAGACTCCGCCACTGCTCTGGCGAAAATATTATCCGATTTGTACCAAGGAGAAGAAGAGGAGTTCATCCGTATTTAGCCACGGGATGGATTCTCCATGTATAACCCCCCCAAGCTGGGTGAGCTGCTATCCTTTACTCCAGTCATTCCCGCACTCTTCATCATAAATATTTACCTTGCTAATTCATAGTAGGAACAGCAAAAAGTTGTGAGGGAGGTCCACAGCCCGTCTCCACAGCCAGAGGACCCCGACCGGGCCCTCGACCCCGGACTCGAAGAAGATCCGGACGTATTTGTGGAGCTCGTTGATAGGACGTTCTATCAGCTAAGCTGTGATGGTGCCTTGGTGGCCATCATAGCCAATTCCCCTGGCCTACTCCCTGCATCGCATGTAAGTAAAACCGAGTCCCAACTTCTAAGAAGGATCCCTTCTTTGCATCTTACCCACCGCACACGTATTGTGTCTTACAGGGAAGGCCATCGGGGCGCCGTGCCGAACCCGCGGTGACTTGTCAACAAGGGGCACCGAAGCTGGGTAGGCTCAAAAGGAAGGTGGTCAGGACTAAGACGCAATCGCAGAGGTAAGATTAAAAACTTGCTCCGTGATTATCGTCTCTAAAATATAATAATGTCCATGGTTCCTGGCAGAAAAAACGCTCGTCGGACTGTGTCTGGAGAGCCTGCCAGCCACGCCTCCACCAGCCGGCCTCCAGAGCCGGACTTAGGGGCAGAGGCTAACGCGGGGACAACGCCGGATGGTCCTCCTATAGAGGATGCGGATAGACTGTCCGCTACGAATTCCAAAGTGGAGAGCGCCATGAATCACAGGCGTCACCGGGCTGTACTTCGCAACCCTAGTTTCTCCGAAGAGGCGTTCAATGCCTTCAACTCCGGAGACACGTACATCCGAGCTGCTCAAGATGGCCTTGCCAGAGCCACGGACCAGTATGTAAAGGATATACGGGTAAGAAAATCTAATAATTATGTATATCAGTAGCCCCTGAGACTTGAAACAGCTGGCACAACTAATTTAAGGATCATTGTATGCATATGTTCTTACAGAGAAGAATACCCAGTCGTCTCAAGAGCTGGAGGAGTGCAAAGCCCAGCTACGGGCCGCAGTTACCGGAATGGAGAAGTCCAAGAAGGCCTCATTTGGTAATACTTGTCTTGACCGAAAAGAGTGTGATGCCATGTATCAGTTAGTATTCGGCATGCATGCAAATCTAACAATAGATTCTGTAGACAATCCCGGAGGTAATCCGGAGATCATACCGAGGGATGAGCAACATGCTCAATGACAGCTAGAGGCTGCCGAGCGCGTGCTTACACGGGTTATTTGGGAAAAAAATGAACTCCAGGATGCCCATACCCGTCTGGGCGTTGAACTAAAAGATGTTCGAGCCCAGCTTGCTGACTCCGTGAAGGAGAATAAGAGGCTTCGACGCGGAATTTTAAGTAAGTGCCCGAATGAACCTTTATAAAGCTCGGCGAAGAAATGGGCTAACAGAGTTATGTCTGTAGGTATGCTGACAGGTCGTCACGAAGAGGAGATGCCCGGATCTGCAGGCGATCTTCTACAAGAGCTCTCACAACTGCACGAACAAGTTCGGCGGGTGATGCAGGGTATTTCTCAGGCCTTGTGGCCATCCGCCTCCCTGCCAGGAGGCATGGGGGAGCTTGTAGAGATGCTCAAGGGAGCGCGGCTGCGCTTCCGGTTATGGACGATATCGGCCTGCCGACAAGGTGCAAGGGAAGCCTGGGCCATGGTGAAGACGTGATACACCAAGGCTAACCCGAACCACATGGCCGAGGTCGGACCTGTAGGGTCGGATGGGAAAGAGATCTCCGTTAGTCTGGTATATGACCATGTAGGTTTAGCCGCAAAGTATTCCCAACAGGATTGTAGGCTAGACAGTCTGTTGGATGGTATAGAAGAAGAATTTAGTCAGTCTAAGTGACTGCATACTTCAAATGACATATTTTGTCCCTAGCTAGATTGTAAATCATTTGTCATGGCGCACCTTTTTGATTCATCCTCCGGACCCGACAGTCCGGAGTGTATCCGAATACCCGCTCAGTTATGTAAAAACCGGGGTACGCGTGGAAACCAGGCGTAGGGGTCATAAGTGCTTGAACAAACAAGTACCCAACTAGCTATGTTATATTACATGGATAGTAAGAAACATCTTCCAGGGAGAATAGTTCCATTAAGGGTTCCTTTCCCTGGGTACGCATGTATTAATGTGCATGTCTGAACTACGAAAAGAGACGCGGGATATAAACATCTGGGGGCATGTATTGCAATAGGTAAGAAACATCTTTTGTTCACCAACCGAAAATTCCCTTAAGAACGCTAGCTTTCGGCTTCACCCAGTCTGAGGTACACATCCGGCTGACCCGGCAGTAACAATCGCAGAGGTGCTCCCCTTATGCCCTAGCCGAACTAACGGGAACGTAGGGCATAAACACAGGAGCCAGTCAACCCAGCTTGGCCAAAACTTAAGTCATATCGATACATATAATGGCAAAAAAAGGTACATATGGAGAAGCAACACATATGTAGTGGGCATAAAGCCCGGGAGATAATTATATTAAGCTTCTGTATAAGAAGCCCCTAGG
The DNA here is from genome assembly GCF_018294505.1 of Triticum aestivum. Classification (NCBI taxonomy): domain Eukaryota; kingdom Viridiplantae; phylum Streptophyta; class Magnoliopsida; order Poales; family Poaceae; genus Triticum; species Triticum aestivum. Next base: position 456,508,317 of record NC_057810.1, on the reverse strand, counting down.
TATAATGAGCTCGCATGGCGCGTCACATTTGTGTAGCCAGGACACACGTCAAGCTTTTAAGGCCATAAAAAAGGAAGAAAGAAAAATAGGATATAACTTGAAAAAGAAAGGCGGAGGTAAGGAGACAAACACACAGTTCAGCACTACGCGTAGAATCTTCGGAGTCTAGCCACGTTCCATGGGTTTGGCTCGAGTCGATTATCAGATGCATCACGCAGACGGTATGCCCCTCCGGTGAGAACTTTATCAATGATGAAGGGACCCTCCCACTTGGGCTTGAGCTTGTCCTTTTTCTTCTCCAGTAGGCATAGAACGAGTTCGTCAACGTTATAAGTTTTGGCCCGTACTTCTCTGCTTTGATACCTGCGAGCCTGTTGCTGATAGAATGCGGAACGGGCTTTCACGACGTCGCGCTCCTCCTCCAAGGTATCTAAACTGTCCTGCCAATCAAGCTCGACTTCTTTCTCTTCGTACATGCGCACTCGAGGTGAGTCATGAATGATATCATAGGGCAATACCGCCTCTGTGCTGTACACCATAAAAAACGGTGTGTATCCGGTAGTGCAATTCGGCATGGTCCGGAGCCCCCATAGTACGGAGTCGAGCTCCTCGACCCAGTGCGTATCTGATTCCTTCAAGGATCGCACTAGTCTGGGTTTGATGCCGCTCATAATCAGACGGTTTGCTCGTTCGACTTGACCGTTCGTTTGGGGGTGATATACGGAGGCGTAATCGAGCTTAATGCCCATGTTGCCGCACCAAGTTTTCACCTCGTCGGCTGTGAAGTTGGAGCCATTATCGGTGATAATGCTGTGGGGGACACCGTAACGGTGTACAACCCTTGATATGAAGTCTATCACTGGTCCGGATTCAACCATTTTAACTGGTTTGGCTTCTATCCATTTGGTGAATTTATCCACCATGACCAACAAGTATTTTTTCTTATGGCTTCCTCCTTTAAGGGGTCCAACCATATCAAGCCCCCAGACTGCCAAGGGCCAAGTTATGGGGATTGTTTGGAGAGCGGTAGGTGGCATATGGCTTTGATTTGCAAAAAGCTGGCAACCAACGCAATGTTGGACAAGGTCCTGTGTGTCTGCTCGGGCTGTCAGCCAGTAGAAACCTGTACGGAAGGCCTTGCTTACAAGGGCCCGAGCTGCGGCGTGGTGGCCGCTGAGTCTGGCATGAATTTCGGCCAAGAGCTGCCGCCCTTCCTCTTCGGAGATGCATCTTTGGAGCACTCCAGTCGCGCTTTTCTTATAAAGCTCTCCCTCGTGGACCTTGTAGGCTTTAGAGCGCCGCATAATGCAACGTGCCTCATTTTGGTCCTTAGGAAGTTCTTGCCTATTTAAGTAGGCTAAGAAGGGTTCCGTCCACGGGGCGATGACAGCCATAATCACATGGGCCGAAGGTGTTATTTCGGTGGTGTAGCCTCCGATTACATCAGAGTGTTCGGGATCTGGGGTTGTGTTCGAATCCGGACAGGTATCGCCGGTCTCCCCTTCCACACCACGGATGGCTTGAACAACCTTTCCAAGAAGATATTAGGTGGGACGGGGTCGCGCTTAGCGCCGATGCGGGCGAGGATATCCGCCGCTTGATTGTTCTCTCGGACCACATGGTGGAATTCGAGCCCCTCGAACCGAGCTGACATTTTGAGGACGGTATTATGGTAAGCCGCCATTTTTGGGCCCTTGGCATCAAAGTCTTCATTTATTCGAGATATTGCGAGGTTTGAATCCCCACGCACTTCTAGGCGTTGAATGCCCATGGAGACTGCCATCCGAAGACCATGCAACAAAGCCTCATATTCGGCTGCATTGTTGGAGTTTGTGTATAATATTTGGAGTATGTATTGGACTGTATCTCCGGTGGGGGATGTCAGGATGACGCCTGCCCCCAGACCAGCCAGCATCTTAGAACCGTCAAAGTGCATGATCCAATTGGAGTACGCTTCGTACTCTTTAGGGAGTTCGACTTCTGTCCATTCAGCGACAAAGTCTGCCAGTACTTGAGACTTAATGGCTCGCCGTGGTTTGTATGTTATGTTGAACGGGAGGAGCTCGATAGCCCATTTAGCAACCCAACATGTGGCATCGCGGTTATTTATTATATCGTTGAGTGGTACTTTAGAGGCCACCGTGATTGAACACTCTTGAAAATAGTGTCGTAGTTTCTGGGATGCCATGAAGACCGCGTATGCTATCTTTTGATAATGTGGGTACCGTGATTTGCATGGAGTGAGGACAGTGGATACATAGTATACCGGCTTTTGAACAGGGAACTTATGTCCATCCGTCTCTCGTTCGATGACGAGTACTGCGCTTACAACCTGGTGTGTTGCAACTATATATAACAGCATGGGTTCGCTAATCTTTGGCGCGGCCAGGATTGGATTGCTGGCCAAGAGGGCCTTTATTTCTTCCAGTCCGGCCGTGGCCGCGTCCGTCCACTCGAAGTGTTCGGTGCGTCGAAGAAGGCAATAAGGAGGTAGGGCCTTTTCTCCCAATCGGGAGATAAAGCGGCTTAGGGCAGCCACTCATCCAGTCAATTTCTGGATTTGCTTGAGGCCTGTTGGGGTAGCCAACTGTGACAGAGCTCGGATTTTAGCTGGATTTGCTTCAATTCCTCTATTGGAAACGATGAAGCCCAAGAGCTTTCCGGCAGGCACGCCAAAAACGCATTTTTCCGGATTGAGCTTAATGTCATATGTTCAGAGATTGTTGAACGTAAGCCTCAAGTCGTCTATTAAAGATTCGACGTGTCTTGTTTTGATGACCACATCGTCTATGTATGCCTCCACTGTTTTGCCGATTTGTGTTTCCAGGCATGTCTGAATCATGCGTTGATAGGTTGCACCGGCGTTTTTGAGCCCGAAAGGCATGGTGTTAAAACAGAAGGGGCCGTATGGAGTGATGAATGCCGTTGCGGCTTGATCCAACTCCGCCATCTTGATTTGATGGTATCCGGAGTATGCGTTGAGGAAGCACAATGAGTCGTGTACTGTAGTAGCATCGATGATTTGATCGATGCGGGGGAGGGGGAAGGGATCCTTAGGGCAAGCCTTATTGAGGTCCTTGAAATCGACGCATAGGCGCGAGGATTTGTCCTTCTTTGGTACCATCACCAGGTTTGCTAGCCAGTCCGGATGTTTTATTTCTCTAATGAATCCGGCCTCGAGTAACTTGGCTAGCTCTTCTCCCATGGCTTGTCGCTTAGGTTCTGAAAAGCGCCGAAGAGTCTGCTTGACCGTCTTGTATCCCTTCAGTATGTTTAGGCTATGCTCGGCCAGCCTGCGTGGGATACCTGGCATGTCTGAAGGATGCCAGGCGAAGATGTCCCAATTCTCACGCAAGAACTCTCTCAGTGCGGCGTCTATTGTGGGGTTCAGCTGTGCCCCGATGGATGCTATTTTTGTAGGGTCCGTTGGGTGGACCTGGAATTTGACTATTTCGTCCGCTGGTTTGAAAGAGGTGGACTTGGGTCGTTTGTCGAGTATCACGTCATCCCTGTCCACCATGGAGCGCAGCGCAGTTAGTTCTTTGGCCATGAGGGCTTCGGATAATGCCTCAAGGGCCAGTGCGGCGGTTTTATTGTCAGCGCGGAGTGCTATGTCCGGATCACTAGCTAGAGTGATGATTCCATTGGGCCCGGGCATCTTGAGCTTCATGTACCCATAATGGGGTATAGCTTGGAAGCTCGTGAATGCATCCCGCCCTAAAAGGGCATGGTATCCGCTACTGAACGGGGCCACATGGAATGTGATTTCTTCGGTCATGTAATTCTCCGATGTGCCGAATACCACATCTAGTGTGATTTTTTCCGCACATCGTGCCTCCCAGCTGGGGATGATTCCTCTGAAGGTCATGCTGCTTTGCTCAATGCGGCTCTTGTCTATTTCCATTTTGTTAAGAGTTTCCTCATAGATGAGGTTTAATCCGCTGCCACCGTCCATGAGCACTTTAGTAAGCCGGAAGCCGTCCACAATTGGACTAAGGACCAAAGTGGCTGGTGCTCGGACTATTAGAAATTGAGGTTCGTTACTAGCATTGAAGGTTATGGCCGTGTCGTTCCATGGATTTTTTGCTGCAATGTGGCAGACTTCGACGAGGCTGTGGAGTGCACACTTATGCCTATTATTTGAGGCAAAAGTCTCGAAGATTGTTAGTACTGTATTGTTATTTTCCGCGGGATGGTGCTCTGCGGTATTGTTGATGAGGAGATCCTCGCCTCTCTTGGCCACCTGCCGGAGTATCCAACATGCTCTGAGGTTGTGTGTTGGCATGGTATCCGGTGTACTGTGAATTTTGCATGGACCATTGAACCATCCCTCCAATATGGTTCCACGCCCTGTAGTGGGCTTTGGTTTCTTTGTAATTGGATTGGGTGACTTGCGAGAGTGCACCCTTTTTGTTCGGACGCAGGGTTTAGTGAGAGCCGGAGGATCCCAGAATTTTGTTTGGGTTTTCCAGGTGCTTTCCATCGCATGGTACTTCTGTACTATGGCCGCCAAGTCAGCGAAGTGTGCTATGTCACGGCGAATTATGGCATTCAGGATTCCCTTGTTCGTGCAATTTTTGCAAAATAATGAGATTGCGTCCTCCTTACTCATTACAAGGACGAATCTGGCCTAGAAGTGATGTACTGTCTCTTGGGGATCTTGTCTAATGTGGGAAAGATCACTTGTATCTGGGTGGGTGGTTAGATTTGAGTCCAAACCCTGACTCAATCTGAGACCTAGGGGCAGAAGAGCTTCCGAGCTTGACAGCCTGGGCTCCAGGATGTTGCCCAATTTTTCTAGCCCGCTGTCCGATTCTAGGTTCAGAGCTTGGGCCATGTCCTCCCGTAGACGGGTATCCGGCTTGGAGAACTCGGGAATCCGGACATAGTTTGTCCTCAAAATAGAGGAAGAATCTCTGCATTGCTCCTCCACCACCGCTATCTGATGGGTGACCGACGGAGAGTTAATCTCCCTTTGGTCGGGCTTAAGCCCGATCTAATCATAATCTGGGGCGACTCGCAGGGCGGAGATGCGATCCAAGAGCTCGTTCAAGGAGGAGAGCTCCATTGGATCCATCTGCTCGGTGAATTCCAAGCTGACGTGGAGGCTGTTTTTGATGACCTGAGAAGTCATCGTCGGTGCGGTGGCCGAATGGGCGGTCATGACGAAGCCGCCCAGCCGGAGAGTCTGGCCTACAGCCAGGGCTCCCCTAGAGGTGATGTTGTCCTTGACAACAAGGCGAGCCATCAAGCCTTACCGTGATGGCACAGTGGAGCTCTCAATGAAAGCACCAATGTCGGTGTCCAAACCGGCGGATCTCGGATAGGGGGTCCCGAACTGTGCGTCTAAAGCTAATGGTAACAGGAGGCGGATGACACAATGTTTACCCAGGTTCGGGCCCTCTCAATGGAGGTAATACCCTACTACCTGCTTGATTGATCTTGATGATATGAGTATTACAAGAGTTGATCTACCACGAGATCATAGAGGCTAAACCCTAGAAGCTAGCCTATGATTATGATTGTTGTTGTCCTACGGACTAAACCCTCTGGTTTATATAAACACCAGAGGGGGTTAGGGTTACATAGAGTCGATTATAGAGAAGGAGATCTACATATCCAAATTTCCAAGCTTACCTTCCACGCGAAGGGGAGTCCCACCCGGACACGGGACGAAGTCTTCAATCTTGTATCTTCATAGTCCAACAGTCCGGCCAAAGTATATAGTCCGGCTGTCCGAGGACCCCCTAATCCAGGACTCCCTGAGTCACACTAGTGAGAAAGAGATGACCAATGAATGGTTAGCAAAAACCAAGGGGTTTGTGAAAGCCACATTGATACGTCTCCAACGTATCTATAATTTTTGATTGTTCCGTGCTATTATATTACCTGTTTTGGATGTTTAATGGGCTTTACTATACACTTTTTATATTATTTTTGGGACTAACCTATTAACCGGAGGCCCAACCCAAATTGTTGTTTTTTTGCCTATTTCGGTGTTTCGCAAATAAGGAATATCAAACGTAGTCCGAATGGAATGAAACCTTCGGGAGAGTTATTTTTGGAACCGAAGCAATCGAGCAGACTTGGAGTAGACGTCAGGGAAGCTTCGAGGTGGCCACGAGGGTCAGGGGTGCGCCCTACCCCCCTGGGCGTGCCCCCCACCCTCTTGTGCCCCTTGTGGCTCCCTTGACCGACTTCATTCGCCTATATATATCCATATACCCTAAAAACATCCAGGAGCACAATAGATCGGGAGTTCCGCTGCCGCAAGGCTCTATAGCCGCCAAAAATTAATCGGGACCCTGTTCCGGCACCCTGCCAGAGGGGGGATCCCTCACCGGTGGCCATCTTCATCATCTCGGAGCTCTCCATGACGAGGAGGGAGTAGTTCACCCTCGAGGCTGAGGGTATGTACCAGTAGCTATGTGTTTGATCTCTCTCTCTCTCTCGTGTTCTTGAGGTGATACGATCTTGATGTATCGCGAGCTTTGCTATTATAGTTGGATCTTATGATGTTTCTCCCCCTCTACTCTCTTGTAAGGGATTGAGTTTTCCCTTTGAAGTTATCTTATCGGATTGAGTCTTTAAGGATTTGAGAACACTTGATGTATGTCTTGCATGTGCTTATCTATGGTGACAATGGCATATCACATGATCTACTTGATGTATGTTTTGGTAATCAACTTGCGGGTTCAGTGACCTTGTGAACTTATGCGTAGGGCTTGGCTCACGTTTTCGTCTTGACTCTCCGGTAGAAACATTGGGACACTCTTTGAAGTTTTGAAGTACTTTGTGTTGGTTGAATAAATGAATCTGAGATTGTGTGATGCATATTGTATAATCATACCCACAGATACTTGAGGTGAGATTGGAGTATCTAAGTGACATTAGGGTTTTGGTTGATTTGTGTCTTAAGGTGTTATTCTAGTACGAACTCTATGATAGATCGAACGGAAATAATAGCTTGTGTTATTTTACTACGGACTCTTGAATAGATCGATAAGAAAGGATAACTTTGAGGTGGTTTCGTACCCTACCATATCTCTTCATTTGTTCTCCACTATTAGTGACTTTGGAGTGACTTTTTGCTGCATGTTGAGGGATATGATCCAATTATGTTATTATTGTTGAGAGAACTTGCACTAGTGAAAGTATGAACCCTAGGCCTTGTTTCCTAGCATTGGAATACTGTTTACGGTCACTTTTATCATTAGTTACCTTGCTGTTTTTATATTTTCAGATTACAAATACCCATATCTACTATCCATATTGCACTTGTATCATCATCTCTTCGCCGAACTAGTGCACCTATACAATTTACCATTGTATTGGGTGTGTTGGGAACACAAGAGACTCTTTATTATTTGGTTGTAGGGTTGTTTGAAAGAGACCATCTCCATCCTACACTTCCCACGGATTGATAAACCTTAGGTCATCCACTTGAGGGAAATTTGCTACTGTCCTACAAACCTCTGCACTTGGAGGCCCAGCAACGTCTACAAGAAGAAGGTTGTGTAGTAGACATCAAGCTCTTTTCTGGTGCCGTTACCGGGGAGGTTAGTGCTTGAAGGTATATCTTTAGATCTTGCAGTCGAATCTTTTAGTTTCTTGTTTTATCACTAGTTTAGTTTATAAAAGATAATTACAAAAAAATGGAATTGAGTTTGCCTCATACGCTTCATCTTTTTAATATCATTCGTGAGAATGATGGAAAGGAAAATTGTTCTCAAGTGCTAGAAGAAGAAGTCTATAAAATTTTTGGCACTAAATATTTGAATGATGAGAATGATTGCAATGTTGTTAGTATGAATTTTTTGAATGCCCATGATGCTAATGATATGCAAAGCCACAAGCTTGGGGATGCTATGTTTGATGAATATGATATTTTTTGTCCCCCAAGTTTTGATGAGCAAATTTAGTATGATGAAAGCATGCCTCCTATTTATGATGATTATTGTGATAACACTTATGCTGTAAAGAATAAATATAACCATGAAACTTGGCATCTTGATTTTAATTTTCAATTGGATTATACTTCACATGATAGTTATTTTGTTGAGTTTACTCCCACTACTATTGATGAGAATAAATTTGCTTATGTGGAGAGTAGTAAAATTTCTATGCAAGTAGATCATGAAAAGAATGCTTTATGTGCTGGTTATATTGTTGAATTCATTCATGTTGCTACTGAAAATTATTATGAGGGAGGAAAATATATGCTTGTAGGAGTTGCAATGATATCAAGTTTCCTCTCTATGTGCTTAAAGTTTTAAAGTTTGCTTGTTTTGCCTTCCTATGCTAGTTGATTATTGTTCCCATAATTTGTTTGCTCACAAAATACCTATGCATAGGAAGTGGGTTAGACTTAAATGTGTTAGTAATATTCTTCATGATGCTCTCTCTATGTTTCCATTCTTATCTTTTATGCGAGCATCATTGAAATCATCATGCCTAGCTAAAAGGCATTAAAGAAAAGCGCTTGTTGGGAGACAACCAAATATTTACCTTTACTGTTTTTGTGTGTTCACATGATTATGCTACTGTAGTAATCATGTTTTATAGCTTTTGTTTCAATAAAGTGCCAAGTAAGACCTTTAGGATAGCTCACAGTGATAGTTGTGTTGATCCTGCTGAAAATCAGAAACTTTTGCACCCAGTAAATTACTTTTGATAATTCACATAAACGTGCTTTTGATCTCATTATTTTTTATATGGATTGCTACATATATTTCTTAGTACTTCCTAATTTGGTAGAAATGTTTGAGTTACAGAAGTATTTGAATGATACAGATTACTACAGACTGTTCTGTTTTTGACAGATTTTGTTTTCTATGTGTTGTTTGCTTATTTTGATGAATCTATGAGTAGAATCGGAGGGTATGAACCATAGAGAAGTTGGAATGCAGTAGATATTACACCAATATGAATTTAGAATGAGTTCATAACAGTACCTAAGTGGTGATTTATTTTCTTATACTAACAGAGCTTACGAGTTTTCTGTTGAGTTTTGTGTTGTGAAGTTTTCAAGTTTTGGGTAAAGATTCGATGGACTATGGAATAAGGAGTGGCAAGAGCCTAAGATTGGCGATTCCCAAGGCAACCCAAGGTAATATTCAAGGAAAATCAAGAGCCTAAGATTGGGGATGCCTCGGAAGGCATCCCCTCTTTCGTCTTCATCTGTCGGTAACTTTACTTGGAGCTATATTTTTATTCACCACATGATATGTGTTTTGCTTGGAGCGTCTTGTATGATATGAGTCTTTTCTTTTTAGTTTACCACAATCATCCTTGATATACACACCTTTTGGGAGACACACACATGATTCGGAATTTATTAGAATACTTTATGTGCTTCACTTATATCTTTTGAGCTAGACAATTTTGCTCTAGTGCTTCACTTATAAATTTTTAGAGCATGGCGGTGGTTTTATTTTTTAGAAATTATTGATACCTCATGCTTCACTTATATTATTTTGAGAGTCTTTTAGAATAGCATGGTATTTGCTTTGGTTATAATATTGGTCCTAATATGATGGGCATCCAAGTTGGGTATAATAAAAACTATCATAGAAAGTGCATTGAATACTATGAGAAGTTTGATACTTGATAATTGTTTTGATATATGAGGATGGTGATATTATAGTCATGCTAGATGAGTAGTTGTGAATTTGAGGAATACTTGTGTTGAAGTTTGTGATTCTCGTAGCATGCACTTATGGTGAACCGTTATGTGATGAAGTTGGAGCAGGATTTATTTATTGATTCTCTTCCTTATGAGTGGCGGTCGGGGACGAGCGATGGTCTTTTCCTACCAATCTATCCCCCTAGGAGCATGCACGTAGTACTTTATTTCAATAACTTGTAAATTTTTGCAATAAGTATATGAGTTCTTTATGACTAATGTTGTGTCCATGGATTATACGCACTCTCACCCTTCCACCATTGCTAGCCTCGCTTGTGCCGCACAACTTTCGCCAGCACCATACACCCACCATATACCTTCCTCAAAATAGCCACCATACCTACCTATTATGGCATTTCCATGGCCATTCCGAGATATATTGCCATGCAACTTTCCACCGTTCCACTTATTATGACACGCTCCATCATTGTCATATTGCTTTTGCATGATCATGTAGTTGACATCGTATTTGTGGAAAAGTCACCTTGATAATTCTTTCATACATGTTACTCTTGATTCATTGCATATCCCGGTACACTGCCGGAGGCATTCACATAGTGTCATATTTTGTTCTAATATCGAGTTGTAATCCACGAGTTGTAAGTAAATAAAAGTGTGATGATCTTCATTATTAGAGCATTGTCCCAAGTGAGGAAAGGATGATGGAGACTAAGATTCCCCCACAAGTCGGGATGATACTCCGGACTTTATGAAAAAAAGGGGGAGACCAAATAAGCCCACCAAAAAAAGAGAGAAGGGACAATGTTACTATCCTTTTACCACACTTGTGCTTCAAAGTAGCACCATGATCTTCATGATAGAGAGTCTCCTATGTTGTCACTTCCATAACCTAGTGGGAATTTTACATTATAGAACTTGGCTTGTATATTCCAATGATGGGCTTCCTCAAAATGCCCTAGGTCTTCGCGAGCAAGCAAGTTGGATGCACACCCACTTAGTTTCTTTTGTTGAGCTTTCATACACTTATAGCTCTAGTGCATCCGTTGCATGGCAATCCTTACTCATTCACATTGATATCTATTAATGGGCATCTCCATAGCCCGTTGATACGCCTAGTTGATGTGAGACTCTCTTCTACTTTTTTGTCTTCTCCACAACCACCATTCTATTCCACATATAGTGCTATCTCCTTGGCTCACGCTCATGTATTGCATGAAAGTTCAAAAAGTTTGATAACATCAAAGTATGAAACAATTGCTTGGCTTGTCATCGGGGTTGTGCATGGTTTAAATATTTTATGTGATGAAGATAGAGCATAGCCAGACTATATGATTTTGTAGGGATAGCTTTCTTTAGCCATGTTATTTTGAGAAGACATGATTGCTTTGTTAGTATGCTTGAAGTATTATTGTTTTGTTCACCCTCGAGGCTGAGGGTATGTACTAGTAGCTATGTCTATGATCTCTCTCTCTCGTGTTCTTGAGGTGATACGATCTTGATGTATCGCGAGCTTTGCTATTATAGTAGGATATTATGATGTTTCTCCCCCTCTACTCTCTTGTAATGGATTGAGTTTTCCCTTTGAAGTTATCTTATCGGATTGAGTCTTTAAGGATTTGAGAACACTTGATGTATGTCTTGCATGTGATTATCTGTGGTGACAATGGGATATCACGTGATCTACTTGATGTATGTTTTGGTGATCAACTTGCAGGTTCAGTGACCTTGTGAACTTATGCATAGGGGTTGGCATGCGTTTTCGTCTTGTCTCTCCGGTAGAAACTTTGGGGCAGTCTTTGAAGTACTTTGTGTTGTTTGAATAGATGAATCTGAGATTGTGTCATGCATATTGTATAATCATACCCACGGATCCTTGAGGTGACATTGGAGTATCTAAGTGACATTAGGGTTTTGGTTGATTTGTGTCTTAAGGTGTTATTCTAGTACGAACTCTATGATAGATCGAACGGAAAGAATAGCTTCGTGTTATTTTACTACGGTGTAACATTCCAAATTTTAAATTTGGAAGGTTATACATAGGTCATCATTGCATATCACATTTTGTTGCATTTTGGTTGATCCTAGAAATTCTAAGCAACTTAAGGACCCACGTAGAGAGTTCGGGATTTCGTTATTTTCATATTTGAATTTTCTCAAATATTGAAAAGAGGATCATTTGGTTTTAATCATTTTCTCTCTGAATATTTCCAAAGTTAAAATAAAAGAGAGGGGATAAAATGACTTCTCCAAAATAAAAGAAATATTGGAGGAAAAATGTTAGAATCAAATATTTACTTTTATTTGGATTTTATTGCTATTTTATTTGAATTGGAAAAATTGCACGTTTTCAAAATTGCATTTTAGGCCAGAGAAATGTTCACTTTGTTCTAAATATTTCATTTAGACGGTGAAAATTTGTTTTGAAATTTTAAGAATTTTTTAATATTTTTTAGGATTCTTTTCTATTCGGCAGAATTATTATTTTTTTAAAAAAAAATTCCTGCGGACCGAGCCGAGCCGAAGCCCAGCCGCGCGCCTCCCACTCAGGCTCAGGAGAGGATTCCCGAGCGCCACCGCCGCCATCGACGACGTGTCGGTCCCAGACACGCCGTGTCGCCCCCTCCCCCAAGCCGCCAACCCCGCCTGACCCCCTATAAGTACCCGCCGGCGCCGCCCCTCTCCGCCTCGCCAGCCACCGTACCCGCCGTCGCCTGTGTCGTCCGCCGCCGCTGCAAGCCGCCGCCATCGCCCGCGCCTCCCACCGCTGTCGTCCGGAGCCCCAGCGCCGCCGCCCCGCCACGCCGGACCTCGCCGGAGGTATACGCCACCGCCGCCGGCCGTTCGTCCTTTTTTTTCAGAAAAACCATTCGGTTTTTAAAACCCTAGATCTAGTTTTTTTATATCGGTTTGGTTTTTATCGGTTTAGTTAATTAGCGGACGTTTGTCTGTACATTCGTTTAACGAATGTTGTTTGTCAGTTAGCCGCAGACAGCGAAAGTTCGTTCCTTAGCTTGTTCGTCTCGTTTTATTTTTCCAGGGTTTATCCGCGATTATTTTCGGTCGCGATTTCTGCCCTGATCTTTGATCTAGTTTATCTTTTCGCCCATTTATCCGAATTAGATGAAACAAGCGCCTAGATCTTCGTCTCAAATCCCTCTTTCTGTTTAACCAACTTGAACAAGATTTTGGTACTGTAAAATTTGACTTTATCCAGATTAGTAAATTATTCTTATTTCTTCCCTAGTTTGAGCTTCGTTGCTCCGTTTGATTTGATTCTTTTTGCAAACCGGAGTTCTTCAGTGAAACTTTCTGGTTAGATCTTCTTATTTGAGTTTTACCCGTGCTTCTAGTTGAGTGCTTATGTATCCTATTGTTTGTTTGCGATAGAATTCCCGAAGTGCGAAGCGTGCTACTACGAGTCTCTAGGTTTTGCGGATCGTCAGTAAGGCAAGTAACACTTTGATAATACCCCTTTATTACCCACTTTTTATGCATTAGTTCAATCCTCAAACATTGCATGATTAGGATCTGAATAAGATGTGGCTTTGGGAAGTAGATGATGAGGTCGAACCTATTGCCCTTTTTATTATCAAACCTTTGGGAGTTACTTCTACGTTATGCTCAGGATCGCTATGCTATGCTCGTAGACGTGGATTGGGTGAGTGTATCCATGACAGATGTGAGTATTGTTAATTAATGGTTAACTTAAGGTGGCCACTTAAATACACATCTGGGTGGATTGGTTAAGGCACCCTGGAGTACCAAGTGGTTGTCATGGCACCTGGAGAATCCAGTGTTATCCTAGGATATCCCGGAGTACCCGTGTGATCATCCTATGGTTCGCCACCCAGGCTCAAAGGGATCATAAGATATTTCCTGCTAGAAACTTCCGTGTGCAGCCACAAGCTATTATGGGCTCTAGCATAGTTGAATAGGTTGCATGACCTCTTTCAGTGGTGGGCTAGCAGATGTAGGGGAAAGTATGTGTAACTGTCCACCCAGAGTAAAGAGTGAATGTTTCTGAAAGACTGTGTCTTGGTCATCCGATTCTCAAACACCTTGTAGTGCGAGAAATCCTACGGAGGAGATCGAGTCTTGTGGGGAAAGTGCGCAAACCTTTGCAGAGTGTATAAACTAATCATGGTTAGCCGTGTTCCCGGTTATGGACATCTTGAGTATCTGGTTCTTGGATTATCATGTTGATCTCATCACTCTAATTTAATTTGTTGGGATTAATTGATATTGTTTATTTGGGATTGAGTTGGAGGAACCTTCTCAATGTTTAACAACCACCATGATAGTTAAATAAAATTTATTCCTTTGTTGTAGGGAAAAATTGGCTTTACGCAAAATCAGTGACCATAGAGCTTTCGACCAGCCATATATGCATGTAGTGATAGCATTTATTCTGTTCATTACTCTATGTGTTACATTGCCGGCATATTCCATGTGTTGACCCATTTCGGGCTGCAACATATCATGTTGCACACTTTTCAAACTACGAGTAAGGTGCCATAGGTCATTGTCGTTCACTCAGCTATGCCATTGGAGTTGATGGACTGAATTTATCTTCGAAGCCTTCCGTTGTTTTCTCATTTAGATGGCCTTAAGCCATATTATTGTAATAAGTTCTCTTTTGAGACATTCGATGCAATAAGTGTGTGATTGAAACTCTATTATAAATCCTCAAGTACTATGCGTGTCAGCATTACCGCTCCAGGGATGACACTGATGCACAGAGACTAGATTGTTTGAGGTATGGTCGCTACAAGATGGTATTAGAGCACACGCTGACTGTAGGACACGACCACTAAGCTAAAACCATAGGTCACTCTTCTCTACTCATTTCTGACTCCTGTCCTTTTTCGACTCTATAGGATGCGGACTCAGGGAACAAGTGTACACAACCGGATGAAGACACCCTTTTGGACGACACTTGAAGGAAGTTACTAGGTACCTGAACATTGGAATACCAAGCTTCACCAGGACCTACATGGCCACTTTACCAGAAGAGGAGTGTTGGATGATTTGAGTTCAAGTTCCAGGAAGGACGTTCATGCTAGTCACTGATCTCATAGAGTTTTCCTTTGATGCACCAACCTGGAGTCTAGAAAAGAGCATGGCAGCCCACATCACCATGGGATGCATTGGAGAAGTTTACCACAAGGATCTCAAGGACACTATCTACCAGATATGTGGGCGCCGAGATGAGCAATGGGAGATGATCAGCACCAGGAGGGACATGCCCATTGCAGCTTTCATCCAGGAGTTAAACCAGCACATTCGTCACCAGAAGAACCAGATGTGCGCAGGAATGATAGATCTGAAGAAAGCAATGACCAGGATCACTGAGCTAGAGGAGGAACTCAAGTCTATATGCAACAGATATGAGGAGGAAATGACGATACTAGTGGAGAAGAATGACGACCTAACGAGGAAGCTAGGAGTATTCATGGGAGACCCCACGCTAGGAGGAGATGACGACGATTCCAAGGACATTTGTTCGGAGGACTACATCATCATCAACGACACCGACTCAGATCCCGATGATAGTGATAATGACTATGTTGATGAAGGTGGAGCAGATATCATGGAGTCTTCTAGCGATTAAAAAACTTCTAGTCGACCACCATATCAGTAGTAGTATTCCCCCATGTATATAGAATAGTCCAAGCACTTTTGTAACAATAGTTAGACCGATTGTAAGCCCTTGTGTGAATTGATTGAAGTGATATGATTGTGTTTGTCTCATGTGCATATGGGTAGTGTTTTCCCTCTAGACCTCATTCTTTTTGGTTTCCTCACCTTTTCTAAACCCATTAGATGCCTCCGAGATATAACAATGGATTTGCTTACCCACCGAAGCTCACTCAGTTGATCCAGCAGCAGAATACCTTGATGCAGCTACTAGTTCAGAATCAGAACCAAGGCAACAACAACAACAACCATCCACCACCACCTGTTGATCACTTAGCCCGCTTTCTAAGGCTGAATCCATCGGTGTTCTCTAGTAGCATCGAGCCGATTGTTGCAGATGATTGGCTCTGCAAGATTGGAAGAGAGCTGACCACTGTAGGATGCACAGATGCGGAGAGAGTGCGTTTTGCCGCACATCAGCTTGATGGACCCGCAACATCATGGTGGGAGAATTTCACAACCACTTACCCCATTGACACTGTTACATGGGACCAGTTTCAGCAGGCTTTCCGCACTGCCCATGTATCAGCAAGAGCTATGAACATGAAGAAGCGCGAGTTTCGCAACTTGCACCAAGGAGGACGCACAATGGGCCAGTATGTGGATGAGTTTAGTAAGTTAGCACGTTATGCCCCTGGTGATGTAGCTACAAATGCTGCAAAGCAGGAGAAGTTTCTGTAAGGACTGAATGATGAGCTGGGCATGCAGTTGATGGTGGCAACCTTCAACAACTACCAGGAGTTGGTAGATAGAGCTCTCACGATTGAAGGGAAGCAGCAGCAGATAGATAGCCGCAAGAGAAAGTATGGACAAGGGAAGTACAATACAGGAGCTCAGCAGAGACCACGTTTTACCCCGAACTCGGGAGGACACATTCACCATAACCATGGAGGCCATAATTCCAATGGAGGAAGTTCGCATAACCATAGTGGCCCCAAAAATGGGAATGGGAATGGAGGAAGCAACGGCCAGAACCGTTCCAACCCAGCAACACCCTCCAAGAAGGATCTAAGTCACATTACTTGTTTCAAGTGCGGGAAGAATGGACATTATGCCACGGAATGTTCTGAAGCAAAGAATGGAAATGGCAATGGAAGCTCTAGGAAGAAGCCCAACCCTTTCAACAGGGGACAAGTGAACCACGTTAGCATGGAGGAGGTTGAAGAGCAGCTAGATGCAGTTATAGGTAAGTTTTTGGTTAAGTCATTTACTGCAATCGTTCTTTTATACTAGTGCATTGCATTCATACATATCAAGGGGATTCGTGGATAAGTATAAGTTGCCCACCAAAGTTCTTAGGACACCTATGTTAGTAAGCTCGCCAGGAGCGGAGCATATGCCAAGCCAAGGATGTTTTCAGATGCCATTGACCATAGGTAGGCAATTTTCCCCCTCAGATCTAATAATTCTGGAGTCGCAAGGTTTGGATGTGATACTGGGTATGGATTGGTTATGGATGTATGGGGGAAACATCGATTGCGCCAGTAATTCAATTATGCTCACCACCCCAGAAGGAAGCAGGATTAAGTATGTATCCCGGCATGTGCCGAAGAGGACTCAAGTGAATTCCTTATCTGGAGTTTAACAGGAGGAAGTGCCAGTGGTGAAGGATTACCTCGACGTATTTTCGGAGGAGTTGCCAGGCATGCCACCGGATAGAGACATTGAGTTTTTGATTGAGCTTTTGCCAGGCACCGTGCCTATATCAAAGAGACCGTATCGGATGCCCGCACAGAATTTGGAGGAAATTAACAAGCAGATTAAGGAGTTACTGGATAAAGGTTATATTCAACCAAGTTCATCACCTTGGGGATCCCAGTACTTCTAGTGGAGGAGAAGGATGGATCATTGAGGATGGTTGTTGATTATCGTGCGTTGAATGAAGTGACGGTCAAGAACAAGTACCCACTGCCGATGATCAATGATTTGTTTGACCAGTTGCAAGGAGCTAAAGTATTTTCCAAGATCGATCTGCGATTAGGATACCACCAGCTGAAGAATCGAGAGCAGGATATACCTAAGACAACTTTTACCACAAGGTACGGGCTATATGAATATACCGTTTTGTCATTCGGTCTGACCAACGCGCCTGCCTATTTCATGAACATGATGAAGAAGGTGTTTATGGAGTTTTTGGATAAGTTCGTCGTAGTGTTCATTGATGATATATTGGTCTACTCGAAGAATGAAGAGGAGCATAAGGAGCATTTGCGTTTGGTTCTCAAGAAGCTCAGGGAACATCAATTACATGCCAAGTTCAGCAAGTGTGAGTTTTAGTTGAAGGAAGTTGGATTTCTCGGACATGTTATATCCGGAGAAGGAATAGCGGTAGACCCCACCAAGGTTATTTTTGTGACTAAATGGGTGGCACCCACGTCAGTTGGAGAGATTAGGAGTTTTCTTGGACTCGCAGGATATTACCGGAGGTTCATAGAGAACTTCTCCAAGATTGTAAAGTCGATGACAGAGTTGTTGAAGAAGGACACCCAGTTCAAATGGACTGAGGAGTGTGAAGCCAGTTTTTAGGAGTTGAAGAAACATTTGGTTACAGCCCCAGTGCTAATTCTTCTAGATTAATGCAAGGATTATCAAGTGTATTGCGATGCTTCTCGTCGAGGACTTGGAGCAGTGCTTATGCATCATATGCCTCATGATAGCTTAAGCCCCATGAGCTGAATTATGCTACTCATGATTTGGAGTTAGCAGCCGTAGTGCATGCGTTAAAGACATGGAGATATTTTCTCATCGGAAAGCACTGTAAGGTATACACGGATCATAAGATTTTGAAATATATCTTCACGTAGAAGGAGTTGAACCTCAGGCAAAGGAGATGGTTGGAGCTCATTAAGGATTATGATATGAAGTTGCACTATCATCCCGAAAAGGCTAATGTAGTAGCAGATGCATTGAGTCGCAAGAGTTATGTTAATACACTCATGACCGGAGATTTACCCAAGGAGTTAGCAGAGGATCTTCGCGAACTATGTTTGGAAATAGTTCCGAGAGATTATGTAGCAGCATTGGAAATTCATTCCACTTTGATGGATAAGATCAGAGAAGCTCAGAAGACCGACAAGGAGATTGCCGAGATAAAGGAAAGGATGAGCAAAGGAAAGGCTAAAGGATTTCGTGAGGATGAGCATGATACTTTATGGTTTGAGGATCGTGTATACGTGCCAAATGACCCTGAGATCAGGAAGTTGATCCTACAAGAGGCCCATGATTCGCCATACTCAATTCACCCAGGAAACACCAAGATGTATCTGGATTTGAAGGAAAGTTTCTGGTGGACCGGAATGAAGAAGGATATTGCTGAGTACGTAGCAGTATGTGATGTATGTCAGAGAGTAAAGGAAGAGCATTAGAAGCTAGCAGGATTGCTACAACCATTGCCTATACCCGAATGGAAGTGGGACAAGCTAGGCATGGATTTTATCACTGGATTGCCCAAGACTCGTTCAAGCTATGACTCTATATGGGTTGTAGTCGATCAGTTGATGAAAGTAGCTCATTTCATCCAAGTGAAGACCACCTATACGAGTGCTAAGTTGGCAAAGATATATATGACCAGGATCATATGTCTGCATGGAGTTCCGATGACCATTGTATCAGATAGAGGAACCCAGTTTACCTCAAAGTTCTAGAATTAGTTGCACAAAACTTTGGGTACTAGGCTAGATTTCAGTACAGCCTTTCATCCACAGACAGATGGACAGACCGAGAGAGTCAATCATATTCTGGAGGACATGTTGACATCTTGTGCGCTAGATTATGGATCTAGTTGGGACGACAACTTGCCATATGCACAGTTCTCTTATAACAACATTTATCAAGCCAGTTTGAAGATGGCCCCTTTAGAAGCTTTGTACGGAAGGAGGTGCAGGACACCGTTGCTATGGGATGAAGTTGGCGACCGCCAGTTGTTTGGACCAGATTTGATTAAGGAGTCTGAAGAGAAGGTTAAACTGATCCGCGACAGACTCAAGGTAGCCCAGTCCAGGCAAAAGAGTTATGCGGATTCTAAATGCACGGAGATGTTTACGAAGTCGGAGACATAGTATATCTTCGTGTGTCCCCACTTCGAGGTGTTGAGCGTTTTGGAGTTAATGGAAAATTAGCACCACGTTTTGTGGGACCATACAAAGTTTTGGAACGTATGGGAGACGTTGCTTACAAGCTGGAATTGCAGAAGGATTATCAAGAGTTCATGATGTGTTTCACGTTTCCCAATTAAAGAAGTGCCACGCAGAGATGGCCGATATTCCTCTAAGAGATACAGTGCCACTGGAAGCGATTCAGCTGGATAGTGATTTGACCTACGAGGAGAAACCAGCGAAGATTCTCGAGTTTGCCAGCCGAGTCACATGCACCAAGGTTATCAAGTTCTGCAAAGTTCAGTGGAGCCACCATAACGAGGAGGAAGCCACCTAGGAACGAGAGGAAGACCTACGGAAGGACCAACCGCACCTATTTTCTAGCCAACCCGAATCTCGAGGGTGAGATTCATCTTAAGGGGGTAGGTTTGTAACATCCCAAATTTTCAATTTGGAATGTTATACATAGGTCATCATTGCATATCATATTTTGTTGCATTTTGGTTGATCCTAGAAATTCTAAGAAACTCAAGGACCCACAGAGAGGGTTGGGGATTTCGTTATTTTCATATTTGAATTTTCTCAAATATTGAAAAGAGGATCATTTGGTTTTAATCATTTTCTCTCCGAATATTTCCAATGTTAAAATAAAAGAGGGGGGATAAAACGACTTCTCAAAAATAAAAGAAATATTGGAGGAAAAATGTTAAAATCAAATGTTTAATTTTATTTGGATTTTATTGCTATTTTATTTGATTTAGAAAAATGCACTTTTTCAAAAATTGCATTTTAGGCCAGAAAAATGTTCACTTTGTTCTAAATATTTCATTTAGACGGTGAACATTTGTTTTGGAATTTTAAGAAATTTTTTTATATTTTTTAGGATTATTTTTTGTTCGGCAGAATTATTTTTTAAAAAAAAGTTTCCCGCGGACCGAGCCGGGCCGAAGCCCGGCCGGCCCAGCCGCGCACCTCCCGCTCTGGCTCGGGAGAGGACTCCCGAGCGCTACCGCCACCATGGACGACATGCCCGTCGCGGACACGCTGTCGTCGCCCCTCCCCAAGCCGCCAACCCCGCCCGACCCCCTATAAGTACCTGCCGCCGCCGTCCCTCTCCGCCTCGCCAGCCACCACCTGCCACCGCACCCGCTGCCGCCCGTGTCGTCCGTCGCCGCCGTCACCCGCGCCTCCCGTCGCCACCGTCCAGAGCCCCAGTGCCGCCGCCCCGCCCCGCCAGACCTCGCCGGAGGTATACGACGCCATTGCCGGCCGTTCGTCGTTTTTTTCAGAAAAACTATTCGGGTTTTTTAAACCCTAGATCTAGTTTTTTAGATCGGTTTGGTTTTTTTCCGGTTTAGTTAATGAGCGGTCGTTCGTTCGTAAGTTTGTTTTAACGAAAGTTGTTCGTCAGTTAGCCGCAGATAGCGAATGTTCGTTCATTAGCTTGTTCGTCTTGTTTTATTTTTTCAGGGTTTATCCGCGATTATTTTCGATCGTGATTTCTGCCCCGATCTTTGATCTAGTTTATCTTTTCGCTCGTTTATCCGAATTAGATGAAACAAGCGCCTAGATCTTTGTCTCGAAGCCCTCTTTCTGTTTAACCAACTTGAACAAGATTTTGGTACTGTAAAATTTGACTTTAGTCCAGATTAGTAAATGATTCTTGTTTCTTCCGTAGTTTAAGCTTCGTTGCTCCGTTTGATTTGATTCTTTTTGCAAACCGGAGTTCTTCAGTTGAACTTTCTGGTTAGATCTTCTTAGTCAAGTTTTACCCGTGCTTCTGGTTGAGTGCTTATGTATGCTATTCTTTGTTTGCGATAGAATTCCCGGAGTGCGAAGCGTGCTACTACGAGTCTCTTGGTTCCCCGTGGACCGAGCCGGGCCGAAGCCCAGCCGCGCACCTCCCACTCCACCTCGGGAGAGGATTCTTGAGCGCCACCACCGCCATGGATGACGTGTTTGTCCCGGACACGCCGTTGTCGCCCCCTCCCCCAAGCCGCCAACCCCGCCTGACCCCCTATAAGTACCCGCCGCCGCCGCCCCTCTCCGCCTCGCCAGCCACCGCACCCGCCGTCGCCTGTGTCATCCGCCGCCGCTGCAAGCCGCCGCCATCGCCCGCGCCTCCCCCGCCGCCGTCCGGAGACCCAGCGCCGCCGCCCCGCCACGCCGGACCTCGCCGAAGGTATACGCCGCCGCCGCCGGCCGTTCGTCGTTTTTTTTCCAGAAAAACCATTCGGTTTTTAAAACCCTAGATCTAGTTTTTTTAGATTGGTTCAGTTTTTATCGTTTAGTTAATTAGCGAACATTCGTCTGTACATTCGTTTAATGAACGTTGTTTGTCAGTTAGCCGTAGGTAGCGAAAGTTCGTTCGTTAGCCTGTTCATCTCGTTTTATTTTTCCAGGGTTTATCCGCGATTATTTTCGATCGCGATTTCTGCCTTGATCTTTGATCTAGTTTATCTTCTCGCTCGTTTATCCGAATTAGATGAAACAAGCGCCTAGATCATCGTCTCAAAGCCCTCTTTCTGTTTAACCAACTTGAACAAGATTTTGGTACTGTAAATTTGACTTTATCCAGATTAGTAAATTATTCTTGTTTCTTCCGTAGTTTGAGCTTCGTTGCTCCGTTTGATTTGATTCTTTTTGCAAACCGGAGTTCTTCTGGGAAACTTTCTGGTTAGATCTTCTTATTTGAGTTTTACCCATGCTTCTAGTTGAGTGCTTATGTATGCTATTGTTTTTTTGCGATAGAATTCCCGGAGTGCGAAGCGTGCTACTACGAGTCTCTAGGTTTTGAGGATCATCAGAAAGGCAAGTAACACTTTGATAATACCTCTTTATTACCCAGTTTTTAGGCATTAGTTCAATCCTCAAACATTGCATGGTTAGGATCTGAATAACATGTGGGTTTGGGAAGTAGATGATGAGGTAGAACCTATTGCCCTTTTTATTATGAAAGCATTGGGAGTTACTTCTACGTTATGCTCAGGATCGCTATGCTATGCTCGTAGACGTGGATTGGGTGAGTGTGTCCATGACAGATGTGAGTATTGTTAATTAATGGTTAACTTAAGGTGGCCACTTAAATACACATCTGGGTGGATTGGTTGAGGCACCCTGGAGTACCCAGTGGTTGTCAGGGCACCTGAAGAATCTAGTGTTGTCCTAGGATATCCCGGAGTACCCGTGTGATCATCCTATGGTTCGCCACCCAGGCTCAAAGGGATCATAAGATATTTCCTGCTAGAAACTTCCATGTGCAGCCACAAGCTATTATGGGCTCTAGCATAGTTGAGTAGGTTGCATGACCTCTTTCAGTGGTGGGCTAGCAGATGTAGGGGAAAGTAGGTGTAACTGTCCATCCAGAGTAAAGAGTGAATGTTTCTAACAGACTGTGTCTTGGTCATCCGTTTATCAAACACCTTGTAGTGTGGGAATTCCAATGGAGGAGACCGAGTCTTGTGGGGAAAAGTGCGCAAACCTCTGTGAAGTGTATAAACTAATCATGGTTAGCCCTGTCCCCGGTTATGGACATCTTGAGTATCTGGTTCTTGGATTATCATGTTGATCTCATCACTATAATTTAATTTGTTGGGATTAATTGATATTGTTTAATTGGGATTTAGTTGGAGGAACCTTCTCAATGTTTAACAACCACCATGATAGTTAAATAAAATTTATTCCTTTGTTGTAGGGAAAAATTGGCCTTACACAAAATCAGTAACCATAGAGCTTTCCACCAGCCATATATGCATGTAGTGATAGCATTTATTCTGTTCATTACTCTGTGTGTTACATTGCCAGCATATTCCATGTGCTGACCCGTTTCGGGCTGTAACATATCATGTTGCAGACTTTTCAGACGACAAGTAAGGTGCCATAGGTCGTTATCGTTCACTCAGCTATGTCGTTGGAGTTGATGGAGTCACTTTATCTTCCAAGCCTTCCGCTGTTATCTCATTTAGATGGCCTTAAGCCATATTATTGTAATAGACATTCAATGTAATAAGTGTGTGATTCAAACTCTATTATAAATCCTCAAGTACTGTGTGTGTCAGCATTACCAATCCAAGGATGACACTGATGCACAGAGACTAGACTGTTTGAAGTTTGGTCGCTACATATGGACTCTTGAATAGATCGATCATAATGGATAACTTTGAGGTGGTTTCGTACCCAACCGTAATCTCTTCGTTTGTTCTCCCCTATTAGTGACTTTTTGTTGCATGTTGAGGGATAGTTATATGATCCAGTTATGTTATTATTGTTGAGAGAACTTGCACTAGTGAAAGTATGAACGCTAGGCCTTGTTTCCTAGCATTGCAATACCGTTTACGCTCACTTTTATCATTAGTTACCTTGCTGCTTTTATATTTTCAGATTACAAATACCCATATATACCATCCATATTGCACTTGTATCATCATCTCTTCGCCGAACTAGTGCACCTATACAATTTACCATTGTATTGAGTGTGTTGGGACACAAGAGACTCTTTCTTATTTGGTTGCAGTGTTGTTTGAGAGAGACCATCTTCATCCTACACCTCCCACGGATTGATAAACCTTAGGTCATCCACTTGAGGGAAATTTGCTACTGTCCTACAAACCTCTACACTTGGAGGTCCAACAACGTCTATAAGAATAAGGTTGTGTAGTAGACATAAAGCATTTGCAAATGGCCAGACGAAAACCTCGTGCCCCTGTGTCCGATCTGACAATTGGGAAAAGAGGAAGATGAATGAGCAAACACCTGCAGTAGAGTGGTTTTACGCCAGGTTAAATAGTGTGAACATTTCATGGTGATTTTGTGATAGCAAGATAATTTCTAACTAGGAAGTAACAATAATAGTACCAAGAGTGCAGCAAGATAGCCCAATCCTTTTGAGGCAAAGGACAGGCCAAAACGGTCTCTTATAATAAGCAAAGCGTTCTTGAGGGTACACGGGAATTTCATCTAGTCACTTTCATCATGTTGGTTCGATTCATGATCGCTACTTTGATAATTTGATATGTGGGTGGACCGGTGCTTAGGTGATGTTCTTACTTGAACAAACCTCCTACTTATGATTAACCCTCTCGCAAGCATCCGAAACTACGAGAAAAGTATTAAAATAAATTCTAACCATACCATTAAACTTTTGGATATACTCGGTCCCTTACGGAATAGCGCATAAACAAGGGTTTAAGCTTCTTTCACTCTCGCAACCCATAATCTAATAACTACTCTACAATGCATTCCCTTAGGCCCAAATATGGTGAATTGTCATGTAGTCGACGTTCACATGACACCACTAAGGGAATCACAACATACATACTATCAAAATATTGAACACATATCAAGTTCACATGATTACTTGCAACATGATTTCTTGAGTGACCTCAAGAACAGAAGTAACTACTCAGAAATGATAATCATGCTCAAGATTAGAGGGGTATTAAATAGCATATTGGATCTGAGCATATAATCTTCCGTCAAATAAACCATATAGTAATCAACAACAAGATGTAATCAACACTACTAGTCACCCACAAGCACCAATCTATAATTCCGTTACGAAGATTGAACACAAGAGATGAACTAGGATTTGAGATGAGATGGTGCTATGAAGATATTGATGGAGATTGCCCTCCCCAAAATGGAGAGTTGTTGGTGATGATGATGACGATGATTCCCCCCCCCCCCCCCCCCGCCGGGAGGAAAGTTCCCCCGGCAGAATTGCTCCGTCGGAGGGCAAAAGTGCTCCTACCCAAGTTCCGTCTCAAGACGGTGGCGCTCCATCCCGAAAGTTCCCCCCACCTTATTTTTTCTTGGTCAGAATGACTTATATACCAGAAGATGGGCACCGGAGGTGGGCCTGGGTGAGCACAACCCACCAGGGCGTGCCTGGCCTCCCTGGCGCGCCCAGGTGGGTTGTGCCCACCTGGTGGGCCCCCTCTGGTACTTATTTTCTCCAATATTCTTCATATATTCCATAAAAATTCTCCGTAAAGTTTCAGCTTGTTTGGAGTTGTGCATAATAGGTAGCCTGACGTAGCTTTTCAAGGTCTAGATTTCCAACTGCCGGAATTCTCCCTCATTGTGTGTACCTTGCATATTATGAGAGAAAAGGCATTAGAATTACTCCAAAAAGCATTATTATGCATAAAAACATCATAAATAACAGTAGGAAATCTTGATGCAAAATGGACGTATGAACTCCCCCAAGCTTAGACCTCGCTTGTCCTCAAGCGAAAACCGAAATCGAAAAACATGTCCACATGCTTAGAGAGAGAGAGAGGTGTCGATAAAAACAAAATACGGACATAGAAGCATCATGTAGATTATTATAACAACAACAAATTTAAACGCAAGACTCTTAGCATAGAACTTTTATCATAGACTTCTCATGAGTAAGTAACAATTCATCACACAATCGAAGTATAAAGATAAAACTCTATTAGAAGCCAACAAACTATGTTCTCAATCAACTTTGCAATTACAATTCATCATCTTTTCAGGACGGGTCACGTATCAGAGCCTTTAGGCAAGTCCACCTGCTCAACCATCATATAGTCTTCTATGATTGCTAACACTCACCGCATACACATGAGCAAAACGTTTCAACCAGACACATAGAAAGTTAGGGGCTTATAGTTTTGCCTCCCAACGTATTCACCTCAAGGGTGATGTCAACAATAATAACTCATGCCACCCATATTCAACTGGACATATGTGCCTAGATCTTTCCTCACCACATGATGCTTGCCAAAGGAGAAAAATAATAGGGAATAGAGAGAAAATCTTTGACTCTTGCAAAAAAGTAAATACATAAAAGATTTCCAGGATAGTGTATTTATATGTGAATCTTCTCTTCCCTTATTAATTCTTTCATGAATTGCATCATTGACCAATTTTATGTTTGTCAATCTCTAACAAAATTTTCTACTTATACTTTTCCTTATGTGGTGTCATTACCTACCATAAGATTAGCATATGATCTTTTAATTTATTTATTTCCTTTCTTTTTATTGCAACAAGAAAGTAAATAAAGTAAAAAAACTAAAACTAAACTTTATTATATATCTCGCTCACGATTACAAGGATAGATCACTAAGCAAGATCTCAAAAAGAAAGGATCAAACTAAACTTTTATTCATCTAAAGCAAAAGAGCAAACTAAAATAAGTAAAGGCAAAAGATAGTGGGGATGATACGATACCGGGGCTTGGCGGAAGACAAGGGGAGTGCCCATACCCGATACTTAATTTTCTTTTGGTGATGAAGAAGATGGTGGTGGTGAAGAAGTAGAGGTGATCCTGTCCTTCAGGATCAAGAGATTCTCCAATCGACGAATGACGCCCCGGAGAAAGATAATGTTCTCTTGATGCAAAATATTTTCACAGGTGAGATACTTATTTTTCACATGAATCGTTTCGATGATGCGAAAGGCTTCAATCTCAGTAGGGGTAATATGAGCATAATAAGGTTGAAGGATATCTTCTTATCCCTCCTCGGCTGGCAGTGCTTGGTCGACCACCGGGGCTTGGTCTATGGTAACCTCCTTTCTTGTGTCTCCCTTGACGACCTCTACATGCTCTTCCCTCTTCAGCTCGATCTTCATCAACCAAGCATCCTCTTCCACGTTGTTGGAGGAAGAAGAAGACATGATGCCTGGCTCAACAGATCTGACCGAAAATAGCAAGAAAAGAAAACAGAAGATTTCTCCATGAAACGGTGTTCAATAGGTTCAGGGGGTATATAAAGATTTTTTATCTTGGGAAACAAGCAAGCTGTAGAAAAACGGAGTCCGGAAGGTACCCGAGGTGGGCAATTCTGTGGTTAACATCATACTTGGCTAGCATTTTACGGAAAGCACCATGAATAAAATGTGAACCACCATCAGTCATTAAATATCTAGGAACTCCAAACCTTGGGAAAGTAACTTCCTTAAGCATTTTAATAGAGGTATTGTGATTAGCACTACTTGTTGGAATAGCTTCTACCCATTTAGTAACATAATCAACATCAACCAAAATAAGTTTATACCTATTAGAGGAAGGAAAAGGTCCCATGTAATCAAATCCCCAAACATCAAATGGTTCAATAGCAGGTGAATAATTCATAGGCATTTCTTGACGCTTACTGATATTACCTATTCTTTGGCATTCATCACAAGATAAGACGAACTTACGGGCATCCTTGAAGAGAGTAGGCCAATAAAATCCAGATTGCAATACCTGATGAGTAGTTCTGACTCCAGCATGATGCCCTCCATAAGATTTGGAGTCACATTTCCGTAGGATTTGTCCCTGTTCATGCTCAGGTACACAATGTCTAATAATACCATCTACTCCTTTATAAAGATGTGGGTCATCCCAAAAGTAGTATCTTAAATCATAGAAGAATTTTTTTTCTTTTGTTGATATGTAAAGCTAGGTGG
Organism: Triticum aestivum; assembly: GCF_018294505.1. NCBI lineage: Eukaryota > Viridiplantae > Streptophyta > Magnoliopsida > Poales > Poaceae > Triticum > Triticum aestivum. Next base: position 456,480,459 of record NC_057810.1, on the reverse strand, counting down.
TAAATATTTAGCAACAATGTAATTAGCATAGTCAGCATACCAAGGAGTGTTATTAGCAAAATTTATTGCAGCTAACTGCTCATCAGGAAAACTATCATCAATAGGTAGTGGGTCATCAAGCACATTTTCAAGCCTAGACAAGTTATCAGCTACGGGGTTCTCAACTCCTTTTCTATCAGTGATATGTAAATCAAATTCTTGTAGTAAGAGAACCCATTGAATGAGTCTAGGTTTAGCATCTTTCTTTTCCATAAGATATTTAATAGCAGCATGATCGGTGTGAACAATTACTTTTGAATCAACAATGTAAGATCTAAATTTATCACAAGCAAACACCACTACTAGAAATTCTTTTTCAGTAGTAGCATAATTTTGTTCAGCACTGTCACTACAAAAAAAGACACATCCATGACATTTTGGGCCAAACGAAATTTTTTTCCTGTCATTCTTATTACACTTCTATGACGATAATTGTGACAAAACCCGGTATCATCATAGATGTGGTGGGCTCCTACCTCTATTACAAAAAATCATGACAGAAAATGGGCTTTTCATCCTGGGCGGGCCGGCGACGCAGCTGCATGACATTCTTTGGGCCATCCATGATGGAAAAAGCCATGGTAGAAGCAAGGGCGAGGAAAATATCGGGGAGTTCCCCATTACGGTGGGTGCTCGGGGGCCGTGCAATGTGCTTTTCTCTCGTACACGTACGCGTGTCGGTGCGAGGCGTTGGGCTCTAACTGAACCCGAGACGAGCGATTGAACTGCAGGCTACGCATTACTGAACCCGAGCGATCGATTGATCCCTGGCTGTTAACTGAACCCGATCGAGCGATTCCTTCGCTACTACTGCTAACTGAAGCCAATCGAACCTGCTGCCTCTTGATGAACAGTGAGCGTTGATGGGGGTGGAGGGGGGTGCATGAATAGTTCCCGGTGGGGGTTGGACGAAAAGGACCCCGTGGTAGTAGAGGCCATTGCCGCTGGATGAACAAGACCCCGATTGATCGAGCCAGTTGGGGGTGGATGAACAGGACCCCATGGAGGGCTGGATGAATAGGACGACCCCATGGAGGGCTGGTTGAACAGTAGCAGGTGGAGGGCTGGTTGAACAGTAGCAGGTGGAGGGCTGGATGAGCAGTAGCCCGTGGAGGGGTGGTTGAACAGGACCCCGTGGAGAGGGCTGGTTGAACAGTTGCTGATGGAGGAGCGGTGGAGGCTGGATGAATAGGAGCCCGTGGATGAACAGTCGCATGTGGAGGTTGGAGGAGGTCGACGGTGGATGAATAATAGCCTGTGGAGGCTGCAGGAGGTTGACGGTGGAGATGAACAGTAGCCCATGGAGTCCCGTTTTGCGGTACGCCACACCCATCCCGATGAACAGTAGCCCATTTTGACCATAGGCGCTCCAACATGAGTCTGTTTCCTCCGTTTTGCGGTACGCCACACCCCTCTCGATCAACAGGACCCCATTTCGACCGTACGTGGTCGAACACAAGTCCATTTCCTCTGTTTTGCGGTACGCCAGAGCCTTCCTGATTAACATGACCCCATTTCGACCATACGCGGTCCCAGAAAGCCCGTTTCCTCCATTCTGCGTCATGCCAGACCTTGTTTCGGCTATTCCGTCCAAGTCGGTTTGCTCCCGATGAACACGACGTATTCTGTTGCCTCCCGATGAACATGATGCATTCCGTTGCCTCCCCATGAACACGACGCAGTTTCTCCATTCTGACCCAGCTGGTTGGCTTCCAACGAACAGGACGTCGTTGCTGCTGTTTGTGGCCTCTCCATGTACACGAGCCACGGCCGTAGGTATGCACGAGTACATGTTCGAGACCCCGCCCGTATGTACATACGTGGTCGTATTTACTTTCTTGCACCCTGGATGTACATTACTGCAGGATGGTGCTAACGCGACACTACGATCAGAGAACTGTCAAAAATGTCCAAAACGTTTGCGATGACCGATGCATCAAACACGGTTCCGATTTTAGTTGTGTGTGCGATGCAGGGCATACGGTTGATCCAGCGGAACTGTTTGTGATGAGGAAGAACAATAGAAACGGGCAGCCGTATAAATGTGGCTGAGATATACGGCATACAGTATCCTCCGATGAACTATGTGCTATTAGGGAATGCAACAGAAACGGTCAGCCAGATCAAGGTGTGTGTGATATACGGCATACAGTTCATCTTAACATGTGTGTGATATGCGACATTTGTGATCAGCCAAAAGAACACAAACGATTCGTGTAAACCATATGTGTGTGATACGCAACACACAACCCACTTGGATGAACTGTTTGTGATGAGAAATTATAACACAGACGGTTACTATAGTAAGTTCGTGTGCAATTCTGTTCGTACAAAAAACTAGTTGCTTGTGTATAAAAATTATCAAAAAGTAATGAGATAGACCTTCTTCAACCAATCAACATGTGTTTAGAAAACAAAAAATGACAAAAAATACAAAACAAAGACCTCGATATAACTAGATGGGATGGGTCAGTACAAAGGTTTATAATACAAAGGTGTATAATAAACCTTTGCAGTTGCCCATCCAGCTAGTTAATATTGAGTCCACTTCCCATCCAGTCACCCATCTTATGACTACTCCAGCCTCAGCACACTTAACTTGGGAGTTTGGTTAGATGAGCTATCGATAGGGAAGCTAGTCCTTGCTGCTGTAGATCCCTCTTTGCAGCCTTTATTGCACAACACAATGGAAACGGTTCAACCAAACAATATGTGTGTGATACGCGGTAACAGGTCCATGATCAGAAATGTGTGCGAAGACCAATAATAACACAGACGATTGCCGCTAATAAGCCGTGTGATTTGCTCTGTCTACAGAAGAATAACATGTGTGTGTGTGTGTATAACTGAAATAAACATGCAATTACATAAGTGACTATACAGATCATTCGCACACACCTCAGTAAACAATTGCATTCTAAAGTAGGAGAAACAATCGTCTAGTCATCTACTTCTTGTGACGCTCCCGCCACTGCTTTTTGGCTCGATCCCTCGGCTCGGTCATGAACAAGACACTTCCTCATGTCAACGATCCGCCTATACATCCCGTAGCTTGTGTACGCGTCATTGGCCGCGTACTTGATGTGTTCTTCATCCAGTCTCTGATGCCAAACACTGTGCCAGGTGTCCTTGTCCTTCTTGCTCTCATCCTTCATCTTCATGTAGTAGAGGTCGATGATGGCCGAGGCAAGGTCAACCAGGGAGTTCAGTTTGTTCTTGGCACTGCCCCAGACCTTGTAGTGGTCTTGTATGTTGACAAGATTCAGGCATTTCAAGCCCGAAACCTTGAGCGCTTTTAGATCGTTGGTGGTATCCACCACAGCGAACTTATAGTCGGAGCTCTTGATAAAACTGGAGAAACGATCGCAAGGCCTTGTGTCCACGTGGTAGTGGCAGACGAGGACGTCATGTCACACGCACAATTGGGCGACTGCAACCTTCTGATCGTGCCCGGCATGACCGATGGTGTACTCGAGGTCGAAGCCAACCACTTGGTACTTGTCCTCGGCATGGAACTGCTCCATAGTTTGGATGGAGCTCTCCAACGACACTGGATCATTCGTGTACACCACCGAGAGGGCCTTCTCCTCGCGTGGGTGTCCACTATGTGATGCATGGTGAACTGCCCGCCGTTGTCGTTGTCGGCCGCTGGGAGCGCCATTGGAGCCACGGGGATCGCCATTGGAACAGCTGGATGTCCTCTATGTATGTGTTGTCGTGGAGGTGCTTATTGTGTCGTGTGACGCGAGAGATGAAGGTAAATGCCCGCAGGAATAAATGGGGGCCGGACGGCCTGGATTCTCGGTGCGTCCGCATGGCAGTTTTTGCATCGGGTAACTACATTGTGGAGCCGCGCCCGGCGCAACCGCATGCACACGAACATGTGCGATCGTGCGTCGGCCCCAAACACTGGCAGCGCACGTGGAGGGATGAGGGCAGAGCACCCGGAGGGACGCGAGAGGGCAGAGCACGTGCGGCAGGACGCGAGAAGAGCGCGCCACGGCCGCCTCAACCGCAAGCAACCACACGCATAGAGCAGTTGAACACGCGGGAAATGGTCGCCTACAAGCCGGCCGACAGTTGCGTCGCTGCGTAGAGAGCAGCCGTGTGCTACTTCCTCTGTCTTGGTCTATAGTCCCCTTTATATTATGTGCCATACTTTTCCCTCAAATTTAACCAACAAGATGTTAATGCATGTTATAAAATTATATAATTGGAAACTATGTTCGAATACGAATCCAACTATATAATCTTTGGCGACATGCATTCGTATTTTATTAGTTAAATCCTACTTATAAACCAGGATGGGTGTATAGTAGGTAATTTCATCGCAAACATTTTTTATTAACCGTATGTGTACGTGGCGTTTCGTCCTGCTCTCGCACGTCTTGTCACCCCACTGCCGCAGATGGCTTACGACGCAAGCTTGCGCAGCGCACGGGAGCGTTCTTTTGGCCAATCGTTGGCGCCAATGAATCATCAGTGAGCCCGTTCCCGCGCAACCTCGCAGGTTCCCACGCAAGCTTCCCGCCCAACTGGGTGTAATCCCCCAAAATCCCAATGCTTACCGGCCTGCTATAAAAACCCTCATGGCCGGCGAGTCATGCGTCGCATTTCCCCCTCCCTCCCTGTAGCTTATCTCGTGTTCTTCTCCCACAATCGCCAATGGCACCGGGCCGTCGTGGTCGCTCAGCCACTCTGTCGTCATCAGATGATAGCTCCAGCTGGGAGCCTACACCACGGCGGTGGCGCCGTCCTTGGCATACTGTAGTGCGTGTGGCGTCCCTATTGGGTTTGCGCGGAACACCCACCACACGCTCCGTAGCCGGTGCCCGTCGGCAGCTGTTGCCGGCCTCCATTGCCGCCACACCACCGTCGAAAGCCAGGGCCATCACCCACTCTATCGTCGCGGCCCGAAGGCGGGAGGTGGCCGTCGTGGCCGCCACCCCACTGTCGGCCATCGTGGCCAACACCTGCTCCGCCACTGTGTCCCGAAGGCGGGAGGTGGTGGTCGTGGCTGCCACACCATCATCGGCCGCCCTGGCCACCAGCCCACCATCGATCACCGGGGTCATCACCCGCTCCGTCACTGCCGCCCGAAGGCGGAAGGCAGAGGTGGATGCCGGCACATGCATGAGCAACCTTGCGCGCTACACCGAGTTCCAGTGGGAGGAGGAGGAGTGCCTCGTCAAGCATGCAAAGAGCCTTACCGCCATCATGGCTGCGGCACACGCCGCCTCAGAGGTGAGGAATTAGGAGATCTACAGGGAGAACCACCGCTTCGAGAGGGATCGTCTGGAGCGGCAGTGGGCGTTCGAGCTGGGGAGCATCGCCCGAACGTGCAGCAGCGGCAGGCACCGTATTGCATTTGTCTAGCTCGTCAGTAGGCTCCTCCTCCTCTGCCTCTTACCGAGCATGCCTGGCAGAGGAGAGAATGCCGGAAGTAGTACAAAGCCCCTCTGTAGTAGTAGTACTAGTAGTAGTATTTAGGGGCTATTTTGTTCAGTTCATCTGACTATAGATGTGGTGGAACTGTACAACATACTTAAAATTAGCTAGTATATAAAGTAGAACTAGCTATTTTAGTACATGGTTGGCAACAATTGGGGAAAAGTTTGGTCGGTTCAGTTGTCGAGTTGAACTATTTGTATAAATTAAGCACGACTGCTTAATCTATGAATGAAATCTATGCTTAATTATTGAATTTTAGTTGCAAAAATTGGATACTGCTAGTGATTTTTAGCTGCATATTTTGACAAATCGCAGTGTTACAAGGTTGACAAATGGGAATTTTACTAGATCAACAAATGTCAATCTTTCAAGTTATGACAGATGCAAATCTTACCAAATTGTTTGTAAGTGGTTGCACACGGGTCATCCAAAACAACCATTTGCGTTGAAGAGATGCACAAATCTTGCTCTCGCTTTGCATATGGGTGTTCTATCTAAAACGTTTGCGATCAATAGCTGCACAAATCCTGCTCGACACATTTTCCCTTGGCTTCCTGGGGAAGCTGTCGGTTTGCATACGGGTGTTCTGATACGTCTCCAACGTATCTATAATTTCTGATTGCTCCATGCTACTTTATCTACTGTTTTGGACTATATTGGGCCTTATTTTGCATTTTTATATTATTTTTGGGACTAACCTATTAACCGGAGACCCAGCCCAGAATTGCTATTTTTTGGCTATTTTAGTGTTTCGAAGAAACAGAATATCAAATGGAGTCCAAACAGAATGAAACCTTCGAGAACGTGATTTTCTCACCGAACGTGATCCAGGAGACTTGGACCCTACTCCAAGAAGTGCTAGAGGCGGTCACGAGGGTGGAGGGCGCGCCCCCATACCTCGTGGGCCCCCTGTTGCTCCACCGATGTACTCCTTCCTCCTATATATACCTACGTATCCCCAAACAATCAGAACGGGAGCCAAAAACCTAATTCCACCGCCGCAACCTTCTGTATCCACGAGATCCCATCTTGGGGCCTGTTCCGGAGCTCCGCTGGAGGGGGCATCCACCATGGAGGGCTTCTACATCAACACCATATCCCCTCCGATGAAGTGTGAGTAGTTTACTTCAGACCTTCGGGTCCATAGCTAGTAGCTAGATGGCTTCTTCTCTCTTTTTGGATCTCAATACAATGTTGTCCCCCTCTCTTGTGGAGATCTATTCGATGTAATCTTCTTTTTGAGGTGTGCTTGTTGAGACCGATGAATTGTGGGTTTATGATCCAACTTATCTATGGAAAATATTTGAATCTTCTCTGAATTCTTTTATGTATGATTGAGTTAACTTTGCAAGTCTCTTTGAATTATCCTTTTTGGTTTGGCCAACTAGATTGGTAGTTCTTGCAATGGGAGAAGTGCTTAGCTTTGGGTTCAATCTTGCGGTGTCCTTTCCCAGTGACAGCAGGGGCAGCAAGGCACGTATTGTATTGTTGCCATCGAGGATAACAGGATGCGGTTTTTATCATATTGCTTGAATTTATCCCTCTACATCATGTCATCTTGCTTAAAGCATTACTCTGTTTTTAACTTAATACTCTAGATGCATGCTGGATAGCGGTCGATGAGTGGAGTAATAGTAGTAGATGCAGAATCGTTTCGATCTACTTGTCTTGGACGTGATTCCTATATACATGATCATTACCTAGATATACTCATAATTATGCTCAATTCTGTAAATTGCTCAACAATAATTTGTTCACCCACCGTAGAATCTCTATGCTCTTGAGAGAAGCCACTAGTGAAACCTATGGCCCCTGGGTCTATTCTGATCATATCAATCTCTATCGCTTTATTACTTGCTTTGTTTTTACTTTGCCTTTTACTTTTCACATTGCATCTTTATATCAAAAATACCAAAAATATTATTTATCATCTTTACCAGATCTTACTCTCGTAAGTGACCATGAAGGGATTGACAACCCCTAATCGCGTTGGTTGCGAGTAGCTATCGTTTTGTGCAGGTACGAGGGACTTGTGAATGGTCTCCTACTGGATTGATACCTTGGATCTCAAAAACTGAGGAAAATACTTACGCTACTTTACTGCATCATCCTCTCCTCTTCGGGGAAATCCAACGCAGTGCTCAAGAGGTAGCAAGAAGAATTTCTGGCGCCGTTGCCGGGGAGGCTCACGCAAGCAAGTCAACAATACCAAGTACCCATCACAATCCCTATCTCTCGCATTACATTATTTGCCATTTGCCTCTCGTTTTCCTCTACCCCACTTCACCCTTGCCGTTTTATTCGCCCTCTCTTTCCCAATCTCCTCCTCTCTTTCCTGTTTGCCTTTTCTCGTTGCCTTTCTGTTTGCTTGTGTGTTGGATTACTTGTTGCCATGGCACAAGATAATACCAAATTGTGTGATTTCTCGAATACCAATAATAACGATTTCCTTAGTACTCCGATTGCTCCTCTTAATAATGATGAGTCTTGTGAAATCAATACCGCTTTGCTGAATCTTGTTATGAAAGATCAATTCGCCGGCCTTCCTAGTGAAGATGCCGCTACTCATCTAAACAATTTTGTTGATTTGTGTGATATGCAAAAGAAGAAAGATACGGATAACAATATTGTCAAGTTGAAGTTGTTTCCATTTTTGCTTAGAGATTGTGCTAAAGTTTGGTTTTCATCTTTGCCTAAAAATAGTATTGATTCTTGGAACAAGTGCAATGATGCTTTTATCTCTAAGTATTTTCCTCCCGCGAAGACCATCACTCTTAGGAACAATATCATGAATTTTAAACACCTTGATCATGAGCATGTTGCCCAATCTTGGGAAAGAATGAAATTGATGCTTCGCAATTGCCATACTCATGGTTTGAATTTATGGATGATCATACAAATTTTTTATGCCGGATTGAATTTTGCTTCTAGAAATCTTTTAGATTCAGCCGCGGGAGGCACGTTTATGGAAATTACGTTAGGAGATGCCACAAAATTGCTTGATAATATTATGGCTAATTATTCTCAATGGCACACCGAAAGATCTTCTAGTAAAAAAGTGCATGCTATAGAAGAAATCAAAGTTTTGAGTGAAAAGATGGATGAACTTATGAAGACGTTTGCTCCTAAAAATACTCCTCTTGATCCCAATGATATGCCTTTGTCTACCTTGCTTGAGAATAATAATGAATCTATGGATGTGAATTTTCTTGGTAGGAATAGTTTTGGAAACAACGCGTATAGAGGGAATTGTAATCCTAGGCCTTATCCTAGTAATCCTTCTAATAATTATGGAAATTCCTACAACAACTCTTATGGAAATTTTAATAAGATGCCCTATGAATTTGAGAGTAGTGTTAAAGAGTTTATGAATTCACAAAAGAATTTTAATGCTTTGCTTGAATAGAAATTGCTTAAAGTTGATGATTTGGCTAGGAACGTTGATAGAATTTCTCTTGAAATTGATAATTTAAAGCTTAGATCTATTACTCCTAGGCATGATATCAATGAGTCTCTCAAAGCCATGAGAATTTCCATTAATGAGTGCAAAGAAAGAACTGCTAGGATGTGTGCTTCCAAAGATGCCTTTATTAAAGCGTGTTCTTCCGATTCCTATGAAAATCAAGATGAAGATCTAAAAGTTATTGATGTGTCCCCCATTGAATCTTTGTTTTGCAATATGAATCTTGATGAAACTGAATATGATCTTCCTTTGCCTAGAAGGCGTTCTAAGATTTCGAAGTTTCTAGATCTTGATGATGAATTTGATGAAAGTGGGATTCAAAGAAATAAAAACCTAGATGTTGCTAAACCCACTATTTTGGATCTCAAGGAATTTAATTATGAAAAATTCTCTTTAATTGGTTGTATTTCCTTGTTGCAATCCGTGCTACATTCTCCTCATGCTTATAGTCAAAATAAGGCCTTTACCAAACACATTGTTGATGCCTTAATGCAATCTTATGAAGGAAAACTTGAGTCGAAAGTTTCTATCCCTAGAAAACTCTATGATGAGTGGGAACCTACTATTAAAATTAAAATTAAAGATTATGAGTTTCATGCTTTGTGTGATTTGGGTGCTAGTGTCTCTACTATTCCCAAAACTTTATGTGATTTGCTAGATTTCCGTGATTTTGATGATTGCTCTCTAGACTTACATCTTGCGGATTCCACTATTAAAAAGCCTATGGGAAGAATTAATGATGTTCTTATTGTTGCAAATAGGAATTATGTGCCCGTAGATTTTATCGTTCTTGATATAGATTGCAATCCTTCATGTCCTATTATTCTTGGTAGACCTTTCCTTAGAACGATTGGTGCAATTATTGATATGAAGGAAGGGAATATTCGATTCCACTTTCCCTTAAAGAAGGGCATGGAACACTTCCCTAGAAAGAAAATAAAATTACCATATGAATCTATCATGAGAGCCACTTATGGATTTCCTACCAAAGATGGCAATACCTAGATCTATCCTTGCTTTTATGCCTAGCTAGGGGCGTTAAACGATAGCGCTTGTTGGGAGGCAACCCAATTTTATTTTTGTTTTTTGTTTTTGCTTATGTTTAGGAATAAATAATACATCTAGCCTCTGTTTGGATGTGGTTATATCTTTTAATTAGTGTTTATGCCAAGTAGAACCTATAGGATAACCTACGATGATAGTTGATTTGATTCTGCTAAAAAACAGAAACTTTGCACGCACGAATATAATTTTGTTAAATCACAGGAACGTGCTTTTGCATTTATTCTTTTTGATGATGTTCAATAACCAAATTGTCCAGGACTTCCTATTTTGGTAGAATTTTTAGAGTTCCAGAAGTTTGTGTTAGTTACAGATTGCTTCAGACTGTTCTGTTTTTGACAGATTCTGTTTTACGGGTGTTGTTTGCTTATTTTGGTGAATCTATGGCTAGTAAAATAGTTTATAATCCATAGAGAAGTTGGAATACAGTAGGTTTAACACCAATATAAATAAATAATGAGTTCATTACAGTACCTTAAGTAGTTCTTTGTTTTCTTTCTCTAACGGAGCTCACGAGATTTCTGTTGAGTTTTGTGTTGTGAAGTTTTCAAGTTTTGGGTGAATTCTTTTGATGGATTATGGAACAAGGAGTGGCAAGAGCCTAAGCTTGGGGATTCCCATGGCACCCCCAAGATAATCCAAGAACACCAAAAAGTCAAAGCTTGGGGATGCCCCGGAAGGCATCCCCTCTTTCGTCCACTTCCATCGGTAATTTACTTGGAGCTATATTTTTATTCACCACATGATATGTGTTTTGCTTGGAGCGTCTTGTATTATTTGCATCTTTGCTTGTTAGTTTACCACAATAATCCTTGCTGTACACACCTTTTGAGAGAGCCATACATGAATTGGAACTTGTTAGAATACTCTATGTGCTTCACTTATATCTTTTGAGCTTGATAGTTTTGCTCATAGTGCTTCACTTATATCTTTTGAGCATGATAATTTTTGCTCTAGTGCTTCACTTATACCTTTTAGAGCACGGTGGTGGATTTGTTTTAAAGAAACTATTGATCTCTCATGCTTCACTTAGATTATTTTGAGAGTCGTTAATATCATGGTAATTCGCTTAATGTTCATATACTTGGTGTTCAAGATATGCGAAACTTTCTTTTGAGTGCGTTGAATACTAAGATAAGTTTGATGCTTGATAATTGTTTTGAGATATGAAGATGGTGATATTAGAGTCATGCTAGTTAAGTAGTTGTGAATTCAAAGAATACTTGTGTTGAAGTTTGTGATTCCCGTAGCATGCACGTATGGTGAACCGTTATGTGATGAACTCGGAGCATGATTTATTTATTAATTGTCTTCCTTATGAGTGGCGGTCGGGGACAAGCGATGGTCTTTTCCTACCAATCTATCCCCCTAGGAGCATGCCCGTAATACTTCTAGATTTTTGCAACAAGTATATGAGTTCTTTACAACTAATGTTGAGTCCATAGATTATACGCATTTTTCCCATCCTTACACCTTTGCTAGCCTCTCTAATACCGCGCACTTTTCGCCGGTATCATACACCCACCATATACCTTCCTCAAAACAGCCACCATACCTACCTATCATGGCATTTCCATAGCCATTCCGAGATATATTGCCATGCAACTTTCCCCACCGTTCCGTCTATCATGACACGCTCCATCATTGTCATATTGCTAGCATGATCATGTAGTTGACATCGTATTTGTGGCAAGGCCACCGTTCATAATTCTTTCATACATGTCACTCATGATTCATTGCATATTCCGGTACACCACCGGAGGCATTCATATAGAGTCATACTTTGTTCTAAGTATCGAGTTGTAATTGTTGAGTTGTAAGAAAAATAAAAGTGTGATGATCATCATTATTAGAGCATTGTCCCAAGTGAGGAAAGGATGATGGAGACTATGGTTCCCCCATAAGTCGGGATGAGACTCCGGACGAAAAAAAGAGGCCAAAAAAAAGATAAAGGCACAAATAAAAAATGAGAGAAAAAGAGAGAAGGGACAATGCTACTATCCTTTTACCACACTTGTGCTTCAAAGTAGCACCAAGATCTTCATGATAGAGAGTCTCTCATTTAGTCACTTTCATATACTAGTGGGAATTCTTCATTATAGAACTTGGCTTGTATATTCCAATGATGGGCTTCCTCAAAATGCCCTAAGTCTTCGTGAGCAAGCGAGTTGGATGCACACCCACTTAGTTTCTTTTGTAGAGCTTTCATATACTTATAGCTCTAGTGCATCCGTTGCATGGCAATCCGTACTCACTCACATTTATATCTATTGATGGGCATCTCCATAGCCCGTTGATACGCCTAGTTGATGTGAGACTATCTTCCCTCTTTTTGTCTTCTCCACAACCACCATTCTACTCCACATAGTGCTATATCCATGGCTCACGCTCATGTATTGCGTGAAGATTGAAAAAGTTTTGAGAATGTCATAAGTATGAAACAATTTCTTGGCATGTCATCGGGGTTGTGCATGATCTAAATATTTTATGTGGGGAAGATGGAGCATAGCCAGACTATATGATTTTGTAGGGATAACTTTCTTTGGCCATGTTATTTTGAGAAGACATGATTGCTTTGATTAGTATGCTTGAAATATTATTATTTTTTATGTCAATATGAACTTTTGTCTTGAATCTTTCGGATCTGAATATTCATCTCACAATTAAGAAGATTTACATTGAAATTATGCCAAAGTATCACTCCACATCAAAAATTCTTTTTTATCATTTACCTACTCGAGGACGAGAAGGAATTAAGCTTGGGGATACCTGATATGTCTCCAACGTATCTATAATTTTTGATTGCTCCATGCTACTTTATCTACTGTTTTGGACTATATTGGGCTTATTTTCCACTTTTATCTTATTTTTGGGACTAACCTATTAACCGGAGGCCCAGCCCAGAATTGCTATTTTTTGCCTATTTCACTGTTTCGAAGAAACATAATATCAAACAGATTCCAAACGGAATGAAACCTTCGGGAACGTGATTTTCTCACCGAACGTGATCCAGGAGACTTGGACCCTACTCCAAGAAGTGCCAGAGGCAGTCACGAGGGTGGAGGGCGGCCCCCCTAGGCACGCCCCCTACCTCGTGCCCCCCCCCCCCCCCGTTGCTCCACCAACGTATTCCTTCCTCCTATATATACCTATGTATCCCCAAACAATCAGAACGGGAGCTAAAAACCTAATTCCACCGCCGCAACCTTCTGTATCCACGAGATCCCATCTTGGGGCCTATTCTGGAGCTCCGTTGGAGGGGACATCCACCACGGAGGGCTTCTACATCAACACCATATCCCCTCTGATGAAGTGTGAGTAGTTTATTTCAGACCTTCGGGTCCATAGCTAGTAGCTAGATGGCTTCTTCTCTCTTTTTGGATCTCAATACAATGTTGTCCCCCTCTCTTGTGGAGATCTATTCGATGTAATCTTCTTTTTGCGGTGTGTTTGTTGTGACCGATGAATTGTGGGTTTATGATCCAACTTATCTATGGAAAATATTTGAATCTTCTCTGAATTCTTTTATGTATGATTGAGTTATCTTTGCAAGTCTCTTCGAATTATCCTTTTTGGTTTGGCCAACTAGATTGGTAGTTCTTGCAATGGGAGAAGTGCTTAGCTTTGGGTTCAATCTTGCGGTGTCCTTTCCCAGTGACATCAGCGACAGCAAGGCACGTATTGTATTGTTGCCATCGAGGATAACAAGATGGGTTTTTTATCATATTGCATGAATTTATCCATCTACATCATGTCATCTTGCTTAAAGTGTTACTCTGTTTTTAACTTAATACTCTAGATGCATGCTGGATAGCGGTCGATGAGTGGAGTAATAGTAGTAGATGCAGAATCGTTTCGATCTACTTGTCTCGGACATGATGCCTATATACATGATCATTACCTAGATATACTCATAATTATGCTCAATTCTGTCTATTGCTCAACAGTAATTGTTTCACCCACCATAGAATCTCTATGCTCTTGAGAGAAGCCACTAGTGGAACCTATGGCCCCCGGGTCTATTCTCATCATATCAATCTCTATCGCTTTATTACTTGCTTTGTTTTTACTTTGCCTTTTACTTTTCACTTTGCATCTTTATATCAAAAATACCAAAAATATTATTTATCATCTCTATGAGATCTCACTCTCGTAAGTGACCGTGCAGGGATTGACAACACCTAATCGCGTTGGTTGCGAGTAGCTATCGTTTTGTGCAGGTACGAGGGACTTATGCGTGGTCTCCTACTGGATTGATACCTTGGTTCTCAAAAACTGAGGGAAATACTTACGCTACTTTGCTTCATCATCCTCTCCTCTTCGGGGAAATCCAATGCAGTGCTCAAGAGGTAGAATGTTCTAACTAAAATGTTTGCGATCGAGATACAATATTAAACCCAAGAAAAAAACTATTTCTGGCAGTGGCGAAGGCGGCGTCCGCGCCGTCCTTGTCGTTGTCGTCCTCCGGGACGCCGTCGTTGAAGTCTTCAAGGCAGCTCAGAATGTTCTTCACTTGTAAATCAAACATCATGTCTTCGCGCGATCGATGGGCGGGGCACGGGAGGATGGCAGCTAACGGCGCTGAGAGGCAGCGGTCGACGGCGACGTCCCATGCCGCTGAGGGGGGCGCGCGCACGGGCACTGGCGCGGCGGGTGCAGCCAAACGCACATGGACCGGCATCGTGGTGGGTGGAGGGGCGCGCACGGGCATGGGCGCTGGCGCTGGCATGTACACGAGCTTGTGCAGGTCCGCGGAGACCTCGGTGACGCCCGCGGCTTCCAGCTCTATGATAGTGCTCGGCGACGAGCCCGTCAATGCTACGGGGATGGTCACTGGCGCGGGTGCTGGGATGGAGCTGGGACGGGAGCGGGGGCAGCAACAGCCGTGGCCAGCTTGTTCTGGGCCATGTCCATGAGGCCACATTCCTCCTTATTTTCTATCTCCTCTGGCTCGGAGTCGACTTCACCAAACTTGAAGACTAGTGGCAGATGATCCTTCTGCACCATGGCGTTGGTGGAGGTCTGCGGGACGGAGGGGAATGGGAGGCGAATAGTAAGGCCGCCCCGATTAAGCAGTGGCTCGGGCGCCATTAATGGAGAGGAAGGCGGGCGGCCATGGAGGTCAAAGGGGTCGATTCCCAGTGAGCCTGCGCACCGTACAGCTCACAAGCTTCCCGGTGAGCCTGCGCATTGGAGGACAACTTGCACGCCTCTCGGTCGACGTGCGCACTGGACTGTGCTCGCACACCTCCCGTTCAGTCAAGCAGCTGTCCACACAGCACCTCCTATAGTCGTTAGAATGAAGACATGTGGCATCACGTGAATGGTTAACATAACGGACATGATTTAAATTATAGAAACGTTTGTGAGGTTAGAGTGGTAGCTATTTGTTTGAAAATGCCTTTGTTGGCTATTATTCGAGTGCTTCTTCTAACAAAATGGACATGAAAAGTACCACTGCATGTCGGGTGACATACCATAATAGCATGCCAGGTTTCATGAATTTCAGACGAGTTTTGGATTTGCTAGAATTTAAAAACAAAGTATCTCAACATTTTGGCAATCAACAGTGCCCTAGTGTTTGAAATTCATTCCCATTTCTTGCATGGGACCTAAGCATGCACCCAAGGACAAAAATTTGATTTTCCAACCAATTTATATGCACTGGAACATGTGCATGTAGTTCAAATTTGAATTATGCACATAAAATGCCTAGAAAACCCAGTTAATGTATAAAAATGTCCAAACGAACCCCGAAAAATTGCAAAATTTAACACAACACTCATGTTGTTCTATGTTGACACTAGAAAAAATTTGAAAGCAATAAGAGGCAGCGGATATCATTTCGTCCCCGAAGGTGGGACATTCCTACCGAAACCATCAGGCTTGTTGTGAGAAGCTCTGGTTTGTGAGAAGCTTATACCCAAACCTGCCCCAAATGGGACAAAAAAATTACCACGACATGTCGATGCCGCTCCATGATAGCATGCCAAGTTTCATGAATTTCAGACGAGTTTTGGATTTACTAGAATTTAAAAACCAGGAATCTCAATGTTTGCGGCCGAGTGACGGTGGCAGGGTGTTTGACATTCATTCCCATTTCTTGCATGGGACCTAAGCATGCAACCAAGGACAAAGATTTGATTTTTCAACCAATTTATATGCATTAGAGCATGTGCATGTAGTTCAAATTTGAATTATGCACATAAATGCATCGAAAACTCAATTAATGCATAAAAATGTCCAAACGAACCCCGAAAAATCCCAAAAATTGACACAACACTCCTATTGTTCTATGTTGACACTAGAAATTTTTTGAAAGCAATAAGAGGCAGCGGATATTGTTTCGTCCAAGGTGGGACGTTCCCTACCGAAACCATCAGGCTTGTTGTGAGAACCTTTGGTTTGTGAGAAGCATATCCCCAAACCTGCCCCAAATGGGACAATATTTTTACCACGACATGTTGATGCCGCTCCATGATAGCATGCCAAGTTTCATGAATTTCAGACGAGTTTTGGATTTACTAGAATTTAAAAACCAGGAATCTCAATGTTTGCGGCCGAGTGATGGCGGCAGTGTGTTTGACATTCATTCCCATTTCTTGCATGGGACCTAAGCATGCAACCAAGGACACATATTTGAATTTTCAACCAATTTATATGCATTAGATCATGTGCATGTAGTTCAAATTTGAATTGTGCTCATAATGCATTGAAAACGCAATTGATGCATAAAAATGTCCAAATGAACCCCTAAAAATCCCAAAAATTGACACGACACTCCTATTGTTCTATGTTGACACTAGAAATTTTTTGAAAGCAATAAGAGGCAGCGATATCGTTTCGTCCCCAAAGGTGGGACGTACCCTACCGAAAACATCGGGCTTGTTGTGAGAGCCTTTGGTTTGTGAGAAGCATGTCACCAAACCTGCCCCAAATGGGACAATATTTTTACCATGGCACCATGATAGCATACCAAGTTTCATGAATTTCAGACGAGTTTTGGATTTACTAGAATTTAAAAACCAGGAATCTCAATGTTAGCGGCCGAGTGACGGTGGCAGGGTGTTTGACATTCATTCCCATTTCTTGCATGGGACCTAAGCATGCAACCAAGGACACATATTTGAATTTCCAACTAATTTATATGCATTAGAGCATGTGCATGTAGTTCAAATTTGAATTGTGCTCATAAATGCATTGAAAACGCAATTAATGCATAAAAATGTCCAAACGAACCCCAAAAAATCCCAAAAATTGACACGACATATTGTTCTATGTTGACACTAGAAATTTTTTGAAAGCAATAAGAGGCAGCGGATATCGTTTCATCCCCAAAGGTGGGACGTACCCTACCGAAACCATCAGGCTTGTTGTGAGAGCCTTTGGTTTGTGAGAAGCATATCCCCAAACCTGCCCCAAATGGGACAATATTTTTACCACGGCATGTTGATGCTGCTCCATGATAGCATGCCAAGTTTCATGAATTTCAGACGAGTTTTGGATTTACTAGAATTTAAAAACCAGGAATCTCAATGTTTGGGGGCCGAGTGAAGGTGGCAGGGTGTTTGACATTCATTCCCATTTCTTGCATGGGACCTAAGCATGCAACCAAGGACACATATTTGAATTTTTAACCAATTTATATGCATTAGAGCATGTGCATGTAGTTCAAATTTGAATTGTGCTCATAAATGCATTGAAAACGCAATTAATGCATGAAAATGTCAAAACGAACCCCGAAAAATCCCAAAAATTGACACAACACTCGTGTTGTTCTATGTTGACACGAGAAACATTTTGAAAGTAAGAAGAGGCAACATATATCGTTTAGTCCCCCAAGGTAGCACGTACCCTACTGAAACGATCAGGCTTGTTGTGAGAGAAGCTCTGGTTTGCGAGAAGCTTATACCCCACACCTGCCCAAAATGGGACAATTTTACCATGGCATGTCGTTGCCGTTCCATGATATCATGTCAAGTTTCATGAATTTCAGACGAGTTTTCGATTTACTAGAATGTTAAAAGCATGTATCTCAATGTTAGCGGCTGAGCGACAGTGTCAAGGTGTTTGACATTCATTCTCATTTCTTGCATGTGACCTAAGCTTGCAACCAAGGACAAACATTTGATTTTGCAACCCGTTTTTATGGACTGGAGCATGTGGTTTAATTTTGAATTGTGCACCTGAAATGCCTAGAAAACCAAGTTACCATATAAAAATGTCCAAAGGAACCCTGAAGAATTATAATTTTTTTACGACACACATATAGTTGCATGTTCACTTCAGATAAAAGGTCTAGCAATTCAAACACCATCCATCGCCGCTGTGACCCCATTCTATAATTCAAATCAAAATTAAAAATCAAATTGATCCCACACATTTTATTATCACCAACCGTGTGAGATGCAGTACAAAATATCCTGGAGCACCATCAGTGTATAGTACGCCCATGGCTTACGCGAGAAGGTGCGTCAGCTACAATCCATAGCCGGCGGCGTGTCAAGCACACTAGTTCACTCCCCAAATATCATTTCACTATTCAATCGTCGTCGGTGAAAGATGGGGACATGGACCCGCGTCGTGAGGGCAACTTCGGCGGCCCACTCCGGCGAAAGCGCGGGCGCAGCCTCCATGCGCATGCTAACAAGGTGCTTGAGCGCGCCGCAATCTGTGATCGGGCGGCCATGGCAGCCCAAACGGCCATTGTTGCTTCTCAGGTGGCAGCAGCAACATCTGTCTCAGGGATAGCAGCTGGCGAGAGCGGCACAACAGTTGTCCGTTCCAAAGCGGCGGCCTTAGCCCTGACAGCCGCCCACGACCATGTCGAGGCCGCCACACCCAACTCGTGGCAGTCACCACACAAATCAAACGAAGCTTCTCCAACAATGGACGACAACCCACGACCGAAGAGTTGGCAATCACCGAGAGCGTTCAAGCAGCCGTCCCTTCCTCCACCACATACCTTGCGATGACGGAGGCCGTCCAAGCCCAGATCACAGACACGGATGACGAGATGGCGGACGCGGATGGCGAGATGCTTGCCTAATATGGTGGTTGGATGCCATGGAGCTCCTTCCCCAGGGATCATTGGGCGCGAGCTGGACATGGAGGAGGTGGCGGAGATCGACGAGCACCAGCCGTAGTAGTACTCTTTGTTTTGTTTAATTAAGAGCATCGTTCTTTAATTTGTTAGAGTAATGTTTAGGCCAGCTAGCTCTGTTTAATTGCTGAATTTGCTCGATTGAGCAGTGTGGGTGTGCTGTAGTCTCCTTTGTGTACCCAAATTATGCAATGACGTGGATGAGCACTGCAAGCAGGTAAACTGGAACCAAAAGTTTTGACATTCAAACTCATTGCACACGGGTTAAGCTATCTGAACCATTTGTGGTGTTCACATATCATACACAGTTCTGAATAAGGGACCGTGTCTGATGACACTTTGCGCGCCAGTTTTTCGCTGAAGCGATTCCAAATTTTCATCTTTCGCGGAAATATCTACCTCCCCGCCCCCTCCCCCTTACCAAAAGCCATATTTCTCCTGTTTCCGCCTTCCTTTCCAAGTTGAAACCTTCACTCCTTGCTTGCAGCGCCGCCTCCTCGCCAACGACCCTCCTTCACGCTGCTCGAGCTCGCCTATCTAGGCAGGTAATACACACCCGAACCCCGTCCTCCTCCTCCTTCCACATCCCACATGCCCCGACCGCCGGCGCGAGCGCGACACCTTCCACCCAAATCACTGATCCCTCCACCAAATAAGCGTCGTCCTAAGCCATGGTGCATGCAGTATAGCCAGGATCTCAAGGAGCATTTGGCAGCGGAGAACCAAATCGTGGCCGCACGCGCGGATGACGTCGTGATGGCTACCATTCGTGCCGACCCCCAGATCTTGGAGGATCACCTTGCCATTTTCTAGCTATGCTGGTTAAGCATGCTCGGTTTACCGTTGCGTGTGCTATTCCTGCCTTTCCTTAATAAATTCTAGTGAATTGTGCTATCTAATTTTACCATGCAATCCGTTGCTCCTGTGTATATGTTTTATATGTCGTGTATTGTGGTGCTCACTTATAACTGTTTGGTTAATTAGTTGTCGTCTTTAGGTAACTGTTTGGTTCAATTCTGCAAATGTGATGTTCCATTCTTCAGGCTGCAATTTTGTATTGTCTTCCATGTGAGAAATAAATCGAATTTATCTTTACAAAATACATGACAAACGAATACAATTGCTATATTTCCAAGTTGTCAAACATGCTTGGTTTGGTTGTACATTTGCAATGTGGTACTCAGTTAACGTTTGGTTCATTTGTGTTGTGGTGTTTAGTTAACTGTTTGGTTCAATTATGCAATGCGATGTTCAATAGTTGTGGGTGCATTATGTTATTGTATACCATGTGAGAAGTAAATCGAATTTGGCTGTACTAAATACATGAGAAACAAATACAATTGCAATATTTACAAGTTGTCAAGCATGCTTGGTTTGGTTATACATTGTACAATGTGTTGCTCAATTAACGTTTGGTTCATTTGTGTTGTGGTGTTTAGTTAACTGTTTGGTTCAGTTTTGCAATGCGATGTTTAATAGTTGTGGGTGCATTCTGTTATTGTATACCATGTGAGAAGTAAATCGAATTTGGCTGTACTAAATACATGAGAAAAAATACAATTGCTATATTTCCAAGTTGTTAAGCATGCTTGGTTCGGTTAACTGTTTGATCTTCTATTAGGAGTATGTTATATTGTGCAATGTGGTGCTCAGTTAATGTTTGGTTCATTTGTTGTGGTGTTTAGTTAACTGCTTGGTTCAATTTTGCAATGTGATGTCCAATTGTCGTGGTTGGAATTTTGTATTGTTGTGCATGTGAGGAATAAATCGAATTTGGCTGCACTTAATACATGAGAAACATATACAAGTGCTATATTTCCTAGTTCTTAATCTTGCTTGGTTTGCATAAATGGGTTTTCCATGTGGCTTGAATTAATCTGATGAATATGCAATGTGCTTATTTTTCATCTACATATTTTACTAATAGCATGTGAACCCTTACTTAACCTGATGACTAACTACCTTATATGCATTTCAGGGAAACAGTATAATGGGAAGCACCGAGGTTTACAATCGAGGTTAGCACGTGCATGGTCCATTGTCTAATAGCACATTATTGTGCAATTGCAGGAACCATTCTAATACTTAGGTTTTTAACAATTTGGTCTTGCACATGTAGGTCCTGCTGTCTGAGGTTTTGACCCACTGTTCGACCCTTTTTGAATATGGAGAAATGAGTTGTCCATGAATATCAATCAAGTCAAGAAACTCAGAAAGATTGTTAGGATAAAGAAATTGGCGACAAAAAATAACAACATCTTTGTCTGCACAATGAAGAGGACATCAGTTCACTACAAGATGGTACTAACTATTATACCTTGCCTTTTTTTATTCCTTTGCGCCATTTCTAATATAGAGAAGATATTTATGCAGATCCTTGTTTTCAGGCCTTTCCAAAGCAGTTCAATGATGATTACCTCTCAAACCACCTCTATGGTCAGGAGGCGAGGAAGGTTTTCATACAACACCCACGGTTCAATATTGAAGTGTTCCTGAAGAGGACAAAGGATGGACGGTCAATCATCCACAGGCACTGGCCTAAAGTTGCAAAGATTTTCAACATCAATGAAGGCTCAATATTCGCCTACTGCTTCAGCAGTTTTCCCGATGAGATGCATCTGTCTATGTACTGTCTATGATGCTAATTTCGAAAGTTTATCTGAAACTTGGTGCTGGTGCAGTTGTGTAATGGGGTAGCTGAGTGATGAAGCTATCATGTTGTACTCTGATGTATTTCAATTATGAAATCCTGCTTCCTTAATATGGGAATGAAATATATTATGTGTTTAATACGAATGTCAATTAGATTAATAAATGGATTATTAATAATAGGGCAATTAGCCTGCTAATTGGTTTTTTCTATTGCAAACGGTTATTGAGAAAATACCGTGGGCAATGACCTCAGGCAACGCACACGGTTTCTAGGAATAAACCATGTTGGATCTATGAACAATCACACACGACATTCTCTTCAAAACTGTTTGCGTTAGGCCACCTTGCGCAAACGTTTACCGCATGAAAACTGTGTGTGAT
Source organism: Triticum aestivum (assembly GCF_018294505.1). NCBI lineage: Eukaryota > Viridiplantae > Streptophyta > Magnoliopsida > Poales > Poaceae > Triticum > Triticum aestivum. The sequence goes on along the minus strand of NC_057810.1, from coordinate 456,458,308 downwards.
GGATAGCCTTTGCCACACAGTTTCTTCTACGCACCGTGTGTGATGCATTCAATAACGTAAACAATAATTTTTTTAATATTGTGTGTGATGGGAACGCCATCACAAACGATTTAATGAGAAAATTGTGTGTGATGTACCTACGAACGGAAACGTTTTCCTTGTAGCGACTCTGTGAGAAGTATATACGAACGGAAACGTTTCACGGGGACTGACTGTGTGGGATGTACTTACGACCGAAAATGGTTTCGCCTATATAATTGTATTTGTTTAGCACTACTGTACGTATAACCGTATTTGGTCGCTCGCAGGTCGCACACGACCTCATTTTGCCGAGCGTGTGTGCCAGGAGGGCATATCCCCAACGGTTTCTAGGTCATGTGGGAAGGACCCCCTAATCGCCCACACTCACTAGGCGACGGTTCCAAATGCCATCGCGGAAAGGGGTTTTAAACCGTTTGTATAGCACCGACGCATACTAGTGGTACGTATGTGTACATGGTTTGGACTGGACTGCCTAAACTTCTATTGCTCCTTACTCGACCACGGTTCATCATGGCAGACAAACCGATCGACCGATATGTACACAGACAACGCTACGTACGCTTCGATCGGGTGGGTCCCAGCTGATAGGGAGGATAAGGACGCACTTCCTTGCGTGCGAATATATAGCTGGTGGGTCCTAGCTGTCAGGGGGGAATCATTTTTTTCCATAATAAGGACGCACTTCCTTGTGTGCGAAGATGTAGCTGGTGGGTCACAGCTGTCAGTGGGAGAAAACATTATTTTTTAGGTTAAAAAGGATGCAGTTGCATGCATGCGTCCATGGGCATGGTGCATCCCCACTGTCAGCCTCTCCAAGTACAGTCATCTTCCGATGACTCTCATTTGTTGACCGTGTTGACCACACCGTGCTGAGCGCACCAAGCCAGTGGACAAAGACGAGGCCCCAAACTGGAACGCCCCGAGATGGGGATGCCGCGGCAGTGGAGTTGTAGACGGAGACGAGTGGGAAACTTGACTGCTTAGGGGGCCTACCCTCGGCAAAGAATAACAGGAGGTGCGGAGGAGTAGAGGGATGGCCTGGCCATCGGTGGGGTAGCGTTTCACTGCGAGGCGTGCAAAACAGCCCTGTTGGACGTCGGAAGCTGGAGCAGGCGGTCCTGGCAACGCTGGGGGAAGAAGATGACAGATTGAAGAAGAATGTCCGTCGTTGGATGTGAATCCAACGCCTTACTTAGGCTTGGACCTTTGTATTTTTATTTTTATGAAAGTGCTTAGGCTTCGACCTACCAGCCCACATGTCAGCCAGTCCATTTGTTTTTTAGTCCATTTGGTGGGCAGGGTGAAACAATGATGTAGCACCTATGCAACCCCTTTATATATTACGGTAGAATTTAAAGCCCTTTTGCATTTTTCTCGAAATCCGTGGATTTGTTGGGCTGGGTGAAAATATTATGTTGGGCTGGACAAAGAAATGTTATAAAAACATAAACACATGTTTGCACGTCTATTACTACATTGGTCAGTAAAATCTTTGCAAACTTATGTACGCAATCATCAGGAGTTAACTTGCCATGTTATATATAAACAATATTATTATTATTTTGTAAGAACTTTCAATTTACGAAATAAAATATCATTTTAATTTGATGAGTTAACAGGACGCGGGGTATTATTATTCTTTAGCCTAGACGTGGGACAGATGAGTTGGTTCTAGGGAAAAGTATAGGGAGAAAACTCAGATTACATTGAAAAATAAAGTGGGAGAAAATTCAGATATAGGATTAATGAAAACAAAAAATAAAGGAAGTGGGAAGGTCTATAAAATGGTTGGACAAACGATAGGTTTAACGGAACCTTATGTTGTTTGTATTATATATATGTAATAAAATAAGATATAAATATAAATATATACTCTATTATAGAAGGGAAAACATATATAGGTTAAGTTTTGCATTCTTATAAAAATAGAACTGAGTTGTGCATCGTCTTGAAAAAACAAACATAACTTGGGCTGCTGATCTTATAGACAAGCTAGGCTTGGAGGCCCAAAGGTTGCTTGATACCTGTTGGATCCAGAAAAAAGTTGAAACATGTCGTGGGTTGTGCATGTTAAACAACAAAACCTAGGACATGGACCTAGTGGGTCCGGGACTGTCAGCCTCTCAACGAACAGTCGTCTCCTGATTCCTCTTGTTTTGCTGACCATGTTGGGAACAACAGACGGCGACGCCGCGGTGAGAGCACCAAGATAGAGGACGATGTCGAGACCTCGGACCGAACGAGCCGGAGCGGGGAATGATGCAGGTGGAGGGGAGTATGAGGGTTGACTTTTTCGGGTGCAGGGTGGGCCGGTGGAGCTGCCACTGCCGGACAATTTGTGGGAGTAGAGGGATGGTCTGGCCCACGCAATAGGCTATGATGGGTCACCGAGGCGTGCGTTCAGGTCCTTGGTATCGTTGTCTTCTTTCATGTTGGTGTAGCAGGGGTCGATGATGGTCTCAGCGAGGTCAACCACGAAGTCCTTCTCCTGCCCGTTGCCGATGATCTTGAATTTCTTCTGGATGTCGACAAGCCTGTTGCACCAGATGGCCGAATCGTCGCGTTCTTCCTTCTCTCCAGCATAGCGAAGGTGCAGTCAGCGCTGCCGATGAAATAGGCGAATGCTCCAGAACCTCTGATGGCCCTATAGTAGTGGTAGACGAGAACCTTGTCCCTCATGCATACCTGGGCGACGGCGATCCACCGGTCCCTGTCAGGAGACGAATGGATGGGCACAAGGTCTAGTCCTGCGACCTTGTGCTTTCTCGTCCTGTGAGTTATTTACCCAAAACCACCACACTTGGGGTTAGGGTAACAACTTCGTACCACATTGAAGGCAGGGCACAAAAAACCACCAAAATGCGCCTAATGCATAACGTAGAGCACTAACGCTCCAATTTGGACTTGAAACAACAAAACCGACAGATGGGGCCCACCTGTCGGGATGAGGTGTGCTTGTGTGGACAATATGCTAAGTTGGACGAGGGTCCCACTTGTTAGTGACTCAAGTGTTTATTAGTTTTTCACCTTTTCTTTTTCATTCTTCCTCATTTTCTCTCTGGCATTTAGCCAAACAGGTTGTGAGCGCTAGAACAAGGACATCACCGGCGCAGCCACCAGAGAGGACATGCGCAACGACGCCGCCTGACTAGGCCATCGTGTCGGGAAACCAGATTGTGTATGCGGGCTATGTCCTAGAAGTGGCAGCCCATCGGAGGTGGACGAGGACATAGTCGGTGCATGATCTCGCCGGAGCTCGGCATGCCGCCGCTGAACCTGGCGCCTGGCCATGGAGAGGAACGTGGAACCATAGTGCTTGCGCGGCACGGACATCAATGGCGGCCGACGGCAAGGCATGGCCACGAGGAGGCGCGTGGGAACCACAGTGATCACGTGTAGCAGGAACACGAATGACGGCCGGCGGTAAGGCGTGGCCATGGGAAGCGCATGAGAACTGCAGTGCGCACTCGCTGCACGAACAACTATGGCGGCCGGCGGCATGTTTGGGCAAGGCGAGCACGCGTGGAGTGCGTTTGTGTGGCCGAGGTTAGCCATGGCCGATGACCAAGGTCAGTGCAAGACGAGTTGTTGCCGAATCTCGCAGGAGTGGTGCTGTGCGCATGTAGGTGAGTGCGTGCTCGTGGCGTGGGGGCCGTGTGTAGGTGTATGTGTGCTTGTGGCATGGGCCGTGTTTGTCGCAGTTGCTCGCTTGCCATGGCCATGGTGGCCATGGAGCACACAACTCGCACATGGACAGAGGCTCGGGCGTCCACGCCAAGGGGAGCGGCATCGGGTTGTGAGGCCTCACGGCACCGTCCCCCCCTCGCGATGCTTGCTGGTGTGGGCATAGTCACCGGAGTCCAGTCGTCCCTAAGTTGCTCGATGTAATGTCGCATAGAAAAAGAAATGGAAAGAAGATGATCATATAGTCACAGACAAGCGGGGTCCACATCTCATTTGCCACCTTAGCTCGTGAAAGATTTTTGTGTGCTTGGTCTTTGCCACATCAGTCCCGACAGGTGGTCCCCATTTGTCGGTTTTGCTGTTTTCACGTCCAAATTGGAGCGTTAGTGCACCGCGTTATGCATTAGGCAAATTTCTGGTGGTTTTTTGTGTCCTGTCTTCAATGTGGTACTAAGTTGTTACCCTAGCATCAAGTGTGGTGGATTTGGGTAAATAACTCTCATCCTGTAGGTACTGCTTAAACTCGGTGAGGCAGAGCTTCACCGAGTCTGGATCATTGGTGTACATCACATTCAACTTGGTGTAGCCATGGGACTGAATGAAGAACTCAAAGGTGAACTCCTTGCTGAAGTCCATATCCAGCGGGCTCACCCTCGGATCGCCATTAGAGTCTCTTCAAGTGAACAAGTGAGTAGGTGGCGGCAGCAGTTCATTTTTTAGCTCTTGGGGAACTGGATTCAACAGTAAACTAAGTGTGTATAGGAGACAACAGTTACCACCCCTCCCTCGCCCGCTGCACGCCCGATAGAACATGCACCTTCGGCGCATTCAAACGCCTCTATTAAGAAACCTATGCCAGCCACACACGTCGGTTCACGAGTGGGTCTGCATTGGTACTGTAATAACAAGTGTTAGTGGTCACTTTACTTAAATTTAATTAGCTTTAATTAAAATTTATTCTTAAAACAAGCAATATATTGGCTCCTTCTATCAGTGCCACAGGATCAACATGCACAACAATTATAATTATTATTCTTAGGAAGCACATGATCAGCACATTTGCCGCACTTTCACATAGACAGTACTACCAAGTTTGAACAGTTTGTTACGGTTCCTGTCCTCTGCATCATCATGTCGTGTTTCCTAGCTTGCAAGATTCAGAACCAACAAATAAGATTCAAATAATAAGTACAACAAAGATGCCTACACATCTCATTGATTCCCAGCTTCCAAGATTCAAAACCAACAAATAAGATTCTAATGATAAGTACAACAAAGATGCCTACACATCTTATTGATTCCCACCTTACAAGATTCAGGAGCAACCCATTAGAGCCTTTTGATAAAGTGAATATGGGGATTAAATCCATCTTGGCTAGCCGTGTCATACAACCCAAGAACTTGGCGAATGCTCTTGACCATCACAACATCTGTAGTAGAGTATTCCTGTTTGCACAGATAAGAAAGAGCATGGATTTAGGGCTCTAGCAGTCGTAGAGATGGTTGGACAAACATTGGCCTTTTCTTTTGGCCACCAATTCTTTCTATGTCCCTAATGCGTCAATCTTTGACGCATCCCATGAACTTACTATAGTGACACTAGTTGAAGCAAACTTTATTTCCAAAACAAGAAAAGATTGCGATAGAATAGCTTTATTTTAAAAATACAACGTTGGCACAACATGACAAAGCACAATCATCTTGATAAAGGACAGTACTGACCGGTGTGAGGGGCCCTATGCCACCACGACTCGATGTGGTAAACCTGAAATTCCACATGGATGAGGCCAACCTGTAGATCCATGATTCAATTCATGCGCCTTTTTCTACAGTTCACCTGAAATGAAGCAAAGATTGCATCATTTAGCTAGCAAGAAGTACTTGCTCTCGTGAGCTGGCAGGTTCTTCTTTAGTAGTTGCACTAAAATTGAGCAACGTTAAGGCTGGTTGTCCTACTCATGTAAGGTGCAACTGTAATTTGCTTATCCTTTTGTGCAATTCCAATAAAATAAAGTGTCACTGTGGTGACAGTGACGGATCATCTTGCAAAGGCTAATAAAATGTTGCATGAGATTACCAACAGAATTTGACGGAGATTTTGGGAAATCCAGTCACCATTTTGTGCAGTTCCACCAAAATTGAGAGATGTTGCCCACGTGACATTTTAGTTGAACTGCACAAGACACTCATTCCAAAAAAGTGTTTTGTACAGTTCACCAAAAGGTCACAACAGCGACAAGGTCAAATGGATATCCCTATCTGCACAAAAAGATGGAAAGAAAATAGTTCCTGGTCAACAACAAGATAATAAACATACACGAAATGAAAAGAAGCATCTTGATTATGTTCATGGCAATCACGCAAGGGCAGTAAAAAATTTAAAACGTCAGCAATGCTTCATGTTACCGGAAGCATTACGATCAACAATGACATTCGTCAAATATGGGATTACTTTAATGGTGGAATTGCTTGTTTACCAGATACAGTAGATCAACAACAGCTAAAAGAGTTGGTTTAAGGGCATGGGACCATGGGGACACCAAGACACTCAGCAGCGTAAAGAAGCATGTTACTTATCATATTGGGGAAAACAACAGGAGTACCATTTGTAACATAGTTTAATTGCATCATATCACTAGAGGCATTAGATTAACAATAAGACTGGTTAGACATGTCCTTAAGGTAATAGTGTGATCGCTTCATTTTACAGGCGCCCTTATATTAACAACAACAAAAAGTTGGTAGAAGGACTTGCGCCAGTGGACGCATCAGCACAATGTACCTACAAGGAGGCATAAAGTGGTGATGCCGAGTTTGTTCATACTCTATGAGGGCAGCAAATCTAATTATGGAGACCTTTTACTATGTGAGGGCAGCAAATCTAATCCTGGACATACTCTGTAGACTTCTCCACTAGCCTCCACTTTCTATCCTTTTTTCAACCAATAATAGATATGTTCCTTATCCAGTTTGTACTGCCCTTTCCCATTATTTCCCTTCTCAACCAAGAGACCGGTTGGGTATCCAGTCTCTACTACTTTCCCCCTGTTATTTCCTCTTTGAATCAAGTCCCAGATTCATGCTACGACTTTCCCCCCTTTCTTCGTTGTTTGAACCAAGTCCTAGATTCGACTTCATGAAGTAGCTCCCGCGCCGCCTCGCCCACCCTGAAACCACTCCCCACCGCCAGTCCGTCGGCGCCCTGACCATCCCTCTACCCACATCCCTCCCCCGTGCCGAGCTTTTTCTTCGATGATCCCCACGCCACCGCCCCACCACCGCGCCCCCCACCGCCGGCGACCACCGCCCCACCCTGAACCCTAAGATAGATAGTGGGGTACCTCTCCGGCAAGCCCCCCTCCCCACTGCGGCTGGTTCTTCCTTAACTCCGGCGAGCCACCCACCCCCTGAAAATCGATTGACCCAAAAGTCGATTTAGTCGACTGAAGTGTAGCTAAATCAAAAAGATGCACATGCAGACACGTGGGGAGCTGGGGCAGTAGAGCAAGGCCGCTTTTCAAAGAACTTATACCTGAGAGTCATCGGGATGTCGGCGGCGGCAGGTCGGATCTTCGCACAATACGACAGGGAGGAAGAAGGGTCAGAGGACCTCCCAAGTCAGCACTGTGTCGGAGAGAATGGCACGGGCAGAGGATCGGGACCCGCTAGCAGTTGTGGGTTTCCTCCCTCGCCGCCAATGACCGCATGAATGATGCACTAGTCCTCTACACGCACACCGGCCGAAGGGATCCGGGCGGATCTGTGACCAGTGGTGAGCAGAGAGAAAATGTCGCTACCGCTGTCTTGTTGAGATCTGGAGAGGACTAGTAAAGCAAGCGGTAAGCCCCCTGCCTATATATATATATATATATATATATATAGTGGAGTGATTATCTTTTTCTCTCCACAACAACCATTTCAATTTGTGTACGTGGCATTAAAGAAAAGAAACTCTTTATTTAATGTGACTAACTGTACGACTCCTACTTACCTAGTATAGTAGTAGTATTGTTTCATTGTGCTCCCCGGCCCTCCATTCATTGAACAACCCCACGGGTGAATAAACATACATTACTAGTATTTATATAGAACGAACAAGCTCGAACTATTTTGGCTTTGAGATACCGATGGTACAGTTTGACCACATTGCATCAATGGACTCAGTACTCCTACTTTGAAGTAACCTATACGTATATGCACGGTTTACATTCCGAATCACTAGCTAGAACTTGAACTGTATTTGTTTACATGTACCACATTTTTCTTTTGGTTTTGTGCTCCATGGCGCAATTCATCGATGCAAAATTATACTATGAGTATTTAAAAGTTGAGGACGGGGCTTCTCCCAGGCAGTATGCGCGGCAGTTTTCACATAGGCGGTTTGACGGAGAGGCGAGGAGGGTGAGGAAGTAGCGGATTCAACTTACTGCTGGAAAGGCAGGGTTGTGCGATTTGACGGCGTGTTACTGCTGGAAAGACGGGGTCTTGTGATATGATTACTCACTATAGTCATGAATTACCGGCGCTACGACCGGGGTGATGCCCCCCATCCATTCCCCACTCTAATCTGGTGCATGACATGTTGACCCGGATGCTGGCTCTCCCACATGTCGACGAAGTACGTAAGAAGGAGCAAAGAATCATGTGGTATATATAGTGTATATACTAGTACTACTACTCACGTTGGAGGAGTGCGAACCACGGCAACCCAGTGAACCAGCAGGCGATAGGCCATTAAAAACAATGTGGTGATATGGCCATACAAAACAATGTGCTACAGTCCAGTCTGTAGCATGTACAGTACTACTCCTCTTCCTCATCGTCTCGGTTCATCGCCATCATACTTTCCCCATTCCTGTGTTTTCAGTATCCTGCAAATCAAAGAGGCCCTTAGAGTGGTTTAGGTCCGGTCGTTTTTTAGACTATCCACAATGGGTAGTAACATAGACTAGTAACATGCATATGTTACTGGTCTATGTTACCTCTATAGTGGGGAGTAACTTATGTGTGGTAACATGCAACACTTCATTTATTAGGCTATAGACTCATCTTGCCTTGATATGTGTGATGTTACTCATACTACTAGTAAGGCTGGTCATAGCTAGTGGGGAGTAACTTAGACTAGTAATATGCATATGTTACTAGTCTATGTTACTACCTCTATAGTGCATAGTATCATAGATTAGTATCATAGGTGCTCTCATTTATTTCCATGCATGATGCATAGTAGCATCACATTTATTATGTTATGGTATCTACCTATGCTACTATAACCATCTCTCTCTTCTTTAATTGCCTGCCACATAAGCATGTTTGCGAGTCTCAAGTGCATGATACTACTTATGTTACCCCCACTATGGCAAGCCTAACTAGCTATGTTACCACTTTTCTCTCTTTTTTCATTTATTGCTTGCCACATCATCTATTTTATCTAGTTATATGTGATGTCCAAAATTTAATGAACGTGTGTCAGTTTCTATGAAAATAATCCGGTTTGCATGTACTAATTCATTAATTTATTTACTCTTCTACGAGGGGTTTGCATGTAATTCGTGAGGTCTGAAATGTAAAGTATGCCGACATGGTTGCATATGCTCCGAGTCATGCGTGCACTACGACCCAGATGCTCTATGTCCCACATGTCGGCGAAAGGGAGCACGTGGAAATAGAGGAGTACATATAGGAGGATAAATGCGTGAAAAAATATGTACTATGAAGTGTAGCTGCGGTTCGAAAAGGAGACCTAAAGTGATGGCAGGTATAGGTCGCACGCACCCAACTAGTGGTACTACACGTATGACTACTTTTTCCATCAAAAAAAGGTATGAGTACTCAGTACTCCTATTCTACCAACACGAGTCCCATCTGACAACAGCGTCCGTGCTATAGCTAGCTCTTCTCCCTCGTTTCTCTCTTCTAATTCTAACTCAACCGACGCGCGGTGGGCGGGGTGGGGATTTGCCGATGGTCGGTTTGCTCAACTGCGGCCCCACCTCACTGTGAAAATGTTATGACTGGAGAATGGAGCGTACGCTCTGTTGGCAAGGCGGGGAGTTCGCAGCCAGCCCATAAGGGTTTGGGTATGGCTCGAGCACTTGATGCTCATGGAGTTTTCTTCTATAAAAAATGCCAACGGGCTAGTCCAGCCCGGGTTGGTCTCGTTTTCTTTTTTTATAATGTTTTGACTGGAATAAAAGTGCCATACACTAATAAAACATTAAGGCCACGAGGCGATGCAGTGTTGGTTACAGGAGGCAAGAAGAAAGACGCATCCATCGATGATGTCCACCTCCTCGACTCAGGGCGCCGGCCCACCGAATGGCGACTAAGTAGCAGTGGCTTTCGATGCCAAGTCGACGCGCTTCTAAACAATGGTGTCCAAAGATTCCAGCCGCTGGAAGAAGGCCAACGTCTTTCTATCCTCGCTGGCCTTGTAGTGGCCTATGTAGACGATTTCCTCGTAGACGTGGATGTGCAGGTCGATGGTTTCTTGCATGGCGAGGTGCTACGCGGAAAGCGCGGCCTCGAGGTGCACCTGCTTCGTCGCGACCTCCGGCACCTGCAGGGCCACCAGGTCTTGAAAGAGTTCGTCACCATGGAGGCCGATGAGGGTGGCAGGCAATGAGGATCCTGGACGCGCGGGCTGGAGCAGTACGGCAAGGTCGTCCGCGTGCTTCTTGACGGTGGTGAACTTGCGGATGGAGGGGACCATCATGCCATCCATGCGAGAGGCAATGTCGGCGTCGGCGAGGGATACGATGCCGGTGGTCGCCAGTAGCGTCTAGAAACGATGCGCGGTGCGAGGCAGCAGGCCGGCGTCTTCGATGATCTGGCATAGCCGACTGCCACTCGCGTCCATCGCCTCCATAGGTGCTTGTGGCTTCTGGTCACTTGGTCTTGGATTGGAGTGAGCAGTGTTGCACAAAGACTAGTAGTAGATGGATTGGAGTGGTGGGGCGCCTTTATATGAGAGTCCAAACTCTGTTGCATTCACATTGTGCTGGCTCTATTCTGGTTCTCCAATTAATTCCCTCTGCATGCTAATTAAGGATGCATCATTGACCGTTCAATATCTTGGGAACCGCTGCCGTCTCCCTCCTTGGCATCAAGTCGTATCGTTGTAATGCGGGTCAAGAAGAGACTAGTCATTTACTACATTGTGCACCGCGACCGTGTGGGGGTGCGACGCGAACGACACAGGCATGTTGTACTTGTTCCACTTTATCGTTTTGAACTCGTGACTTGTAGTAACGCTCAGTTTTGAATATATAATTTTGGTTGTCGCGCCAATATATACAACACTTCCTCCATGTAGGTTGGGTCGCTGAAGTCAAAATTAGACACAAAGCACGATCGTGACGGACCAGTCTACATTGGTCCTGGTTGACCATCTTGTAAGAAACACATTGTAGCCCACCATTGAAATGCCAAATAATGCAGGACTAGGGTATTACACCAACAAGGTGGCCTAAACATGGGTAGTTCTTTGTGTTCCCGCATAGTCCATCCACCACATTCTCTCATGACTTAGGATCCCTGGATGTGTTCAGTCCCTGGCCGAACTCTCAGAGAGTTGTTGCTCACAACTCATATGTAGGTTATTAGAAACCTGACACCTATTGATGATGAAATACATGTTTTGTATGAAGATCTTTATGGTGAGGATTCGGAGTTTGAAGTAATGAACGTTAAAATCACCGAAAAAGTCCCTTTAATTATTTAAGTTCTCCTACTAGAAAAGAAGAACATGAGAGTAGAGAAGTAACGAGAAAAGTTTTGGATGATTTGATCAAAAAGGATTGGGAAACTAAGGATGACAATACTTGAAACTATGCATTACGCCTAGCTAGGGGCGTAAAACAACAGCGCTTGTTGGGAGGCAACCCAAGAGTTATCTTATTTTCCTTTTTTTGTTTTTTGTTTTTGAGTGTTCACACATTTATGCTACTGTTATGATTGTGTTTTTATGTTTTAGTTAGTGTTTGTGCCAAGTAAAGACATTGGGATGATTTGGTTGATAGTTGACTTGATTCTATGAAAAAACAGAAACTTTTGTATCCAGTACTGGAATTTTGAAAATTCACAGAAACGTGATAAAATCCAGAATTTTTTACACATTATTGATGTACAAATTGCCACGTTTTCCTAATTTTTCAGAATTTTGAAGTTGCAGAAGTATTGCATTTGTTTAGATTATCACAGACTATTGTGTTTTAGACAGATTCTATTTTCGTTCCATAGTTTGCTTGTTTTAATGATGCTATGGATTATATTGGAGGGTATAAGTCATGGATAAGTTAAAATATAGTAGTTATTATGAAGAATAAAATATAGTATGTAAGTTTATGATTTTCTTGTTATACTAACGGATCTCACCAGGTTTATGTTAAGTTATGTGTGCTAAAGTTTTCAAGTTTTGGATGGGATCATGCCGGATGAAGGAATAAGGAGCGGCAAAACCCTAAGCTTGGGCATGCCCAAGGCACGCCAAGGTAATATTCAACGAGAGCCAAGCATCTAAGATTGAGGATGCCCCGGATGGCATTCCCTGTTTCATCCAAAATACATTTGTATACTACTTGGAGCTATATTTTTATTCATCACATGATGAGTTTTGCTTGGAGTGCCTTGTTTCATAGTAGTCCTTGCACTGTTTGATTTTTAGTTTGCCAAAATCATTATTTGTTGCATGCATCTTTTGAGAGGGACACACATTTATTCGTGATCTGTTAGAATACTCTATGTGCTTCAGTTATATCTTTTGAGCTAGGTAGTTGCTCTAGTGCTTCACTTATATCTTTAGAACATGGCAGTGGTTATAGTTTAAAGAAATACTTGCACTCTCATGCTTCAATTATATCTTTATGGGTGTCTAATAAATGGTAATGGAAATATGCACATGTTATGAAATTGGTCTTGATATGCTTGGTATTCAAGAGAGATATAATAAATACTTTTACGTAGATCACTAAATATGATAAGTTTGATTCCTTGCAATAGTTTTTGCAAGATTGAGATGGTAATATGTGGGAGGTACTAGTGAATGATTGTGGTTTAGTAAAAATATTGGTGTTAAGGTTTGTGATTCCTGAAGCATGCACGTACAATCTCTAGTTATGCTATGAAGTCGGAGCATAATTTATTATTGAGTGTCTTCCTTATGAGCGATGGCCGGGGATGAGCGATGGTCTTTCCTACCAATCTACTCCCCTGCGTGCATGTGTAGTAGTACTTTTCTTCGAGGGCTAATAAACTTTTGCAATAAGTATGTGTCTTCGAGGTAGTAGTTCACCCAAATTTATTCATTCGACACAAGGGGAGACAAAGAATATTTACGGGCTTAGCAGTTGAGTTGTCAATTCAAAAACACCTGAAGACCTAAATATCTGCAGCAAAGTGTTTAGTAGCACAGTAGTTTGATAGTTTGATAGCAGTGGTAAAAGTAGTAACAGTAACAGTAGAAGATTTATAGTGATTATACAACAACATCAACTGTAGTAACTTAGCAAAGATCAATATGAGAAAATCATAGGCATTAGATCAACGACGGATATTTTTGTTGGATAACATTGATCATAAAACAATCACAACCTAGAGCGATACACAATTGTTCCAATTCATTAATTCAATGTAGGCATGTATTCCGTATATAGTCATACGTGCTTATAGTAAGAACTTGGATAACATCTTTTGTGCTACCCTCCCGTGGCAGCGGGGTACATAAGGAAATCTAAGGAACATTAAGGCCTCCTTTTAATAGAGAAACAGAAAAGAAAAGCAATAACACATGGTGAATACATGAACTCCTCATACTATGGTCATCATCAGAGTGAATCTCAATTATTGTCATCTTGGGCACTATGGGATCATAACACATAATAGGTGCATACAACTTGCAAGATATGATCCAAAACTACTTCGGCGAATCCGAGCTAGACCATTTACTCGACGACTACCCCATAACGGTCGACATGGCAAACGACAACATAGGCAATGCCCTTTGCTACATACCCATGTGCCTCATGGGTTCAACACATACGTGGCTCAACGAGCTTCTGCCCAACTCCATCCACACCTGGTTGGACTTCGAGACTTCCTTCATCACATCATCCTCAAATTCGAAACCTCAAATGCATGCAACCCATGCAACATGATCAACATTTGACGTAGGAACAAGAACATATCAATAGAAAACACATATTTATTGGGGGGGGGTAGCAAGTTCATCACATCAATAGACACAACATGTTCAGCACATCGCTGAATGCAAAATGTTAATCAACCGGACTTAGCCTAATCGATAGATTGTAAACTATATAAACATAAACTACACACAGGGAGAGGCGCCGAACTTCGTCATTTCCTCGTCGGCCCCTTCCCCTTGCAGTCACAGGAGCGGCGGTGGTAGCCCTCATAGGCATCGACGACTGGAGGGTCGTCGTCATCGTCAGTGCTTGCCAAGTTGCTATCGGAGGAGAACGAGATGAAGCCCACGAGACGAAGGGCGGTACGATCCTACTCCCGAAGCTGCTTTTGCGTCATCAGCCACCCTCTCCTCCATGAGGTGCTTGGACTCCTTGCTCTGGGTTGGCACGAGCACGAGCACCCACCGCTGTCGGTGTTCTGGGAATGGGGGTACCCAGACTTGCCTGCCTGCGGCCTGCGGCGTGGCTCAAGGAGTGGCCCAGTACGGCCCATCTTCATCAACACATGCTCAACACCCTCGCAAGGGGCCAAGCCTCGCGGGGCGGATGACTGGAGACTTCCTCAGGCACGGCCTCGTCAGGCTGGCTCGTGAGGAGGCAGAGAGATCAAGGCGGGGTACCTCACGAGGTGCCCATGACGTAAGCCATGACGACCAAGGCCAGGCGGGCGCCAGGCGGGTGCCGACCTGCGCAGAGTCCTTGTTTCCCCTTTGGTGCAAAGGGGCAAGCGCAGGCGAGGGTATCAAGCAAAGGCAACCATTTCGGCACAACAAGACCAAGACTAGCAGGACGGCAGGATGAAGGTCATCGTGGATCCAAGCCGGCATCATCGTCAGGGTCTTTGGCAGGCGAGGACCAACTTTAGTCAGGATAAGTGTACTAGATGTTCCCCTTCAAAATGGCCAATTGTTGGCACCCTTCCCGCTCAATATTTGGGAAGAGGCCCGGGGCCTTCGCATATAAATAGGACTAGCCACCCACAGGGTAGGGGGGATCAGATCCACATCTGAGACATAGAGAGAGAGAGAGAAAGAGTGGCGACCGAACTCCCCTAGCAGTTCATCGCCCCAGCCAAGAACAGACTCTCGCGAGGCTGTTCTTCCCTTGTACTGTTCTTCGTTAGCCCCAGAGGTAATCCACCACACCACAAACTGGAGTAGGGTATTACACCACAATGGTGGCCTGAACCAGTATAAATCTCGTATCCCTTGTGTTGCTCTTCGTGTAGTTTTAGATCCTGGCGAGGTGGTGAGACATGGGTAGGCTGGAGGTGTGATCTCCGCGCGCACCCCAGTGTTCGAACCTTGAGGGCCTGCCAGAACCCGAAATCCGACATTTGGCGCGCCAGGTAGGGGTGCGCCGGAGCTTTCCCTTCCACGAACCCGCTCTTCGTCAACACCGCGGTTCGCCCTCATGATGGGCCAATCGCCGCCCTGTTGGGGAACGTTGCATAAGATCAATTTTTTTCGTATGTTCACCAAGATCAATCTATGAGTTCATCTAGCAACGAGAGAGGGGATTGCATCTACATACCCTTGTAGATCGCGAGCGGAAGCGTTCAAGAGAACGAGGTTGAGGGAGTCGTACTCGTCGTGATCCAAATCACCGGAGATCCTGGCACCGAACGGACGGCACCTCCGCATTCAACACACGTACGGTCAGCGTGACGTCTCCTCCTTCTTGATCCAGCAAGGCGGAAGGAGAGGTTGATGAAGATCCAGCAGCACGACGGTGTGGTGGTGGATGCAGCAGGGATTTCGGTAGGGCTTCGCCAAGCGTCTGCGGGAGGGAGAGTTGTAGGAAGGGGGAAGGGAGGCGCCAAGTGCAAGGGTGCGGCTGCCCTCCCTCCCTCCTCTTTATATAGGGACCCCAGGGGGGCGCCGGCCCTAGGAGATCCCATCTCCAAGGGGGGGCGGCGGCCAAGGGGGGTGGCTTGCCCCCCCAAGGCAAGTGGAGGCGCCCCCACCCTAGGGTCTCCAAGTCTAGGCGCAGGGGGGCCCAAGGGGGGCGCACCAGCCCACCAGGGGCTGGTTCCCCTCCCCACTTAAGCCCACGGGGCCCTCTGGGATAGGTGGCCCCACCCGATGGACCCCCGGGACCCTTCCGGTGGTCCAGGTACAATACCGGTGACCCCCGAAACTTTCCCGATGGCCAAAACTCAACTTCCCATATATAATTCTTTACCTCTGGACCATTCCAGAACTCCTCTGATTTCCAGGATCTCATCCGGGACTCCGAAAAACTTTCGGTTTGCTGCATACTAATATCTCTACAACCCTAGCGTCACCGAACCTTAAGTGTGTAGACCCTACGGGTTCAGGAGACACGTAGACATGACCGAGATGTCTCTCCGGTCAATAACCAATAGCGGGATCTGGATACCCATGTTGGCTCCCACATGCTCCTCGATGATCTCATCGGATGAACCACGATGTCGAGGATTCAAGCAACCCCATATACAATTCCCATTGTCAGTCGGTATGTTACTTGCCCGAGATTCGATCGTCGGTATCCCAATACCTCGTTCAATCTCGTTACCGGCAAGTCACTTTACTCGTACCGTAATGCATGATCCCGTGACCAGACACTTGGTCACTTTGAGCTCATTATGATGATGCATTACCAAGTGGGCCTAGAGATACCTCTCCGTCATACGGAGTGACAAATCCCAGTCTCGATCCGTGTCAACCCAACAGACACTTTCGGAGATACCCGCAGTATACCTTTATAGTCACCCAGTTACGTTGTGACGTTTGGTACACCCAAAGCGCTCCTACGGTATCCGGGAGTTACACGATCTCATGGTCTAAGGAAAACATACTTGACATTGGAAAAGCTCTAGCAAATGAACTACACGATCTTGTGCTATGCATAGGATTGGGTCTTGTCCATCACATCATTCTCCTAATGATGTGATCTCGTTATCAATGACATCCAATGTCCATAGTCAGGAAACCATGACTATCTATTGATTAACGAGCTAGTCAACTAGAGGCTCACTAGGGACATGTTGTGGTCTATGTATTCACATGTGTATTACGATTTCCCGATAAATACAATTATAGCATGAATAAAAGACAATTACCATGAACAAGGAAATATAATAATAATCCTTTTATTATTGCCTCTAGGGCATATTTCCAACACGCCCGCCCCGGCCGCCGGCGCCAGCATGGGGGCTGGGGAGCTCCGAGCCTTGGCCCCCGCCTTGCGGCAGGTGCAATGGCCAAACAAGTTCAAGTCGAAGATGCCGCGGTGCTACAACGACGCGGCCGATCCTTTGGCTTTCCTGTTGGCATACGAGGAGGCCGTCCTCAAGGCCGGGGGCGACGACAGGGTCATGGCCAACTGGTTTCCCATGGCCCTCACTGATGTCCCGCGCGTGTGGCTGCTCCACCTACCAGCGGCTTCCGTGGCCTCCTGGGGGGAGCTGCGCGGCCTTTTCCTCGCCCAGTACGCTGCACTAGCGCACCCAGTTGTCGCAGCTCTCCTAGGTGGCTCGCAGGCACCACCTTCAGGCCACCACATCAAGTCATTCGTCCACCAGATCGGCGCCGCTTCCGTGCCGCGCGGGGCGCCTCTGGGTTGGGCGGCACCTAAAGCCGATCTGGCCTTCAGCTCGGATGATCACCCCTCCAACTCGGCCTGCTCGGGCGTGCTCCCAATGGTATGCACCCCCACCATCTGCAACGTGGCAGTCACCAAGAACCTCATCGACGGAGGTGCTGGCCTCAGCGTGCTCTCAGTGGAGGCCTTCAGCCTTCCATGTACCGCCGGAGCGGCTGCAGCCCAGCAGGCCCTTCTCGGGCGTCGGAGGCGGCTCCACCGGCTCCCCGGGGCAGATCCGCCTTCCGGTGACCTTCGGCACCCACGACAACTTCCGCACAGAGCTAATCGACTTCGACATCGCCCCCATCGGCCTCCCATACAACACCATCCTTGGCTACCCGGCACTAGCCCGGTTCATGGCCGCAACTCACCCGGCATATAACCTCATGAAGATGCCCGGGAGTAGCGGCGTCCTCACCATGTCTGGAGACACCGGGGATGCGTTGCAAGCGCTCAAGCTCGCTTTCAAGGCCGCGGCGGTGGCGCAGCCCGCCGACTCAGACGCCCCTGAACCCAAGGGTGCTGCACCGGCCAAGAAGAAGCAGTTATTCACTCAGGAAAAGGCGGAAACCAAGCAGGTACTGGTCGACGAGGACGGATCTACCAGTGCCACCTTCACCATAGGCGCCAACCTCGAGCCTGAACGGGAGGAAGCCTTGGTAAAATTCCTGCGTGCGAACAAAAAGGTATTCATTGTCACACCCTAGCTAGTTCATGCATTAGAGTGTTGCATCATGTCTATTTTCTCAACAAGAACTTGAAATGGGGATGACAGAACCCCCAGCCCCCTCTGAATCCAACTAGGGTTTACTAAAAATATTTTCAATGAACCTGAAATGCCCTTCCAAAATGTCCATCATTTTTGTCTTGGTTCAGAACCTCTACCAAAAGTGATGCACAATTTTCTAGGTCATCTTAAGGTCTTTGAATTAAATCATAAGTATTTGAATTTGGGCATTTAAAATTTATAAAATATTTCAAATGCTCAAATATTCCCAAACTAAAATGTTCCATGCTGGAATTATTCCAACTAAGGACCAGGTGCAGTTTGGTGAATTTTGGAATTTCTTAGGTATTTTTAAAAATGCAACAAACCTGCAGAATAAATAAAAAAACAGGAAGAAGGGAAAGTCTTACCTGGCGCCACCTAGCAGGCCCACCTGCCGGCCCAGCCCAGCCACCGCTCCAGCGAGCTGCTTGGCTTGGCCAGGCAGGCAGGCAGCTGCTCGACGGCGAGCACAGCATGCGTGCCACGCAGCTGCCCGCCGCCTCGCCGCTCCCCTCGTCCAGCTGATGACGGGGATCGACCCCTCTCCCTCTCCCCGACCCCGCAGACACCAGCTCCTCCCCCCAGCTCCTCTCCCTCGCTCTCCCGCGCCATGGCCGACGCCACCGCCGCTGCACCCTCGTCGTAGTCGCGCTCTCCGTCAACCCCGCGCTGCGCCACCGTGTCCAGGAGCTTCGCCGCCCTCCGCTCCTTCGAACAAGCCGAGCCCCGAGCGCTCGCTTGCCCTGAAGCCACTGCCCCGACCTCGTTCGACCTCGCCACCGCCGGAGATCCCCTTCGCCGTCGCCGCCGCACCAGCTCATCTCCGACCGCGTCGTCTGCTTCCTCAAGACCGCTGTGAGCCTGGCTACCTTCTCCCCCTTCCCTTTCTCGCTCTCGTGCACCACCGCGAGCACACGTAGCTCACCCGCACGCGCCGCCGCGGAGCTCGTCGCCGACGTGTCTCCGGCTAACCACCGGCCACCCCACCCTGTCTAACGCACTCACCGCGTCCCCAGGGGCCCAACGCACCTCACCACGTGCCTCGCCGTGCCCCGTAGCCTCGGATTCGTCTTCACCCGACTCCGGCGACCGCCAAAGTCGTCGCCGGCGACGTCTCCGGCCACCCCGAGCTCAACCACCGCCACCAAGAGCTGCGGCTCGGTCCCAGCTACCTGTAGATGCTCTCCGCCGCCCATTTGGTCGCCGGAGTGCACAAAACCACTCTCGCCGCCGCGTTCGGCCTCGCCGGCGGCTAGACGCCGGCGTTTTTGACCTTGACTTTGACTAGGGTGGGTCCAGGTTGACTCCCCTGAGTCTATGACAAGTGGGCCCCCCCTTCTGCTAATTAACCAGTTTAGATTTAACTAAATTTTGTTAGTTAATTAACTACTGACATGCGGGACCCACTGGTCAGTTTGACCTGGACCGGCCTATTGACCTGCTGAGGTCAGCATGACATCATGCTGACGCAGTAATCCTTTTCTGGAATTAAAATAAATCCAGAATGATTTATAAATTCCAGAAAATCCCCCAAACTTCAAAAATTCATAGTAAATCATCTGTAACTCCAAATGCAAAGTTTTATATATGAAAAATGATCAGAAAAATCCAATCTATCCATCTGTACTGGTTTCATGCATGTTTAAGCAAGCTAACCTGATGTTTAGAGCAGAACTAGATTAAGCACTTATAAGGGCCATGTATGAGTTTGAAACTTGAATCTTTGATTCAAAATGGTTCAAACCCATCTGGTTTTAGTTGCATTAGCCCAACACACCCATATTGCCATGTTTCATGCATGCATCATATTGTTGCATATTGTTTGGTGATGTTGTGTATCGGTGCTCTCTGCGGCAGGTCCTGCCCCTGAGGAGTATCGTGATTACCCCAACGAAGAACAATATCAGTGCATCGACCCATCAGGCAAGCAACCAACCATTTGATCATATCGATACAATCCCATGTTCTTGCTCCTGCTCTCTTTTACTGCATTAAGACAACGCGTTTCAAACTGCTGTGTGCTACGGTAGTTGAACCCATTTCCTCTGCATGACCTGTCATTGCCACAATAACTAGATGAAACCCACTAGCATGTGTAGGAGTTGATTGAGCCATATGTATGTGTTGTTCCTACCTTGCTGTGCCTGCTATGCTTAGAGTCGTGTCAGGTCTGGTTCATCTGGGTGATGGGCTAGAGTGAAATGATCATGCCGGTAATGAGAGTGATGTGGTGAACACGATTTGGTAAAGGTATCGATGAAAGGCCATGTAGGAGTACATGGTGGGTTGTTTCATTGAAGCCGACCTTAAGCACTGAGATCTGTATGTGTGATTTAAGATCAGCTACTACCATGCATTGGGCCCTGAAATATGACCCCGCTCGACTTCTTATTCACCCTAGTCCTCTGTCCAGGAGTTGCAAGTAGTTTCTGGTGTTTGTAGCTTACTGGAGGCCGTGGACAGCGCTGACCGTAGGGGTGGGCTGTGATGCGGTAGGTACGTGGCCGGGAATACCGGGAACCCGTTAGGTGTCACGGAACCCTGTACACATCGTTCGGGGCCGTATGGGAAACCTCGGCCGGACTCCCTGCGGATGGAACCTGGATAGGCGATAAACCTGGACTAGAGACTTAGGTGTTTAGGTAGGTCGTGGTCTACACCCACGTCGGCTTTCGCTTGAAGTCTGCCGAGCACATGTCGTGTGCAGACGCTAAGTGGTGGAAACATGTATGAAGAAGTACACCCCTGCAGGGTTAACATGATCTATTCGAATAGCCGCGTCCGCGGTAAAGGACTACTTGGTTGCCTATACAGTTCATAGACAAGTAAATGGATACTACTAAAAATCTCAAGATAAGCGTGAGTGCCGAGGATGGCTCTTCCGTAGGATGACGGAGGTGGATCCTCGGTGGTGTATTGAAGTGGTGAGTAGTGGACTCGTGTGCGCAAAACCATTTCAAGTTGGTGTATCGTAGGATAGCTTAGCCAAGAGTCAAAGCTAGCTTGCTGCAATAACCCCACCAACCCCCCCTTGATAACGTGCATGTATGGAGGATCTGATGTAAGTCTTGCTGAGTACCTTTGTACTCATGTTGCTTTAATTTACATTTTTCAGAAGACGCTGCAACCCCTTCTGATGGGTTCTTCGTAGACGTTGACATCGATGAGTAGACCGAGGCCCAGGTGGTGATCCTGAGCTTGTGAAGGACCACGTAGTATAGCCAGGCTTTCCCAAGCCTCTTTTATTTTACTAGTTGTCTGTACTCAGACAAGTTACTTCCGCTGTTGGCTTGTATGTCTGTATGACTTGAATGCTGGGTCGTGTGACCCGTACTTGTGTGTATGATATGTATGGCTCTCTGAGCCTTAAATAAAGTACTTGTGTTGTAGAGTCATGTTGTGATGCCTTGTTGTATTTGCACATATCGAGCATATTGTGTGTATGATTGAAATGCTTGGTATGTGTGGGTCTGACTACCTAGTTGTTTATTCTTAGTAGCCTCTCTTACCGGGAAATGTCTCCTAGTGTTTCCACTGAGCCTTGGTAGCTTGCTACTGCTCCGGAACACTTAGGCTGGCCGGCATGTGTCCTTCTTCGTTCCTGTGTCTGTCCCTTCGGGGAAATGTCACGCGATGGATACCGGAGTCCTGTTAGCCCGCTACAGCCCGGTTTACCGGAGTCCTGCTAGCCCAGTGCTACAGCCCGGATTCACTTGCTGATGACCGACACGTTCGATGCTGGGTCATGGATGCCTGTCCCTGTAAGTCTGTGCCACTTTGGGTTTACGACTAGCCATGTCAGCCCGGGCTCTTTACCATATGGATGCTAGCGACACTATCATATACGTGTGCCAAAAGGCGCAAACGGTCCCGGGCAAAGGTAAGACGACACCCGTGGGAATACCGTGCGTGAGGCCGCAAAGTGATATGAGGTGTTACATGCTAGATCGATGTGGCATCGAGTCGGGGTCCTGACAGCGTTGGCATCAGAGCCGGACTGCCTGTAGGTTCTCCAAGCCAAACTGGTCGATGTTGAGTCTAGAAATTCTTTAGTTATATGTAGGGGAATTGATTGTGGGATGGAACGTAAGGCTCTTTTTACTCCTCTATCTCATGACATTCTGATCTGAGTCAGTCTATTCTTCCACCGGGGGTTAAGGAATTAGGATCTCTTCTCTCTATCAGGTTCACGTGTTACTAATCAGTAGTACCTTATAGGTTTGATGGATACAAGCCTAGTTCAGTTCTACTACCTAATATGTGCTAAGATGGACCCAGAACCTTGATATGATGTTGTTGAGTGTCTATGCAATTCTTTGTCAAATGCCTCAAAATCCTTTTTGAGCATTTACAGCCGTTATGCTGTCCAATTTCTGCTAGGAATCTTAATGTCTTGTGTTTATCATGTTCCAGATGGCGACCCGTCCTCAGAATCAAGTGGTTCGTTTGACTCGATGTCTAGATGTACCCGGCCATACTGCTATGTTGGTCAGGGTAATGACTGAGGCAGGGTACCGTTGGTATCCTGAGTACACGGTCGAAGAGCAATTCCGAGACTTTAATCAAAGTCAATATTTTTGCACTGTCAGGATATTTCCATCTTATCCTGGATCTACCGAGCCCCTCCACTGCTCCTATGGACTCGGGGTTACTATTGAGATGGCTGTGCAGGATGCTGCCTACTCTATGATGACCATCATGCGAGTCAGGACTGGCCTATTTCGGGACTCTGACTTCCGGTATATGCCAGCATCACTTCCGGGAGCACAAGGGTATCTCCAGGCTATCTATGCTGACTCCACTCAGGAGGATTCACGGACCCGCACCACTGCACAGTTGCTTGAAGACAAGGACCGTGAAAATCGGGCCTTGAGACTAGAGCTTTTCAATACCCGTGCTGATCATTGGGCCACTTTGACTCGGTTTGCACCGGCTGTGCACGCTGGATATATGGATATGCGAGATCTCTATCCTGTGAGATCTGCTCTGCCAGACGTGATGGATTGGCGTGATGTAGGAGGCATCACCCCACCTCGTGGTCCCCGTAGGCCACCGTTTATTGGTCCAAGACCTCATCCTAGCCCCTATGGTCCACAAGCTCCACGGGACCGACTGTTTCCGGATGATCACGTTGAGCTTCCAGGCTATGGAGGTGACTTCTATGAAGACTACTACGGAGCTGTCTGAGTTAGTAGTAGTATCACTAGTATCGTACTAGCTGTATCGTCCACCGTCCTGCGTGACTCGTGGGATATGACTTAGCTTGTACCGCCTTCCGGAGGTGTAGAAAAATAATGTATAGGAGCTCGGAATGCCTCCGATGAGATGTAATCCTCTTTTCACCGTAGTAGTACTTTGTTTGGTTCTGTACTAAACCTTGTATGGTGTGTAT
This sequence comes from Triticum aestivum, assembly GCF_018294505.1. Classification (NCBI taxonomy): domain Eukaryota; kingdom Viridiplantae; phylum Streptophyta; class Magnoliopsida; order Poales; family Poaceae; genus Triticum; species Triticum aestivum. The sequence continues at coordinate 456,434,607 of NC_057810.1, read as the reverse complement.
GACGATGGAATAAAAGAAGCAGTTTCTGTATCTACCATGTCATACGGATGATCATCTTACATTCCAAGTTATCCATTACATTCTACATTTCTATGTCAGAATCCTATCATCCTGGACTAAACCATTGTTTTGTTTTCCTAGGATGGTTAACACCCGCACCAACCCTGCTCCCCCAGAGCAGGCCGAAGGCAGCAGAGTTGGGGGAACAAACCTGCCTCACCCTCCCTCTCTGGCCGAAGTTATGCTGGAAGCCGAGAGAAACAAGCGGGAGACTAACCGTTTGTTGGAGCGCATCGAGCAAAACACAGCACACCATCAGAGGAATAACTTGGTGTCACTCAGTGATTTCATCAAGTTACATCCACCCACCTTCCACCACTCCGTCGAGCCTCTCGACGCCGATGACTGGCTTCGCAGTATTACTCACAAACTGCGTTCCGCGCTAGTAGCTGAGGCTGATAAGGTCACCTTTGCTGCATATCATCTTGAAGGCCCCGCCAGTCTATGGTGGGAGAACTATGGAGCTATGCGCCCAGCGGGCCATGTCACTACTTGGGCTGAATTCAGCGAGGCTTTCCGTGAACATCACATTCCGGAGGGTCTCATGGACCGTAAACGTGAGGAGTTCTGCAGTTTCACTCAAGGTCGACTCTCTGTGGATGCATACAGCAGGGAGTTCGGTAACCTAGCACGGTATGCAACTGAGGAAGTCTCTACTGATGCAAAGAAGCAAGCAAGGTTCCGCAAGGGACTTAGCCCTGAGCTTCGCCGCGACCTCCGTCTGCATGAGTGCACATCTTTTCAGAAGCTTGTTAACAAGGACATCAGTGCTGAGTCTGGTCAGACTGATTATGAAGCAACACGCAAGCATGGTCGTGACATGGGTTCCTCATCCGGTGCTGGTCCTCAGAAGCGCTGCGTGTGGGTGCCTAACACTGCCCTGCCACCCAGGTTCACACCGAGGCTGTCCTTTCAGGCGCCTCGCCCTGCTCAACAGTTTGCACCAGCCAAGCCCTATGGTGGTCCAACCAACAATGCTCCTCCATGTACCAGCTCCGTGACTTGCTTTAAGTGTGGGGAATCGGGCCACTACCTGCGCGAGTGTCCCCAGACCAACCCCAACCAGTCTGGAAAAGCTGTTGGCCATGGCAAGCCGACAGGGAAAGTGTTCTACGACAAGCCGGCCACCGCTGCACGTGGCCATGTCAACTGTATCTCCGCTGAAGAAGCTCAAGAGGATCCCAACGTCGTTCTCGGTACGCTCCTTGTTAATTACCATCCGGCATCTATTCTTTTTGATACTAGAGCATCTCATTCTTTCATATCCGAAAATTATGCTCATTTGCATAACACCGCATTCTGTGACATGCCGTCCACTATGGAAATTTCTACTCCTGGTTCTAGATGGCAAACCTCTAGAGTAAGCCATGGAAATGAAATTCAAGTCGACAGACTTGTTTTTCTCGCATCTTTGATAGCCCTCAAAGCTTCGGATATTAATGTCATCTTGGGCATGGACTGGATGTCAGCCCATCATGCCAAAATTGATTGTTTCTCTAGGACTGTTCAACTCACACATCCTTCGGGAAAGATAGTCAATGTCTTGACCCGAGTAGCTAAGCGACAACTATATTCTCTTAACGCCAGTCCGTTGCCAGACCTCGAAGACGTTCCGGTAGTCCGTGACTTCCTGAATGTCTTCCCAGAAGAATTGCCAGGTGTTCCACCTGACAGAGATGTTGAGTTCGTGATAGATCTCATTCCAGGAACTGTCCCAATTTCTAGAAGACCCTATAAGATGGCACCTTTTGAACTAGCCGAACTTAAGAAACAACTCGATGAGTCCTTGAAAAAGGGTTTCATCCATCCTAGTTCGTCTCCATGGGCTTGCCCCATCCTCTTCGTCAAGAAGAAGGATGGTACGGACCGGATGGTTGTAGATTATCGACCAGTCAACCTGGTCACAATCAAGAACAAGTATCCGCTCCCCACGATCAACGACCTGTATGATCAGCTCGCTGGATCCTCAGTCTTCTCTAAAATGGATTTGAGGTTGGGCTACCATCAAATCAAAATCCGGAACAGGGACATTCCTAAAACGGCTTTTGTTACTCGCTATGGCCAATACAAGTACACCGTCATGTCCTTCGGTTTAACCAACGCTCCAGCCAATTTCTCTCGCTTAATGAACTCAATCTTCATGGAGTATTTGGATAAATTCGTCGTGGTTTACCTCGATGATATACTCATCTACTCCAAGAATGAGGAAGAACATGCTGAACATCTAAGGCTAGTGTTGATGAAACTTCGAGAGCATCGTCTTTATGCCAAGTTCTCCAAATGCGAATTTTGGTTGCCAGAAGTGACCTATCTAGGGCATGTAATTTCTAGTAAAGGTATTGCTGTTAATCCCGAGCGAGTTCAAGCCGTCCTTAATTGGACTCCACCTGAATCGGTCAAGCAAGTTCGGAGTTTCCTTGGCTTAGCGAGCTATTGTCGCCGCTTTGTTTGAGAACTTCTCCAAAGTTGCCAAACCTCTAACTGAACTCCTCAAGAAATATAAAAAGTTCGAGTGGACTCCACAATGTGAGCACAGCTTTTAGGAACTGAAAAGACGCCTGACATCTGCTCCTGTATTGGTACCACCAGATTTCTCTAAGGACTTTGTTATCTATTGCGACGCCTCGCGACAAGGACTAGGTTGCATTCTCATGCAGGATCGTCACGTAATTGCTTACGCTTCACGGCAATTGCACCCACATGAGGAGAATTATCCTACTCATGATCTAGAGCTTGCAGCTGTAGTCTATGCACTTAAAACCTGGCGACATTACCTCCTCGGTAATCGTTGCGAAATCTTCACTGATCACCAAAGTCTGAAGTACATCTTCACCCAACCGGATTTGAATCTCAGGCAAAGACGTTGGGTTGAGTTGATTACGGATTTCAACTTAGGGATAACTTACACCCCAGGAAAAGCCAACGTCATGGCTGATGCACTAAGTCGTAAATCTTATTGTAACAATCTGATGTTACAACAAAGTTAACCGCTTCTCCATGAGGAATTTCGGAAGCTTAACCTTCACATTGTTCCTCAAGGATTCCTTTCCACCTTGGTGGCAAAACCTACCCTTACGTATCAGATCATCAAAGCGCAGAAGGTAGATCCGGGGATTTCCCGCATCAAAAGAAACATCAAGAAAGGAGTTGCGAATTGTTTCTCCATTGATGATCAAGGAGTCGTATACTTCGGGAACCGTCTAGTGGTTCCCAAAGTGCGAAACCTGAGGCGATTGATCCTAAAGGAAGCTCATGAATCTCCTCTCACCATTCATCCCGGTAGTACCAAGATGTATCAGGACCTACGCCAGAGGTTCTGGTGGACTAGGATGAAGAGAGAAATTGCTCAGTATATAGCTAGTTGCGACGTCTGTCGTCGTGTAAAAGCAGAGCATCAACGGCCTGCTGGCACCCTTCAACCCTTAGCTATTCCTGAATGGAAATGGGACAAAATTGGTATGGATTTCATTACCGGTTTTCCCAGGACCAAGAGAGGGAATAACGCTATCTTCGTCGTTGTCGATCGTCTTTCCAAAGTAGCCCATTTCTTACCTGTTCGCGAGAGTATAACCGCTAGTCAATTAGCAGACTTGTACATCTCCCGAATAGTGTCTCTCCATGGTGTTCCACTGGAAACTAACTCGGATCGAGGAAGTCTCTTTACCTCTCGATTTTGGGAAAGTTTCCAAAATGCTATGGGAACCCGCCTTTCCTTTAGCACTGCTTTTCACCCTCAATCAAGTGGTCAAGTAGAACGTGTCAACCAGATTCTAGAAGACATGCTTCGAGCTTCTGTTATCTCATTCGGAATGGATTGGGAGAAATGCCTTCCATTTGCCGAATTTTCTTATAACAACAGCTATCAATCTAGCTTGGGTAAAGCCCCTTTTGAAGTTCTCTATGGACGAAGGTGTCGAACGCCTCTTAACTGGTCAGAAACCGGGGAAAGACAATTCTTTGGCCCGGACATGATCCAGGAAGCAGAAGAGCAAGTTCGCATTGTTCGTGAGAAGTTGAAAACAGCCCAATCTCGTCAAAAGAGTCAATACGACCGAAAACATAAGGCTATGACTTTTGAGGTTGACGAGAAGGCTTACCTTCGGGTTACTCCTCTGAAGGGAACCCATCGTTTCGGTATCAAAGGAAAATTGGCTCCTCGCTACATTGGACCCTTTCGCATTCTCGCTAAACGAGGAGAAGTTGCCTACCAATTGGAACTACCTCCGCATCTCTCCAGAGTCCACGATGTCTTCCACGTTTCTCAACTCAGGCGTTGCTTCTCGGATCCTATCCATGGAGTGGACCACGAAACGCTTGATCTGCAAGATAACCTCACGTATCGAGAGTACCCCGTTCGTATCCTCGATCAAGCCGAGCGTACCACTCGACGTCATAATATCAAGTTTCTCAAGGTTCAATGGTCGCACCATTCTGAGATGGAAGCAACTTGGGAAAGGGAGGATCGTCTTCGACTTGAGTACCCCGCCTTCTTTCCGGAGGAACCTAAATCTCGGGACGAGATTCTTTTGAGTGGGGGTGAGTTGTCACACCCTAGCTAGTTCATGCATTAGAGTGTTGCATCATGTCTATTTTTCTCAACAGGAACTTGAAATGGGGATGACAGAACCCCCAGCCCCCTCTGAATCCAACTAGGGTTTACTAAAAATATTTTCAATGAACCTGAAATGCCCTTCCAAAATGTCCATCATTTTGTCTTGGTTCAGAACCTCTGCCAAAAGTGATGCACAATTTTCTAGGTCATCCTAAGGTCTTTGAATTAAATCATAAGTATTTGAATTTGGGCATTTAAAATTTATAAAATATTTCAAATGCTCAAATATTCCCAAACTAAAATGTTCCATGCTGGAATTATTCCAACTAAGGACCAGGTGCAGTTTGGTGAATTTTGGAATTTCTTAGGTATTTTTAAAAATGCAACAAACCTGCAGAATAAATACAAAAACAGGAAGAAGGGAAAGTCTTACCTGGCGCCACCTAGCAGGCCCACCTGCCGGCCCAGCCCAGCCACCGCTCCAGCGAGCTGCTTGGCTTGGCAAGGCGGGCAGGCAGGTGCTCGACGGCGAGCACAGCATGCGTGCCACGCAGCTGCCCGCCGCCTCGCCGCTCCCCTCGTCCAGCTGATGACGGGGATCGACCCCTCTCCCTCTCCCCGACCACGCAGACACCAGCTCCTCCCCCTAGCGCCTCTCCCTCGCTCTCCCGCGCCATGGCCGACGCCACCGCCGCCGCACCCTCGTCGTAGTCGCGCTCTCCGTCAACCCCGCGCTGGGCCACCGTGTCCAGGAGCTTCGCCGCCCTCCGCTCCTTCGAACAAGCCGAGCCCCGAGCGCTCGCTTGCCCTGAAGCCACTGCCCCGACCTCGTTCGACCTCGCCACCGTCGGAGATCCCCTTCGCCGTCGCTGCCGCACCAGCTCATCTCCGACCGCGTCGTCTGCTTCCTCAAGACCGCTGTGAGCCTGGCTACCTTCTCCCCCTTCCCTTTCTCGCTCTCGTGCACCACCGCGAGCACACGTAGCTCACCCACACGCGCCGCCGCGGAGCTCGTCGCCGACGTGTCTCCAGCTAACCACCGGCCACCCCACCTTGTCTAACACACTCACCGCGTCCCCAGGGGCCCAACGCACCTCACCACGTGCCTCGCCGTGCCCCGTAGCCTCGGATTCGTCTTCACCCGACTCCGGCAACCGCCAAAGTCGTCGCCGGCGACGTCTCCGGCCACCCCAAGCTCAACCACCGCCACCAAGAGCTGCGGCTCGGTCCCAGCTACATGTAGATGCTCTCCGCCGCCCATTTGGTCGCCGGAGTGCACAAAACCACTGTTGCCGGCGCGTTCGGCCTCGCCGGCGGCTAGACGCCGGCGTGTTTGACCTTGACTTTGACTAGGGTGGGTCCAGGTTGACTCCCCTAAGTCTATGACAAGTGGGCCCCACCCCTCTGCTAATTAACCAGTTTAGATTTAACTAAATTTAGTTAGTTAATTAACTACTGACATGCGGGACCCACTGGTCAGTTTGACCTGGACCGGCCTGTTGACCTGCTGAGGTCAGCATGACATCATGCTGACGCAGTAATCCTTTTCTGGAATTAAAATAAATCCAGAATGATTTATAAATTCCAGAAAATCCCCCAAACTTCAAAAATTCATAGTAAATCATCTATAACTCCAAATGCAAAGTTTTATATATGAAAAATGATCAGAAAAATCCAATCTATCCATCTGTACTGGTTTCATGCATGTTTAAGCAAGCTAACCTGATGTTTAGAGCAGAACTAGATTAAGCACTTATAAGGGCCATGTATGAGTTTGAAACTTGAATCTTTGATTCAAAATGGTTCAAAGCCATCTGGTTTTAGTTGCATTAGCCCAACACACTCATATTGCCATGTTCCATGCATGCATCATATTGTTGCATATTGTTTGGTGATGATTGTGTATCGGTGCTCTCTGTGGCAGGTCCTGCCCCTGAGGAGTATCGTGACTACCCCAACGAAGAACAATATCAGTGCATCGACCCATCAGGCAAGCAACCAACCATTTGATCATATCGATACAATCCCATGTTCTCGCTTCTGCTCTCTTTTACTGCATTAAGACAACGCATTTCAAACTGCTATGTGCTATGGTAGTTGAACCCATTTCCTCTGCATGACCTGTCATTGCCACAGTAACTAGATAAAACCCACTAGCATGTGTAGGAGTTGATTGAGCCATATGTATGTGTTGTTCCTACCTTGCTGTGCCTGCTATGCTTAGAGTCATGTCAGGTCTGGTTCATCTGGGTGATGGGCTAGAGTGAAATGATCATGCCGGTAATGAGAGTGATGTGGTGAACACGATTTGGTAAAGGTATCGATGAAAGGCCATGTAGGAGTACATGGTGGGTTGTTTCATTGAAGCCGTCCTTAAGCACTGAGATCTGTATGTGTGATTTAAGAATCAGCCACTACCATGCATTGGGCCCGAAACGAATGGACCCTCTCGGCTTCTTATTCACCCTAGTCCCCTGTCCAGGAGTTGCAAGTAGTTTCTGGTGTTTGTAGCCTACTGGAGGCCGTGGACAGCGCTGACCGTAGGGGTGGGTTGTGATGCGGTAGGTACGTGGCCGGGAATACTGGGCACCCATTAGGTGTCACGGAACCCTGTACACATCGTTCAGGGCCGTATGGGAAACCTCGGCCGGACTCCCTGCGGATGGAACCTGGATAGGCGATAAACCTGGACTAGAGACTTAGGTGTCTAGGTAGGTCGTGGCCGACACCCACGTTGGGCTTCCGCTTGAAGGTTGCCGAGTACATGTCGTGTAAACGGCGGTAAGTGGTGAGAGCGTGTATGAAGAAGTACACCCCTGCAGGGTTAACATGATCTATTCGAATAGCCGCGTCCGCGGTAAAGGACTACTTGGTTTCCTATACAGTTCATAGAAAAGTAAATGGATACTACTAAAAATCTCAAGATAAGCGTGAGTGCCGAGGATGGCTCTTCCGTAGGATAACGGAGGTGGATCCTCGGTGGTGTATTGAAGTGGTGAGTAGTGGACTCGTGTGCGCAAAACCATTTCAAGTTGGTGTATCGTAGGATAGCTTAGCCAAGAGTCAAAGCTGGCTTGCTGCAATAACCCCACCAACCCCCCCTTGATAATGTGCATGTATGTAGGATCTGATGTAAGTCTTGCTGAGTACCTTTGTACTCATGTTGCTTTAATTTACATTTTTCAGAAGACGCTGCAACCCCTTCTGATGGGTTCAGGTGGTGACCCTGAGCTTGTGAAGGACCACGTAGTATAGCTAGGCTTCCCAAGCCTCTTTTATTTTACTAGTTGTCTGTACTCAGACAAGTTACTTCCGTTGTTGGCTTGTATGTCTGTATGACTTGAATGCTGGGTCGTGTGACCCATACTTATGTGTATGATATGTATGGCTCTCTGAGCCTTAAATAAAGTACTTGTGTTGTAGAGTCATGTTGTGATGCCTTGTTGTATTTGCACATATCGAGCATATTGTGTGTATGATTGAAATACTTGGTATGTGTGGGGTCTGACTACCTAGTTGTTTATTCTTAGTAGCCTCTCTTACCGGGAAATGTCTCCTAGTGTTTCCACTGAGCCTTGGTAGCTTGCTACTGCTCCGGAACACTTAGGCTGGCCGGCATGTGTCCTTCTTCGTTCCTGTGTCTGTCCATTCGGGGAAATGTCACGCGATGGATACCGGAGTCCTGTTAGCCCGCTATAGCCCGGTTTACCGGAGTCCTGCTAGCCCAGTGCTACAGCCCGGATTCACTTGCTGATGACCGACACGTTCGATGCTGGGTCATGGATGCCTGTCCCTGTAAGTCTGTGCCACTTTGGGTTTACGACTAGCCATGTCAGCCCGGGCTCTTTACCATATGGATGCTAGCGACACTATCATATACGTGTGCCAGAAGGCGCAAACGGTCCCGGGCAAAGGTAAGATGACACCCGTGGGAATACCGTGCGTGAGGCCGCAAAGTGATATGAGGTGTTACATGCTAGATCGATGTGGCATCGAGTCGGGGTCCTGACATTCGCGTGGGAACCTGATCAGCTAGCAGGGGTCCCGAGGGGCATAATCGAGCATCACCTCAATGTGTGCCCCAACGTGCGCCCAGTGAAGCAGAAGGCGAGGCGGCAGTCCACTGAGAAGCAAGCTTTCATCGTCCAAGAGACCCGCAAGTTGGAGGCGGCGGGGGTCATTCGCGAGGTCCGCTACCTAGATTGGCTGGCTAACCCTGTTGTCGTGCCGAAGAAGGGGGGAAAGGAACGCATGTGTGTCAACTTCACCAACCTCAACAAGGCCTGCCCGCAGGATCCATTCCCGCTCCCTCGCATCGACCAGGTCGTCGACTCCATCGCTGAGTGCAACCTGTTGTGTTTCCTGGATGCCTTCTCCGGCTACCACCAGATCAAGATGGCGATAGAAGATGTGGAAAAGACGGACTTCCTGACCCCGTGCAGAGTGTACTGCTATACGTGCATGCCGTTCGGGTTGCACAATGCCGGTCCAACCTTTCAGCGGCTGATGCACATCGCCTTGGGTCGGCAGCTCGGGAGGAATGTTGAGGCTTATGTTGATGACATTGTGGTGAAGTCTCGGGAGGCAAAAACCCTGATACAGGACTTAGAGGAAACCTTCGCGAGCCTTAACGAAGTGGACCTACGGCTCAACCCAGAGAAGTGTGTGTTTGGAGTCCCCTCGGGCAAGCTCCTGGGTTTCCTAGTATCCCATCGGGCATCGAGGCCAACCCAGAAAAGGTAAAAGCAGTCGAGGACATGAGCCCGGCGAAGACCCTCAGAGAGATGCAGAAGCTCACCGGGCGCGTGACTGCGCTAGGGCATTTCATTTCCAAGCTGGGGGAATGAGCATTGCCCTTCTTCAAGCTGAAGAAGAAGGGCCCCTTTGAATGGACTGAAGAGGCCGACAAGGCATTCCAGGATCTCAAGAGGTACTTGACCAGCCCCCCGGTGATGGTGGATCCGCGCCCTCAGGAGCCCCTGGTGCTCTACCTTGCGGCCACCCCCTACTTTGGCAGTGCAGCCCTGGTGGCTGTTAGGGAGGAGCGTAGGACCAAGGCCGCAGCAACTGTCCGGGCTAAAGCAAAGCAAGGCCAAGAGGGCCTCACAGAGACCGCGGCTGCAACCGAGAAGGACCAGCCACAGAAGGGAAGCACACCCGGAACAGAGGAGGCCCCTCCTCCAGGCGACCAGTCGCTGGGGCTCCATTGTCTTGGGAGGCGCTCCGGCCTCCGGAGGACACTGGCGGCACTAGCACTCCCAACCTAGTCGAGCACCCTGTGTACTTCATCAGCACGGTGTTACGGGACACAAGGGCGCGGTACCCCATGCCTCAGAAACTCCTCCCCGCGCTATTGGTGGCCTCGCGCAAGCTGTGGCACTATTTCCAAGGCCATCCCATCAAGGTTGTCTCAGCATACCCCTTGGAAAGGGTGCTCAGGAGCCCCAACTCAGCTGGAAGAGTTGCTGAGTGGAACATCGAGCTGCAAGCGTTTCAGATAGAATTCAGCACAACCAGAGTCATCAAGGGGGGTGCGCTTGCGGACTTCATGGCGGAATGGGCAGAGGCGCCAGGCCTCGAGGCCGGTGAGGATCGATCGCTCTCCCCAAGGAGCGAGGCACCGGACGGATGGGTCATGTACTTCGACGGGGCGTTCTCCCGACACGGCGCAGGGGCTGGTGCGGTACTCGTGTCCCCCACCCAAGACAAGCTTTACTACGCCGTGCAACTCTATTTTCAGCACGGGGGAAAGGTCTCCAACAACATAGCAGAATATGAAGGCCTAATAGCAGGCATGAAGGCTGCAGTCGCCCTGGGGGTGAAGCGCCTCACCATCAAGGGTGATTCGCAGCTCCTCGTCAACTTCTCCAACAAAGTATACGAACCAAAGGACGAGCACGTGGAAGCCTACCTCGCGGAGGTCCGCAGGATGGAGAAGCAGTTTGGGGGGCTGGAGTTGCAGCATGTGCCTCGCGGCACCAATCAAGAGGCTCATGAGATCACAAAAAGGGCATCCCGGCGGCTACCTCAGGAGCCCTGCGTCTTCAAGGAGCGGCTCTTCAAGCCCTCGGCGACGCCATCACTGTCAAGCACGGCGCAGCCTCGGGGGGAGCTCCCCCAGCCACCTGCCTCGGGAGCCCCGGTCTGCGGCCCGACATCAGGAGCACGCCTGCTCCTAGCGCTGGAACCTCAGGAGGGGTGCTGGATCATGGAGCTTAGGAGTTACCTAACACGAGGCACGTTGCCAGAAAAGGAGGAGGAAGCGGAGTGTTTGGCACGGTAGGCCACAACATACTGCCTTAAGGATGGGGAGCTCTACCGAAGACGACTGAATGATGTGTCCCTATGTTGCATTTCCAGGGAGCAAGGGAAGGAGCTACTGGCAGACATACACGGTGGCGACTGTGGGCATCACTTGTCTTCACAAACTCTTGTTGGCAAGGCGTTGCGCAGCGGGTTCTATTGGCCCACGACACTCAATGGCGTTGTGGAACTGGTGAAAGCTTGCGAGGCCTGTCAGTTCCATGCAAAGCAGATCCATCAGTCGGCGGGAGGTCTGCAGACTATACCCCTCTCATGGCCCTTCGCAGTCTGGGGACTGGATATCCTGGGCCCGTTCCCTCGGGCGCTAGGGGGCTACCGCTACCTCTACGTAGCCGTGGACAAATTCACAAAGTGGGCTGAGGTGGAAGCTGTCCGCACCATCCTCGCAGGCTCCGCGGTCAAGTTCATCAAGGGCCTCGTGAGCCGATTGGGGGTGCCGAACCACATCATCACCGACAATGGTTCACAGTTCACCAGTAACCTCTTCAAAACATACTGTGCTAACCTTGGAACGCATATATGCTACGCTTCGGTGGCGCACCCGCGAAGCAACGGTCAGGCCGAGCGAGCCAACGCAGAGGTCTTGAGGGGCCTCAAGACCAGGACCTTCAAGAAGAAGCTGGAGGCCTGCGGCAGGGGCTGGTACAACGAGCTCTAGTCTGTGTTGTGGTCAATCCGCACAACCGCAACCAAGCCGACTAGCGAGACCTCATTCTTTCTGGTTTATGGAGCTGAAGCCGTTCTCCCTCACGAGGTCAGACGTCGTTCCGCGCGGGTCCTGGCGTCCGACGAAGCGCAGCAGGACGCCATGCGGGGGACGGATCTCTTGCTGGGGGAGGAGCATCGCCGAGAAGCCGCGCTGTGGGTAGCAAGGTACCAACAAGCACTGAGACGATACCACTGCCGCAACATCCGCCCCAGGACTCTCGAGGTAGGGGACCTCGTGCTCAGACAGGTTCTCTCCAGGGAGGGGCTGCATAAGCTCTCTCCCATGTGGGAGGGCCCGTTTAAGGTTGTTCATGTTTCCAGGCCCGGCTCCGCACGCTTGGAGACCCAGGAAGGGGTGCCCGTCCAGAACGCGTGGAACATCCAACATCTCCGAAGGTTTTACCCATGAAAAAGGCCAGGTGCCTGTGAAGAAGGCGAATGCCTGTGAAGTTGCAGTGTTTTGGGAAAAGGCTCGGTGCCTGTGAAGAAGGCGAATGCCTGTGAAGTTGCAGTGTTTTGGGAAAAGGCCTGGTGCCTGTGAAGAAGGCGAACGCCTGTGAAGTAGTTGTGTTTTGGAAAAGGCCCGGTGCCTGTGAAGAAGGCAAACGCCTGTGAAGCTCGCCGCCCGTGACACTCTCACGTAATAATGAGTGGGGCTGTACACGCCCCGGAGTCTCCGGAGTGCCGCCCTCGGGCCTCGGGGGCTCCCGCCCACGCCCAGTGGCAGCACTTAGCTCCGCGCTGGTGAGAAGACGTCGAAGACTAGACTAGGTGTCGGACGCGGCTTCTTTCTTTGCTTTCCGCAGTTGGCTTGTTTGTTCCTATTTGAAGTTTTTCTGAAGTTGTTGCCATTTCGAGCTTGCAACCCTTCGTCCGTTTCACTTGTTTGTTTCGTTTTCTCCCACACAAAGTCTCATGAGGGGGGAGCATGGGCACCCTCGCGAGTGTTTTTTCTGCCCAGTAATTTGGAACTTCCCTGTTCGAGTCCGCTGCGGGAGCACCCCTCCCAGTCTGTGCCCCACGGGCATCGCGACACGATCACGGGGCTTGGGTTGGTTCCCCTCACTACCAAGGCTGGAGACTACCCCTGCTGACTAAACTCTGCAGGACACAAGGCGCAGGACGAGGCACTAGCCTCGGGAGGCGAGGACCGCGACGAGCCCCCCCCCCCAACATAAGTAATTTCCATGCATAGGCACACAGAATGAAAACATAGCGCATAAACAGTAGAAACAATGCACCAATTAAAACAACAACAGTTCAGCACGCCCCGTGGGGTAACGAATTACATTCTTTTCACGCAGGAGAGAAAAGAAGGCAAAAGGGGGGACGACTTGCTCGGCGCCAACACTTAGCGAAGGCTCGTACTGCCTCCGGAGCTCAGCTGGATTCTGCCTCCCGCTTCACCAGAGCGAGGTGGCGGGCCGACCCGCTGCCCTCTCCCAGGCGAGTGCGACGACGAGGGAGCTGGTCACGACCACCACTGGAGGAGCTGCCATCCGAAGGGGAGTCGCCAGAGCTTGGCGGATCTCGGGCCCCGCTGCCCGCGCGCCCTCCGCCACCTTCACCCCGACCAATGCCAGGGCTGGGCGCGCGGCCGCGGTCTTCGTCCCAGCATCCGGCATGGCGGTCGTCTTCCCCGAACACCCTCACATAGAGGGTGGCGTCGTCGTCGAACTTGAAGTGCAGAGTGCATCGTCAGCACAGGCCGCGTACGCGGGTAAATGTTTGCCAGCCGCGGGTCAAGGCCGCCTCCCCGGCGGTGGAGACCTCTAGGGTAGCCCAAGAGACCCTGCTGCAGCAACCATCTGCTTGAAGTCAAAGGCCGCCTGGGGCACCAGCCGGAAGCTCACCTATGAAGAAGCGGGGAAGCTGGAGCCAGGTGCCGGTCGGGTCCGCCGACCACACGGCAAACTCCGGCAGCACCTCCGCCGAGCGGAAGCGCGGCCTTGGGGGTTGCGCAGCCCCAGCGTACCTCTCGATGGTGACCGGACGCCCACTGCTACGCAGAGGGCTGCTTCCACGGCCACGGGAGGCCGCAGCAGGGGCCGTGGGGTGCTTGCGAGGGCGGCCCCGGCCGCGCTTGGTCGGAGGGGAGCCGGGCCCTTCCTGGCGAGCCTTCCCTTTCTCCGCGGCCGAGAACCTCTTTGGCGGGGCCATGGGGATGGCGAGCGGCCGAGAAGAAGATGAAGAGTAGCAAGGAGGGATGAACCGGAGGGGCTCACACCGTTCCGTACATATAGCCGAGGGAGGCCAACCGACGGCCTCCACGATCACAGGTAATCATGACCCGTTTTGCATGCAAGGACTTGTCAAATCGTGTTGTTACCGAGGCGTCGTGGGGGAGCCAGGACGCCCACGTCCAATCAACCGCCACGCGGTGCCCAAGGCCGCAGGCTATTGGGGCCCGTGGCACTTCGCACTTGCCTCTTCGCTTCTCTGCTAAGCCAAGTCCAAGCGCGCCTTGGGCCCGGGGGCTACTGTCGGTGTTCTGGGAACGGGGGTACCTAGACTTGCATGCCTGCGGCCTGCGGCGTGGCTCAAGGAGTGGCCCAGTACGGCCCATCTTCATCAACACATGCTCAAGACCCTCGCGAGGGGCCAAGCCTCGCGGGGCGGACGACCGGAGACTTCCTCAGGCACGGCCTCGTCAGGCTGGCTCGTGAGGAGGCGGAGAGATCAAGGTGGGGTACCTCACGAGGTGCCCGTGATGTAAGCCATGACGACCAAGGCCAGGCGGGCGCCGGCCTGCGTAGAGTCCTTGTTTCCTCTTTGGTGCAAAGGGGGCAAGCGCAGGCGAGGGTATCAAGCAAAGGCAACCATTTCGGTGCAACAAGACCAAGACCAGCAGGGCGGCAGGACGAAGGTCATCGTGGAGCCCAAGCCGACGTCATCGTCAGGGTCTTTGGCAGGCGAGGACCAACTTTAGTCAGGATAAGTGTACTAGATGTTCCCTTTCAAAATGGCCAATTGTTGGTGCCCTTCCGGCTTAATATTTGGGAAGAGGCCCGGGGCCTTTGCCTATAAATAGGACTAGCCACCCACAGGGTAGGGGGATCAGATCCACATCTGAGACATAGAGAGAGAGAGAGAGAGAAAGAGAGGCGACTGAACTCCCCTAGCAGTTCATCGCCCCAGCCAAGAACAGACCCTCGCGAGGCTGTTCTTCCCTTGTACTGTTCTTCGTCAGCCCCAGAGGCAATCCACCACACCACAAACTGGAGTAGGGTATTACACCACAATGGTGGCCTGAACCAGTATAAATCTCGTGTCCCTTGTGTTGCTCTTCGTGTAGTTTTAGATCCTGGCGAGGCGGTGAGACATGGGTAGGCTGGAGGTGTGATCCCCGCGCGCACCCTAGTGTTCGAACCTTGAGGGTATGTCGGAACCCGAAATCCGACAACCGCTGGCTAGGAGGAGGAGCAGATGGAGGGATGGGAGAGTGGCACGTAGGGGAGTGATATTTGGACCAGCACGGAGCATGCGCAGTGCAACGAGCCGGTGCCCTCGTCCGTATTGCGTCGTCGGATGACCGGGGACTATGCGGAGCTCGAGCGCCCGCCTTGCCTACCCGCGACCGCACATGTGCGACGCGAAGGGCGAGGTTCTCGTCGTCCTCCTAGCATAGCAGGGCGTTGTAGTTGACGGTGTCTGCCCCGCTGTCGAATCCCCTGCCGAGCGTGCAGCTTGAACTTGACATGGAGAGGGGAGGAGGCGAGACGGAGATTCGAGAGTCCGAGAGTGTCGACCGGGGTGTAAGGTTCATCCGGGATGGGGTATATGTGGGGACGGGGTGGCCCAGCGTGGGCCCGTCTGATGTGGCAGAAACATTCGTGCTCGTCCGAGCCATCTCATGTGCAGCCCATATATGGGCTGTATATGGAGGGTATCGGTCAACTCGGACGTATAGAGGTGGCTTAAGGGGTCTGCTTGGGTCACGTTTTTCTGACTGGTCAATGATCGGACCACTTAGGACGGACTGTAGATGCTCTAAAGGACTGGTCCTGCAAGGCTGACCAGGGATCTGCACCAACCTCAGCTAAGCTGATCCTAGACAGTCATCACCATTTCTAATGTTCTGCATTCTGTTTTTCCATTTAACAGCTAGCCAGAGCACCATGACCCACACGCTGTTTGGTAGCAGCTCCAGAATTTTGCTACAGTAGCGCATCTCCTCGAGCTCCAAGAAAGGCCGCAAACAGCTAGTGTCTTACCCTTCTGTTTTCTCTAGGCTTTCCTCTTTTGGTCCGTTCCTAGTGAAGAGATTTAAGTATCACGTCGCTCACATGGAGCTAGCAGTAGAGCAGAAAGATACTCCTGTGCACAGTTGTACTGCCCCAGAAGATAAATTGCGGTGGTTCCTGGAAAGGGGCACGGCGAGGGCCCGTCGACCAGGTCAAGCCGCTAGCTGTCGAGGCAGGATTGGCCAAGCATCCAGCAATGCTAATATAATCCTATCGCAGGGTGATTGTTTATGGTTTAGGTTCTTGTTTAGTACTATGACAGGACATCCTTGGAGCAGAACTACCGATGGCGAATTAAAATAGTGGAGCAGATTGGATAAATGCGTCTCGAGCGGGTTTGTTGAAACTGATGATCTGTGTCGTGTGAAGATTTTGGTTTCTTTAAGGTAGACCAATCTCGAGAACATGACTACATGAGCGCTGGATGTACTTAATTGTGATCAGAATCAATATTTGGTGACATAATTAACGTGCATATGTGAGCGCCCCATAAAAAGGGCCCAAAGATGATCTTCAAATTCGTATATGTGGCAATTATTATGGACAGCACCTCCTCCGCTGCTTGTCTACGGCTGCCTCGGACCACTGCCCCTTGCTCATCGACTGTGCGCCCCGCGGCGCGAGCAAGCGCCGCTTTCACTTCGAGCGATTCTGGCCCAAGCTCAACGGCTTCCACGACACTGTGCATGAGGCCTGGAACGCCGTGCCACCCGACACTGACCCGTTCCGGCGCATCTATACCAGACTCAAGGCCACGACACGTCGACTGCAAAGCTGGGGGGCGCGCACCACTGGCAACATCTCTCTTCAGTTGCAAATTGCGCGCGAGCTCATCTTCCGCCTGGATGTGGCCCAAGATCACCGCCCCCTCACGCCGGCCGAGGGATGGTTGCGCCGCGAGCTCAAGCGAGCTTACCTCGGTCTCGCTTCCCTTGAGCGATCTATCCTCCGGCAACGGGTTCGCCTCCGTTGGCTCCGTGATGGCGACACTAACGTCGCGTTCCTTAAGATCCAGGCTGCCCACCGCGCACAGAAGAACTACATGGCCGGCATCCGGGTGGGCTCGCAAGTCCTCACCGATGACGTGGACATGGCGAAAGCTGCATTCGAGCATTTCACCTCCATTCTTGGCTCCTCTACCCAAAGAGAGCACTCCCTCGACCTAGATGGCATCAACCCCCGCCACTTTGATCTCCTCGACCTTGAGCAACCTTTCATGGAGGATGAATTTTGGAACGCCGTGAAGAATCTGCCTACGGGCAAAGCACCCGGACCGGACGGGTTCATGGCGGAATTCCTGCGTGCGTGCTGGACCACGATTAAGTCCGACATCTGTGAAGCCTTCGACAAGCTTTTCGCCATGAATGGCATGGGATTCCAGAAGCTCAATGAAGCATTGCTTGTTCTGCTTCCCAAGAAACCGGACGCATCCGCGCTCTTTGACTATAGGCCAATCAGTTTGATCCACATCGTCGCCAAGCTTTTCGCCAAGGTCCTCTCCCTTCGTCTGGCGCCTAGGATGAGCCAGATCGTCTCCACCAACTAGAGCGCATTCATTGCCGGCCAGAGTGTGCACGACAACTTCCTCCTTGTCCAGCAAATGGCGCGCCTGCTTCACAATCTCAAGGCCCCACACATCCTTCTCAAGCTCGACATTGTGAAGGCTTTCGACACTGTCTCTTGGCCCTTTCTTCTTCAAGCACTTCGCCACCTTGGCTTCGGACATCGCTGGTGCGAATGGGTATGCATCCTAGTCTCCACTGCATCCACGTGGGTTCTCATCAACGGCAACCCAGGCCCTCCGGTGGACCATGCTTGCGGGCTCCGCCAAGGCGATCCGATATCTCCGCTCCTCTTCGCGATCGTGATCGACACCCTGAACTCCCTCCTCCAGCATGCGGTCCGCGCGGGCATGTTGCAACGGCTTACCAACCGCCATGCCGCCTCCAGCATCTCTCTCTACGCCGACGACGTGGTCGTCTTCTGCCACCCGACCACCACGGAGCTTGCTACCATCCGCGAGCTGCTTCGGATCTTCGGCGAGGCCTCGGGTCTCCGCACGAATTTTCTTAAGTGCTCGGCCACCCCCATACAGTGCGATGACGAGGTGGCTCCGATCATCAGCTCCACGCTCGCGTGCGCAGTCACCAGCTTCCCCTTGGTATACCTGGGCCTCCTACTGTCCGTGCGCCAGACACCCTCCTCGTCCTTGATGCCGCTCGTGGACAAGATCTCATGGAAGCTGGCCATTGGAAAGCCGCACTCCTGACCCGTGGTGAACGCCTTGCGCTCGTGCGCCATGTGCTCTCTGCCATGCCCGTGCACATCCTCATGGCCATCGCCATCAACCCGACTATTCTCAAGAAGATCACGCGGATCATGCACGACTTTCTGTGGCATGGACGGCGTGACGCCAGATCCAGCAGCTGCCTCGTTAGCTGGCCGCGCGTCTGTCGACCTCTCGAGTTCGGCGGCCTGGGCGTGCGTGACTTGCACCTCACTAAGATTCCCCTATGCTGCTGCTGGCTTTGGCTCAAAGCCACCGACCCCTCGCGGCCTTGGCATCATCTTCAGCTACCAATCGACGATGTGACGTCCAGCTTCTTCCGCGCATCCACAACCTGGCACCTTGGCGATGGGAGAACCTGCCTCTTTTGGAGCGACCACTGGCTCGACGGCCAGGCCGTCTCCGACCTCACTCCCGGCCTTTTCACTCTTGTGCCAAACCGGCGCAGGCGGCAAACCCTGGTTCGGGAGGGCCTTGAGCAGCATGCCTGCACACGCGACATCCTGGCACGCTTGGACTCCCGGAGGTTCTTGAGTACGTCAATCTTTGGCGTAAGCCCCAAGGCGTGACCCTAACCACCACGCCTGACACGATATCCTGGCGTTGGACGACAAATGGCAGCTACTTGGCCAAATCTTGCTATCATGTTCTCTTCCATGGATCCACTACGCCGCCCTCATGGAAGCTTCTATGGAAAAGCTGGGCACCTATCAACAGCAAGTTTTTTCTCTGGCTTGCCTCCCTGGACCGGTGCTGGACGGCCGAACGCCGTGCACGCCATGGCCTCACACATGACGCCGTTTGCATCCTATGTCATCAGGAAACAGAATCCATTGACCACCTCTTAGCTGGATGTGTATTCACCCGGGTCACCTGGCACGAAATCCTGGCCTGGTGCAGGCTCTCCACCCCACCCATGGATAGCGTGACGACCTTCTTCGCTTGGTGGGCGCTCGCGACCGACACCTCACCGAGTGGCCTGCGCAAAGGGTTCAACTCCATCGTCGCTCTTACCGCTTGGGCCATCTGGAAGCACCGCAACGCCGTCATCTTCGACGGCCTTCATCCCTCTACCAATGATCTTGTGCTTTCCATCCAAGATGACGCTCGCCTACGGGCTAAGGCTGGCGCGAAGGGACTAGTCGCTATTATTCCTGTAACCTGATCATATGTAACGAGGCTGAGCACCCTCCTTCCCCTGCTCGTTGCATCCCTTCAGACGCCTTCAGGTGTATGTCTGCATGGATGCCACTTGTACCAACTTCTTTCCCACTATATCAATGAAATGATACGCTGCTAAGCGTATTCACCAAAAAAAATTATGGACAGCCAGGGAAGTCATCATGTTGTATTCACATTACAGACATGATTCTTCTTTCTCTGTTAGAGTATCTCTAACAGATAATGCAAAATAGGACAGCTGCCTAAAATATCGATTTTATGGTATTTGGGCTCCAAAATAGTGCTATAGCAGATGGCCTATCACTATATGTTGCTGCAACTTTTTTTTTGGGCAGCCTGAAATTTTTGCCTCCTATCATGCAAATTTGCGGCAGCTATTTGCAGCGGGCATGCGGCTGCCACAAAACAAAAACGAAACCACGTGTACCCAGCCATCAGGCTGAAAGTTCAAGCGAGTGGCCAGCGTCCCCTCCCCCCGATCGTTGTTGGTGGATTCTTCGCCACCAATGCCTCCGCGCTAAGCCCCGACTCAGGCAGCCGCTGCGCCAATTCGGAGATCGATGGAGAGACCTAAACACAGAGAGTCCGTTTGTATATATTGAATTCAATAGAGAATGGAACATTCCATGTAGAGAGTACTAGACTTAATATCCATGCCTCAATTTTGTGGGGATTGTGAAATAAGAAGTGGGACCATCCATGGCTTCCGTAATTCATATCTAGATGGCGTTGAATTCGTGTCAAACAAGATTTGGAAGACTACATGCTCTATATTGATTCAATTGTTGTGATGTATGTATGTGGGCGGTCATATGCATGAATACATACGAAGTATTCTAGCAACCCTAGGGGTTATCATATACATTTGATTTTTCTTAAATAACTTAATGTGGATATCATGAAACGTGAAATTCAAGTTAGAATTGGAGATCACTATATCACACAATCACTCTCTCATTCAAAAAATCATGATAAATCAATTATTTTTCCCGAACGACCAAGTATTTGCCCGGAAATACGAGCATGTAATACATACGGATTCTTTAAGAAAATACATATAGATTCGTTTGCTAACTAAATAAAAAGATTCGTCTGACAACTAAGCTAAAGATTTGTTTGCATTTCCAAATGGAAGCACACCCAACAGCGGACCAAGCTCGTGTCGTGGTGGTGCCGCGTGTGTGCAGTACACATATTTACCATACAAAAAAACAGAATGGTGACACTTATTTGCGAAATTCCCACTTTAGCATAGACAACTTCAAAGTCTCTCCCCCCCTCCTAGCCCAGCCTCCGTGTTACGAATCGAAATATCTTTCGGCCCTGCAAAATTCCCCTTATGTCGCTTGCACATAAAGGCCGCAACAGTGCAGCCGTTGGCCGTTGAGATCGACTACTTGCCGTCGTAGTGCTGCTGGTAACCATGTGACGACCATGATTGAGTTGATCTACCGCTCCTTCGGAGCTCTTAGATGGCGTGACGACGACGACTATTACTGCAACCTCGACCTACGCGGCGTCAACGAGGACATCCGAAGGCCATTCCTACCCGGCACGGTGACCACCTTGGCCCAATGAGCAGTCGATCAGGATACACCTCCGTCCACACTAGGTGTTTGAGGAAAAGGCTCAAAGGCAAATATTTTGGTATCTCAATTTTGTTGTTGCAACATAGGAGTTCTGCGTAATGAAACATATCAATGATTTTTTTATCATTTCATGCCATGTATATCATTTTGGCATAGTTCCGGCAGCAATTTATGTTTACTTCCTAGATTAACCTATTAATTCGGTGCCCAGTGTTTTCACTGTGCTTTTGCTTATTTAGAAAAAACAATTTTATGCCCTTACAAAAATCCGGAAAAAAAACAGCGGAAGATTGACATCTAGAAGTATTCACCAACAACTGACATAGGCCGTGGGGTCACAAATACCCCCTTGGCACGTGGTGGTGGCGCGGCGGGCCTGCGTCGGCCTGCCGTGGGATCCCTGGTGCCCGTTCCACCGTCTATCGGTCCCTATGTCTTTATATACCTTTAAAATCCTCCATTATTTTTATGCCCTAATCCGATGCCGGCGTCCGCCATTTTTTGTGACGATCCAAACTGGAGGCCATTTCCGATACTCTGCCGGGGGAGGAATTCTTCTCGATGGCCATCTCCATCAACTAGAAGTCCATCATGATAGCCCGTGAGTAGTGTCCTTTGGACTATGATTCCGTAGTAGTAGCTACATGGTTTTGTTTATCCTTCTTCTCAATACAAAGATGATATGAGTTGCCCTATATGATTGTGATCCATCTGATGTAATATATTGGTATGTTTGTTGGGATATGATGAATTGTACTTTATGATCATATTTTTCCATCCATATTTTTTAGATCTATTTGGTTTCTTTGCTGCATTATCTTATTTATATATGATCCCCCATCTATTGTTCTTCCGTTTGGCCAAGTTTGGTGTTTGATCTTCACGAGGGTGTTGTGTATGATCGTTTGGTTAAACCTTGCAAGTAATCTACCACGCTGACAGAAAGTGAAAAAGGCTTGTATTGTGTTGTTGCCACTATGGATAAAATGATGGTTGCGTAGTTATCCTTTAAAATGTAGGGTGAAGCCAATATACCATCCACTTCATATCATCATGTTGGATAATGATCAATATCAAGATCACGAGGGTGCCATATTATCCTTTACAATACTATATTTGTACTTAATGCTTTAAGATGCATGCTGGACAGCGATCGGGGGGGGGGGGGGGGGGGGGGGTATTAGCTATAGCGGTAGTTGGATAATGATCAATACTGGGACGTGATGCTCATATGTTGATTATGCCATGGATAGTCATAGTAATGTTGTAATTTAACCGGTGGTCAATTGTAATTTGTTTACCATGCCATGCTTTGTTTTTGGGAGAAATCACTAGTGAACGTATGGACCTTAGTCCATTATGTATCTATGAGACTTTCAATCTCAATCAATGCTCTTTTAATTTATTGCTTTTGCATTTTTTTTCAACTTTCCATCAAATCCATGTCTTTTTAATCCTTTGTAACTAGGAAGCTAGTGGGACTAACAATCTCACTAGTCCTGTTGGGGACCGAGGAAGTTTCATATCTTTGTGTGCAAGGGTTTCTCATTTGTTGTGTTATTGAGCTCATGTTGGTTCAATAAACCTTGAGGTCACTTGAGGGAAATTGCTACTTGGTACAAACCCTTCCACTTTGGGGCCAACGTCTTCCTAGTTATGAGGAAACAAGCCATTTTGTAATGTCGTTGCTAGGGAGATTACATCATAATTATAGGTCCTACATTCGTTTACTTTACTCCCTTGTTTTCTATATTACTTAGTTACTTTTGTTGCTTCTTTTTTTGCCTTTTGCTTTTTAAAAACTCTAACAACACACAAAAATATTTGAAGTTCCGGTTAGATACATCTTGATATGGCCTTGAAAAGGCCCAGGGTAGGAGTTGTAGATCTCATAGATAGAGACAATTTGGAGAAATTGTTTGGTCATATGAGTGTTTTGAGAGTCTTCCCTTATAAATCAATAGTTGAATTAATTTCTAGCTATGTAGTGACATATTATGCTAGTTCAAGAACTAGAAGATAAGTTTGTTGGGAATCATTGCATTTAAAACAAAAAAATCCTAGGAATCCACCCAAGATCTAACCTACTAGATGCTAGCAACAAGTGGGGAAATTCTACATACCCTTGTAGATCGAAAGCGGAAATTTTCTAACGAACATGGTTGGCGTAGTCGTACTCTTCGCGATACAATCCGATCCAACACCGCACGAACGACACCTCCGATATATGCACATCTATGGCTCAGTGATTTCTCCTTCTTGATCCATCAAGTGAGAGGGAGAGGTAGATAGGATCTAGGCCTGACAGTGTGGTGGTGGAGTTATGGTGGAACTCCAGCAGAGCTTCGCTAAGAATTGTGCAGACGAGGGACATATGGAACGAGGGGGAGGCTGTCGGCAACTGGATGTCAGGTGTTGCGGACATCCCCTCCCTCCTCTATTAATAGGCATGAGAGGTGAGGCTTGGCCCCTCCCCCAAGCCTCTAAGGGCTGCGAACCGAAGGGGGAAAGAAATCTCCTACTTCCTTCCCCGCCGATTGTGAGCCCTCCTTTTTAGGGATCTTGATATTATCCCTTCGGGACTTGATCTTATTGCTTTTAGGGGTAATTTTGGTGCCTATGGACCAGAGGTGTTGCGCCTTGGCCCACCACCCACATCCATGTGGGTCGCTCTATGCAAGTGTGCCCCACTCTGGAACCTTCTAGAATCTTCTTGGTACAATACTAAAAAATCCTGAATTTTCCTGGTAACCCAAAAAATACTTTCCATATATGTTTTCTTTGTCTTCGGACCACCTGAAGCTCCTCGCGATGTCCCAGATCCCATCCAAGACTCTGAACTATCTTTGATATCACCATTATGAATATTCCATTACTAACCTAGTGTTATCAAACGTTAAGTGTGTGACCCTACAGTTCGAGAACACACGGATATGATCGAGACAACTCTCCTATCAATGATCAATAGCGGGACTTGAATGCCCATAATGGCTCCCACATATTCAACGAAGATCTTTATCATTTTAACCACAATGTCGAGGGTTGCAGCAATCTCGTATTCCATTCCCTTTGTCTCGCGATATTTTACTTGCCCGAGATACGATCGTCGGTATCACCATACCTAGTTCAATCTCGTAACAGCAAGTTTTCTTTACTCGCTTCATAGTACAATATCCTTGTGAGCAAACACATTTTTCACATGCTTGCAAGCTACTTAGGATGTTGTATTACCAAGAGGGCCCAGAGAATTCCCTTCGTTACATGGAGTGACAAATCCAAGTCTTGATCCATGAAACCCAACTAGTACCTTCCGAGATACCTGAATAGCACCTTTATGATCACCCAGTTATGAAGTGATGGTTGACACCCACAAAGCATTCTTCTAGTATTAGGGAGTGACATGATCTCATGGTCTAAATAAATAGATACTTGACATTAAGAAAGTTGTAGCAAATGAACTAAGTGACACAATCAGATGATAAGCTTATGATTGGGTATGTCCATCACATCATTCTCCTAATGATGTGATCTCATTATTAAATGAAAACTCATGTATATGGTTAGGAAACTTTAACCATCTTCAATCAAATAGTAGAGGCTCACTAGAGACACAGTGTTTGTTTATGTATCCACACATGTATTTGAGTTTCAGGTTAACTAAATTATACCATGGAGAACGAACACTTATCAAGAACAAAGAAATATGAAAATAACAATTTTATTATTGCCTCTAGGGCATATTTTTTAATATTCTCCCGCTTGCACTAGAGCCAATAATCTACTTTACACTGTAACAAATATAACACCCATGGAGTTCTGGTGGTGATCATGTTTTGCTCGTGAAATAGGCTTAGTCAACCGATGTACAACTTTCAAATCCGTATGTAACTTTGAAAATCTTTATGTCTACAACGCTCTACTTGGAGCTACTCCAGCGGACTGCTTCACCATTCAAAAAAACATGCATTCGGATTGAGACTTTGAGTCATCCGGATCAGTGTCAAAGCTAGCATCAACAAAACCCTTTAAAATGAGCTCTTCATCACCTCCATAAACGAGAAACATTTCCTTAGTCCTCTTTAGGTACTTAAGGATATTTTTTACCGTTGTCTAGTATTTCACTCCTGGATCACTTTGGTACCTACCAACCATACTAATGGAAAGGCGCACATCAGGTCTAGTGCACAAATGGCATACATGATAGAGCCTATGGTTGAGGCAAAGGAGACGACTTTCATATTTTATCTTTCTTCTGTCATAGTTGGACATTGAGTCTTACTAAACTTCATACCTTGCAACATGGGCAAGTGTCGGAATTGGGGCTCCGCGGACCCAAGGAAAGGTTCGAACTCTGGGGTGTGCATGGAGAACTTCACTAGGCTATGGCTTGCTGCACTCTGCATCATGGCCTTGCTCCGATGTGTTCGAAGAAGAGGGAAGGAGGAAGGAACACGATGATTTACCCAAGTACGGGCCACCTTGCGATGTAAGACCCTACTCATGCTTTGTGGTGGATTGTCTCTTGTGAGGGCTCAGGGTTTGACCTGGACTCAATCGATCGATCCGTCTCTACGGTGGAGACTAACCTATACTGGCCTTGGTCCTTTTCCCCTGAAAACTCTAGGCGAGAAGGGATGCCACAACGGCCAAATTCGAGGGGGGCAGGAGTACACCCTACCTGACTAAAGGTGCTCTTCGCACTGGTACGCGTCGGTGCTATACAAACGACTTTTAACCCCTTTCCGCGACGGCATTTGGAACTGTCACCAAGTGAGTGTGGGCGA
This sequence comes from Triticum aestivum, assembly GCF_018294505.1. Taxonomy (NCBI): domain Eukaryota; kingdom Viridiplantae; phylum Streptophyta; class Magnoliopsida; order Poales; family Poaceae; genus Triticum; species Triticum aestivum. Next base: position 456,408,877 of record NC_057810.1, on the reverse strand, counting down.
TAGGCGGTCCTTCCCACATGTCCCAGAAACCGTCGGGGATAGAGGGCCTTGGTGCATACAGTTGTCCCTATATAACCGTTTCCGACATCTCGAATATCCCAAACACTTGATCCTTGCTACTCGTTTGTGCTTGCATTGCCATCGTAGTCGAAGTTTTGTGGTTTTACCTAAAACCAGGCAGATCAGGCACGTGCCAAACTGGCTCTACCTTTACGATGCCTAGCACCTCACAAACAGTTCATGATTATATACCGTGTACGATAGGTAGAAAATCACACACATTTAGTTTCCCGCACCATATGTGATAGTGTCTGACATCACACACGCTTTGCAAACGGCAACTGTGTGCACTGTTACACACGTTTCCTCTCCATGAACCATGTCATATTAATACGTATATCACACACGATGTGCTTTATTAACCGTGCGCGCCGTAATGACCTGCACACCATAATTTTGCCCTAATTTAATTGCTGCTATTTAAAATTGTACCTAATTTAAACTTGAAAGTAGGTTATAGCTTTATTCATATCCATCAGGTTCAAACAACCAATTCATTATTCGATTCACAGGTACATATGTTTAAGAATTACATAAGCACCAAATAAAGAATGGTGAACCAGGGTTCTATAGTTGTACTATTACAGATGGTAAAGAAAGAGGTGACAGACATTCTACTTGCTGAGCAAGGTGAAGCGGAATGGCCCTATTGTGCTCTCTGATAAGTCTCCAACGTATCTATAATTTTTGATTGCTCCATGCTACTTTATCTACTGTTTTAGGCAATATTGGGCTTTATTATCCACTTTTATATTATTTTTGGGACTAATCTATTAACCAGAGGCCCAGCCCAGATTTGTTGTTTTATGCCTATTTTAGTGTTTTGAGGAAAAGGAATATCAGACGGAGTCAAAACGGAACGAAATCAACTGGAGAATTATTTTTGGAAGGAAAGCAACCCAGGGAACTTGGAGTGCACGTCAGGGGAGATACGGGCTGCCCACAAGGGTGGGGTCGCGCCCCCCCCCCCCCCCCCCCACCCCGGGCGCGCGCCCCTGCCTCATGGGGCCCCCGTAGCTCCTCCGACGTACCCCCTGCACCCATATATACTCATGTACCTTAAAACTTCCAGAACCGAAGATAGAACGGGAGTTCCGCCGCCGCAAGCCTCTGTAGCCACCAAAAACCTCTCAGGATCCCGTTCCGGCACCCTACCGGAGGGGGATCCCATCACCGGTGGCCATCTTCATCATCCCGGCGCTATTCATGACGAGGAGGGAGTAGTTCACCCTCGGGGCTGAGGGTATGTACCAGTAGCTATGTGTTTGATCTCTCTCTCTCTCGTGTTCTCTCTCATGTTCCATCTATGGCACAATCTTGATGTATCCCGAGCTTTGCTATTGTAGTTGGATCTTATGATGTTTCTCCCCCTCTACTCTCTTGTGATGAATTGAGTTTCCCCTTTGAAGTTATCTTATCGGATTGAGTCTTTATGAGAACACTTGACGTATGTCTTGCCGTGATTATCTATGGTGACAATGGGATATCATGTGCCACTTGATGTATGTTTTGGTGATCAACTTGCGGGTTTCGTGACATTGGGAACCTATGCATAGGGGTTGGCACACGTTCTTGACTCTCCGATAGAAATTTTGGGGCACTCTTTGAAGTACTTTGTGTTGGTTGGATGAATCTGAGATTGTGTGATGCATATTGTATAATCATGCCCATGGATACTTGAGGTGACAATGGAGTATCTAGGTGACATTAGGGTTTTGGTTGATTTGTATCTTAAGGTGTTATTCTAGTACGAACTCTTTTATAGATTGATTCGAAAGAATAACTTTGAGGTGGTTTCCTACCCTACCATAATCTCTTCGTTTGTTCTCTGCTCTTAGTGGCTTTGGAGTGACTCTTTGTTACATGTTGAGGGCTTGTTATATGATCTATCTATGTTATTATTATTGAGAGAACTTGCACTAGTGAAAGTATGAACCCTAGGCCTTGTTTCCTATCATTGCAATACCGTTTACGCTCACTTTTATCATTAGTTACCTTCCTGTTTTTATTATTTCAGATTACAAAAACCTTTATCTACCGTCCATATTGCACTTGTATCACCATATCTTCGCCGAACTAGTGCACCTATACAATTTGCCATTGTATTGGGTGTGTTGGGGACACAAGAGACTTTTTGTTATTTGGTTGCCGGGTTGTTTGAGAGAGACTATCTTCATCCTACGCCTCCTACGGATTGATAAACCTTAGGTCATCCACTTGAGGGAAATTTGCTACTGTCCTACAAACCTGTGCACTTGCAGTCCCAAAAACGTCTACAAGAAGAAGGTTGTGTAGTAGACATCAAGCTCTTTTCTGGCGCCGTTGCCGGGGAGGTTAGCGCTTGAAGGTATATCTTTAGATCTTGCAATCGAATCTTTTTGTTTCTTGTTTTAGCACTAGTTAGTCTATAAAAGAAAATTACAAGAAAAAATGGAATTGAGTTTGTCTCGTATTCTTTATCTTTTTAATGTCTTTCGTGCAAATGATGGGAAGGAAAATTGTGCTCAAGTACTAGAAGAAGAATTACATAGAATGCTTGGCATAAAATATGTGAATGATGAGCATGATTGCAATGTTGTTAGTATGAATTCCTTGAATATCCATGATGCTAATGATATGCAAAGCCACAAGCTTGGGGAAGCTATGTTTGATGAAGATGATATTTTTTGTCCCCCAAGCTTTGATGAGAAAATTTACTATGATGAAAGCATGCCTCCTATCTATGATGATTATTGTGATGACACGTATGCTATAAAGAATAATGATAACCATGAAAGTTGTCATCTTGATCTTAATTTTCAATCACATGATAGTTGTTTTGTTGAGTTTGAGAAGAATTTTGCTTATGTGGAGAGTAGTAAATTTTCTATGCTTGTAGATCATGAAAAGAATGCTTTAGGTGCTGGTTATATTGTTGAATCATTCATGATGCTACTAAAAATTATTATGAGGGAGGAACATATGCTTCTACATATTGCAATAATATCAAGTTTCCTCTCTATGTGCTTAAATTATTGAAGTTATGCTTGTTTTGTCTTCCTATGCTTGTTGATTATTGTTCCCATAAGTTGTTTCCTCACAAAATCCCTATGCATAGGAAGTGTGTTAGGCTTAAATGTGCTAGTCATATGCTTCATGATGCTCCCGTTATGTTTCAATTCTTATCTTTTACGTGAGCATCATTGTCATCATCATGCCTAGGTAGAAAGGCATTAAAGAAAAGCGCTTGTTGGGAGATAACCCAATATCTATCCTTACTGTTTTTGTGTGTTCACATGATTATGCTACTGTATTAATCATGTTTTATAGCTTTTGTTTCAATAAAATGCCAAGTAAGACCTTTAGGATGGCTTACGGGGATAGTTGTGTTGATCCTGCTGAACATCAGAAACTTTTGCACCCAGTAAATTAGTTTTGTTAATTCATGGAAACGTGATTCGGATCTGATTCTTTTTGATCTGGATTGGTACACGAATTGCTTAGGACTTCCGAATTTGGTAGAATTTTTGGAGTTCCATAAGTATACGTTTGATACAGATTACTACAGGCTGTTCTGTTTTTGACAGATTCTGTTTTCTATGTGTTGTTTGCTTATTTTGATGAATCTATGAGTAGTATCGGAGGGTATGAACCATAGATAAGTTGGAGTATAGTATATATTACACCCATATGAATTTAGAATGAGTTCATTATAGTACCTAAGTGGTGGTTTTATTTTCTTATACTAACGGAGCTTACGAGTTTTCTGTTGAGTTTTGTGTTGTGAAGTTTTCCAGTTTTGGGTAAAGATTCGATGGACTATGGTATAAGGAGTGGCAAAGAGCCTAAGCTTGGGAATGCCCATGTCACCCCAAGATATTCAAGAATAGCCAAAATCCTAAGCTTGGGGATGCCCCGGATGGCATCCCCTCTTTCGTCTTCGTTCATCGGTAACTTTACTTGGAGCTATATTTTTATTCACCACATGATATGTGTTTTGCTTGGAGCATCATTTTCTTTTGTTAGTATTTGATTTCTGTTATTTAGATTAATGTGTTGCATCTTTAGTTTTAATAAATAAGTCAAGGATAGCCTTTCCCTTGCTTATTTTGCTAGTATACATGTTGTTGTTTGAAAAACAGAAAGTTTACCGCTGTTGCAAAAATCCCCTAGAAAAGTCAGAGAGTGGTATAATGTTGAATCTTTTTGCATATTGAGATATCATAAATTTATTACAGTGGGAATTTTAGTTCATAATTTTTGGAGTCAGGGAAGTATTGATACTCTTGCATTCTTTACAGACTGTACTGTTTTGACAGATTGTTGTTATGTTTGTGTTGTTTGCATATGTTTGTTTGTTTACTGATTCTATTTGAGGATAGGAGTATTAAATATGCAGAGGCATTTAGTATGCAATGTTGAATAATAATTTTAGTGATTTGTTATAGTAGAAAATGATAAGGTTTTGCATTGGTTTATACTAACCTATCTCACGAGTTCTTGTTGAGTTTGTTGTGAATGAAGCTTTTGATAAAAAGAGAAACCATGATATGAGAGGAATTAAGGAGACACAAAAGTTCAAGCTTGGGGATTCCCAAGTCACTCCCAAGATAATATTTCAAGAAGTCTCAAGCATCTAAGCTTGGGGATGCCCCGGTAGGCATCCCACCTTTCTTCTTCAACAACTATCGGTTAGTATTGGTTGAGCCTAAGTTTTTGCTTCTTCACATGAATTGTGATATCCTTGCAATGTAGTTTTCTTTAGCCTTGCTTTCTATTTGAATAAAGTATCAAGATCTGAAATTATTAAATGGGAGAGTCTTCACATAGTTGTATAATTATTCGACTACTCATTGATCTTCACTTATATCTTTCGGAGTAGTTTGTCATTTGCTCTAGTACTTCACTTAGATCTTTTAGAGCACGGTGGTGGATTTTTTTTAAAGAAACTATTGATCTCTCATGCTTCACTTAGATTATTTTGAGAGTCGTTAATAGCATGGTAATTTGCTTAATGTTAATATACTTAGTGTTCAAGATATGTGAAACTTTCTTTGAGTGAATTGAATACTAAGATAAGTTTGATGCTTGATAATTGTTTTGAGATATGGAGGTGATAATATCAAAGTCGTGCTAGTTGGGTAATTGTGAATTTGAGAAATTCTTGTGTTGAAGTTTGCATGTCCCGTAACATGCACGTATGGTTAAAGTTGTGTAACAAATTTGAAACATGAAGTGTACCTGGCTTGTGCATCCTTATGAGTGGCGGTCGGGGACGAGCGATGGTCTTTTGCTACCAATCTATCCCCCTAGGAGCATGCGCGTAGTGCTTGATTTTTGATGACTTTTAAATTTTTGCAATAAGTATATGAGTTCTTTTGACTAATGTCGAGTCCATGGATTATTCGCACTCTCACCTTTCCGCCCTTGCTAGCCTCTTCGGTACCGTGCATTGCCCTTTCTCACCTTGAGAGTTGGTGCAAACTTCGTCGGTGCATCCAAACCCCGTGATACGATACGCTCTATCACACATAAACCGCCTTATATCTTCCTCAAAACAGCCACCATACCTACCTATTATGGCATTTCCATAGCCATTCCGAGATATATTGCCATGCAACTTCCATCATCATCATCATGACATACATTACTTTTGTCATATTGCCATTGCATGATCATGACATCGTATTTATGGCAAAGCCACCATGCATTATTTTTTATACATGTCACTCTTGATTCATTGCGCCATCCCGGTACACCACCGGAGGCATTCATATAGAGTCATATCTTGTTCTAAGTTTTGAGTTGTAATCCTTATGTTGTAATCAATAGAAGTGTGATGATCATCATTATTAGAGCATTGCCCAAAAAAGAGAAAGGCAAAAAAAGGCCCAAAAAAAGAAAATAAAAAAAGGGGCAATGCTACTATCTCTTTTTCCACACTTGTGCTTCAAAGTAGCACCTTGTTCTTCATGTAGTGAGTCTCATAAGTTGTCTTTTTATACTAGTGGGAATTTTTCATTATAGAACTTGGCTTGTATATTCCTACGATGGGCTTCCTCAAATGCCCTAGGTCTTCATGAGCAAGCAAGTTGGATGCACACCCACTAGTTTTCTTTTGTTGAGCATTCATAGCTCTAGTGCATCCGTTGCATGGCAATCCCTACTCCTCATGTTGACATCAATTAATGGGCATCTCCATAGCCCGTTGATTATCCTCGTCAATATGAGACTTTCTCCTTTTTTGTCTTCTCCACACAATCCCCATCATCATATTCTATTCCACCCATAGTGCTATATCCATGGCTCGCGCTCATGTATTGCGTGAAGGTTGAAAAAGTTTGAGATTATTTGAGTATGAAACAATTGCTTGGCTTGTCATCGGGGGTATAGAAGTTGGGAACATCTTTGTGTGACGAAACTGAAGCATAGCCTAACTATATTATTTTGTAGGGATGAACTTTCTTTTGCCATGCTATATTGAGAAGACATGATTGCTTTGATTAAGTATGCTTGAAGTATTATTATTTTTGTGTCAATATGAACTTTTGTCTTGAATCTTTCGGATCTGAATATTAATGCCACAATTAAGAAGATATGCATTGAAATTATGCCAAAGTATCACTCCGCATCAAAAATTCTTTTTTATCATTTACCTACTCGAGGACGAGCATTAATTAAGCTTGCGGATGCTCGATACGTCTCCAACATATCTATAATTTTTGATTGCTCCATGCTACTTTATCTATTGTTTTAGGCAATATTGGGCTTTATTATCCACTTTTATATTATTTTTGGGACTAACCTATTAACCGGAGGCCCAATCCAGATTTGTTGTTTTATGCCTATTTCAGTGTTTCGAGGAAAAGGAATATCAGACGGAGTCAAAATGGAACAAAATCAACTAGAGAAGTTATTTTTGGAAGGAAAGCAACCCAGGGAACTTGGAGTGCACGTCAGGGGAGATAAGGGCTGCCCACGAGGGTGCCCCCCCCCGGGCGCCCCCCGCCTCGTGGGGCCCCCATAGCTCCTCCGACGTACCCCCTGCACCCATATATACTCTTGTACCCTAAAACTTCCAGAACAGAAGATAGATCGGGAGTTCCACCGCCGCAAGCCTCTGTAGCCACCAAAAACCTCTCGGGAGCCCGTTCCGGCACCCTGCCGGAGGGGGATCCCATCACCGGTGGCCATCTTCATCATCCCGGTGCTATCCATGACGAGGAGGGAGTAGTTCACCCTCGGGGCTAAGGGTATGTACCAGTAGCTATGTGTTTGATCTCTCTCTATCGTGTTCTCTCTCGTGTTCCATCTATGGCACGATCTTGATGTATCCTGAGCTTTGCTATTGTAGTTGGATCTTATGATGTTTCTCCCCCTCTACTCTCTTGTGATGAATTGAGTTTCCCCTTTGAAATTATCTTATCGGATTGAGTCTTTATGAGAACACTTGATGTATGTCTTGCCGTGATTATCTGTGGTGACAATGGGATATCATGTGCCACTTGATGTATGTTTTGGTGATAAACTTGCGGGTCTCGTGACATTGGGAACCTATGCATAGGGGTTGGCACACATTCTTGACACTCCGGTAGAAACTTTGGGGCACTCTTTGAAGTACTTTGTGTTGGTTGGATGAATCTGAGATTGTGTGATGCATATCGTATAATCATGCCCACGGATACTTGAGGTGACAATGGAGTATCTAGGTGACATTAGGGTTTTGGTTGATTTGTATCTTAAGGTGTTATTCTAGTACGAACTCTTTTATAGATTGATCCGAAAGAATAACTTTGAGGTGGTTTCGTACCCTACCATAATCTCTACATTTGTTCTCTGCTATTAGTGGCTTCGGAGTGACTCTTTGTTGCATGTTCAGGGCTTGTTATATGATCTATCTATGTTATTATTGTTGAGAGAACTTGCACTAGTGAAAGTATGAACCCTAGGCCTTGTTTCCTATCATTGCAATACCGTTTACGCTCACTTTTATCATTAGTTACCTTGCTGTTTTTATTATTTCAGATTACAAAATCCTTTATCTACCGTCCATATTGCACTTGTATCACCATCTCTTCGCCGAACTAGTGCACCTATACAATTTGCCATTGTATTGGGTGTGTTGGGGACACCAGAGACTTTTTGTTATTTGGTTGCAGGGTTGTTTGAGAGAGACCATCTTCATCCTACGCCTCCTACGGATTGATAAACCTTAGGTCATCCACTTGAGGGAAATTTGCTACTGTCCTACAAACCCGTGCACTTGCAGGCCCAACAACGTCTACAAGAAGAAGGTTGTGTAGTAGACATCACTCTCCTGGATGCAGAAGGCACACACGACTCTAGTCCAACTCCTTGTAATGGTAGGTCACCAATCATGTAGTTTGAGAGGTAATCTTGAGTAAACTGCTTCAGGATCCACTGCAAAGGAAAAAAGATTTAGACATTGTCATCTAACACAACTCATTACGGGTAGTAAAAAGAAGGCTACATGGTTCTTACTTACCATCCTGCAGTTCACTGTTGTCTTGCATAAAGTGTAAACAAATAGTTCGATTGACATCTTTTGACCCATTTTAATAACAATCTTTATCAGTTTCCTCACTTGATGTTGGTTCACGAATATCTCATTGCCCCATAAGCAGAAAGGGTCGAAGTGTGGATCTTTGGCAATGACATATATACCTAAAATCACCAAGTTAATATTAGAAGTTGAACAACAATTGCAAAATGATGTAGTACAACACTCCCTCCATCCCATTATATAAGATTTTATTACATGTATATCTAGACATCATCGGAACATTACGGTAACACTCTTCCTTGTTGCTATGTAGCCTGGGATTGCATATTTAGTCATTCAGTACAATGCATGTTGCTATGTAGCCTCAGATATATTAAATATGGCCCTAGTTAACCTACTGATAAATGGGTTACAGATATATTCAGTAAAATGTCCGATTCGACGATTAATCCCTTATCACCCCACAGGCTATATGGTACCAGCTACCGAGATCCTGAACAGTGAATACATATAAGCAATGTCATGAAACTAACCTCGATGGAAAACAACATTGTTCTCAATATTTTCATGTATGAGTACATATAAAGGCATGTTAAGCACAACGGTCTAAACATCAACCAAATGTATCCATGGTAGACACGATAATCTACAAATTAAATGATAGCTTCAGTGTGCAGGCTTAAGCACGCTAGTTAAGCAAAACAAGAAGTGGAAAGGTGTGTTAACTGCATCAGGCATAACATTTAAAACAAGAAAATAGTCATTCAAACTGGTATTGTGTGGTCTAAAGTACACTAGTTATTGTTAAAAAACGAAAAGGCATGTTAACTGCAATATCCTTAACAATAACCAAATATCGTAATTCATAGTGGTATTGTTGAAACTATTATTGATGAAATTGAACTACATGACAAATAGTTGCACATATTTAGCATCACATTGTGAAGAACAAAAATAAACAAGGCATAAGGCCATCTCTAGCCGATCCTCTAAAAGTTAAAGGACTAAAACCCTAGTGGATATATATATACTCCAACAATTTTTGGCCGTTTCTAGTCGATCCCCTAAACTTAATGTTGTAAACTTCAATTTGATCAACTTCAAAGCAGGTTCAATCAAAAGTAGCATGCATTCAAAAAAACATAGATAGTTTTGCATAACCGAACATAAAACATAAATTTAAACTAAGCTAAACTACTTTTGGTCCAAGTAGAGGTCGAGCAAATCCTTCCTCGTCAGGTACGGTGTGCCGTGAGCTAGGTCCGGGTTGGTGCTGTCGTCGGGGTCGTTGGGGAAGACAGTCCTCCACTCGTCGACATCGATCTCCTCGTCCTTGCCACCCACCTTGATGCCCTCCGTGCCGCCCTCCACGCCGTTGTCCTCGCTGCCTTCGACCTCGTCATCGGAGGAGCGCGCGATAACCTCACCACCCTCCGCACCGACAAAGATCGCCCGCTCCGCTTCACGACCTCCGGGTGCTACCGGCGGAGCTCTTGCATGTAGGCCTCGTCGGTGGCCTCGGCCTCGAGGCGCTCCCACGCCTCACGGTCCTCCCGCGCCATAGCCGAGATCACCACCCTGGCTCCGGCGGAACGAGGTCGACTGGATGTGTGCCGAAGGGGAAATTGAGCCTAGCTGTCGTGCTGTGGTAGCGGACCTGCCAGAGGTCGTACTCCACGGCCGCGAGCTCGGCCGTGCGGAAGCTACCGAGCCACCGGCGGGCGTGCGTCTCCCGATCTGTAATTTCGGCGACCCACATCCCTCACGGCCGCTGCCGGACCCCGAGGTAGGAGCAAGTCGGTTGCCAGGTCCGAGGGAGGACGGGGAAGTCCTCGAACCAGCATAGAGGCGCGGCGGCGGGCGGATCGAGGGACCGGCGACGGCGGATCGATAAAGAGACCGTCGAGGATGATGGGGACACCTCGACGGCCACCTCGCCGGCGTCGGGTGAAGAGGCCGCGATAAACTTATTTTTGGCCATTGGCTCCTTGAGCTCCCCGACACACAGGCAGAGGTTGAGGATGGAGGCAACGGGGATGGCGGTGACCTACCAATGGTTTTGGGGGTGGTGTGTGTCTGAGTGAGTGGAGGTTTGGGGAGTGTGTGGTGTGCGTGGAGGGGGCAAGGTGGTGTTTGAGGAAAGACCACGGCAACTGAAAATTTTACTAGGCAGGAGTAACGGGGCGGGGCTACTGAAAATTTGGATCAAGGGCGAGCAGACATTTTTGAGATTGCGAGGGATGCAGAGGCGGGAGTAAAATGCCAGGGCCACTAAAAAGTTGAATCAAGGGACTGAAGCAGAGCAGGAATAACAGACATCGCACACGGTCCGCACATACTAATCGGGTGCTATCAAACATTAAAATCTTCCAGGCGGTAGATATTTTCGAGATTACAAGGCAGTAGATATTTTTGAGACTGAGAGGCAAGCTTATGGATCCCAATCTACTGTGCTGATATGAGGGACTGCAGGGCACGGGCGTGGCACATGGGTAGTCTGACTGAACTGTGTCTATTGTGTACCCAATCGCAGATGGTTTCTACATCCAACTAGTGTGTTGTTTATAAATTTGGCAAAAAGAATAATGTGGGATAGGGTCAGAACAAGAACGCACTTGCATGTGGACCAAATATATGTATGAAAAGGGTGGTTTGATGTTCTAATACCCAATGCACAACTATGATTTGGCAATTATCGCACAAAAGCACAGTATTGCTAGTCAGCCACCCCCCCCCGACGAACCCCACTTCATGTCAGCGGTAAGGGAATCCTAGCTACGAATGCATGCTGATGTCTGCTAGACTACATCAGTATTTCCCCAAAGAGGAAGGGATGATGCAACACAATGACGGTAGGTATTTCCCTCAGTGATGAGACCAAGGATATCGAACCAGTAGCAGAACCAAGCAACACTACATAAACAACACTAGCACACAAATAACAAATACTTGCAACCCGACGTGTTAAAGGGGTTGCCAATCCCTTTCGGGTAACAGCGCCAGAAATTGGCAAAAGGATGGGGTAAAGTTGTAATAGATTGGATAATTGGAATGCAAATAAAATAAAGTGCAGCAAGGTATTTTTGTATTTTTTTGGTTTAATAGATCTGAAAAATAAAAGCAAAGGCAAATATAATAAAGAAGAGACCCTGGGGCCGTATGTTTCACTAGTGGATTCTCTCGAGAAAAATAGCAAACGGTGGTTAAATGAATTACTGTTGGGAAATTCGTAGAAATTCAAATAATCATGACGGTATCCAGGCAATGATCATTACATGGGCATCATGTCCAAGATTAGTAGACCAGCTCCTGCCTACATCTACTACTATTACTCCACACATCGACCACTATCCAACATGCATCTCATGTATTAAGTTCATGGGGAAAACGGAGTAATGCAATAAGAACGATCACATGATGTAGACAAGATCTACTTATGTAGAAATAGACCCCATCTTGTTAGCCTTAATAGCAACGATACATACGTGTCGGTTCCCTTCCTGTCACTGGGATGAAGCACCATAAGATCAAACCCATCACAAAGAACCACTTCCCATTGCAAGATAAATAGATCAAGTTGGCCAAACAAAACCCAAATATTGTAGAAGAAATACGAGGCCATAAGCAATCATGCATATAAGAGATCAAAGAAGACTCAAATAACTTTCATGGATAAAAAGAGAGATCTGATCATAAACTCAAAGTTCATCCGATCCCAACAAACACACCGCAAAAAGAGTTTCATTATATGGATCTCCAAGAGACCATTGTATTGAGGATCAAACGAGAGAGAGGAAGCCATCTAGCTCACTCTGTGCATTTTGAAACCGAACCGAAAAATCATACCGAAAATAAACCAAACTGAACCAATTTTATGGTTTTTATGGTTTATGGTTTTGATATGGTATGAACTTTTCATACCGTTTTGAACTTTGGTTTTTATGGTATATACCGAAAAACCGAATGGTTAACCGAATAAACCGAAGTAAAAAGTAAATTTATATTTCTTGAGGTGAACCACCATACAAGTTATCATTTTCTTCTACATGAATCAAATTCACTACCAAGCCCATACATTTTCTCGTAACATAGTCATTTTTCTCTTTAAAAAATGCTAAGAACGTCCATAACTATCAAGGGATAAATCCATTCATGCATATATAGTTGTATATATAGTTATATACTATTTGTGTAAAATAGTATGTGTTTTGAGTCATAAATTTGTAAATTGTTCTTACGTCATTTTCAAATTCGCATCAACTTTGGTTATTATGGTATATACCGAAACCATACCGAAATAATTTGGTATATACCGAAACTGAACCATATTTTAATTTCATACCGTATTTACCGAAGTATTAATACCATACAAATCGAAAAACCGTATAAATTGAATCATGTAAACCGAATAAACTGAACGTACAGAGTGACATCTACCTACTAACTACAGGCCCGTAGGTCTACAAAGAACTACTCACGCATCATCGGTGAGGCACCAATGGACATGATGCACCCCTCCGTGATGGTGTCTAGATTGGATCTGGTGGTTCTGGAACTTGTGGCGGCTGGAATTGATTTTCGTCGACTCCCATAGGGTTGCTGGAATATTGGGGTATTCATAGAGCAAAGAGGCGGTTCAGGGGGCACCCTAGGTGGGCACAACCCACCTGGGCGCGCCTGGGCCTCCAGGCGCGCCCTGGTTGATTTTGCTCACCTCGAAGCACCCCCAGGTGCTTCTCCGGCCCACTGGATGTCTTCTGGTCCAAAAAAATCCACAAATAGTTTTGCTGCATTTGGACTCCGTATGGTATTGATTTCCTGCGATGTAAAAAACATGCAGAAAACAATAACTGGCACTTGGCACTATGTTAATAGGTTAGTATTAAAAAATGATATAAAATGACTATAAAATGATTATAAAAAATCCAAGATTGATAATGTAACAGCATGAAACAATCAAAAATTATAGATATGTTGGAGATGTATCAGCATCCCCAAGCTTAATTCCTACTCGTCCTCGAGTAGGTAAATGATAAGAACATAATTTTTGATGTGGTATGCTGCCTAACATGTCATCTCATATTCTTTTCTTTATAGCATGGACATTTGAACTTTTATATGGTTCAAAGCAATAGTCTAGTTTTGACATGATAACTTAAATACTCATGCATATCAACAAGCAACCTTGTCTTTCAAAATATCAACGCTAAAATAAGCTATCCCTAGCACATCATGCTCAATCATTGATCCATTCATGAAACACACTCGCATATTAGCTACACCCAATGCTCAAGTACGATCATAGTGCCCCCTGGTTGGTGCTTTATAAGAGAAGTTGGAGACTCAAATTAAAAATTGCAGAAAGTAAAAGAAAGGCCCTTCACAGAGGGAAGTAGGGATTTATAGAGGTGCCAGAGCTCAAAGCAACAAACATAGAGATAAAAACATTTTGGGAGGTGTGCTTTTCCCACCAACAAAAACAACTTAGAGTTCCCAACACTTTCCTTGCTAGATATATCATAGGCGGTTCCCAAACAAAAAATAAAGTTTATTCCTTTTTTCACCATACTTTCAATTTCCATGGCTAACCGTATCCACAGGTGCCCTCCATACCAACACTTTCCAAGGAAGTTATTATTTGACAACATAAAGTAAATTCATTTTTCATTTCGGGACTGGGCATCCCTAATACCTTTGCCTTACTCTCGTGCAATGAGAAGTGAATAAACACTCATCGTGAGAATAACACATCAAGCATGGAAAATATTAGCCACCCCTCACCACCTCGCGAGCGGTACGAACACACAAAAGAGAAGTTTATTTTGGAAATTAGAGATGACACATACAAATTTGCTTAGAACAACAAAAGAATACCGCATATAGGTAGATATAGTGGACTCATATGGCAAAACTGGTTTAAAGGATTTTGTATGCACAAGTAGTGATCATACTTAGTGCAAAGTAAAGGCTGGCAAAAGATTGAGAAGTGACCAACCAAGAAACGAATAATCTCATAAGCGAGCATTAAGCATAATTAACACCGAATAATGCACCACAAGTAGGATGTAATTTCATTGCATAACTATTGACTTTCGTGCTTGCATAGGGAATCACAAACCTTAACACCAATATTCTTACTAAAGCATAATTACTCATCAACATGACTCACATATCATATCATCATATCTCAAAACTATTACAAGGAATCAAGTTTATTATGTCCAATGATCTTCATGAAAGTTTTTGTTATATCCTTCTTGGATATCTATCACTTTGGGACTAATTTTCATGTGTTGCTTTTGATAAGCTCAAACAAATATAAGTGAAGACCATGAGCATAATATTTATTTCTCTCAAATTAATTTAGGTGAAGCAAAACCAAATTTCTCATAAATTTTATTAACTCTCAAATAAATCTAAGTGAAGCATGAGAGTATTTTCTTCGAAAATACTAAAGCACACGTGCTCAAAAAGATATAAGTGAAGCACTAGAGCAATTCCATAGCTCATAAATATTTAAGTGAAGCATAGAGAGCGATTCTAACAAGTCATGGCATAATTTTGGCTCTCTCAAATAGGTGTGTCCAGCAAGGATTCAAGACTTAAAATAAAAAGTAAAACAAGCAAAGACTCATAACATACAAGACGATCCAAGCAAAACTCATAGTACGTGCCGAATAAAAATATAGCTTCGAGTAAAATACCGATGGTCGTTAGAAGAAAGAGGGATGCCACTCGGGGCATCCCCAAGCTTAGTTGCTTGCTTCTCTTTTGATAATATCTTCGGATGCTATGGGCATCCCAAAGCTTAGGCTCTTCTTACTCACTATTCCTTCATCCATCGTAACATCACCCAAAACTTGAAAACTTCAATCACACAAAACTCAACAAAACCTTCGTGAGATACGTTAGTATAAGAAAACAAGTCACTACTATAAGTACTGTATAAAACCAATTCATATTTTATTCTTGCATTATATCTAATGTATTCCAACTTTTCTACGGCAAAAAATCATCAAAGAAAATCATAGAATCATCAAAACTAGCACACAACGCAAACAAAACAGATTCTGTCAAAAACAGAATAGTCTGTAGGAATCTGGATATTTCGAATACTTCTGTAACTCCAAAAATTATGAAAAATCAGGATGTCCTGAGAAATTTGTATATTAATCTTCTGCAAAAAGAATTGGTATTTTTATCGCGCTTCTGTTAAAAATGAGAATTATTTTCATGAGTGCAAAAGTTTCTGTTTTTCAGCAAGATCAAACAATTATCACCCAAGAAGATCCTAAAGGATTTGCTTGGTACAAACTCTAACTAAAACACAAAAAACACAATCATAACAGTAGCATAATTGTGCAAACACTCAAGAACATAAAGCAAAAGGAAAAAATAAATTTTATTCATTGGGTTGCCTCCCAACAAGCGTTATTGTTATACGCCCCTAGCTAGGTGTAAAGCAAGGATCTAAGTTTTGTCATCTTTCTCCTTAATTTCCTTAGGGGTGTTTTTGTCATGAGGTTTTGTCAAAACAACATAAAACATATTATCCATAGAAGCACTATTAAGTTGCTTATCATCATAACCCCTTTGATTTCTGACAACAATCCAAGAGTAATGTTGATTAACATTGTTGAAAACTTGTTGGATTACATCTAAAATGAGGACATCCTTTTTAAGATTCTCATCAATGATTTGATTATCCCCAAGCAAATGTCTTAATGCATAATCACTATTGTAAAGAATTTCATCTATCATAGACTTTTCATGACTCATACCATAAAAGTCAAAGATTTCCCTAGCTTCCCATATTATGTAGTCAAATTCATTCATAAGAACGAGAGTGGCCATACGAAAATCACTCATGTAGGCAAAGGATAGATGATACGTCTCCAACGTATCTATAACTTATTAAGCATTCATGCTATTTTATTATCTGTTTTGAATGATTATGGGCTTTATTATACACTTTTATATTACTTTTGGTACTAACCTATTAACCGGAGGCCCAGCCCATATTGCTGTTTTATTGCCTGTTTCAGTATTTCAAAGAAAAGGAATATCAAACGGAGTCCAAACAGAATGAAACCTCCGGCAACGTGATTTTTGGAACGAACGTGACCCAGGAAACTTGGAGTGCAAGCCTGGGGATTCTCGAGGAATCCACAAGATAGGGGGGCACTCCCACCCCCTTGGCGTGCCCTTCAGTCTCGTGGGCCCCTCGAGGCTCCCCCGACCGACTTCTTTCGCCTATATATTCCCTTATACCCTAAAACCATCGAATAAGAAGATAGATCGGGAGTTCCGCCGCCGCAAGCATCTACAGCCACCAAAAAGCTCTTGGGAGCCTGTTCTGGCACCCTGCCGGAGGGGGAATCCATCACCGGTGGCCATCTTCATCATCCCGACGCTACCCATGACGAGGAGGGAGTAGTTCACCCTCGGGGCTGAGGGTATGTACCAGTAGCTATGTGTTTGATCTCTCTCTCTCACTCTCATGTTCTCTCCATGGCACGATCTTGATGTATCGCGAGCTTTGCTATTATAGTTGGATCTTATGATCTTTCTCCCCCTCTACTCTCTTGTGATGAATTGAGTTTTCCCTTTGAATTTATCTTATTGGATTGAGTCTTTAAGGATTTGAGAACACTTGATGTATGTCTTGTCGTGCTTATCTGTGGTGACAATGGGATATCACGTGCCACTTGATGTATGTTTTGGTGATAAACTTGTGGGTTCCGCCCATGAACCTATGCATAGGGGTTGGCACATGTTTTCGTCTTGACTCTCAGGTAGAAACTTTGGGGCACTCTTTGAAGTACTTTGTGTTGGTTGAATAGATGAATATGAGATTGTGTGATGCATATCGTATAATCATGCCCACGGATACTTGAGGTGACAATGGAGTATCTAGGTGACATTAGGGTTTTGGTTGATTTGTGTCTTAAGGTGTTATTCTAGTACGAACTCTTGAATAGATCGATCCGAAAGAATAACTTTGAGGTGGTTTCGTACCCTCCATAATCTCTTCGTTTGTTCTCCGCTATTAGTGGCTTTGGAGTGACTCTTTGTTGCATGTTGAGGGATTGTTATATGATCTATCTATGTTATTATTGTTGAGAGAACTTGCACTAGTGAAAGTATGAACCCTAGGCCTTGTTTCCTATCATTGCAATACCGTTTACGCTCACTTTTATCATTAGTTACCTTGCTGTTTTTATATTTTCAGATTACAAAAACCAATATCTACCATCCATATTGCACTTGTATCACCATCTCTTCACCGAACTAGTGCACCTATACAATTTACCATTGTATTGGGGGTGTTGGGGACACAAGATACTCTTTGTTATTTGGTTGAAGGGTTGTTTGAGAGAGGCCATCTTCATCCTACGCCTCCTACGGATTGATAAACCTTAGGTCATCCACTTGAGGGAAATTTGCTACTGTCCTACAAACCTGTGCACTTGCAGGCCCAACAACGTCTACAAGAATAAGGTTGTGTCGTAGACATCAAGCTCTTTTCTAGCGATGTTGTCGGGGAGGTGAGTGCTTGAAGGTATATCTTTAGATCTTGCAATCGAATCGTTTTGTTTCTTGTTTTATCACTAGTTTAGTTTATAAAAGAAAACTATAGAAAAAATAGAGTTAATTTTGTCTCATACGCTTCATCTTTTTAATCTCTTTCATGAGTATGATGGAAAGGAAAATTGTGCTCAAGTGCTAGAAGAAGAATGCATTAAAATGCTTGGTACTAAATCTTTGAATGATGAGCATGATTGCAATGTTGTTAGTATGAACTCTTTGAATATCCATAGTACTAATGATGATTGCACTAGTTATGATGAAAATGTCTCTTATAAGCATGTTGATTTTTGTGGAGTAGATTGGGTTTGCAAGTACATGCCAAATAGGGAAAATAGATATTGCAAGAGGCATAAGTATTTAGAAACTAAAGGGTTGCAAGAAAGGCTAGATGTGAGTGCTGAAAAATTAAACTTCATTTGCCGTACTTGTGAACTTTGTAGTGAACGTGGTCATTTACATCTCCGATGCAAATTGTTTCATGATCGAATCGTGTCCAAAAATTGTGATGATTTGATTTCCCTTCCACATTATAATGAACTTAGTTTGCTTTTGGGTTATGAAGAGTTGAAACGTTTAACTAAGCATATTCCAGAATTTAATCTTGAGCATTTCCTTGATATTGATCTAGAAAAGATTTATATGGTTTGTGCGGAGAATTGCATTGAAAATCCTTATATTGCCAATTACCTAAAGAAAAGAAAGAAAATAAAATATGATGAGAATACTAATGAAAGGGAAGAGACTTCCCAATATCCTCATATTATTTCTTATGATGAATCAGGTAACGAGGAGGAGTTTTCTATTCAACCAATCTCGTCAATAAGGAGCTCAAAGAGGAAGGTTGAACCCACACATAATGTGAAGAAGAAAAAGAAAAGAAGGAGCAACAAAGGTAGAAAGGTATCCCTCCCAAATGATGTTGCTCCTACTACTCATTGTGATGATGATAATTGCTATACTATTGGTGCCATCCATATTTTTAATGATGAGAGTGATTATGCTTATGATATGGAAGGGCCCAAGCTTGGGGAAGCTATGTTTGATGAGGATGAAATATTTGAAAATATATTTTCTGAAATTAATGTTTGTCCCAAGCTTGGGGATGCTATGTTTAATGAAGATGATATTTTTAGCCTCCCAAGTTTTGATATGCAAAGTTGTTATGATGATAGCATGCCTCTTACCTATGATGATTATATTGATGAAAGTGGGTTTGGAAGAGTGTCAACTTTAGGAAGTAGTTATTCCACTGTTTTGGAGGATGTTGAATTTTATTGTGATGAATACTAAAGTGGATTTGGAAGAGTGTCAACTTTATTTAGTGATTCCACTATCTTGGGAGAGGTTTCAATCGATTATGTTGAGAATGAAGTTGCTACTTATGATGATTATTGTGATGAAACTTATGCTATAAAAAGTAGTGATGACTATATTTATAAAACTTGTCATGATTTTGATTACCCTTTTTCTGAACATTATTCTTTTAATGTGGAAACAATTTTTAGTGTTCAAGTCTCTTATGATACTCCCACTATTCTGAATGAGAAGGATTTTGCTTATGCTGAGAGTAGTAAATTTTCTATGCTTGTAGATCATGAAAAGAATGCTTTAGGTACTGGTTATATTGTTGAATTCATTCATTATGCTACTGAAAATTATTATGAGGGAGGAATATATGCTTGTAGAAATTGCAATAATGTCAAGTCTCCTCTCTATGTGCTTAAAATTTTGAAGCTATGCTTGTTTCACCTTACTGTGCTAGTTGATTATTGTTCCCATAAGTTGTTTTCTCACTAAATCCCTATGCATAGGAAGTTGGTTAGATTTAAATGTGCTAGTCATATGCTTCACGATGCTCCCGTTATGTTTTAATTCTTATCTTTTACGTGAGCATCATTGTCATCATCATGCCCACACTACTAGAAAAACCCCTACTAATGGCGCACCTAATTTGGCCATTAATGGCGCATCAGTGGTGCGCCATTACTAGCACGCCATTAGTAATTTTTACTAATGGCGCACCACTGGTGCGCCATTAGTATCTGGTATGCTAATGGCGCACCACTGGTGCGCCATTAGTATAGGCCAGGGTGCGCCATTAGTATGCCTTCCAGGGGCCATGTATACCCAGGTGCTTTGGCATACTAATGGCGCACTACAATGGGATGCGCCATTAGTGACCGCGGCATACTAATGGCGCACTGTCCAGTGATGCACCATTAGTATGCTTTGTCATACTAATGGCGCACTGTCATGTGATGCGCCATTAGTATGAATATTAGGTTTTTTTTATTTTTTTATTTTCTGTTTTTTGCACAGGTTACAAAAGGTATAATTTGACAAAATATAGACAACACACATTACTAGTTTAAACTAATGGCGCACTCTGTCATGCATTGTCCGATCGCGATGTCCAACCAAAACCAATCACTCTCACATTTACGGACACAACAGTGACTGCCACCGCTAGGCTGTACTTGAAAAAATCGGATGATCAACATGTGGATTTTCACCCAGACAGATAATTTTAACCCACTGCATCCATCAGAGGACATGGCCAAATTCTGAATTCCTCCACAGGCCTTGACACAGGCCAGCGAGGTCCAGTTCTGAATTTCATGATGTTCTGAATAGAGCTACAGCTTGTATATCATCAGTCAAGCGCATAATCGACACGCCAACAGATTTCTCAGTTGCTAAAACAAGAGGAATTTCCCGCTAAACAACAATAGATATGCGCCGCTTCCAGCGCGGGAGAGGGGATCGGATCCGCGCTAGCCAGCCAGTCAATCATCCCCTACCGTGCAATCTCTAAAATGGTGTTGGCTTTGGCGGCAGATGGACAGAAGGAGGTCGTGTGGGAATTGAATGGTGCTGATGACGATCAGCACTTGCCGCAATAACTTACAAGCTCGATTTCGTCGAGTCACCGGATGTAGCTCCTAACAAATGATGTCGCTCCAATGCTACTTAAGCTGTCAGAACTCTGTATATAATAGGAAAAAGGAAAGCAGTTAGAGGAACGCCGCCTGAAGTGGAGTTATATAGACAGGAAAACCATATTTTCAAACATCAAGCAAGTACCTGGGACTTGGGAGACGGAAACACGTTCCAAAACCGGAGCGTCTCGTCACCAGCACCAGTAACAATTGTCTGTTGATGTCGATATTGACAAGAAAAAAGAACAGTGAGAACAAATTACACTAGACACCTCTAACAGAAGAACAGAACTAAAACAAAATGTCAGGTCCATAGCATATATAGGGATCAAAGAGGGAGTATTTCACCTGTCCATCAGGGGAGATGGCTAAATATAATACTCTGAATGTATGTCCTGTCAACGTGGCAAGCTATACAAATAGAGAGAATGGACACAATTAATAACAAACGAGAGACAGTATGGTATAAATGAGCTACAGTGTAAGCTTGTGGCATACCTTTGACATCGTTGGATACCGCCACACTATTATCTGATTCTGGGAGTATCCGTGTGTGCTAACAAGCTCATTCACATTCTTTGACCACACAAGATTACAGACCTGTTAAGACATTTAGCATAATCAGTACATGTGAAGAGCAGCATGTTTTTAAATCTACCCCTTCCACAATTCTACATAAGCAATCCCATGCCTTCAGAACACATGATATCTGTGCAGGTCTCTAACATGACAACTACAAGAATCAATTTTATCTACAGCTACAAAAACATAGCAATTAAAATGTCCATAGACTGTTTCCAAAAGGAATCCATGATGCCATTTTGATATAAATTTGGTGCTTTCTAGAAGGATGGGACTATAAGGACTTCGGTTGCATTATATTAGAGCTGTATAGGTGATCCAAAACTTCAGTTTTTGTACAACAGAGCTCAGCCAGTCTTGATCTTTTCTGATTTTTGCAGGAAAACTAGTGAATTGGTATGACTGAAGTATTCAGTCAGTAACGGTGCTAAAAGGTTCTGAGAGTTATCCGGCTTAAGAGTAGATATGATTATACTTGAAATTTGGAAGTGCAAATAAGAAATCAATTTAATTCAAAAACACAAACAAGGGCTGCATGTAGCTGATAGATAAACTAGATAGCTAGATTATTACCTGACTCCCTGTATCCATGGAACTCAAGTGTGTATTTGTGGTCGTATTCCAAAATCTTATGCACCTATCTGCAGTTCCACCACCAGATGCAAGAAGGCCGTGTAGATCATGATGAAGGATGTTCTTGTCACGACTGCCAGAAGAAAGCAATGAAGAGTTCCATGCAAGAGCACCTACTCGCATGCGATGGCTTTCCATGGTTCTCATTCTTTTACAGCGTGTTGCATCCCATATCTAAATAAGATAACATCGAAGATGATAATCAGGAATTCAGAATTTAGACACCCTTGGAATGTCAAATTGTTATACCAATACCAAACATCAACAGGATTACTAAGTTTTACCAACCGAAATACTATGGGCTAAAAGTACACATCGATAAAGATGATGTTTACATTAGTTCAGGTTATTTACAAAACTTTATCGTTTCCCTCATCCATTGGTGGTATGTGCGCAGCACTGACTTGACGCATTGGTCATGATTTTTTTAGAAGAAATGGGTATAACCAGGAAGAAATAGTATCATCAACTAAGTAACCCCTGATGAAAGTACCACAATGCAAGGCCTGCTGGTGAGCTGTGGTAGTATTGCAAAATTCTGAAACTCTCACAATCTTACTTTGATGTCGTTTCCACAATGCAAGGCTTACTACTGTATTATTTTGTGTCTGAATTGAAGCTTTCGGCAAAAGTAAATTAAAGTGTCATCCTAAACTTTGACAGATCCTGAACATGTCATTTGATCAATTTCAGATGGGAGCAAGATGAAAACCTGGACGGTGCCTTGGTTAGTCCCTACAGCCAGGTGGGTGCCACGCTGCGCCCAACTCACGGAACAAACGGTGTCGTCCGCCCCCAAATCGCAGAGCTTGGTGACCTGCGGAGTGATAAACTTGTTTATTAGGATCTCTCTCTTCAATTCTCAGAAAAGAAATCGTGCGAGGATGACATTGATACCTTGCTGCTGCATGCATTCCACAGGTAGACGCAATTCCCCAATCCGACCGAGAGGACATTGTGCGAAGACCAATCCACGAGGTTGAGGTAGAAGTCGTCCTGCAATGCGGGTGCATCCAGCACCTGGCAGAAGCAGCAGGTAGGAGAATCACATTCCCGTGAGATTCTCTCTTTGTACAGGAAAATCATGAGGAAAGATGGAATCTTTGGCGACGAAAGAAGAAGATAAAGAGGAATTCCCCACACCAAGAAAGCAAATCAAGAAGAAACCATGAAATTGGAAGTAATCGACCAACCTTGTAGGGCGACCTGGGGATCTTCCTGGGGCCAGAGCCCTTGGGGGTGAAGATGCCAGGGAAGAGCAGGTCCTGGTCGTCCCCGCCGGCGAAGAGCGCCCGCTTGGCATTCCTCGGCACCTCGGCCTTGAAGCGGAATATGTTGCCGCCGGCGGGGGAGCCGACGGGGGAGGCCGCAGAGGAGGAGGAGGCCCCGGCGGAGGAGGCGAGGCGGTCGGGCGTGTCGGGCCCGAAGAGCGCCGCGCGGAGGAGCGCGCAGTAGGGTGAGGGGGGAGTGGCAGATCCGGAGGCGGAGGAGGAGGGGGCCGGGGCGAGGTCCAAGAGCGCGAGGTTGGATCCAGTGCGGCTGGGGATGAAGCGGTCACTGTAGATGGCACACCGCGTGTGAGTGCGCCATTAGTATTTTTGCAAAAAAGGAATAAAAAAATAATAAAAAAAATAACATTAGTGGCGCACTTTCTGGCTGGTGCGCCATTACTAGTTACAACTAGTAATGGCGCACTTACTATGGATGCTCCATTAGTATGTTTGGACAGGCGCACTAGTTCAAAAAAAAATTTGATACTAATGGCGCACCGTGGACATGGTGCACCATTAGTAGTTTCAACTCTAATGGCGCATCAGAAGGTGGTGCGCCATTAGTATATACTAATGGCGCACCACCTGTCTGGTGCGCCATTAGTGTCAGTCCCATCTATAGCCCTTTTTCTAGTAGTGCCAGGTAGAAAGGCATTAAAGAAAAGCGCTTGTTGGGAGATAACCCAATATCTATCCTTACTGTTTTTGTGTGTTCACATGATTATGCTACTGTATTAATCATGTTTTATAGCTTTTGTTTCAATAAAGTGTCAAGTAAGACCTTTAGGATAGCTTACGGTGATAGTTGTGTTGATCCTGCTGAAAATCAGAAACTTTTTCACCCAGTAAATTAGTTTTGTTGATTCATAGATAAGTGCTTCTGATCTGATTCTTTTTGCTATGGATTGGTACACAAATGTATTAGGACTTCCTAATTTGGTAGGATTTTAGGAGTTCCATAGGTATACGTTTGATAGAGATTACTACAGACTGTTCTATTTTTGACAGATTCTATTTTTCGTGTGTTGTTTGCTTATTTTGATGCATCTATGGGTAGTATTAAGTGGTATGAAACCATAGAGAAGTTGGAATACATTATATTAAACCAATATTAATTTGGAATGAGTTCATTAAAGCACCTAAGTGGTGGTTTTATTTTTACTAACGGAGCTTATGAGTTTTCTGTTGAGTTTTGTGTTGTGGAGTTTTCAAGTTTTGGGTAAAGATTCGATGGACTATGGAATAAGGAGTGGCAATGGCCTAAGCTTGGAGATGCCCAAGGTACCCCAAGGTAATATTCAAGGACAACCAAGAGCCTAAGCTTGGGGATGCCCCAGATGGCATCCCCTCTTTCGTCTTCGTTCATCCGTAACTTTACTTGGAGCTATATTTTTATTCACCACATGATATGTGTTTTGCTTGAAGCGTCATTTTCTTTTGTTAGTATTTTCTTTCTTTTATTTAGAATAATGTTTTGCATCTTTATTTTCAATAAAAATGTCAAGGATAGACCTTACCATGCTTATTTTGCTAGTATACATGTTGCTGTTTGAAAACAGAAAGTTTACCGCTGTTGCAAAAATTCCCTAGAAAAGTAAGAGCATGGTATAATGTTGAAACTTTTTGCATAATGAGATAATATAAACCTTCTACAGCGTAGTAGTTTTCTCATAATTTTGGGAGTTAGGGAAGTATTGATAATCTTGCATTCTTTACAGACTGTACTGTTTTGGCAGATTGCTGTTATGTTTGCATTGTTTGCATATGTTTGGTTGTTTAATGATTCTATTTGAGGATAGGAGTATTAAATATGCAGAGGCATTTAGTATGCAATGTTGAATAATAATTTTTTTGATTTTTATAGTATAAAATGATAAGGTTTCGCATTGGTTTATACTAACCTATCTCACGAGTTCTTGTTGAGTTTGGTGTAGATGAAGCTTTTGATAAAAAGAGAAACCATGATATGAGAGGAATTAAGGAGACACAAAAGTTCAAGCTTGGGGATGCCCAAGGCACCCCAAGATAATATTTCAAGAAGTCTCAAGCATCTAAGCTTGGGGATTCCCCGGTAGGCATCCCACCTTTCTTCTTCAACAACTATCGGTTAGTATCGGTTCAACCTAAGTTTTTGTTTCTTCACACGAGTTGTGCTATCCTTGCAATGTCATTTTCTTTTGTTTTGCTTGCTGTTTGAATACAATACAAAGATCTGAAATTATTAAATGAGAGAGAGTCTTCACATAGTTACATAATTATTTAGCTACTCATTAATCTTCACTTATATGTTTTTGGAGTAGTTTGTCATTTACTCGTGTGCTTCACTTATATCCTATGAGTAAATGGTTGAATGAGTTGAATGTCATAAATATGAAATTATATATGTTTCATTTGCTTGTCCCATGGGGAGTAATGACTTCACATCTAAGAAGTAGAGGTTGTAAATTTATTGAAGGTTAGCAAGCATTGTATTGGTCATTTGAACAATTCATGAAAGAATATTGAAGGATGGGAGATTTCACATATAAATATACTATCCTAGACATCTTTTATAATTGTGAGCACTCATTAAGTATGACATGCTAAAGAGTTGATGTTGGACAAGGAAGACAACGTAATGGGTTATGTTTTCTCACATCTCTGTTAAAGTATATTGTCATGGATCATTCAAACATGTTGAGTTTGCCTTTCCCCCTCATGCTAGCCAAAATTCCTTGCAGCAAGTAGAGATACTACTTGTGCTTCCAAATATCCTTAAACCCAGTTTTGCCATGAGAGTCCACCATACCTACCTATGGATTGAGTAAGATCCTTCAAGTAAGTTGTCATCGGTGCAAGCAATAAAAATTGCTCTCTAAATATGTATGATCTATTAGTGTGAAGAAAATAAGATTTATACGATCTTGTTATGGAAGCAATAAAAGCAACAGACTGCATAATAAAGGTCTATATACAAGTGATAATAAAAAGTGACGTTCTTTCGCATTAAGATTTTGTGCATCCAACCCTAAAAGCGCATGACAACCTCTGCTTCCCTCTGCGAAGGGCCTATCTTTGACTTTATGTCTTTTACTTTATGCAAGAGTCAAGGTGATCTTCACCTTTCCCTTTTTCATTTTATCCTTTGGCAAGCACCTCGTGTTGGGAAGCTCCTGATATATATATATATATATATATATATATCCAATTGGATGTAAGTTAGCATGAACTATTATTGATGACATCACCCAAAGGTGAATACGTTGGGAGGCAACACTATAAGCCCCTATCTTTCTCAGTGTCCGATTGAAACTCCATAACCATTAGTATTGCGTGAGTGTTAGCAATTGTAGAAGACTATATGATAGTTGAGTATTGGAGTTTGCCATTCCTGAAAATAAGATGAATTGCAATTGTTTGATGACTAAGAATGAAGTTTTCTAGTTTTCAAGAAAGTTTATGGTCTATGCTTTGACATGTGAATTGCTTGTTACTTTATCGTGAGAAGTTTTATGAGATGAACTACTGTTATGACATATTATCATGCTAGAAAAGGTGATTGAAATTATCATTGATTAAAATTGTGCACCTTCTAGCATTCACACTTCATAAATTCATTCTTTTATCATTTACCTACTCGAGGACGAGCAGGAATTAAGCTTAGGGATGCTGATACGTCTCCAACGTATCTATAATTTATGAAGCATTCATGCTATTTTATTATCTGTTTTGAATGATTATGGGCTTTATTATACACTTTTATATTACTTTTGGGACTAACCTATTAACCAGAGGCCCATCCCATATTGCTGTTTTATTGCCTATTTCAGTATTTCGAAGAAAAGGAATATCAAATGGAGTCCAAACGAAATGAAACCTTCGGCAACGTGATTTTTGGAACGAACGTGACCCAGGAAACTTGGAGTGCAAGCCAGGGGAGCATCGAGGAAGCCACGAGATAGGGGGCGCGCCCACCCCCTGGGTGCGCCCTCCACTCTCGTGGGCCCCTCTAGGCTCCCCCGACCGACTTCTTTCGCCTATATATTCCCTTATACCCTAAAACCATCGAATAAGAAGATAGATCGGGAGTTCCGCCGCCTTAAGCCTCTGTAGCCACCAAAAACCTCTCTAGAGCCTGTTCCGGCACCCTGCCGGAGGGGGAATCCATCACCGGTGGCCATCTTCATCTTCCCGGCGCTATCCATGACGAGGAGGGAGTAGTTCACCCACGGGCCTGAGGGTATGTACCAGTAGCTATGTGGTTGATCTCTCTCTCTCGTGTTCTCTCTATGGCACGATCTTGATGTATCGCGAGCTTTGCTATTATAGTTGGATCTTATCATGTTTCTCCCCCTCTACTCTCTTGTGATGAATTGAGTTTTCCCTTTGAAGTTATCTTATTGGATTGAGTCTTTAAGGATTTGAGAACACTTGATGTATGTCTTGCCGTGCTTATCTGTGGTGACAATGGGATATCACGTGCCACTTGATGTATGTTTTGGTGATCAACTTGCGGGTTCCGCCCATGAACCTATGCATAGGGGTTGGCACACGTTTTCATCTTGACTCTCCGGTAGAAACTTTGGGGCACTCTTTGAAGTACTTTGTGTTGGTTGAATAGATGAATCTGAGATAGTGTGATGCATATCATATAATCTTGCCCACGGATACTTGAGGTGACAATGGAGTATCAAGGTGACATTAGGGTTTTGGTTGATTTGTGTCTTAAGGTGTTATTCTAGTACGAACTCTTCAATAGATCGATCCTAAAGAATAACTTTGAGGTAGTTTCGTACCCTACCATAATCTCTTCGTTTGTTCTCCGCTATTAGTGGCTTTGGAGTGACTCTTTGTTGCATGTTGAGGGATTGTTATATGATCTATCTATGTTATTATTGTTGAGAGAACTTGCACTGGTGCAAGTATGAACCCTAGGCCTTGTTTCCTATCATTGCAATACCGTTTACGCTCACTTTTATCATTAGTTACCTTGCTGTTTTTATATTTTAAGATTACAAAAACCTATATCTACCATCCATATTGCACTTGTATCACCATCTCTTCGCCGAACTAGTGCACCTATACAATTTACCATTGTATTGGGTGTGTTGGGGACACAAGAGATTCTTTGTTATTTGGTTGCAGGGTTGTTTGAGAGAGACCATCTTCATCCTATGCCTCCCACGGATTGATAAACCTTAGGTCATCTACTTGAGGGAAATTTGCTACTGTCCTACAAACCTGTGCACTTGTAGGCCCAACAACGTCTACAAGAAGAAGGTTGTGTAGTAGACATCAAGCTCTTTTCTGGCGCCGTTGTCGGGGGGGGTGAGTGCTTGAAGGTATATCTTTAGATCTTGCAATCAAATCTTTTTGTTTCTTGTTTATCACTAGTTTAGTTTATAAAAGAAAACTACCGAAAAAATGGAGTTGAGTTTGTCTCATACGCTTCATCTTTTTAATCTCTTTTGTGAGTATGATGGAAAGGAAAATTGTGCTCATGTGCTAGAAGAAGAATGCATTAAAATGCTTGGTACTAAATCTTTGATTGATGAGCATGATTGCAATGTTGTTAGTATGAACTCTTTGAATATCCATAGTACTAATGATGATTGCACTAGTTATGATGAAAATGTCTCTTATAAGCATGTTGATTTTTGTGGAGTAGATTGGGTTTGCAAGTACACGCCAAATAGGGAAAATAGATATTGCAAGAGGCATAAGTATTTAGAAACTAAAGGGTTGCAAGAAAGGCTAGACGTGAGTGCTGAAAATTTAAATTTCCTTTGCCATACTTGTGAACTTTGCAATGAATGTGGTCATTTACATCTCCGATGCAAATTGTTTTATGATCGAATCGTTTCCAAAATTTGTGATGATTTGATTTCCCTTGCACATTATAATGAAATTAGTTTGCTTTTGGGTTATGAAGAGTTGAAACGTTTAACTAAGCATATTCCAGAATTTAATCTTGAGCATTTCCTTGATATTGATCTAGAAAAGATTTATATGTTTTGTGCGGAGAATTGCATTGAAAATCCTTATATTTCCAATTACCTAAAAAAAGAAAGAAAATAGAAGATGATGAGAATACTAATGTAAGGGAAGAGACTTCCCAATGTCCTCATATTATTTCTTGTGATGAATCAGGTAACGAGGAGGAGTTTTCTATTCAACCAATCTCGTCAATAAGGAGCTCAAAGAGGAAGGTTGAACCCACACATAATGTGAAGAAGAAAAAGAAAAGAAGGAGCATCAAAGGTAGAAATGTATCCCTCCCAAATGTTGTTGCTCCTACTACTCATTGTGATGATGATAATTGTTATACTATTTGTGCTATCAATATTTTTAATGATGAGAGTGATTATGCTTATGATATCAAAGGGCCCAAGCTTGGGGAAGCTATGTTTGATGAGGATGAAATATTTGAGAATATATTTGCTGAAATTAATGTTTGTCCCAAGCTTGGGGATGCTATGTTTAATGAAGATGATATTTTTAGCCTCCCAAGTTTTGATATGCAAAGTTGTTATGATGATAGCTTGCCTCTTATCTATGATGATTATATTGATGAAAGTGGGTTTGGAAGAGTGTAAACTTTAGGAAGTAGTTATCCCACTATTTTGGAGGATGTTGAATTTTATTGTGATGAATACGAAAGTGGATTTGGAAGAGTGTCAACTTTATTTAGTGAGTCCAGTATCTTGGGAGAGGTTTCAATCGATTATGATGAGAACGAAGTTGCTACTTATGATGATTATTGTGATGAAACTTATGCTATAAAAAGTAGTGATGACTATATTTATAAAACTTGTCATGATTTTGATTACCCCTTTTCTGAACATTACTCTTTTAATGTGGAAACAATTTTTAGTGTTCAAGTCTCTTATGATACTCCCACTATTCCGAATGAGAAGGATTTTGCTTATGTGGAGAGTAGTAAATTTTATTTGCTTGTAGATCATGAAAAGAATGCTTTAGGTGCTGGTTATATTGTTGAATTCATTCATCATGCTACAGAAAATTATTATGAGGGAGGAACATATACTTGTAGGAATTGCAATAATGTTAAGTCTCCTCTCTATGTGCTTAAAATTTTGAAGCTATGCTTGTTTCACCTTCCTGTGCTAGTTGATTATTGTTCCCATAAGTTGTTTTCTCACGAAATCCCTATGCATAGGAAGTTGGTTAGAGTTAAATGTGCTAGTCATATGCTTCACGATGCTCCCGTTATGTTTCAATTCTTATCTTTTACGTGAGCATCATTGTCATCATCATGCCTAGCTAGAAAGGCATTAAAGAAAAGCGCTTGTTGGGAGACAACCCAATATCTATCCTTACTGTTTTTGTGTGTTCACATGATTATGCTACTGTAGTAATCATGTTTTATAGCTTTTGTTTCAATGAAGTGCCAAGTAAGACCTTTAGGATAGCTTACGGTGATAGTTGTGTTGATCCTGCTGAAAATCAGAAACTTTTCCACCCAGTAAATTAGTTTTGTTGATTCACAGAAACGTGCTTATGATCTTATTATTTTTGCTCTGGAATGGTACACAAATTTCTTAGGACTTCCTACTTTGGTAGGATTTTTGGAGTTCCAGAGTTATACGTTTGATACAGATTACTACAGACTGTTCTATTTTTGGCAGATTCTTTTTTTCGTGTGTTGTTTGCTTATTTTGATGCATCTATGGGTAGTATTAAGTGGTATGAACCATAGAGAAGTTGGAATACAGTAGATATTACACCAATATTAATTTAGAATGAGTTCATTACAGCACCTAAGTGGTGGTTTTATTTTTACTAACGGAGCTTACGAGTTTTCTGTTGAGTTTTGTGTTGTGGAGTTTTCAAGTTTTGGGTAAAGATTCGATGGACTATGGAATAAGGAGTGTCAAGAGCCTAAACTTGGGGATGCCCAAGGCACCCGAAGGTAATATTCAAGGACAGCCAAGAGCCTAAGCTGGGGGATGCCCCAGATGGCATCCCCTCTTTCGTCTTTGTTCATCTATAACTTTACTTGGAGCTATATTTTTATTCACCACATGATATGTGTTTTGCTTGGAGCGTCATTTTCTTTTGTTAGTATTTGCTTTCTGTTATTTAGAATAATATTTTGCGCCTTTATTTTTAATAAAAATGTCAAGGATAGCCTTTACCATGCTTATTTTGCTAGTATACATGTTGCTGTTTGAAAACAGAAAATTTACCGCTGTTGCAAAAATTCCCTAGAAAAGTCAGAGAATGG
This sequence comes from Triticum aestivum, assembly GCF_018294505.1. Taxonomy (NCBI): domain Eukaryota; kingdom Viridiplantae; phylum Streptophyta; class Magnoliopsida; order Poales; family Poaceae; genus Triticum; species Triticum aestivum. The sequence continues at coordinate 456,377,071 of NC_057810.1, read as the reverse complement.
TATAATGTTGAAACTTTTTGCATAATTAGCTATGATAAATCTTCTACAGCTTAATATTTTTCTCATAATTTTTGGAGTTAGGTAAGTATTGATAATCTTGCATTCTTTACAGACTGTACTGTTTTGGCAGATTGCTGTTATGTTTGCATTGTTTGCATATGTCTGCTTGTTTAATGATTCTATTTGAGGATAGGAGTATTAAATATGCATAGGCATTTAGTATGCAATGTTGAATAATAATTTTAGTGATTTGTTACAGTAGAAAATGATAAGGTTTTGCATTGGTTTATACTAACCTATCTCACGAGTTCTTGTTGAGTTTGGTGTGGATGAAGCTTTTGATAAAAAGAGAAACCATGATATGAGAGGAATTAAGAAGACACAAAAGTTCAAGCTTGGGGATGCCCAAGGCACCCCAAGATAATATTTCAAGAAGTCTCAAGCATCTAAGCTTGGGGATGCCCCGGTAGGCATCCCACCTTTCTTCTTCAACAACTATCGGTTAGTATCGGTTGAACCTAAGTTTTTTCTTCTTCACATGAGTTGTGCTATCCTTGCAATGTCATTTTATTTTGTTTTGCTTGCTGTTTGAATACAATACCAAGATCTGAAATTACTAAATGAGAGAGAGTCTTCACATAGTTACATAATTATTTACCTACTCATTGATCTTCACTTATATCTTTTTGTAGTTTGTCATTTACTCATGTGCTTCACTTATATCCTATGAGTAAATGGTTGAATGAGTTGAATGTCATAAATATGAAATTATATATGTTTCATTTGCTTATCCCATGGGGAGTAATGAATTCACATCTAAGAAGTAGAGGTTGTAAATTTATTGAAGGTTAGCAAGCATTGTATTGGTCATTTGAACAATTCATGAAAGAATATTGAAGGAAGAGAGATTTCACATATAAATATACTATCCTAGACATCTTTTATAATTGTGAGCACTCATTAAGTATGACATGCTAAAGAGTTGATGTTGGACAAGGAAGACAACGTAATGGGTTATGTTTTCTCACATCTCAGTTAAAGTATATTGTCATGGATCATTCAAACATGCTGAGCTTGCCTTTCCCCCTCATGCTAGCCAAAATTCCTTGCACCAAGTAGAGATACTAGTTGTGCTTTCAAATATCCTTAAACCCAGTTTTGCCATGAGAGTCCACCATACCAACCTATGGATTGAGTAAGATCCTTCAAGTAAGTTGTCATCGGTGCAAGCAATAAAAACTGCTCTCTAAATATGTATGATCTATTAGTGTGAAGAAACTAAGCTTTATACGATCTTGTTATGGAAGCAATAAAAGTGACGGACTGCATAATAAAGGTCCATATACAAGTGGCAATATAAAGTGACGTTCTTTTGCATTAAGATTTTGTGCATCCAACCCTAAAAGCGCATGACAACCTCTGCTTCCCTCTGCGAAGGTCCTATCTTTTACTTTATGTCTTTTACTTTATGCAAGAGTCAAGGTGATCTTCACCTTTTCCTTTTTCATTTTATCCTTTGGCAAGCACCTCGTGTTGGGAAGATCCTGATATATATATATCCAATTGGATGTAAGTTAGCATTGTTGACATCACCCAAAGGTGAATACGTTGGGAGGCAACACTATAAGCCCCTATCTTTCTTAGTGTCCGATTGAAACTCCATAACCATTAGTATTGCGTGAGTGTTAGCAATTGTAGAAGACTATATGATAGTTGAGTATGTGGAGTTTGCTATTCCTGAAAATAAGATGAATTGCAATTGTTTGATGACTAAGAATGAAGTTTGCTAGTTTTCAAGAAAGTTTATGGTCTATGCTTTGACATGTGAATTGCTTGTTACTTTATCGTGAGAAGTTTTATGAGATGAACTACTGTTATGACATATTATCATGCTAGAAAAGGTGATTGAAATTATCATTGATCAAACTTGTGCACCTTCTAGCATTCACACTTCATAAATTCTTTCTTTTATCATTTACCTACTCGAGGACGAGCAGGAATTAAGCTTGGGGATGCTGATACGTCTCCAACGTAACTATAATTTATGAAGCATTCATGCTATTTTATTATCTGTTTTGAATGATTATGGGCTTTATTGTACACTTTTATATTACTTTTGGGACTAACCTATTAACCGGAGGCCCAGCCCATATTGTTGTTTTATTGCCTGTTTCAGTATTTCGAAGAAAAGGAATATCAAACAGAGTCCAAACGGAATGAAACCTTTGGCAACGTGATTTTTGGAACGAACGTGACCCAGGAAACTTGGAGTGCAAGCCAAGGGAGCATCAAGGAAGCCACGAGATAGGGGGGCGCGCCCACCCCCCTGGGCGCGCCCTCCACTCTCGTGGGCCCCTCGAGGCTCCCCCGACCGACTTCTTTCGCCTATATATTCCCTTATACCCTAAAAGCATCGAATAAGAAGATAGATCGGGAGTTCCGCCGCCTTAAGCCTCTGTAGCCACCAAAAACCTCTCTAGAGCCTGTTCCGGCACCCTGCCGGAGGGGGAATCCATCACCGGTGGCCATCTTCATCTTCCCGGCGCTATCCATGACGAGGAGGGAGTAGTTCACCCACGAGCCTGAGGGTATGTACCAGTAGCTATGTGGTTGATCTCTCTCTCTCGTATTCTCTCTATGGCACGATCTTGATGTATCGCGAGCTTTGCTATTATAGTTGGATCTTATCATGTTTCTCCCCCTCTACTCTCTTGTGATGAATTGAGTTTTCCCTTTGAAGTTATCTTATTGGATTGAGTCTTTAAGGATTTGAGAACACTTGATGTATGTCTTGCCGTGCTTATCTGTGGTGACAATGGGATATCACGTGCCACTTGATGTATGTTTTGGTGATCAACTTGCGGGTTCCGCCCATGAACCTATGCATAGGGGTTGGCACACTTTTCGTCTTGACTCTCCGATAGAAACTTTGGAGCACTCTTTGAAGTACTTTGTGTTGGTTGAATAGATGAATCTGAGATTGTGTGATACATATCATATAATCATGCCCACGGATACTTGAGGTGACTATGGAGTATCTAGGTGACATTAGGGTTTTGGTTAATTTGTGTCTTAAGGTGTTATTCTAGTATGAACTCTTGAATAGATCGATTCGAAAGAATTACTTTGAGGTGGTTTCGTACCCTACCATAATCTCTTCATTTGTTCTCCGCTATTAGTGGCTTTGGAGTGACTCTTTGTTGCATGTTGAGGGATTGTTATATGATCTATCTATGTTATTATTGTTGAGAGAACTTGCACTAGTGAAAGTATGAACCCTAGGCCTTGTTTCCTATCATTGCAATACCATTTACGCTCACTTTTATCATTAGTTACCTTGCTGTTTTTATATTTTAAGATTACAAAAACCTATATCTACCATCCATATTGCACTTGTATCACCATCTCTTCGCCGAACTAGTGCACCTATACAATTTACCATTGTATTGAGTGTGTTGGGGACACAAGAGACTCTTTGTTATTTGGTTGCAGGGTTGTTTGAGAGAGACCATCTTCATCCTACGCCTACCACGGATTGATAAACCTTAGGTCATCCACTTGAGGGAAATTTGCTACTGTCCTACAAACATGTGCACTTGCAGGCCTAACAACGTCTACAAGAAGAAGGTTGTGTAGTAGACATCAATAGACCCGACGAGAAAACGGCGAACGAAAAAGAGGGCGAATAAAACGAATTTTTTTTGTGAAGTGGGGAGAGGAAAACGAGAGGCAAATGGCAAATAATGTAAATTACAAGGAGATGATATTTGTGATTAGGAACCTGGTAGATGTTGATGATGTCTCCCCGGCAACGGCGCCAGAAATTCCTTTTGATGTCTGCTAGACTACGTCGGTATTTCCCCAAAGAGGAAGTGATGATGCAGCACATCGACGGTAGGTATTTCCCTAAGTGATGAAACAAAGGTTATCAAACCAGTAGGAGAACCAAGCAACACTACATAAACATCACCTGCACACAAATAACAAATACTCGCAACCCGACGTGTTAAAGGGGTTGTCAATCCCTTTCGCGTAACGGCGCTAGAAATTGGCAAATGGACGGGTAAAGTTGTAATAGATTGGATAATTGGAACGCAAATAAAATAAAGTGCAACAAGGTATTTTTATATTTTTGGTTTAATAGATCTAAAAATAAAATCAAAGGAAAATAGATCGCAAAGGCAAATATAGTAAAGAAGAGACCCGGGGGCCGTAGGTTTCACAAGTAGCTTCTCTCGAGAAAAATAGCAAACGATGGGTATACGAATTACTGTTGGGCAATTGATAGAACTTCAAATAATCATGACGATATCCAGGAAATGGTCGTTATATAGGCATCACGTCCAAGATTAGTAGACCGACTTCTGCCTGCATCTACTACTATTACTCCACACATTGACCGCTATCCAGCATGCATCTAGTGTATTAAGTTCATGGAGAAATGGAGTAATGCAATAAAAACAATGACATGATGTAGACAAGATCTATTTATGTAGAAATAGACCCCATCTTTTTATCCTTAATAGCAACGATACATACGTGTCGGTTCCCTTTCTGTCAGTGGGATCAAGCACCGTAAGATCAAACCCATCACAAAGCACCTCTTCCCATTGCAAGATAAATAGATCAAGTTGGCCAAATAAAACCCAAGTATCAGATAAGAAATACGAGGCTATAAGCAATCATGCATATAAGAGATCAAAGAATACTCAAATAACTTTCATGGATAAAAGGATAGATCTGATCATAAGCTCAAAGTTTATCCGATCCCAACAAACACACCGCAAAAAGAGTTACATCATATGGATCTCCAAAAGAACATTGTATTGAGAATCAAACGAGAGAGAGGAAGCCATCTAGCTACTAACTATGGACCCGTAGGTTGATATCTGCTAGAACTACATCGGTATTTCCCAAAAGAGGAAGGGATGCCGCAGTATAGCGACGGTAGGTATTTCCCTCAGTGATGAGACCAAGGTTATCGAACCAGTAGGAGAACCTCCTCACACCACGTAATCAACACCTACACACAAATAACAAATACTCACAACCGACGTGTTAAAGGGGTTGTCAATCCCTTTCGGGTACGGCGCCTCAAGATAGGCAAATAACATGAGGTAAAAGTGGTAGATAGGATAAATAGATCGCAGAACAAATAAATTGCAGCAAGATATTTTTGTATTTTTGGTTTAATAGATCTGAAAATAAATGCAAGAGAAAATAGATCGCAAAGGCAAATATGATGAAGAGAGATCCGGGGGCCGTAGGTTTCACTAGTGGCTTCTCTCGAGAAAAATAGCAAACGATGGGAAAACAATTAATGTTGTGCAATTGATTGAGCTTCAAATAATCATGACGATATCCAGGCAATGATCATTATATAGGCATCACATCCAATATTAGTAGACCGACTCCTGCCTGCATCTACTACTATTACTCCACACATCGACTGCTATCCAGCATTCATCTAGTGTATTAAGTTCATGAGAAAACGGAGTAATGCAATAAGAATGATGACATGATGTAGACGAGATCCGTTTATCTATTGCGGTAGATATGGATCTCATCTTGTTATCCTTAGTAGCAACGATACATACGTGCCGGTTCCCCTTCTGTCACTGGGATCAAGCACCATAAGATCGAACCCACTACAAAGCACCTCCTCCCATTGCAAGATAAATAGATCAAGTTGGCCAAACAAAACCCGAATATTGGAGAATAAATACGAGGCTATAAGCAATCATGCATATAAGAGATCAAAGAAGACTCAAATAATTTTCATGGATCAAAACATAGATCTGATCATAAACTCAAAGTTCATCAGATCCCAACAAACACACCGCCAAAGGACTTACATCATATGGATCTCCAAGAGACTATTGTATTGATAATCAAGAGAGAGATAGAGGAAGCCATCTAGATACTAACTACGGACCCGTAGGTTTACAAAGAACCACTCAAGCATCATGGGAGAGGCACCAATGGAAGTGGTGAACCCCTCCATGACGGTGTCTAGATTGGATCTGGTGGTTCTGGACTCTGCAGCAGCTAGATCAATATTTCGTCGACTCCCCTAGGGTTTCTGGAATATTTGGGTATTTATAGAGCAAAGTTGCGATTCGTGGGGCACCCGAGGTGGGCAGCACCCACCTGGGCGCGCCTGGGCCTCCTGACGTGCCCTGGTGGGTGCTTCTCCCCTCGAGAAGCCCCTCAGGTGCTTCCTTGGCCTAGTGGCTTTCTTCTAGCCCAAAAACATCCTCCAGGAGTTTCATTCCGTTCGGAATCCATTTGATATTGATTTCCTGCAATGTAAAAAACATGTGGAAAATAGCAACTGGCACTGGGCACTATGTCAACAGGTTAGTACCAAAAAATGATATAATATGATTATAAAATGATTGTAAAACATCCAAGAATGATAATATAATAGCATGGAACAAGCATCCCCAAGAATGATTGTAAAACATCCAAGAATGATAATATAATATGATTATAAAATGATTGTAAAACATCAAAAATTATAGATACGTTGGAGACATATCAGCATCCCCAAGCTTAATTCCTGCTCGTCCTCGAGTAGGTAAATGATAAAAACTAAATTTTTGATGTGGAATGTTGCCTAACATGTTCATCACATTCTTTTCTTTTTAGCATGGACTTATTGACTATGCCATGGACCTAGGGTAGAGTCATTGGCCTGACCTATATGCCCTACCAAAGGTCACTACCCTAGAATCAAGGACATTCAAAGTATAACAAGAGATACCGACTGAAGTAACCATGGAGTGCAATCCACTCGACCAATTACCTCACTCGGATACCCCCAATTCTCGACCAAGATGAAATCACTCGACCATACAAGAAACCAATCAGAGTACAAAAGACCTAGAGTCACTCAGGATGGCAACGGTCAGGCGTTCACTCCGTAGTCTTAAAGATCATTAATAGCTCTTTATAGCTGGCGTTACCAGTAACGCCCTATCTTAACGTACATTGAACCCTGTAACGGGGGATGGTTGGGATCCTAGCGCACTCTATATAAGCCACCCTCCTCCTCTAGCACAAGGGTTCGCACCCCTGCAACACACACACCATATTCCAGTCGACTGCCTTAGGGCACCGATACGTAGGGCTTTTACCTCCTCCGAGAGGGGCCTAAACTCGTAAACTCGTGTGTACAACCTCGCCGTAACTAGGGCCTTGCCTCCTCATACGTACCCCCTACTCTTACTGTCAGACTTAGTACCACGACAGTTGGCGCCCACCGTGGGGCAAAGCGTCTTGGCAACTTCCGGCGATGCTGCATTTTTTCCGATCTCCATCAACATGGTTTGGTCGTGCGACGCGAGCTCCGACTCTGCGCGCTCACTTTCATTGCCAACGACTCAGACTGGCTTCAAGAAGCCCCCCTCGATGTTGAGGCTCTTCCGATCTACGGGGCATCGCACTTCCGCGTGAGTGCTTGTGGAGTCCTTCTGCGGTAGCTATTGACCCTGTATCGGGTAGCTCCCACGTCATCCACACACTCCGCTGGATGCCGCCGCAAGCGATCCGGTCGGTCGCGGCTCCAGTAGTGGGTAAAGCATGCGGTGGTCGGCCAGTCGTCCACCCCACAAGTCACGGCGATCGAACCCGATGAATTTCTCTACGGACCATTCGAATCGTCGACTGGCTAAATAGACACTCTTTTTGATCACGGGAGCAGTGACCCCGCGGTAGAAGTTCTCATGGTCGACTCTTGTCGCAGCCCACCCGGGTTTCACCGCAACAGTGGCGACGGCGATGGTGGTGACCCGTCGTATGATCATGATGAGTACAAGCCCCAACCTCTCAAAATTCACAGCAGAGGAAAGAGTTGCACCGCCGCAACATGGAGGCACTCCGGACCCCTATCATGGGGGAGACTGCTAAGGCTCGGGCCTTGGAGGCTGCGCGCCTGGCCCCGTTGGTCGGGCGCGCCCAGCTATAGAACCTCCAACATTCTCTCTACGAACGCGCCAGTCGACTGATTCCCGAATCCAGTCGATGACAACAACAATTGTTTCCACCTGAAGCCCAGATATACCGCACTTCGATCCAGAATCTTACAGCTGCTGCACGTATAGCCGAATCTATTCAGTCGTCCCGTTCAAAGGCTGGAAGAGGCTTGGAGCATATCCGGGCTTTGCTTCGGGCGGCAGGAGAGCAAAACTCAGCCGTTTCTCAGTCACACAACAGGATCCACAGTAGGTCAGTGAGGGCAGACACAGTTCAGTTGACACACAGTCCCAGGTCGCCTTTGCGATGTGAAGATCATGACCACCATCGGGATCGGCACCCGGGAAGAGCCCACCGAGAATTTGATCGTGAGTATGCCCGTGACAACCACCATCAAGTGCCTTCGTCGCCTTAGAGGGGCGGGTCATATGCGCCCCGGCGGTATGACGACAGGCGCCCGTATAGTAATGACTGCAGAGTTCCAGTCGACCCAAGAGAGCCTGGGTTCGATGCAAGATCAGTCCTTGTGCAAGGTTTGGTCGACAGGAATAGAGACACAGAAGGGTTGGATAGAGATCGACCCAGTGAAGCAGAGTGCATGTTTCCGGCCCTGGGTGCTTTGAAAGAGCCATCCGAGCCGCTGAGAGCCCTCACAACTTCAGGTTGGCGATGGGCGTAAGTAAGTTCACCGGAGAGTCAAGGAAAGCCTGACACTTGGTTGGAGGATTACCTAGTGGTAGTGCACATTGGTGGTGGCAACGATGAGGTGGCCACAAAACACCTCCCTTCGATGCTTGAGGGTTCTGCCAGAGCTTGTTGAATCAGTTGGCCCCTGGGAGCATTTTCAACTGGGAAGAGTTAGCCCGAGTGTTTACCAAAACATTCAAGGGCACCTGCAAGCGACCTGCTAGTTTGGTAGAATTGCAGCATTGTGTTCAGAAGCAGAATGAGACTTTGAGAGACTATATCCAGAGGTGGACTACCCTTCATCATACAGTGGAGAATGTATCATAGCATCAAGTAGTTTGTGCCTTTAAAGAAGGTGTTCACTACAGAGAGCTCAATCTGAAGTTCGGTCGGACCAGAGACATGTCTCTGACTCGGATGATGGAGATTGCCACTCGGTATGCTAACGGCGAAGAAGAAGACCAACTTCTGAGAGACAAGAACAAATCAGTCGCCCAGGATACCGAAGGAGGGAACTCCAGTCGGAAGCAGAAATGCAAAGCCGGAGCCACATGTCCTGCTGAGGCAGCGGTTTTGAATCAAGGGAATTTCAAGGGGAAGCCTAAAGGGCCTTGGACCCCCAAGAAAGTCAAAGATCAAGCAGGAAATGATGTGCTTGATTTACCATGTCATGTACACACCAAGAAAGATGAAGAGGGGAACTTGATTCTTCCCAAACATACCAATAGTGCCGACTCCAGATTCAGAGTTTTCGAGAGGGTCAGCCCAGTGAGAAGGAAAAATAGTTTGATAAGGAGGAGGATAAAGAGGAAGATGGCGGTTACCCCAACGTCAATGCCACTTTGGTGATTTTTGCTGACGTCGAGAGCAAAAGTCAACTGAAAGTTATTAACAAAGAAGTAAACATGGTTGCTACGGCAATGATGACATATTTGAAGTGGTCAAAAAAACCCATTACATTCGACCAGTCCGACCATCCAGCGCACGTTACTACCCCTAGATGGCAAGCGTTGGTGGTCGACCCAGTCGTTGGGGGCATTCGACTGACCAAGGTTTTGATGGACGGTGGCAGTGGTTTGAATATAATGTATGTTGAGGCCCTCTGAGGGATGGGCATTCCGATGTCCAAGCTCAGTGAGAGCAACATGAGATTCCATAGTGTCATCTCAGGAAAGAAAGCCGATTCACTCGGTCAGATCACTCTTGATTTGTAATTCAACGAATTACCACAAGGAAAAGTTGATGTTTGAGGTGGTGGATTTTGACAGTGCCTATCATGCTATTCTGGGCAGGCCTGCTTATGCATGTTTCATTGATCGGCCATGTTATGTGTACCTCAAGTTTAAGATGCCTGGCCCCAGAGGTGTGATCACAGTCACTGGAAATCGGAAGAGGGCAGAAGATTGCCTCCAGAAGGGCTCAAAGATCGCCGATGAATACATGGCAGCAGTAGAAATGCAAGAATACCAGAAGAATGCAGATACAAGTGGTTTGTTGCGTGCCAAGAGGCCTGCTTCAGACTCTACATTTCAGTCGTCTGGTGAAACAAAACCAGTTCACATTCACCCGACTGATCCCAATGCTGCTCCGACTCAAATCTCAACAACACTCGACAGCAAATAGGAAGAAGTGCTCATCCAGTTCCTCTGTGAGAACTGGGACATCTTCGCATGGAAACCATCAGACATGCCGGGTGTACCCAGGGGACTGGTTGAGCACCATTTGTGAGTCGACCCGAAAGCAAAACCCGTTAAAGAACATCCCTGTCGGCCCGCCACGGATAAGAGGAAGGCAATTGGTGAGGAGGTGGCTTGGCTTCTGGCAGCTGAGTTCATCCGCGAGATATACCACTCCGAGTGGCTCGCCAATGTTGTTATGGTCCCCAAAAAAGATAAGTCACTTTGAATGTGTATTGATTTCAAGCATATCAATCGGGCCTGCCTGAAAGATCATTTTCCTCTACCCCGCATTGACCAGATAGTCGACTCAACTGTGGGGTGTGAGTGCTTGTCCTTTTTGATGCTTATTTCGGGTACCATCAGATCCGACTGTATGGACCCGACGAAATAAAAACAGCTTTCATCACCCCATTCGGGTGTTTTTGCCATGTTACTATGTCGTTTGGCCTCAAGAATGCTGGTGCCACGTTATTGTGCATGATTCAAAAGTGCCTCCTCACTCAAATCAGTCGGAATATGGAAGCATACATGGATTACATCATGGTCAAGTCACGCAAAGGTTCTGACCTACTAACTGGCCTCACTGAAACCTTTGCCAACTTAAGAAGATATGATATCAAGCTCAATCCATCAAAGTGCACATTCAGAGTCCCATGTGGAAAGTTACTTGGTTTCCTCATTTCCGAACGAGGAATCGACACAAACCCAGAGAAGGTTGGCACAATCCTTCTAATGAAACGCCCTGTGCGTGTACACGATGTTCAGAAGCTTACTGGTTGTTTGGCTGCATTGAGTTGATTCATCTCGCGCCTCAATGAAAAGGCATTACCTCTTTACCGACTGATGAAGAAGTCTGACAAGTTCGAGTGGAATGATGAAGTTGAAGCAGCATTTGGAGAGCTCAAAGCCCTGCTTTCTACCCAGTCGGTGCTTGCCGCCCCATTATCAAAAATTCTAAACAATAGAGATGCTATAGGTCGAGTGGCAAAGTGGGCGAATTAACTCCTTCCGTTGGATATCAAGTTTGAGGCAAAGAAAGCCATCAAGTCCCAGGCAATAGCAGATTTTTTCACCGAGTGGATAACAGCAGCAACCGACCCAGATTCACTCGGAGCATTGGACTATGTTCTTTAATGGGTCCAAGATGTTGAATGGCTCTGGTGCAGGAGTGGTTTTGGTATCCCCAAGAGGTGACAAGCTCAGCTATGTCCTCCAGATTCACTTTGATTCTTCAAACAATGAAGTTGAGTATGAGGCACTTTTGTATGGGTTATGTATGGCCATTCCACTCGGCGTCCGGCGCTTGATGGTCTACGGTGACTCAGACTTAGTGGTCAATCAAGTAATGAAGGAATGGGACATCAGGACTCCAGCAATGACCGGTTATTGCAATGCAGTAAGAAAGCTAGAGAAGAAGTTTGAGGGGTTAGAGCTCCACCACATACCCCGAATCAAGAATCAAGCCTAACCCCAGTAATGTGTTCTTGGAGCATCTCCACACCCCGTCGGTACAAGAAGATCCCTTTAAGGAAGAGCCCCCACAACCAATAGGTTCAACCAATCCGATTGAGATTGAAGTCCCAGCTGTAGTCGACTAGGTCATGGAAGTTGCTTAGGCAGGAACTCCCAAAAGATGAAGATGAGGCCCGCCAGATTGTCCGTCGATCCAAAGCTTTCACCATGGTAAGAGGGCAGCTTTACAGGGAAAGTGTCATAGGAGTGGCCCAGCGTTGCATCTCCCCAGAAGAAGGTCGAATGATTTTAAATGAGATACACTCGGGGACCTGTGGTCACCATGCGTCCTCTCGGACCATCATGGCCAAAGCATACCAAACGGGATTCTATTGGCCGCGTGCAAATAAGATGGCAAAAGATATAGTCGACATGTGCGCAGGCTACTAGTTCTACTCCAACATGTCTCACAAGCCTACATCTGCCTTGAAGACTATTCCACTCGTCTGGCCGTTCGCAGTTTGGGGGTTGGATATGGTTGGACCCTTCAAGACAAGAAAAAGTGGTTTCACACATTTTCTCGTGGAAGTCGACAAATTCACCAAATGGATCGAAGCCAAGCCTATCAAGAACCTGGATTCAAACACTGCCATTAGTTTCATCAAGCAATTGATATTTAGATATGGAGTCCCTCACAACATTATCACATATAATGGCTCCAACTTTGATTCTGATGAGTTCAGGGCATTTTGCACTTCCCAAGGCACTCAGGTCAACTACGCATCTGTTGTGCACCTGCAGTTGAATGGGGAAGCAGAAACGGCGAATGGTTTGATCCTTCAAGGGCTGAAACCCTGAGTGATGCCCCACCTCAAGCACGCCGCTGGAGCCTGGGTGACTGAGTTGCCATCTGTCCTATGGGGATTGAGAACAACTCCGAACCGGTAGACTGATCGAACCCCTTTCTTCATGGTGTATGGTGCTGAAGCTGTGCTTCCGAGTGACTTGTTGCACAACGCTCCCCGAGTGGAACTCTTCTCAGAAGCTGAAGTAGAACAGGCACGCCAAGATGCAGTTGATCTCCTGGAGGAGGAACGTGAGATGGCTCTGATCTGGTCGACCATCTACCAACAAGACTTGCGTCAATTCCATGCCTATAATGTCAGCGGTCGAGCATTCCAGGAAGGAGACCTTGTGCTCAGAGTGCATCAGAAACGACCTCACAAGCTCGCTCCGGCCTGGGAAGGTCCCTTCATCATCACCAAGGTGCTCCACAATGGGGCGTATCAGCTCTACAATGTAGCCAAGAAAGAATACGAGCCACACTCATGGAATGCGGAGCTGCTCCGCCATTTCTATACCTAAACCACTCGGATCGACGACTTGTAATAAGAATCCTTCAGTTTGCTTATCAAAGACAAAATTTTTGCAGTATCTTAATAATTGTTTTCCCGTAAACACATGTGTTAAAATCTCCCAGTGGGTGGCTTAGCCGCGAACCTGATTCACCTAAATTCCGAAACCATTCCGAGTGAAGAGCAACCCTCTAACTCTGGGGCTTAGCCGCGAACCTGATTCGCCTATGTTTCAAAACCACTCCGAGTGAAGAGCAACCCTCTCGCTCGGGGGCTTAGCCGCGAACCTGATTCGCCTAAGTTTCAAAACCACTCCGAGTGAAGTGCAACCCTGTCACTTGGGGGCCTAGCCGCGAACCTGATTCGCCTAAGTTAAAAAACCACTCCGAGTGGAGAGCAACCCTCTCACTCGGGGGCTTAGCCGCGAACCTGATTCGCCTAAGTTTCAAAACCACTCCGAGTGAAGAGCAACCCTCTCACTCGTGGGCTTAGTCGCGAACTTGATTCGCCTAAGTTAAAAAACCACTCCGAGTGAAGAGCAACCCTCTCACTCGGGGGCTTAGCCGCGAACCTGATTCGCCTAAGTTAAAAAACTACTCTGAGTGGAGAGCAATCCTCCCACTCGGGGGCTTAGCTGCGACCCAGTACTCGCCTAAGTTAAAAAACCATTCCGAGTGGAGAGCAATCATCCCAGTGAGGGGCTTAGATGCGACCCCGTACTCGCCTAAGTTAAAAAACTACTATGAGTGGAGAGCAATCCTCCCACTCGGGGGCTTAGCTGCGACCCCGTACTCGCCTAAGTTAAAAAAACACTCCCAGTGGAGAGCAATCCTCCCACTCGGGGGCCTACCTGCGACCCCGTACTCGCCTAAGTTAAAAAACTATTCCGAGTGGAGAGCAATCCTCCCACTCGAAGGCTTAGATGTGACCCCGTACTCGCCTAAGTTTAAAAACCACCCCGAGTGGAGAGCAATCCTCCCACTCAGGGGCTTAGCTGCGACCCCATACTCGCCTAAGTTAAAAATCCTCCCTCTCGGGGGCTTAGCTGCGACCCTATACTCGCCTAAGTTAAAAAAAACACTCTGAGTGGAGAGCAATCCTCCCACTCGGGGGTTTAGCTGCGACCCCGTACTCGCCTAAGTTAAAAACCCACTTCGAGTGGAGAGCAATCCTCCCATTCGGGGGCTTAGCTGCGACCCCGTAGTCGCCTAAGTTAAAAACCCACTCTGAGTGAAGAGCAACCCTCTCACTCGGAGGCTTAGCTACGACCCCATACTCGCCTAAGTTACAAAGATCCTCTGAGCTGCATCACAAGTACAATGTCCGCTCCATCCTGATCCGCAAGGATGATGAGGTGCCAATCGAGCATGTCGTTAGAGTTGTGTCACAAATACAACATCTATTCCGAGTGAGAAATCAAGCTCCACTCGGAGTTAAAAGATCTAAAAGTGGTGAAGACAAAGCGACCATATTCAAGGAAAAACCAAGTTGAGATAAACCCAGCAAAGTTCAGAACCACAAGTAGAAGTACTCAGGCATCGGGCCTGAAAGAGTTTAATGGTTACAAAATCACTCGGCATTCTGAGGCAAATGAAGGTGAGGCATTAAGTTAGTTCACTCGGCAGGAGGAGGGCTTGCTGGCTCGATGAAGCTATCAAGGTCGATGCCGTCTGCAATACGAGTGGCAGCGTTGATGAAGGTCTCCATGAAGGACTAGAATTGGAGCTTCTTGGTGTTGGCAAACTTGAGAGCCGCCAGCTTATCTTCTTTGACCTCCTTGCAATGGACTCGGACCAGGGACAGAGCCACATCAGCGCCACAACGAGCAGACAACTTCTTCCACTCTTGCACTCGACCAGGGATTTCTTTGAGTCAAGTCATCAGAGACTCGAGATCACTCGGGGCTAGAGCTTCGTGTCAATCCGCAACACCGCCACTTTTAGATGAGCAAGATAATCCACATTGGATGATCACGAGCTTGGAGTGGCTGGATGCATCGACTGAGAAACACCTCCAACAAATCCATGCCAGTCACACCCTCACGGACCAATTGGACTACCCGCTCGACTAGCATGGACACCTCCACTTTCTCTGCTGTAGTCATGATGAAGAAGGTTGCTGGACTCGATCCATGGTAAAGGGAGGAAGACCGGTCGACTGACCGGGGGTCGGAATATCTTGGCAGTAGAACCAGGTCGACTGCCATCCCCTAACCGACTCAGGACGTGTCATAGGGGGAAAAGTACTCCTAACCCTCATCTGAATCCCTAAAACCCCGCAAATTTGGATCACGTGTGTCCTCTCGTCAGTAGGATTCGCCTTCTTCACAGATTGGGAACGACAGGTAAAGATGTGTTTGAATAGACCCCAATGTCGTCTACAACCCAAGAAGTTTTCGCACAGAGAAACATATGCATCAAGGTATGTGATAGTGTTGGGAGAAAAATGGTGAAGCTGGGCATCGAAAAAGTTTAGGAAACCCCGGAAGAAGGGATGCAGAGGCAGAGAGAAACCACGGTCGACATGAGTTACGAGGAGGACGCACTCACCCTCCTGCGACTGAGGCTCGATCTCGTTCCCGGCAGCCTCCAAGACCTGTCAGCGATCAAGCCCGCGGCGGCCAGATCCTCCAGGTCTTCTTTCCAGATCATGGACCTAATCTAGTCCCCCTGGATCCAACCAGGATGCAATCCGGACCTCGACGACAATCCCCGACTCGTCTTCTTGCCCTTCGCTGTCGTCGTTGCTTTCTTCGCATGCTCCAGGGCCGCTGTCTTGTCCTTAACCATGGCTGCGGACTGCGCACGGGCGGGCAGCGGCGTCGAGAGCGGAGGAGAACGCAGTGGTAAAGCAGAGGAAGAAGAAGGGGAATAAGGCGCACTATGCAAATGCATCAGCCTCGACGCCTTTTATGAGCCTGCTTCCGAGTGGCTGACGCGTGGGCCTGAGCAATCCTGTCAAATCCCGCAACAGTCACGCGCCTGATACGTGGTGCAAAAGGTGGCATGAGAATCAAGGCACCCCTGTCTATCCACCCCGTTTACTGCGGCGCGCTCCATCCCGCGCACTTCCCCAAAGTTTCAAATCCCGTGAGATCCGGGAACCGCGGTGTAACCAATCGCGCCGAAGATTTTGTACCATATCAGCACTCGGAGACTGCCTATGTAGTTCACTTGACGACCTTTGAATTGATCAAGGCGATTGAAATAAAGTTGAAGTTTCAGCATGATTCCCGAACTCACTAAAAATTCCTACGAAGCATAAAAATCAGGACGGGATCAACTTCAACTCTCTTTTCACTTGGACCTCAATCCATTCGGGGACTAATGACAATGCCATGGACCTAGGGCAGGGTCATAGGCCTGACCTATACGCCCTACCAAAGGTCACTACCCTAGAATCAAGGACATTCAAAGTATAACAAGAGATACCAACTGAAGTAACCATGGAGTGCAATCCACTCAACCAATTACCTCACTCGGATACCCCCAATTCCATTCGACCAAGATGAAGTCACTCGACCATACAAGAAACCAGTTGGAGTACAAAAGACCTAGAGTCACTCGGGATGGCAACGGCTAGGTGTTCACTCTGTAGTCTTAAAGATCATTAATAGCTCTTTATAGCTGGCGTTACCAGTAACGCCCTATCTTAACATACATTGAACCCTGTAACATGGGACGGCTGGGGTCCTGGCGCACTCTATATAAGCCACCCCCTCCTCTGGCACAAGGGTTCGCACCCCCTGTAACACACACACCATATTCTAGTCGACCGCCTTAGGGCACCGAGACGTAGGGCTTTTACCTCCTCCGTGAGGGGCCTGAACTCGTAAACTCGTGTATACAACCTCGCCGTAGCTAGGGCCTTGCCTCCTCATACGTACCCACTACTCTTACTGTCATACTTCGTACCACGACACTTATGGACTTCTATATGATTCAAAGCAATAGTCTAGTTTTGACATGAAGATTTTAATACTCAAGCATACCAACAAGCAACCATTTATTTGAAAATATCAACACTAAAGCAAGTTACCCCTAGCCCATCATGCTCAATCATTGATCCATTCATGAAACACACTCGAATATTAGCTACACCCAATGCTCAAATACGATCATAGTGCCCCATAGTTGGTGCTTTATAAGAGAAGATGGATACTCAAATTCAAAATAAAAATTGCATAAGTAAAAGAAAGGCCCTTCACGGAGGGAAGTAGGGATTTGTAGAGGTGCCTGAGCTCAAAGCTTAAATTGAGATATAAAATTATTTTTGAGAGGCATACTTTTCCTACCAACGAAAACAACTTGGAGCATCCAACCACTTTTCATGCTAGATACATCATAGGTGGTTCCCAAACAGAAAATAAAGTATTTCTTTTTCCACCATAACTTCCACTTTCCATGGCTAGTCGTATCCACGGGTGCCCTCCATACCAACACTTTCCAAGGAATTTATTTCTTGACAACATAAAGTAAATTCACTTATTCATTTCGGGACTGGGCATCCCTAGTACCTTTGTCGTAATCTCGTGCAATGACAAGTGAATAAACACTCATCATGAGAATAACACATCTAGTATGGAAAATATTGGCTACCCTTTACCGCCTCGCGAGTAGTAGAGCACACAAAAGAGAAATTTTTTTGAACATTAGAGATGGCACATGCAAATTTTCTTAGAACGGCATAGAAATATCGCATATAGGTAGGTATAGTGGACTCATATGGCAAAACTTGTTTAAAGGGTTTTGGATGCACAAGTAGTGATCATACTTAGTGCAAAATGAAGGCTAGCAAAAAGATTGAGAAGCAACCAACCAAAAAGCACAAAATCTCGTACCCAAGCATTAAGCATAAGTAACACCGACAAATGCACCATAAGTAGGATATAAATTTCATTGCATAACTATTGACTTCCGTGCTTGCATAGGGCATCCCCAAGCTTAGCTGCTTGCTACTTCTTTGAATATTATCTTGGGGTGCCTTGGAAATCCCCAAGCTTAGCCTTTTGCTTATCCTTATTCCGCCATCCATTGTAACATAACCCAAAACTTGAAAACTTAAATCACACAAAACTCAAACAAAACCTTCGTGAGATCCATTAGTATAAGAAACCAAACCACTACTATAACTACTGTAGAAAACCTATTATTATTTTGTTTTTGCATTATATCTACTGTATTCCAATTTTTCTATGGCAAAAAAATCATCAAAGAAAACCATAGAATCATCAAAACAAGCACACAACGCAAAGAAAACAGAATCTGTCAAAAACAGAACAGTCTGTAGCAATCTGAAAATTTCGAATTCTTCTGTAACTCCAAAAATTATGAAATAAATTGGTGGACGCGAATAATTTGTCTATTAATCCTATGCAAAAATAAACAACTTAAAATCACTCTTATGTAAAAAATGACAATGAATCTCGTGAGCACAGAAGTTTCTGTTTTTCAGCAAGATCAAATAAACTTTCACCCAAGTCTTCCCAAAGGCATTGCTTGGCACAAACACTAATTAAAACACAAGAAACACAATCATAACAGTGGCATAAATGTGCTAACACTCAAGAATAGAAAGCAAAAAGAAAAAAATAAATTTTATTCATTGGGTTGCCTCCCAACAAGCGCTTTCGTTTTACGCCCCTAGCTAGGCATAACGCGTAGGATCTAAGTTTTGTCATCTTTGTCTAATTCTTCGATCGAGCACTTCGGATTTTCAAGGATTTCGCATATAAATTCTCACAGGCAATACTTATAGGCATGACATTGAAAAACTTATTTTCGCAAAAAGGATCTCTTATGACTTCAACAAAGTTGGGGTGGATACTAATCATCTTAAGATCTACTTTATCATTGCTAGAAGTTGATCCTTTGTTTTCAGTGACTTGAGTAGTCTTGCTAATTTTCATGGGAGTTTTAGAGGAAGCAAAAGCCGTACCTAGATTAGAAAAAAATTCTTCTAGTTTATCAATCCTAGACGGAATTTCTTCAATTCTTCCATGAATTATAGTTCCTTTTTCTTTTAGCAACTTAAAAACGTCTCCCGCTTCTGACCCAACTTTCGTAGCATAACTTTGCATTTTTCTATCCAAATTTTCAATATGTTCTACGGTAAGCATTTTCTTTTCAATAGCATCTAGTCTTTCCATAACATAATCGACAGTCAATATTGTTTCATTGATCACGAGTGGTGGTGAACCCACTAAATTTCCCAAAGTATTAAAGCATCAAGAGTAGGAAACATCAAAAAATTCCCATCGGTAACCTTATCAAGGATGAATCTATACCAAGTGGTGATGCCCACATAAAAGCAACAAAGAACAACAACGGTAGATTGCTTGCGGATAGATCTATTATGAGCATTGCAAATCCTATACCAAGCATCTTTTAAACTTTCTCCTCCCCTTTGTTTAAAGTTGAGAACCTCGTTCTCGGGGGTGCACGCAATAGAAGAAGAGAAATCCATAACGACAAAAGGTAATAAGCAAGTTTGCACACAGGAAACAGATCTGACGAGAAAACGATGAAAAAAAAGAGAGCGAATAAAACGGCAAATTTTTGTGAAGTGGGGGAGAGGAAAAGAGGCAAATGGCAAATAATGTAAATTGCAAGGAGATGAGATTTGTGATTAGGAATCTGGTTGATGTTGAAGATCCTCCTCGGCAACGGCGCTAGAAATTCCTTTTGATATCTGCTAGAACTATGTCGGTATTTCCCAAAAGAGGAAGGGATGATGCAGTATATAGACGGTAGGTATTTCTGTCAGTGATGAGACCAAGGTTATCGAACCAGTAGGAGAACCTCCTCACACCACGTAAACATCACCTGCACACAAATAACAAATACTCACAACTCGGCGTGTTAAAGGGGTTGCCAATCCCTTTCGGGTACGGTGCCTCAAGTTACGCAAATAACGTGAGGTAAAAGTGGTAGATAGGATAAATAGATCTGGAATAAATAAATTGCAGCAAGATATTTTTGTATTTTTGCTTTAATAGATATGAAAATAAATTCAAGGAAAATAGATCGCAAAGGCAAAAATGATGAAAAAAGACCCGAGGGCCGTAGGTTTCACTAGTGGCTTCTCTCGAGAAAAATAGCAAACGGTGGGAAAACAATTACTGTTGGGCAATTGATAGAACTTCAAATAATCATGACAATATCTAGGCAATGATCATTATATAGGCATCACGTCCAACTTTAGTAGACTGACTTCTGCCTGCATCTACTACTATTGCTCCACACATCGACCGCTATCTAGCATGCATCTAGTGTATTAAGTTCATGAGAAAATGGAGTAATGCAATAAGAACGATGAGATGATGTAGGCGAGATCCGTTTATCTATTGCGGCAGATATAGATCTCATCTTGTTATCCTTAGTAGCAATGATACATACGTGTCGGTTCCCCTTCTGTCAATGGGATCAAGCACCGTAAGATCGAACCCACTACAAAGCACCTCTTCCCATTGCAAGATAAATAGATCAAGTTGGCTAAACAAAACCCAAATATCGTAGAAGAAATATGAGGCTATAAGCAATCATGTATAAGAGATCAAAGAAGACTCAAATAACTTTCATGGATAAAAACATAGATCAGATCATAAACTCAAAGTTCATCGGATCCCAACAAACACACCAGCAAAAGACTTGCATCATATGGATCTCCAAGAGACCATTGTATTGATAATAAAGAGAGAGAGAGAGAAAGAGAGAGAGAGAGAGAGAGAGAGAGAGAGAGAGAGGAAGCCATCTAGCTACTAACTACGACCCGTAGGTCTACAAAGAACTACTCACGCATCATGGAAGAGGCACCAATGGAAGTGATGAACCCCCTCCATGACGATGTCTAGATTGAATCTGGTGGTTCCGGACTCAGCGGCGGTTGGATCAATATTTCGTCGACTCCCCTAGTGTTTCTGGAATATTTGGGTAGTTATAGAGCAAAGAGGCGGTTCCGGGGGCACACGAGGTGGGCAGCACCCACCTGGGCGCGCCTGGGCCTCCTGGCGCACCCTGGTGGGTGCTGCTCCCATCGAGTAGCCCCTCAGGTGCTTTCCTTGGCCCACTGGCTTTCTTCTGGCCCAAAAAAATCCTCCAGGAGTTTCATTGCGTTTGGACTCTGTTTGATATTGATTTCCTGCGATGTAAAAAACATGCAGAAAACAGCAACTGACACTAGGCACTATGTCAATACGTTAGTACCAAAAAATGGTATAAAATGACTATTAAATGATTTTAAAACATCCAAGAATGATAATATAACAGCATGGAACAAACAAAAATTATAGATATGTTGGAGAAGACATATCATAGGTCTACAAAGAACTACTCAGGCATCATCGGAGAGGCACCAATGGACATGATGCACGCCTCCGTGATGGTGTCTAGATTGGATCTGGTGGTTCTGGAACTTGCGGCGGTTGGAATTGATTTTCGTCGAATGTCCTAGGGTTTCTGGAATATTGGGGTATTTATAGAGCAAAGAGGCTGTTTAGGGGGCACTCGAGGTGGGCACAACCCACCTGGGCGCGCATGGGCCTCCAGGCGCGCCCTGGTGGGTTGTGCTCCCCTCGGAGCACCCCCCAGGTGCTTCTCCGACCCACTGGATGTCTTCTGGTCCAAAAAAATCCTAAAGAAGTTTTGCTGCGTTTGGACTCCGTTTGGTATTGATTTCCTGCAAACATGCAGAAAACAACAACTGGCACTTGGCACTATGTCAATAAGTTAGTTCCGAAAAAATGATTATAAAACATTCAAGATTTATAATATAACAGCTTGGAACAATAAAAAATTATAGATACGTTGGAGACGTATCACATGCCCCCTAATAGCTAGGTCTGAAATCTCAACCTACCGTAACACAAAACCTATAGGAGTCCACCATATAATATATATATATATATATATATATATATATATGATGGGTCTATTATGATAACATCCCTTAAGACCTTATTCTGCACACCTAATCTTGTTCTGCACACACCCACCTAACCCACTGTACCGACCCGACGCGAACCGCATGCACAAAAAAAACAAACCCACCCCACCGGCCCATCTCCCCCACTCCTCCCTCGATCCCTTCCACATTCCTCCTACATCCCACCCCTCCCGATCCACCAACCCACTGCTCCGCGCGCCACGCCCCAGGCCGGCCAACTACCGCCGCTCTCCCCCAGTGCTCCGCCCAACCGGCCCACCTTCTTTGGCGGCCCCGCCCCGCCCTCGCCGCCTCCCCGCTCACAGCCACCTTGCTGGGTGGAGCACCCCGCCTTGGGATGCACCGGTCGGAGGATCCCATGCTGGGAGGGGGCGGCGGCCGCGCGTGTGCCCGGAGGAACCCGCTCTGCCTCCCTCCTCGTACAACACCGACGCACTGATCTCCTGCGCCCTCTACACCCGAGCTCCCCCTGCATCCTCGGCGGCGATCCTCTTGTTGTCGGAGTCGCCTCCCCTCGATCCCGGCCAGGGAGAGGTGCTGTCCTCCCTACCCAGCGATGAGCTCGACAGCAGCCTCTCCAACTGCCCCGACACCAGCCAACGCTCACCGCCGTGCACGACCGCCGGATCTGGGGTGGGCGGCGAGGCCATGGCCATCCAACATGCCGTACCACCACATCTGCGACGCCAGGGATGGAGGCAGTGGTGACGCCTTCCCTCCAAGGGATGGGCAGGGCGGCGGCGCGAGGGCTGGCAGAGCAGGGCCAGCGTGCCGGAGAAGGAGAAGGGTCGGCGTGCAATTCGGTTGGCCTTGCAGCTACTTGGTGTGCTCTACTCCCCATCGACCAGGGCGTCTGTGCCGTTCCGCGCCGTCCTGGTGCGCTCCTCCCATTCCCCCTTGATCTGCAACGTGACGCCACCACAGACCTCCCCCCCCCACCCCTAGATTCAATCGCTGGTGTGCCGGCGGTTGGGAGTTGCTGCTCCGGTGGCTTGCGGGTGAGGGGTCACACAAAAGGGGTCCTTCCCCTTGATGAGTAGCTCCAGCAGCGTTGCCGTGGGGATCATTGACTCCGGCCAGCTATGCAGTACACTTGCACGAGCCCAGCTCTTGCATGTTCCAAATTCGTTTGCAGGCGTCGGCGTGCTGGTTCTATTGCAGTTCAGAAAGAAAATTCTTCAGATTTTGCTAGTGCACAGCACTGCAGTTTGCTTGTGCTCATGGTGCGGTGCGGTTGGGCGACCAGTTACTAGTTTTTCTGTTGATTTTACAGATTTGTGTCATCGTTAGCTACATTTGCAGGTTTCTGATTTTGTGCAGCTCGGTTGGTCCCCAAATACAGCTCTGATGATCCTCTCTTGCAGCTCTGGCAGGTGCTAGTGCTGATTTTCTGTGTATGTATGTATGTGTGGTTGTGTAAAACAATTGATGGGTGTATTGTGCCCCATGAACATCATCAGCGACCATAGATAGTGGCTCAAAAACAGAATGTGTGCGTGCATTTTGTTTGGCTCGATCGTGCAGTACTTTGTGTTTTTGTGCGGTTCACTTGTTCTTTAAAAAATCAAAAAATAATGTTGGTAGGAGGTAACATTCTTTTGATGCAATGTGATTTTTAATGCAGTCCATTTTTCCCTTTCATGCAGCTCACTAAACATTGACCATGTAGTCCAGATGAGACTAAAGAAATTCAACGGAAACCGAAACATTCTCGAAGAGGTTCGCTTCTTATCAGACGTAGTTCACTCGCTCAGTCTTTGCGGTCCACTTGTTAGAAAAAAAAAGTCAAAAGAAAACTATTTTTTTATAAAATGACGAAAGAAACCATGAAGTTCATTTGACTCTCTGATGCAGTGTGGTTTTCCATCCAAATCAGTGCGTTCTCCTGTATTTCATAAAAAAATGATAACAAAAACTCACAAAAAGCTCATCTGAGAAAATTTACGCCCGACAAGACAAATCATGAAGTTCGCTTGACTGTTTGATGCAGTGTGGCTTTCCGTCCGAAGCAGTGCGTTCTTTTGTCGTTCATAAAAAAGTGACAACAACAACTCACAAAAAAGCTCATCTGAGAAAATTTACGCCCGAGAAGACAAATCATGAAGTTCGCTTGACTGTCTGATGTAGTGCGGTTTTCTGTCCGAAGCAGTGTGTTCTTCTGTCTGATGCAGTACACACGTCGGTTTTGGTGTATCAAAAAACAGAGTATCCGCATTTTAGTAATTTTAAAACTGCTCTTAAACCGTAAGGAATTAGAGAGCGTGTTCTACATGAAAAAGTTGTGCCTCGTCGATATCTTTCCGATGATGTATCATTTGCATCATTCCGCCGAGCGGTTTGAAAAAAATTAAGAAAAACCGGCCGCCGCCTCTCATCATTCACCACACGATTTTCAAAATTAACATAAAACCGTAAGGAATCTCAAAAATGTTTCAACATACGAAAGTTGTGCCTCGTCCGTTGATTTCCAATGGCGTATCACACGCCTCGTTTCGACAAACGGTTAAAAAACTGGAGTGAAAACAGTACCGAAAATTTTAAAAAACTTGAAAAACAAAATTCCGCGATTTAGGAAATTTGAAACTGCTCTTAAACCGTAACGAATTAGAGAAAGATTTATATATGGAAAAGATGCGCCTCAATGATATCTATCCAACGGCCTATCATTTGCTTCATTCCGACAAGTGGTTTAGAACAAAACACGAAAAAACACTCGCTGTCACTCGTCATCCGCCACACCATTTTCAAAACTGCTCTTAAACCGTGTGGAATCTCGAAAAGTGTTCAACATGTCGAAGTTGCGCCTAATCCATAGCTTTTCAACGGTATATTACACGCCTCATTCCGATAAACGGTTAAAAAATTAGAGCGAAAACAGTACCAAAAAAATAACGCATGCAGTTTTTTCCGACGAGAAGTTCACTCGTGTGAGTACTGCAGCACACTTGGTTCAAAGAATGACGTGCACTTGCGTTCAGCGTGCAGTGTGGAAGTGGTGTGCAGAATAGTTATTCTGCTAATATTAGCAGAATAGACCGTCTGTGTGTATATATATATATATATATATATATATATATATATATATATATATATATGGTCAAACTTCCCTTTTCGCTTCCCAATAAAGGTGGACTGTGTGCCGACCCACAATTGTGTGCTTGTGGCGCGAGAAGGGCTAGACCACATACGAACCACATGCAGGTGGCCCTACTATATGTATGAAAAGGGTGTGGTGTGTGATATTTGACTACCATTCATAACTTTTGATGTGTCACGTGTGCCTCGCAAATTAATCGGACTTCGCCGACCCCACAGAGGTTGCAGGTAGCGCGAAGTAGCCCCCCCCCCCCCTCACACACACATCGGGGGGAGGCTCACCAAGACATATTGTAACACGGACCAAGCAGAATCTAACTTGGTCGTACAATCTCTCCCCGCTCGTTGTTGGTCAAAGTGATGGACATCCACACGGCCCCGCAAAATGGGCTAGCTTGTTGCCGATAACCTCATGAGGGAGTATTGTATGAAGACAAACCCACTATGTGCATGTGGCCCAAGTATGTATATGGAAGTGGTGTGTGTGGTGTTTGAATACCCAATGCGCAAATTTGATGTGGCACCATGCTTTGGAACCGTAAAATCCCCATGCCGAGCGAGGGATCACGACAAATAGCATGCACTCAAACTTAATTAGGCATGGACTGGGTCGACCTACTATACGGTAGCTCAAAGCAAAGAAGAAGAATATATCCACCCTGGTAAACTTTCTCGTCGTTGGTCGAAATGATGGACGTCCACGCAGGCCCACGAATATATATAGGCTTGCCGCCCATAACCAAGGGAGTGAGAGTGTGTCCAAAGACAACCATTATTGTATGTGTGTGTCCCGAACATATTGACGGAGGTGTGTGATTCATGCATATGTGTTGAATACCCGACCCAATGCACAACATTGATGTGGTGCATGAGTTGAAAATCGCAGAGGTCCCCACACAGAGCAAGAGGTCGTTCATGACATGCCGTGTGCTCCCCCCCTTAGATCCAGCGGGATGGATTCATGTGTACAGATGCGCTATTATATATATATGTAATCTCACATCATGATCTATATCAAGACAAAACAAAAAATTAATCCACTCCTAAGTCAAATTAGTTAACCTCTCTTGCACTGTCGGTGAAAGTGATGGACCAAGCTGGTCACTGTCGGTGTCAAAACCGGTAGATCTCGGGTAGGGGGCCCAAGCTGTATGTTTGAGGATCGATGGTAACAATGATCAAAGGGACACAATGTTTACCCAGGTTTGGGCCCTCTTAATGGAGGTAAAACCCTACTCCTGCTTGATTACATTCAATGAGTATAGGGGTTACAAGTGTTGATCTACCTCGAGATCGTAATGGATAAACCCTAGCTTGGCTAGCCTATCAATGTTATGATCTTGCCTTCGGTTTAAACCCTCCGATTTATATAGATACTGGAGGGGCTAGGGGTTGTACAAAGTCGGTTTAAAAGAAAGGAAATAGTATATCCGGACACCTAAACTTGTCGTTCACCCATACGGGAGTCCTAAACGGACACGAGAGGTGGTCATCTTCCATGTATCTTGAAGGCGCATTAGTCCGGCCCGTATCGAATAGACCGGACGCCCGAGGACCCCTTAGTCCAGGACTCCCTCAGTATCCCCTGAACTAGTCTTCAATGACGACGTGTTCGGCGTGCAGATTGTCTTCGACATTGTGAGGCGGGTTCCCTGAACAATATACATCAGCTTTCCTCCATAAAAGAACTGTATTCGGCTTTGCAGAATTAACACAACCCTTAGCTGCGAAGGAATAATATATAATAAATAGGAACAGTGTCTTTACTGGCAACTTTTTTCCGATGAAGCGTCAGACTTGACCCTTCAGCATTTTGAATCATTTTCACACTCCACGTTCCGCGTTTCGAGGTCGAGCCCCCTCGGCCCGTCTTGTCAAAATAGAGATCATGCCCACTTATTACGGGATCGCTCATAATAAGATTTGGGTAATCCCACCGTTTACGGCGGGTGCTTATGTTGGGAACAGGCGAGTTTCGACGCATAAGTGGGGGGACGATTGGCATTTTTACCACCTATAAGAGGGCAATAGATTCCTCCTTTCTTTCCCACTCCTTCTTCTAGCCTCTGCCTTCCAATCTCCCAAGCTCTTAGCGCCCGAAAAGGCTTCCTTCTTCCCCACCCCCACCACCCTCTCCAGCCATGGCTAGATCCGGTTCCAAGGGAAAGTGGGGGGCCTCCTCCGTTATAGAGAAGGAGGTGAAGAATCTCCGAAGCGCGGGGTACCTAGCTGCAGACATCGCACACAGGCTCCCCACCAAAGGTCAAATCATCCCCACTCCAGAGCCCGGCAAAAGGGTCGTTTTCCTCCCCTATTTACTTAGAGGGTTTTCCACTCCATCCCTTCGTCTGGGGACTCATGTTCTATTACGGGCTAGATTTCCATGATCTAGCCCAGAACTCTTTCCTTCACATCTCGGCGTTTATCGTCGTGTGCGAGGCTTTACTCTTCATCCCCCCACACTTTGGCCCATGGCTAAAAGTCCTCAACGTGAAGCCGAAGGTGGTTGACGGGCAGCACACGGACTACAGTGGGGCTATGATAAGCAAAATGCCCAACGCCACATGGCCCAAGGGGGCCTTTGTCGAGACCGTCAAGGTCTGGCACCAAGAGTGGTTTTACATCACCGAGCCGCGCTGCACCAACTGAGCGGCGATTCCGTAGTTCAGATCCGGACCAAGGCTCATTTCATGGACTGCTAAGGGCCTCGACTGGGGGTCCCAGACGAAGGTGCAGACGCTGCAAACGCACATCACCAACGTGCTGGGTAAGAATGTCGGCCTCACCAATGTGGTGCATATCATGCTCTTTCGCGCATCCTCCCCTGCCAACGCCGGACTTCCCCCATGTGGGAGTTCAATCCGGAGGAGTCGTAGACCCTGCAGCACTTCCTTGGCACAACGCATGAAGGTATTTGGAAGCTGCTTTTCAAGGCCCAGAAGAGCTGGCCCATGGAGACCGAAGATATCGGTCTTGAAGCCGAGAATCCGGCCACTCCAGTAAGTATTAGTTTTCCGAAGATATGTCCGACCTATATTTTTGACCACTATGAATCTTATCAACCCACCTCTTTATAGGGCTGGATAAAGAAAGCGGAGCGGATCAAGAGTCCGGCTCCATTGCCCGAAGACCCAGCCACTCCCCAGCTAGCGGAGATGCTGGTCCTGGTGCCCTACCAAGCGCAAGAGAAGAAGGGCAAGGAGCCAAAGGGCGGGCCCCGCTACAGAGGTCCTTCGGACATTGTGTCCGGAGAAATCAAGGTCATCTCCTCTCATGAGGAAGATGAGGACGAAGAGGAGGAGGAGGAGGTGGTGGAGAGAGACTCCCCTTGCAAAACAAGGAGGAAAAATAGGACGGCCTTCGAGAATCTGGAGGAGGCGACACCGAAGAGGAAGAAGATTACCTTCTCGGTTAGTTCGGACTCAGAGTCCGAACACTGCCCGAGTAGAGCCCCCAGGGTTAAGCCCCTGGCCGAATTGTAAGTATCAAAACCTTACTTGTTCAGGTTCCGCTTACCTTCCTTTGTCATATAAATTATGTCTTCGTTTACTTTTGAGCCCTCCACGCAATATTCCGAACACCTCGTCCTCGTGGGGGGACTCTCTGGCGCCTGAAGAGGCAGAGAGTGTCGGACCATCGCCAGCCCTCTCTCCCCATGCCATGCAGGACACTGAGGTGTCATCCCAAAGGACCTCCCCTGGCCGAGGAGGGGCGGACGAGGCTGTCTAGAAGGCGCCCATGGTTAATACCTCGGATGTCGCCGATCG
Source organism: Triticum aestivum (assembly GCF_018294505.1). NCBI lineage: Eukaryota > Viridiplantae > Streptophyta > Magnoliopsida > Poales > Poaceae > Triticum > Triticum aestivum. Next base: position 456,348,115 of record NC_057810.1, on the reverse strand, counting down.
GGGCACGACGACCCCCACAACCACCGAGGGTGGATGGTCTCAACAATTTGGGCCCTCACCGAACACCGTCCCGGAGACCAATGTGGCTCTGGGTCTGGATCAACAACCCCCTTTGACAGAGGGGGGGAGCAGCAGCTCAATCGGCTGCCTCTATTAATCCGAAGGCCGCTCATACTCTGGAGGAAGCGCTGCAACATGCTTCCATCGTGGAGGAGCACCACACCTTGATGCGTGCGGTTATGGAAAAGATTCAGTCTACGGAAAGCGGACTGAACGGAGCCTTCAACAGCCTACTGACAGGCTTTGAGGTATGGGATGTAATTTTCTAACAAGTTTTCTTTATATAGAAGGATAAACCTATGTATAGACAGTAGCCCCTAAGACTCTGTCCGGATTAGAACAATCCGGACAGAGGATCCCAAAACAAGTTACTAACGTACTATGCTATTGTGTGGGACATGCATCCATGTTGTCGGCTACTGCCCAAGCCGCAGAGGTTTCTGAGCTCAATCGAAAAATTAGATTAGCCGATGAGAAGCTCGACCGCGTCAATAAGCTGTTTGACGAAATGCAAGGTATGCGGAACTTACATACCAAAAGTTGTAATTTTATGATTGTAATCATAGTTGGCGCAGCCGAGGTTGAGTCCCTCAAGAGCGCACTTGCCCAAGCCAAGAAAGTCACGGAGATGAGCAGGTCAGCCGCTGACAAGGCGGCGAAGGAGCTGGAGGTGGAGCAAACTTCCCGCCGGAAACACGAGGCTCGGGTAGGCGAAGTTGAGCAACAACTCAAGGATGCCATTACCAAGTGTGAGTCCTTGGAGCAGAAGAGTTCGGAGCAAACCTCCGAACTCGCCAAAGCTCTCCAGGATATCAAGGAAGCCCGGATTGAGTCCCAGAGCGCCCGCCAGGAGATCCAGCAGACGAGGAAGATAGTAGCTGGTAAGGCTTTTCTTCTACATAATAAATTTGTCAGTAAGAGATATATCATGCTGACCCAAGTTTGGAGTTCTCCAGGCATGTTTGTGGATCTGCCGGGGAGTGTTGCTGACACCACAGAGTTCTTCCGAGCCGAAGAGGGGAGCTCAATAGAGAAGTTGTCCTGGTCGCAGTACCTTGTGCCAAAGCATCCGGCGCCCCTCAATGATCAGCTGAAGCAGTTGACCGAGCTGCATAGGGTGGCTGGGTTGGCCAGGAAGGACGTAATAGTCCAACTTTGGCCAGCCGAGCCCATACCCAGCAGCTACTTCGGACTCGTGAAGCGGCTGGTCGAAGTGTGCCCTCGGGTTGACGCCATAAAGCAGTCGACCTGCATAGAAGGTTCTCGGATGGCCTTTGCCCGCATCAAGGTGCAATGGGCGAAGATGAAGGCCACTGAAATTACCACCATAGGGACGCCTGAAGGCAAGGATCACCGGAGGCCAGAGAGGTACTTCAGTGAGGTCCTCGAGGGAGCCCACATTGTAGAGGGTCAATGCTCAAAGGATATCATATTTGAGTAGTGGAGTCCGGTTTGTAAGAACCATGTAATGAACTCATAATGTGAAATATTTATGCTTGCACTTTATGATTTTTTTAGTTTATCCTCCTGTTTGGCCATTTATTTTATAAGTCTAAAATTACCAGTCGTCCGCTTCTGCCCCCATGTAAATATTACAGGGGTGTTTGGGAACGCATGTCTGCACTTTATCCAACGTATTGATCCTACATAGGAGGCGTCTTGCAATGAACTAGGCAATCAGACTATGTGGCTTTATTATTTTCACCTAGCCATAAGAGTCCATTGGTGGGGCTAAGTACTAGCCCCTGTTGCATGAACGGAAATCTGGATTATGGTGCATTTGCAACATGGCTGGTCAAATCCCAGCCCCTCGTATAACACGGCATAACTCGCGAACGATTTGTAGTATAACACTAAGTCACCGGATCGCTGACCCGCTCTCGCCTATCATGACAGTCAATTATCGGCTTTCTCTATTGAGGTACTTAACCGGACGAACCAGAAATACAATCGCAGTAGTTCTCCCTTTGCTACCTTAGCCGAACTTGCGAAACGTAAGGTGGCAAACACAGGAGCCGGGCAACCCAACTATAGACCAAAGACATGATTCTGAGCCGATGCATATAGTGCAATATCCGGGACGCCGAAGAGTTCCCTATAGGTGTTCAGACTTAAGAGTTTGCGAGGCCGAGTACATCCCCTGGTATGAAGGCCGTGCTGAAGCATGTATGTCATTCGAAAACAAGGAGGGAATACACATGACAAGAGAATATAACAGCCCAACAAAAAGGTGGTGATCATCTGCTTCCTTTATATCCTTATCAATAAGTCGAGGTGTGCTTCGACAGACAATGCCATGAATATTAAGGTCATGTTACATGCCTAAAAATATTACATAAGGGAAAGTCTAGCACAGGGCCTAAAAGTAATAGTTCGAAGACTCTAGTGATGCCCTGTCGCACGTCTGCGCCATTTCTCCTTAGTAACAAATCCTTTGATAGGAGTATTTGATGGTTGGTCGTAAAGGAGGGAAACACTAGCCTTGAAAGGATCCCTGATGCAACCGTACAACAAATAGGGCTCTTAATGAACCTGTAGTGAAAAACAATGTATGAGGTCCCAATAGGGTCAAGCCGTACTATGGAATTTTTCCCTCGGCCCGCCTCCGGCGTTGCTAAGGTATTTTGAGTGTGTAGTTATGTATGTGCGGTATGTGAGCCGCAACCTTATGGGGTGATCGGCGGATGCCGAATTGCTAATCGGGGTCCGGATTTGTCGAGTTATCGCAATGATGCGCGGACCAGACTCATTTAGAGATGTTGTTGGCTTTAATGTCCAACAAATTATACGGCTTGATAAGGTCGCCATACACCTCGGCTGCAAGGGCCACGGTATGCTCTTCAGTACGGAGGGAGCACTCCATATTTCCATTGACTATAATGACACCGTGTGGTCTGGGCATCTTAAGCTTCAAATAAGCATAGTGCGGGACTGCATTAAAGCGGGCGAAAGCGGTTCGTCCGAGCAGTGCGTGATAACCACTGCGGAAGGGGACGATGTTGAAGATCAGTTCTTCACTTCGGAAGTTGTCTGGGGAGCCGAATACTACCCCCAGTGTTAGTGAGCCCGTACAACGGGCCTCCACGCCGGGTATCACACCTTTAAAGGCAGTGTTACTAGGCTTGATTCTTGATGGGTCAATGCCCATCTTGCGGATAGTGTCTTGATAAATTAAGTTGAGACAGCTGCCACCGTCCATAAGGACTCAAGTAAGATGGTATCCATCGATAATTGGATCGAGTACCAGGGCGGCCGAACCCCAATGACAGATACTGGTTGGGTGATCCCTGCGATCGAAAGTGATCGGACATGCTCACCATGGTTTGAATTTTGGGGCGACAGGCTCTACGGCGTAGACGTCCCTTAATGTGCGCTTGCGCTCCCTTTTGGGAATGTGAGTGACATAGATCATGTTCACTGTTTTCACCTCGGGGGGAAACTGCTTTTGGCCCTCGGTGTTCGGCTAACAGGGCTCATCATTGTCCTCACTTGGAGGTCCCTTTCCAGTGTGTTCGGTATTTATCTTACCGGCCTGTTTGAAAACCCAACAGTTCCTATTGGTGTGGTTAGCAGGCTTATCTAGTGTGCCATGAATCTGATAGGGCCTCTCAAGGATTTTGTCCAAACTAGATGGACTGTCCCTGTTGCCTTTGAAAGGTTTCTTCCGCTAACCAGATTTAGAACCACTGAATCCAGCATTGACTGCCGTATCATCTGCATCGTCATTACTGCTCTATCATTTGTTTTTATTGCGGCGTGGTCTACCATTGCCGTCCCTGGCCTCAGAAGTGTCGGGGTTGCCCGAGCTATTGCTTCTACGAGCCAACCAGCTAACTTCACCCGCATAGAAACGGGTCATAAGTGAAGTTAAGGCTGCCATGGACTTCGGCTTCTCATGCTCGAGGTGTCGGGCGAGCCATTCATCATGGATGTTGTGTTTGAAGGCTGCTAACGCTTCGGCGTCCGGACAGTCCATGATTTGGTTCTTCTTAATTAGGAACCGATTCCAAAGCTTGCGAGCCGATTCTCCAGGTTGCTAGATTATGTGATTTAGGTCATCAACATCCGGTGGCCGGACATAAGTGCCCTAAAAGTTGGTCCAAAAAGCATCTTCTAAATCTTCCCACCTTCCAATGGAGTTCTCTGGGAGGCTGTTCAGCCAGTGCCGTGTTAGTCCTTTCAACTTTATAGGAAGGTATTTAATGGCGCGGAGGTCGTCTCCACGAGCCATATGAATGTGGAGAAGAAAGTCTTCGATCCAGGCAGCCGGATCTATCGTTCCATCGTACAACTCAATGTTTACGGGTTTGAACCCTTGTGGAAACTGGTGTTGCATTACCTCATCGGTAAAGCACATAGGGTGTGCAGCGCCCCTATACCGTGCAACATCACGGTGGACATCGGATGACATCTGAGTTCGGTGACGATCCTGAATATTGTAATGTTCATCACGCTGGACTTCATAGCCATTATCTCATGCCAAGACATGGCCTCTTGATTCATAGATCGATATGCTATGGCCAATTTTATTGGCCAAGTCCTAGTGCAAGTCATATGTATAGCCCGCAGCTGCTGTCTCCTTGCCTCTTCGGCGAGGGGGTGCGGGCTGGTGTTCGGCTTGATGTGCCGCTTTATCCTGTCCACATTGTGGTCGGTCTGGTTGATCTGCCTGATTGTATTTCGACGGTATTGGCTCAAGGGCTTCATCATCGAATTGTGGTAGCAACTTGCGCTTGGGGTAACTTTTTATAGGTCGCTCGGGGTCGTACTCCTCGGCGGCAAGAACCTTCGTCCACCTTTAGCGAGTGTATCCTATTTAGCTTTGAGATGCTGCTATTTCTTTTTCAGTCTCCGCATGGTGGCGATAAGTTGTCACTTGAAGCATTCTTGCTCGAGAGCTTCCTCTGGGACGATAAAATCTTCGTCACCGAGGCTGACATCCTCTTTGGAGACTGGCATATAGTTGTTGTCCTACGAATCTTCATGATCAACATGTTCGGGGCTATACTGACCCTCCTCCCTCTCATCCTGTTCGGACGTGGGCTCGACGGGGTGTTCGGGATCTTCGGCGTTATCCAGAGTCTCATTACCTCCGGTACCAGTATTACTATCCTTCGCCCAACGCGATCGTGAGTGGTGCCGCTGACATCGGCGTTTTGGTGGTTCATCGATGGGCTTGTCCTTCCCTGGATCTTGAATGCCATCATCGTCCTTCTTCTCAGGAGTGTCCACCATGTATACGTCATAGGTTGAAGTGGTCGTCCAACGCCTTGTGATGGGTGGGACTTGGCCTGATTCGGCATCGGCGTCGTTGTCCATACCGTCGATGTCTTCGGATGTGTAGTCTAGCATGTCAGTTAAATCCTCGATAGTGGCTATTAAGTGGGTGGTGGGCGGGTCATAAAATTCTCCGCTCCCAGCCCCCATCCCATGTTGGGTGCAGTTTAGAGGGAAAGCTTCTGTAATGGCAAGAGATCACATTAAACCTAGTGCTTCTTCCAAGGGCGAAAGCTGGGTGGGAGTCTGCGGATCTATAGGGCTAAGTTCGGTGAGAGACACCTGATCGGGCCCAATCGACGCAGACCTCGATAGTTCGGAGTTGTCGTCTAGAGGCGAGTCCAAAACCGCATTTGGGTCTCCGGTCGGAAGTTCAATGGTAGAGTCTTGCGGGGCTGATCCTCCCGTCCTTGGACGATACGACCCGCCATGGATCTAAGGCCAATACGGGTGTGAGCGTCGATCCCTGGACGGGATCTAAGAGCGGATTCTAAGAGCTTCCTTCATGGGGGCAAGGGGCGGCAACCGAGGCTGCGAACCCCTCGAAGATTAGATCTCCTCGAACATCGGTGATGTAGTTCAGGTTCATAAACCTGATCTGGTGGCCGGGGCAGTAACTTTCGACCTGCTCGAGGCAGCTAGTCGAGTTGGCATGAAGCACGAAGCCGCCGAACACAAAGACCTGTCTGGGAAGAAAGGTTTCCCTCGGTGCAGCGTCATCATTGATGAATAGGCGCGCCATCAATCCTTCTGTTGACGATACAACAGAGCTCTCAATGAAAGCATCAATGTCGGTGTCAAAACCGGCAGATCTCGGGTAGGGGGTCCAAGTTGTATGTCTGAGGATCGATGGTAACAATGATCAAAGGGACACAATGTTTACCCAGGTTCGGGCCCTTTTAATGGAGGTAAAACCCTACTCCTGATTGATTATATTCAATGAGTATAGGGGTTACAAGAGTTGATCTACCTCGAGATCGTAATGGCTAAACCCTAGCTTGGCTAGCCTATCAATGTTATAATCTTGCCTTTGGTCTAAACCCTCCGGTTTATATAGATACCGGAGGGGCTTGGGGTTGTACAAAGTCGGTTTAGCAGAAAGGAAATAGTATATCGAGACACCTAGACTTACCATTCACGCAAACGGGAGTCCTAACCGGACACGAGAGATGGTCATCTTCCCTGTATCTTAACGGCTCATTAGTTTGGCCCGTATAGAATAGACCGGACGCCCGAGGACCCCTTAGTCCAGGACTCCCTCAGTCACCCCCCCCCCCCGACACGTACTATATATACACACCTGGTAACACAACCCTAAAAGAAATAATCCTCCTTCTTCATCAAACGCGTACCTCTCTCACGCTGGGTCAAATTGATGGATGACGAACTTGTGGGCCCAACACAGAAGAGAAGCATACGTCGCACACGAGTGGTCATCCTATATAGGACTACGTACCACCCTCTGCATGCATGTGACCCAAAGAGCTGTTTGTGTGATGTTTGAATACGCAATGCACAATTTTGATGTGGAACCACGTATACAGGAAACCAAAAAGTCCCCAGAGAGAGCGTGAGGTTCATGACACGTGGCATGTGCTATATGTACGCCCTCATTCAACGCGTGGTATATATGTACTTCTACTGTATAGCACAAACCAAAAAAGAATCATTCCTTCATGATCAAATTAACCTCTCTCTCATTGGGTCATAGGGATGGAGGACAACCTCGCATGCCCATGGATGGAAGCGCCACACGCGAGTGAGTTCCAGTATATAGGGAAACCACCGCCTGCATGGTATTGTGTGATTTTGAATACCAATATAATGTACAACTTTGATGTTGGACCTGCCTCAGGAACCGAAAAGTCCCCACATGGAGCAAGGTTATGACACGCATATATATAGAGTATTCATGTTGCCCCCTCTTTGACATGTACATACTCATATACCGTGCATATACGTAACACAAACCAAAAAAGAACCATCCTCGTTGGTCAAATTAGCCTCTCTCTCCTTGTATGTTCAACTGGTCGACGACGACCTCGTGGGCCCATAGAGAGAGGCACATGCGAGTGATGTCATAGGACAAAACCACCGCATGCATGCCCCCGTGTGTTATGTGATGTTTGAATACCCAATGCACAACTTTGACGTGGCACATGCTTCGCAAATCGGAAACACATTACACCACGATGCGTGTAGCCCCCTCACTTCAAGCCGGCGGGAGTGTGTACGCATGTGCTCGAACTTTGATATGGAATCCCAACGTGATCAACACCACACACATGCCAAGATGAATCCACCTTTTGGTCAAATTAATGCCTCTCATTGTCGGTGGAAACTAAAAACCTTTGTGGCCTAAGGAATGGGCACGTCACTAATAACCGCACGAGGGTGAGTGTTCGAGAGGACCACCAAAGCATGCATGTGGCCCCAACATTATGTATGAAAGGGATGTGTAATGCTTTAAATAACCATTCACGACTTTGATGTGGAATATATGACTCACAAAATGATCAATAATCCCACACGGAGGTTCACGACTCGTAGTGTACTGCCGGACCCCTCCCCCCTCCCCACCCCCACACAGACAAACACACACACCCCGCATCACCACAGCCACTTTGAGGCATGTCAAACTTTTTCTGCAATGAACATGTGACGAAAGGCGGAGTGTCGTGTTAATCTTTTTTAAAACAGGCATCATTCTACCATTTTTATACATTGATTGATTTCCTAGGGATTTAATGTGCAAAAATCAAAAACCAAAATGGGTTGCAAAATCATATGTGTCCCTAGGTGCATGTTTCCCTATGCAAGAGATTTCAAAATATTAAGAATATATGTTTTTAAAATTCAGTAAATCCAAAACTTAGTTGAAATTCATGAAACTTATCGTGGTTTCATATATGGACACAGTACACTGTAATATTGTATTTTTTCGTCAACAAGACCCATTTTGATATAATCTTCTTACAAACGGGAGATTATTAAGAACTGGCAACCAGTATCTCATGCGGATTATTTATTCGGACTGTGCGTTAGACCGTTCCATGCTTCAATTAAGCAGTAAAGCGGCAGAAAATAAACCAAAAAATATATGTGCTGCTACACTCCCTGTGTACCATGCAAGCAGGCATGAGTTAATGGGACGCATGTGAGCAGTCCGCCGCGCACGCATACTGGGAGGCGTGCGTGCAGGTGTACGTATTGACGGGAGGCGTGCGAGTAAATGTGTTGAATGATGGTAGGAATGGCAGAAGTCCGCCGCGCAGGCTCACCGGGAGGCGAAACAGCTTTTGACCGCAGCCTGCCTCGCTCCCACTGGTCCGTATTAATTGCGCGCCCGAGCCACTGGCCATAATAGGCGGCCGCACCCCCGGTCCACAGTGGTCACCAACGTTTGGACTCCAGATTGTATGAGGATGCCACCGAAGCGCACCATCGGAGGGAGTGGCGACACTGGGGCTGGTGAAGCACCCGGGTAATGCGTGAGGCTGGGCACAGAGGTTGTCATCACCACCGACGAGGTCTCGCGCGGGCAGCAGCATGACCTTGATTTCGTCGACGCCGTCATGCCCCCCCCAGCCGGAGCCGGAGGTCAACAGCAACTCCGGCAACGACTGCGACTCCGATGGAAAACCAGTTAGTCATCTATATATCCATTTGTGCGGCAAACATATCATTTGTTTTCTCTGGTTAATCCCCCTGCCCCTCTATAATTTTTCTAGAATACAAATCGTATGGTTATGTTCTCTCAGTCCATGAAATCAGAGTAATTAAGACCCGTTAAATGCACGTAGTGTATTGATTGTTTGAATGTTATCTGTATAGAGTTAGTGATTAATTGTTTGTTCTCTAGAAATGATTTTTGCTAATAATCCGACTCGGGTTAGCATGCGTGCTAATAATTCGTGGCCAGATCTTGAGAATTGATTTTGAATGTCCTACATATATGTTTGTTCCTTTTTTCTTCCTGATCTTGAGAATTGATTTTGAATGTCCTACATGCTATGACATTTTTTTCTTTCAGATTGGTATGTACACAGATGAGGCTCCGGCCAGCGCCACCGCCGGATGTAAATCTTGTACCTGGTTGTGCGGCCAGAAGCGGCCCCCTAGACCCGAGGAACCAGTAGAATCTCTAGCGGACCGCATCAACGATCTCCTGAACGGCATGCTTGGGGAGATCATCTCCCTTCTCCCCACCAAGGATGGCTGCCGCACAGAAGTCCTCGCATCTCGGTGGCACACTCTATGGTGCACCGTGCCTCTTAATCTCGACTCTCATCAGCTATCTGTCGATGATGATTCTGAACTCCCCGGAGCCATCATCTCCTCCCACGAGGGCTCCGTTCAATGCATCTGCATCCCGGCATGCTACCTGCTGGACATACCCTGCATGGTGGCCACCTGGTGACATACTGTTAATTCGATAATCTCTAGCAGCTTGAGTTCTACCATGACTACGTATGTAACATACAACGAACCGATGTATCCGTGCCCTCATCACCAATGTCCATCTCGTGGTTTTCCTCCTCTCTCCACACTGCCAGGTTCGCCCGGTGCCATCTAGCAGACAATCTGGTACAAATGCTTCGACTCCCACTACTAAAAAACTTGCACTTGTGGTGGTTGATCTATCGGAGGCCGCACTGCACATCATCATCCACTCCAGTTGCCCTGCCCTGGAGCGCTTGTTGCTTGTTTTTGGAATGGAAATTTGTATATGTTGTCTCAAAATAAAGTCGCCCCACCTTGTAAGCATGGGAATTTGTTTTTTTGGACATGATCTCGTCATCAAAGATGCCCCTTCACTTCAAAGGTTGCTCCTTGATTCTGTTATAGTACCTTCTCAAATAACTGTAGTATCTTCGCCTAAACTGGAGACCTTGGGTGCAATTCGTGATCTGGTGTTTGGCTCCACACCTATTGAGGTACTGTATATTATTCACGTAAACTTTTGTAATCTGCTTTTTTCATTTGTGCGCATAAGTTAAGTATCATCTTGGAGTACACTTTTGCTACTAATACTATGTTCTATGCTCAATGAAGAGCTTTTCCATCATATCAGTGATGGTGGATTCTATCAAGACCTTACATATCAGTATGTGGTGTTTTGAAATGAACATTATTATTGGCTTGCTGCAATGTTTTCCATGTCTGGAGAATTTGTATATAAAGGTGATGATTTCACGCACATTGAAAGCCCATATATAATGCACTATAATTAATCGTCCAACTATCACTCTTTCAACATAATTTTTTTAGACATTAACTATTTTCAATCTTCATCTTTATTTAGGCACTAACACATGGACTAGAAGGTATAACCAATCAATGGTTCAAGAAGCACAAGGATTTTGTCAGATCTCATGACATTCGTTTGAAGACAGTAACACTGGAAGGATATGCATCCAACAATGCAAACACTAGCTTTGTCACATTCTTCATGTTGAATGCGAGGACACTATTGTTCGTGAGGATTAAGTTTTTTGACAAGAAATTTCTTATGGCTGCAAGTATTGAGCAGCATAAAAAGAAGTTTCAGGTGGACCTAAGGGCCTGTCATCATGGACCAGTAGAATTTCTTGGTCGGGATCTTGATTTTATGGATAAGACTGATCCATTTGATTGTGACTGCCGAAAACTTTGGTTGAGTTAGATGACCTCATTGTCCTGTTCAATCTGGATTTTGTCTAAACCTGATGAACAATTAATCCTTGTGCTTTTGTACTGTTTGTTAGCTGGAGTTAGATATTGTTGCCCTTTTCAACTTGGCTTTGACCCATACTTCTTTCATACTGGGCCAATGGCTTGTCATTTCTTTAATTAAGACATAAATATTATAAGCATTCACAACATAGGGAAAGAACATCACTCTTGCGAGATCCTTAAGATCTTTGTTCATTACAGAACCGCAAGTTCTTAGCGCCCACCAGCACCCACAAACTTATTTTTAGATTGCACACCAAACGGGTTATAATTCTTAGTAAGAAAAGTTGCATGGTAGTGACAGATTTGGATTTATCATTTGGGACCCACGAGAAAAAAGCCTATCCAGGGCGGTGCCAACTCGACAGTAAACATTGAGAAACCTGGTTTTAAAATTACTGTAAATCCAAAACTCGCCTCAAAATCATGAAACTTGGCATGGTGTTATGTCATAGCACCAACATGTTGTGGTAAAAAAATAGTCCAATTTGGGACATGTTTTGGTACAAACTTCTTACAAATCAGAGCTTCTCTCAAAAAGCCTCATGGTTCCGAGAGGGACCTTGTCACCTATGTGTGCGCAACGACATACGTTGTCTCTTCCCACCTTAATTTATTTTACAGAGGAAACATGCAACTATAGTAGCGTCGTCCTAAAAATATGAAATTATTCACGGTTCGTTCTGCCTTTTTATACATTATTTGAGTTTCCTCGGCATTTTGGAACGTACTTTGGTGTGTGCAAAGGTCATGTGTGTACTAGCCACATATGTAATTGGATGTTCAATCTGTTTATGGAATCAAGTCCTTATAAGTTATAAGTACATATGCTGTTGTTCTATGTGTAATAACATCACACACGGACCATACTGGGGAACCCGTCGGTGATGATTTCATCAATCGCTCACAATTGTATAGGGCCAAGCGTTTTCCCACAACACACACGGCTTATTAGCAGCAATCGTTTGTGTTATTATCAGTCTTCGCACACATTTCTGATTACACGCCTGTTTGTCGCATATCACACACATCTTGTTATATAGAACCGTTTCGGTTCTCTTGGCTCAAAGCAAACAGTTCATATGATTGAACAGCATGCCGTATATTGCACACACCTTGATCTGGCCGACCATTTATTTTGTGTTGCCTAATCACAAATAGTTCATCCGAGTGAACCGTATGATGTATATCGCACACACCTTCATCTGGCTGCCCGTTTCTTTTGTTCCTCCTCATCGCAATCAGTTAATTAAACTGAATCGTATGCCCTGCATCGCACACGCAACTAAAATCTGAACCATGTTTGATGCAGCCACCATCGCAAATGTTTTACACCTTTTTTGACGATTTTTTACATCACCATTTGCGATTATTGCATCGCACACAGTTTCGTCGAAGGGTCTCTGACTATAGTTCGCGTTAGCAGCATCCTGCAGTAGTGTGATACGTCTACAATGTATCTATAACTTTTGATTGTTCCATGCTATTATATTATCATTCTTGGATGTTTTACAATCATTTTATAGTCATTTTATATCATTTTTTGGTACTAACCTATTGAAATAGTGTCCAGTGTCAGTTGCTATTTTCTGCATGTTTTTACATCGCAGGAAACCAATATCAAATGGAGTCCAAACGCAGCAAAACTCTTGGAGGATTTTTTGGGCTAGAAGACATCCAGTAGGCCAAGGAAGCACCTAGGGGTGGCTCGAGGGGAGCAGCACCCACCATGGCGCGCCAGGAGGCCCACGCGCGCCCTGGTGGGTTGTGCCCACCTCGGGTGCCCCCTGAACCGCCTCTTTGCTCTATAAATACCCCAATATTACAAAAACGCTAGGGGAGTCGACGAAAATCAATTCCAGCCGCCGCAGAGTCCAGAACCACCAGATCCAATCTAGACACCATCACGGAGGGGTTCACCACTTCCATTGGTGCCTCTCCGATGATGCGTCAGTAGTTATTTGTAGACCTACGGGTCCATAGTTAGTAGCTAGATGGCTTCCTCTCTGTTTCTTGATTATTAATACAATGGTCTCTTGCAGATCCATATGATATAAGTATTTTTGCAGTGTTTGTTGGGATCCAATGAACTTTGAGTTTATGATCAGATCTATGTTTTTATCCATGAAAGTTATTTGAGACTTCTTTGATCTCTTATATGCATGATTGCTTATAGCCTCGTATTTCTTCTCCGATATTTGGGTTTTGTTTGGCCAACTTCACCTATTTATCTTGCAATGGGAAGAGGTGATTTTTGGTAGATTCGATCTTACGGTGCTTGATCCGAGTGACAGAAGGGGAACCGACACGTATGTATCGTTGCTACTAAGGATAATAAGATGGGATCCATATCTTCGCAATAAATAAACGGATCTCGTCTACATCATGTCATCGTTCTTATTGCATTACTCCGTTTTTTCATGAACTTAATACACTAGATGCATGCTGGATAGCGGTCAATGTGCGGAGTAATAGTAGTAGATGTAGGTAGGAGTCGGTCTACTAATCTTGGATGTGATGCCTATATAATGATCATTTCCTGGATATTGTCATGATTATTTGAAGTTCTATCAATTTCCCAACAGTAATTTTTTTCCCACCGTTTGCTAATTTTCTCGAGAGAAGCCACTAGTCAAACCTGCGGCCCTCGGGTCTCTTTTCATCATATTTGCCTTTGCGATCTATTTTCCTTTGCATTTATTTTCAGATCTATTAAACCAAAAATAGAAATATACCTTGCTGCAATTTATTTGTTCCGTGATCTATTTATCCTATCTACCACTTTTACCTCACGTTATTTGCCTATCTTGAGGCGCCGTACCCGAAAGGGATTGACAACCCCTTTAACACATTGGGTTGCGAGTATTTGTTATTTGTGTGCAGGTGCTATTTACGTGGTGTGAGGAGGTTCTCCTACTGGTTCGATAACATTGGTCTCATCACTGAGGGAAATACCTACTGTCGCTATACTGCATCATCCCTTCCTCTTTGGGGAAATATCGACGTAGTTCTAGCAGACATCAAAAGGAATTTCTTGCACCGTTGCCGAGGAGGATCTTCAACATTAACCAGGTTCCTAATCACAAATCTCATCTCCTCGCAATTTACATTATTTGCCATTTCCCTATCGTTTTCCTGTCCCCCACTTCACAAAAATTTTCCATTTTATTTGCCCTCTTTTTCGTCCGCCGTTTTCTCTTCAGATCTCTTATTTTCTTGACCTTGTCACGATGGGTGACTTTGGTATGGCAAAAAAATATGATGGCATAACTCCTAAAATGGAGCATACGGGTATTATGGATGCCAAAACTTTTGTTTTGGGGCAAGGAAATTTTATGGGAAAAGAACACATCCAAGAATTTTTCAATTGTGTTGGAAAATTAAGTCTTGATGATATCCCTATACTTAAAAGAACTAAATCTTATGCATAAGCTATTTCGGCACTTGTTCTGAAACTTCAAACTAGATTTATTCATACTCATCCTACCTTGCAAATATTGTTCTATGAGTTGCCCGTTATAAAGGATCCTAAAGCTAAAAAGTTAGCCACTCATTTTTTGATGAATGAATTTGACTACATAATACAGGAAGCTAGGGAAATCTTTGATTTTTATGGCATGAATCGTGAAAACCCCGTGATTGATGAAGTTCTTTATAATAGTGATTATGCTTTAAGACATTTGCTTGGAGATAACCAAATCTTTGATGAGAATCTTAAGAGGCAAGTCCTAGTTTTAGATATGATCCAACAAGTTTTTAACGATGTTAATCAACACTATTCTTGGATCACTGCCGGAAATCAAAGGGGTTATGATAAAAAACAACTTATAGTGCTAAGGTTTCCATGGATAATGTGTTTTATGTCTTATTTACGAAGCCTCTCGACACAAGTACCTCCAAGGGAAACAAGGATAAGAGTGACAAAACTTAGATCCTACGCATTACGCCTAGCTAGGGGCGTAAAACGATAGCGCTTGTTGGGAGGCAACCCAATATATAAAATTTATTTTTGCTTTTTGCTTTCTATTCTTGTGTGTTAACACAATTATTCTACTATTATGATTGTTTTTTTGTGTTTTAATTAGTGTTTGAGCCAAGCAAGGACTTTGGGAAGACTTGGGTGAAAGTTTATTTGATCTTGCTGAAAAACAGAAACTTTCACGCTCACAAGATTATTTGTCATTTTTTACAGAAGAGTTATTTTGAGTTGATTCTTTTTGAAGAAAATTAATAGAAAAATTCCTCATGTCCACCAATTTATTTAAGAATTTTTGGAATTACAGAAGTATTTGAAATATTCAGATTTCTACAGACTGTTCTGTTTTTGACAGATTCTGTTTTCGTTGCGTTGTGTGCTTGTTTTGATGATTCTATGGTTTTCTTCAATGAGTTTTTGCCATAGAAAAGTTGGAATACATTAGATATAATGCAAAAACAAAATAATAATAGGTTTTCTACAGTACTGATAGTAGTGGTTTGGTTTCTTATACTAACGGATCTCACGAAGGTTTTGTTTGAGTTTTGTGTGATTGAAGTTTTCAAGTTTTGAGTGATCCTATGATGGATGGAGGAATAATGATTAGCAAAAGGCTAAGATTGGGGATGGCCGAGGCACCCCAAGATAATAAGTAGCAAGCAACTAAGCTTGGGGATGCCCCCGAGTGGCATCCCCGCTTTCTTCTAACAACCATCGGTATTTTACTTGAAACTATATTTTTATTCGTCATATAATACGAGTTTTGCTTGGAGCGTCTTGTATGATTTCTCCTATGCTTCACTTAAATTTTTAGATCCATGGATTTGCTCTAGTACTTCACTTATATCTTTTTGAGCACGGTGTGCTTTGTTATTTTTGAAGAAATGCTCTCATGCTTCACTTAGATTTATTTGGGAGTTAGTAAAATTTTAAGAAATTCCCTCTTGCTTCACTTAGATTATTTTGAGAGAAAGAAAAGAAATTATGCTCATGATCTTCACTTATATTTGTATGAGCTTATCAAAAGCAACATATGAAATTAGTCCCAAAGTGATAGATATCCAAGGAGGATACAATAAAAACATTCATGAAGATCATTGGACAAAATAAACTTGATTCTTAGTAATGGTTTTGAGATATGACGATATGATATGTGAGTCATGTTGATGAGTAATTGTGCTTTAGTAAGAATATTGATGTTAAGGTTTGTGATTCCCTATGCAAGCACGAAAGTCAATAGTTATGCAATGAAATTTATATCCTACTTATGGTGCATTATTCGGTGTTACTTATGCTTAATGCTTGGGTACGAGATTTTTTGCTTTTTGGTTGGTCGCTTCTCAGTCTTTTGCTAGCCTTCATTTTGCACTAAGTACGATCACTACTTGTGCATCCAATACCCTTTAAACCAGTTTTGCCTTATGAGTCCACTATACGTGCCTGTATGCGGTATTTCCATGCCGTTCTAAGAAAATTTGCATGTGCCATCTCTAATTTTCAAAATAAATTTCTCTTTTGTGTGCTCTACCGCTCGTGAGGCGGTGAAGGGTAGCCAGTATTTTCCATGCTAGATGTGTTATTCTCGCGATGAGTATTTATTCACTTGTCATTGCACGCGAGTACGGAAAATGTATTAGGGGTGCCCAGTTCCGAAATGAATAATGAATTTACTTTATGTTGTCAAATAATAAATTCCTTGGAAAGTGTTGGTATGGAGGGCAATTGTGGATTCGGCTAGCCGTGGAAAGTGAAAGTAATGGTGGAAAAAGGAATAAACTTCATTTATTATTTGGGAACCGCCTATGATGTATCTAGCATGGAAAGTGTTGGGATGCTCCAAGTCGTTTTTGTTGGTGGGAAAAGTATGCCTCTCAAAAATATTTTTATATCTCAATTTATGCTTTGAGCTCTGGCACCTCTACAAATCCCTACTTCCCTCTGCGAAAGGCCTTTCTTTTACTTATACATTTTTTTTAAATTTGAGTCTCCATCTTCTCTTATAAAGCACCAACTAAGGGGAACTATGATCGTATTTGAGCATTGGGTGTAGCTAATATTCGAGTGTGTTTCATGAATGGATCAATGGTTGAGCATGATTGGCTAGGGATAACTTTCTTTAGTGTTAATATTTTGAAAGACATGGTTACTTGTTGATATGCTTGAGTATTAAAGTCTTCATGTCAAAACTAGAGTATTGCTTTGAATCATATAAAAGTCCATATGTCCATGCTATAAAAGAAAAGGAATGTGAAGAACATGTTAGACAACATTCCACATCAAAAATTCTGTTTTTATCATTTACCTACTCGAGGACGAGCAGGAATTAAGCTTGGGGATGCTGATACGTCTCCAATGTATCTGTAATTTTTGATTGTTTCATGCTATTATATTATCATTCTTGGATGTTTTACAATCATTTTATCTCATTTTTTGGTACTAACCTATTGACATAGTGCCCAGTGCCAGTTGTTGTGTTCTGCATGTTTTTTACATCGTAGGAAATCAATACCAAACGGAGTCCAAACGTGGCGAAACTCCTAGAGGGTTTTTTGGGCCAGAAGGCATCCAGTAGGCCAAGGAAGCACCTGGGGGTGGCTCGAGGGGAGCAGCACCCACCAGGGCGCGCCAGGAGGCCCAGGCGCGCCCTGGTGGGTTGTGCCCACCTCGGGTGCCCCCTGAACCGCCTCTTTGCTCTATAAATACCCCAATATTCCTGAAACCCTAGAGGAGTCGACGAAAATCAATCTCAGCCATCGCAGAGTCCAGAACCACCAGATCCAATCTAGACGCCATCACGGAGGGGTTCACAACTTCCATTGGTGCCTCTCTGATGATTCGTGAGTAGTTCTCTATAGACTTACGGGTCCGTAGTTAGTAGCTAGATGGCTTCCTCTCTCTCTCTCTCTCTCTCTCTCTCTCTGTGTGTGTGTGTGTGTGTGTGTGTGTGTCTTGATTATCAATACAATGGTCTGTTGGAGATCCATATGATGTAAGTCTTTTTGCGGTGTGTTTGTTGGGATCCGATGGACTTTGAGTTTATGATCAGATCTATGTTTTTATCCATGAAAGTTATTTGGGTCTTCTTTGATCTCTTATATGCATGATTTCTTATAGTCTCATATTTCTTCTCCGATATTTGGGTTTTGTTTGGCCAACTTGATCTATTTATCTTGCAATGGGAAGAGGTGCTTTGTAGTGGGTTCGATCTTACGGTGCTTGATCCAAGTGACAGAAGGGGAACCGACACATACGTATTGTTGCTACTAAGGATAACAAGATGGGATCTATATCTTCGCAATAGATAAATGGATCTCATCTACATCATGTCATCGTTCTTATTGCATTACTCCGTTTTTTTCATGAACTTAATACACTAGATGCATGTTGGATAGCGGTCGATGTTTGGAGTAATAGTAGTTGATGCAGGAAGGAGTCGGTCTACTAATATTGGACGTGATGCCTATATAATGATCATTGCCTAGATATCATCATGATTATTTGAAGTTCTATCAATTTCCCAACAGTAATTGTTTCCCCACCATTTGCTATTTTTCTCGAGAGAAGCCACTAGTGAAACCTACGGCCCCTGGATCTCTTTTCATCATATTTGCATTTGCGATCTATTTTCCTTTGCATTTATTTTCAGATCTATTAAACCAAAAATACAAAAATATCCTGCAGCAATTTATTTGTTCCGTGATCTATTTATCCTATCTACCACTTTTACCTCACGTTATTTGCCTATCTTGAGGCACCGTACCCGAAAGGGATTGACAACTCCTTTAACACGTTGGGTTGTGAGTATTTTTTATTTGTGTGCAGGTGTTGTTTACGTGGTGTGAGGAGGTTCTCCTACTGGTTCGATAACCTTGGTCTCATCACTGAGGGAAATACCTACCATCGCTATACTGCATCATCCCTTCCTCTTTGGGGAAATACCGACGTAGTTCTAGCAAACATCATAGTGTCGCCTGCAAAGCTTCTGGTCGTGACGCACAGGTGGGTATGGTGCTAACCTCCATCCTGGCGAGCCCGTCGTCCTGGTGTTGTTGCACCAGAATGGCAGGCTTTGGGGGATTCCTAAGGAACCTGCGTGTTGACCTTGTCCCTTTAGCACCAAAGAGGAAACCGTCCTAGTCTACGCACCCTGGCGCCTTCCTGGCAACGTTCATCATGGGTCGCGTCACCCATGTGCAGCTTGAGGCGGGCTGGCGAGCCTAGAGATGTCCGCCCCACGACGGGCCTAGGGAGGCAGCCTCAGGAGACCGCCCATCATGAAGCCCTCGGGATACCTGACGACGCTCACTGATGCCCCCCTCGTGAGGGCAGGAGGCCCTTTCACGATGCCTTGCATTGGGCTGCAGGCGGACGGGCCTAGGTACCCCCAGTCCCAGAGCCCCGACAGCAAGAACCCCTTCTTTGACTGTTCTATTTTAAACTTATTCAAAACTTTGTCAAGGTATGTACTTTGTCAAAGTCCTACCAGGCGTCTTGATCCATCTATATAGATCTTGATGCCCAGTATGTAAGTTGCTTCACCGAGGTCTTTCATTGAAAAAACTCTTGTTCAAATATCCCTTTATGCTTTACTCAAGTTACACATCATTTCCAATCACTAATGTGTTATCCACATACAGTATTAGAAATGCTATAGATCTCTCACTCACTTTCTTGTAAATACAAGCTTCTCCATAAGCTTGGCTAAATCCAAAACCTTTGATCACCTCATCAAAGTGAAGATTCCAACTCCGGGATGCTTGTACTAGTCCATAAATGGATTGCTGGAGCTTGAATACCTTATTAGCACCCTTAGGATCGACAAAACCTTTGTGTTCCATCATATACAACTCTTCTTTAATGGCTGCATTAAGGAACGCAGTTTTGACGCCCATCTCCCGGATTTCATAATCGAAAATGCAACAATTGCTAACATACTCCTAACAGACTTTAGCATCACTACGAATGAGAAAGACTCATTGTAGTCAACCCCTTGAACTTGTTGAAAACCTTTTGCAACAAGTCGAGCTTTGTAGGTAGTGACATTACCATCAACATATGTCTTCTTCTTAAAGATCCATTTGTTCTCAATCGCGATTTGGTTGTCGGTAAGTCCATGATACGTCTCCAATGCACATATAATTTTTTATTGTTCCATGCTATTATAGTATCTGTATTGGATGTTTTATATGCAATTATATATCAGCTTTTGGGACTAAACTATTAATCTAGTGCCCTACGACCAGTTGCTGTTTTTTGCCTGTTTCTCGATTTTCAGGATATCAATATCAAACAGAGTCCAAACAGAGAAAAAACTTTGGATTATTTTTTTCTGGACTAGAAGAGACCCTAGAAGATTCGGGAGAAGACCTAAAGAGCCACTAGGGAGCGACAAGCTCGAGAGGTGCACCCCAGGGGGGCGCCCCCCAGGCTTTTGGGCCCCTCATGGTACCTCTTAACCTAATTCCACCTCTATAAATTCTCAAATATTCCCCTAACATCAGTGATCCACCCGAAGTACTTTTTCCGCCGCCGCAAGTTTCTATTCTCACGATATCCCATCAGGAGGCCTTCCACGGTACGCTGCCATAAGGGGGATCAACCATGGAGGGGCTCCACATCAACCTTGCTGCCCTTCCGATGATGTGTGAGTACTTCACCACAGACCTACGGGTTCATAGCTAGTAGCTAGATGGCTTCTTCTCTCTCTTTGATCTTCAATACAATGTTTTCCTGGATGTTCTTGAAGATCTATTTGATGTAATCGCTTTTGCGGTGTGTTTGTTGGGATCCGATAAATTGTGAGTTTATGATCAGATTATCCATGAATATTATTTGTGTTTTCTTTGAACTCTTTTATGCATGCTTGTTATAGCTTTGTATTTATCTCTGATCTATTGATTTGGTTTGGCCAACTATATTGATTTTCCTTGCAATGGGAGAGGTGCGTTGTGATGGGTTCAATCTTGCGGTGCTCAATCCCAGTGACGGAAAGGGACATGACACGTATTTGTATCATTCCCATTAAGGATAAAAATATGGTGTTTATTCATGAGTGGGTTTACTTTGTCCACATCATGTCATCTTGCTTAAGGCATTACTCCGTTCTTTGAACTAATACTCTAGATGCATGTTGGACAGTGGTCGATGTGTGGAGTAATAGTAGTAGATGCAGAATCATTTCGGTCTACTTATCTCAGACATGATGCCTATATACATGATCTTTGCCTTGGATATCGTCATGATTATTTGTTTTTCTATTAATTTCCCAACAGTAATTTATTTATCCGCCATATGCTATTTTCAAGAGAGAAGCCTCTAGTGAAAACTATGGCCCCGAGTATACTTTTATCATATATTAAAATCCAAAAATACCTTGTTGCAATTTTATTTATGTTATTTTATTTTGTATTTTTGTTTTATCCATTTATCACTAAGAGATTTGATCCTTGCAACTAACCGTCGAGGGATTGACAACCCCTTGTTCGCGTTGGGTGCAAGTATTTCTTATTTTGTGTGTAGGTATTGCTAACAAGGTGTTGCGTGGTTCTCCTACTGGATTGATAACCTTGGTTCTTAACTGAGGGACATAGTTATCTCTTCTGTACTGCATCATCCTCTCCTCTTCGAGGAAATCCTAACGCAGCTCACAAGTAGCAGGAAGAATTTCTAGCATCGTTGCCGGGGAAACATCATCAACATCTATCATGTACCTATGCATAAACTTTCATCTCCTTGCATTTACATTATTTGTCATTTGCCTCAAGTTTTCATCTCCCCCACTTCTAAGACGTTTTCACAAAGACACAAAAATATTTTGTGTTCGCCTTTTTGCTTCTTTGCTCGTTTGCTTGCTTTTTGCCTTCATGTTAACACTCAAAAACAGAAAAAGAAATAAGAAAAATTAAGATGGACCCTCATCCACTTTCTAATCTTTTTAAAAAATCCAATTATGATGAACCAATTGCTAGTGTGTCGAGTGCACAAGATTATCTTTATGAAGTTTTGCTTGAAATTTGTGAATCTGGAAATTATGGTGAAGTGTTAAAAGAAGAAATTTATAAGGTGATTCATGATAGCTCCTCGATTGAAAAGCATGATTACAATGATATTATTATAAATTCTATTAGTGTCAATTGTGTTAATGATATGCAAAATCCCAAGCTTGGGAAGGATAATTTGTTATGTCTAGTACTTATTGCAATGATCATGATTGGGGTGATAATGTTTCTTATGATCTTGAAAATTTATTTAAGCATCATGATGAATATGATATTTACAATAATGTTTGCAATAACATTGAAAGTGGGTTTGGAAGAGCGTCAACTTTAGGTAAAAATAATCCCACATATTTGGAGAGTGTTCAATCTTATGAAATTATTGATAAAATTGGGTTTGGAGAAGTCCCACTATCTTGGAAGATTATAAACTTTATGTATGTGGATCATGAAGAGAAAATTTTATATGATAGCTATATTGTTGAATTTTATTATGATCCTACATGTAATTATTATGAGAGAGGAAAATATGGCTGTAGAAATTTTCATGTTACTAAATTACCTCCTGTTATGTTGAGATCGTCAATGTTTTATTCTTCTACCTTGTTACGGTAGATATTTCTTGTCTTGATAATTTGTTTGCTTATAAAATGCCAATGCATAGGAAGTATGTTATACTTAAATGTGTGCAAATGCATAGGAAGTATGTTATACTTAAGTGTGTTCTTCACATGCTACATGATGCTCTCTTTGTTTCAATTATTATCTTTCATGTGAGAAACAATAAAATCTTAAGCCTATCTTAATGGCTATAAAGAAAGAGCTTGTTGGGAGACAACCCAATAGTTATGTTTTCTGTTTTTTTTTGTGCACACAATTATGCTACTGTTATGGTTGTGTTTTTGTGTTTAAATTAGTGTTTGTGCCAACTAAAGCCTTTGGGATGATTTGGAAGATAGTTGCTTTGATTCTATGGAAAAGTAGAAACTTTTACGTCACCGCAGAATTGTTAAAAGTCAATGGAGCGGCGAAAAATTCCGAATTCACATGATTTATATACAAATTGCCCACATTGTCCTCGTTTTTCAGAAGTTTTGGAGTTACAGAAGTATGGTCTTTGTTCGAATTATCACAGACTGTTCTGTTTTTTTACAGATTCTGTTTTCGTTGTGTTACTTGCTTGTTTTGATGAATCTATGGATAGTATCGGGGGGTATAAGACATGGTGAAGTTAGAATACAGTAGGTAGAATGCAATAATAAAATATGAATGGGTTTACAACAGTACCAAAAGTAGTGATTTGCTTTGTTATACTAACTGATCTCACGAAGGTTTTTGTTGAGTTTTGTGTGCTGAAGTTTTCAAGTTTTGGGTGAGATCACGATGGATGAAGGAATAAGGAGTGGCAAGAGGCTAAGCTTGGGGATGCCCAAGGCATCCCAAGTTAATACTCAAGGACTCCCAAGCATCTAAGCTTGGGGATGCCCCGGAAGGTATCCCTCTTTCTCCTACCAACTATAGATAATTTTACTTGGAGCTATATTTTTATTCATCACATGATATGAGTTTTGCTTAGAGCGTTGTGTATGATATGAGTCTTTGCTTTGTTTGCCTTTTAGTTTGTCAAAATCACGTTTGCTAGACACACCTTTTGAGAGGGGCGCACATTATTCATGATTTGTTAGAATACTCTAGTGCTTCACTTAAATCTTTTGGGCTAGGTAGTTGCTCTAGTGCTTCACTTGTATTTTTAGAGCATGACAGTGGTTATATTTTAAAGAAATAGTTGCACCCTCATGCTTCACTTATATATTTTTGAGAGTTGATAATAGTAAAAATTAGTGTGGGTTATGAATTTGGTTCTAATATGATAGGTATTCAAGAGGGATATAATAAAAACTTTCATGTAGATCATTGAATATGATAAATTTTGATTCCTTGCAATAGTTTTGTGATATAAAGGTGGTAATATGTGGGTTGTGCTGGTTAGTAATTCTGGTTTAGTAAGAATATTGGTGTTAAGGTTTGTGATTCCTGAAGCATGCACGTTTAGTCTCCCGTTATGCTAAGAAGTTGGAGCATGATTATTATTGATTGTCTTCCTTATGAGTGGCGATCGTGGGCCACTTGGCAGGCCTCCAGTGCCCATCTTCTGCTATATGAAGTCTTTTACCCTGGAAAAAATCATAAGCCAGCTTTCGGGACGAAACTCCGCCACCACGAGGCGGAACCTTGGCGGAACCAATCTAGGGCTCCGGCGGAGCTGTTCTGCCGGGGAAACATCCCTCCGGGTGGGGGAAATCATCACCATCTTCATCACCATTGATCCTCTCATTGGGAGGGGCTCAATCTCCATCAACATCTTCACCAGCACCATCTCCTCTCAAACCCTAGTTCATCTCTTGTACCTATGGGTTGCTAGTAGTGTTGATTACTCCTTGTAGTTGATGCTAGTTGGTTTATTCGGTGGAAGATCATATGTTCAGATCCTTAATGCATATTAATACCCCTCTGATTATTAATATGAATATGATTTGTGAGTAGTTACGTTTGTTCCTGAGGACATAGATGAAGTCTTGCTATAAGTAGTCATGTGAATTTGGTATTCGTTCGATATTTTGGTGAGATGTATGTTGTCTCTCCTCTAGTGGTGTTATGTGAATGTCGACACTTCACCATTATTTGGGCCTAGAGGAAGGCATTGGTAAGTAATAAGTAGATGATGGGTTGCTAGAGTGACAGAAGCTTAAACCCTAGTTTATGCGTTGCTTCGTAAGGGGCTGATTTGGATCCATATGTTTCATGCTATGGTTAGGTTCACCTTAATACTTATTTTGTAGTTGCGGATGCTTGCAATAGGGGTTAATCATAAGTGGGATGCTTATCCAAGAAAGGGCAGTACCCAAGCACTGGTCCACCCACATACCAAATTATCAAAGTAACGAACGCAAATCATATGAACGTGATGAAAACTAGCTTGACGATAATTCCCATGTGTCCTCGGGAGCGCTTTTCTCTATATAAGAACTTGTCCAGGCTTGTCGTTTGCTACAAAAAGGATTGGGCCACCTTGCTGCACCTTATTTACTTTTATTACTTGTTACCCGTTACAAATTACCTTATCACAAAACTATCTGTTACCTACAGTTTTAGTGCTTTCAGAGAATACCTTACTGAAAACCACTTGTCATTTCCTTCTGCTCCTCGTTGGGTTCGACACTGTTACTTATCAAAAGGACTACGATAGATCCCCTACACTTGTGGGTCATCAAGGCTATTTTCTGGCGCCGTTGCCGGGGAGTGAAGCGCCTTGGGTAAGTGGAATTTGGTAAGGAAACATTTATATTGTGTGCTGAAATTTATTATCACTTGTTACTATGGAAAACAATCCTTTGAGGGGTTTCTTAGGGGTATCTTCACCTTGTCCGGAACCACAATTAGTTACCCCTCAACCTACTGCACCTACTGAAAATATTGAATATGAAATCCCTTCGGGTATGATAGAACAACTGCTAGCTAATCCTTATGCAGGAGATGGAACCGAACATCCTGATATGCACTTGATACATGTGGAACAAATTTGTGGATTGTTTAAGCTTGCAGGTTTACCCAGGGATGAAGAGATGAAAAAGGTTTTCCCTTTACTTTGAAGGGAAACATTGGCATGGTATAGGCTATGCGATGATATTGGATCATGGAATTGGAATCATTTGAAATAGGAGTTCCATCAAAACAATTATCATATGCATAAGTCGTGTTATATACATAATTTTTGGCCTCGTGAAGGAGAAAGTATGGCTCTAGCTTGGGGGAGGCTTAAGTCGATGTTATATTCATGCCCCAATCATGAGCTCTCAAGAGAAATTAATATTCACAATTTTTATGCTCGGCTTTCTCGTAATGATCAAACCATGCTTCATACTTCTTATACTGGTTCTTTTATGAAGAAGACTATTGAATTCCGGTGTGATCTTCTGGAAAGAATTAAACGCAACTCTGAAGATTGGGAACTTGACGAAGGTAAAGATTCGGGTATAAAGCTTAAGTATGATTGTGTTAAATCTATTATGGATACCGATGCTTTTCAAAAGTTTAGCACTAAATATGGACTTGACTATGATATAGTACCCTCCTTTTGTGAATCTTTTGCTACTCATGTTGACCTACCTAAGGAGAAGTGGTTTAAATTTAATCCTCCCACTAAAGTAAAAGTAGTTGCACCTATTAAAGTTGAAGAAAAGACTATCACTTATAACTATCCTATTGTTCCTGCTACTTATATTGAGAAACCACCTTTCCCTGTTAGGATAAAGGATCATGATAAAGCTTTAACTCTGGTTCGCAAAAGTAACATTAGAACATATACACCACCTGAGCAAATTAAAGTTGAACCTAGTATTGCTATGGTTAAAGATCTCTTGGCTGATAATATTGATGGGCATGTTATTTATTTCTGTGATACATCTGCTAGAATTGCTAGACCCGATGCTAAGAAACATAGACTTGTTCTAGGCATGGCTGTTATTTCTGTTAAAATAGAAGATCATTGTTATCATGGCTTATGTGATATGGATGCTAGTGCAAGTGCAATACCCCATTCCTTATACAAAGAAATTATGCGTGATATTGCACCTGCTAAGATAGAAGAAATTGATGTTACAATTAAGCTTGCCAATAGAGATACTATTTCACCAATTGGGATTGTTAGAGATGTTGAAGTCTTGTGTGGGTAAGTTAAATATCCTGCTGATTTTCTTGTTCTTGGTTCCCTGCAAGAAGACTTTTGTCCCATTATATTTGGTAGACCCTTCTTGAACACTGTTAATGCTAAGATAGACTGCGAAAAGGATGTTGTTACGATTGGCTTAGGGGATATGTCTCATGAGTTTAATTTTGCTAAATTTCGTAGACAACCCCATGATAAAGAATTGCCTAGTAAGGATGAAATTATTGGTCTTGCTTCTATTGTCGTTCCTCCTAATGACCATTTAGAACAATATTTGCTAGACCATGAAAATTGATATGTTTATGAATGAAAGAAGGGAGATAGATGAAGTATTCTTTAAACAGGGACCTACTTTGAAACACAACTTGCCTATTGAAATTCTAGGGGATCCTCCTCCACCCAAGGGTGATCCCGTGTTTGAGCTTAAACCATTACCTGATACTCTCAAATATGCTTATCTTGATGAAAAGAAGATATATCTTGTTATTATTAGTGCTAACCTTTCAGAGCAGGAAGAGGAAAGATTATTGAAAACTCTGAAGAAACATCGTGCTGCTATTGGATATACTCTTGATGATCTTAAGGGCATTAGTCCCACTTTATGTCAACACGAGATAAATTTGGAGAAAGACGCCAAACCAGTTATTGATCACCAACAACGGTTAAATCCTAAGATGAAAGAAGTGGTAAGAAAGGAAATACTAAAGCTCCTCGAGGCAGGTATAATTTATCCCGTTGTTGATAGTCAGTGGGTAATTCCTGTCCATTATGACCCTAAGAAGGGAGGTATTACTGTTTTTCCTAATGATAAAGATGAATTGATCTCGCAAAGAATTATTACAGGTTATAGGATGGTAATTTATTTTCGTAAGTTAAATAAAGTTACTAAAAAGGATCATTACCCTCTACCTTTTATTGATCAAATTCTAGAAAGATTATCTAAACATACACATTTTTGCTTTCTAGATGGTTACTCTGGTTTCTCTCAAATACCTGTGTCAGCAGAGGATCAAGAAAAGTCCACTTTTACTTGCCCTTTCAGTACTTTTGCTTATAGACGTATGCCTTTTGGTTTATGTAATGCACCCGCTACCTTTCAAAGATGCATGATGGCTATATTCTCTGACTTTTGTGAAAAGATTTGTGAGGTTTTCATGGATGATTTCTTCGTTTATGGGTCTTCTTTTGATGATTGCATGAGCAACCTTGATCGAGTTTTGCAGAGATGTGAAGATACTAGTCTTGTCTTGAACTGGGAGAAGTGCCACTTTATGGTTAATGAAGGCATTGTCTTGGGGCATAAAATTTCTGAAAGAGGTATTGAAGTTTATAAAGCTAAGGTTGATGTTATTGAAAAGATGTCATGTCCCAAAGGTATAAGAAGTTTCCTTAGTCATGCTAGTTTTTATAGGAGGTTCATTAAGGACTTCTCTAAAATTTCTAGGCCTCTGACTAATCTCTTACAAAAAGATATTCCTTTTGTCTTTGATGATGATTGTGTAGAAGCATTTGAAATACTTAAGAAAGCTTTGATTTCTGCACCTATTGTTCAGCCACCTGATTGGAATTTAGCCTTTGAAATTATGTGTGATGCTAGTGATTATGTTGTAGGTGCTGTTCTAGGACAAAGAGTTGATAAGAAACTAAATGTTATTCTATATGCTAGTAAAACTCTAGACAGTGCCCAGAGAAATTATGCTACTACTGAAAAAAGAATTTTTAGCAGTTGTATTTGCTTGTGATAAGTTCAGACCTTATATCATTGATTCTAAAGTACTATTCACACTGAACATGCTGCTATTAAATATCTTATGGAAAAGGAAGATGCTAAACCTAGACTAATTAGATGGGTTCTCCTATTACAAGAATTTGATTTGCATATTATTGATAGAAAGGGAGCTGAGAACCCTGTTGCAGACAACTTGTCTAGGTTAGAGAATGTTCTTGATGACCCACTACCTATTGATGATAGCTTTCCTGATGAACAATTAGTTGTCATAAATGCTTCTCATACTCCTCCATGGTATGCTGATTATGCTAATTACATTGTTGCTAAATTTATACCACCTAGTTTCACATACCAGCAAAAGAAAAAGTTTTTCTATGATTTAAGACATTACTTCTGGGATGACCCACACCTTTATAAAGAAGGATTAGATGGTGTTATTAGACGTTGTGTACGCAAGTGTCACTCTGAGGCATACGGAGGACACCACGCCGGAGATAGAACTGCACATAAGGTATTGCAATCCGGTTTTTATTGGCCTACTCTCTTCAAAGATGCCCGTAAGTTTGTCTTGTCTTGTGATGAATGTCAAAGAATTGGTAATATTAGTAGATGACAAGAAATGCCTATGAATTATTCTCTTGTTATTGAACCATTTGATGTTTGGGGCTTTGGTTATATGGGACCGTTTCCTTCCTCTAATGGGTATACACATATTTTAGTTGTTGTTGATTACATTACTAAGTGGGTAGAAGCTATTCCAACTAGTAATGCTGAACATAACACCTCTATTAAGATACTTAAAGAAGTTATTTTTCCGAGGTTTAGAGTCCCTAGATACCTAATGAATGATGGTGGTTCACATTTTATTCATGATGCTTTTTGTAACTTGCTAAGTATGATTTTTAATCATAAAATTGCATCTCCTTATCACCCACAGTCTAGTGGTCAAGTAGAATTGAGTAACAGAGAGCTCAAGTTGATTTTGCAAAAGACTGTTAATAGGTCTAGAAAGAATTGGTCCAAGAAACTTGTTGATGCATTATCGGCTTATAGAACTACATATAAGAATCCTATGGGTATGTCTCCATATAAAATGGTTTATGGAAAAGCTTGTCACTTACCTCTCAAACTAGAACATAAGGCATATTGGGATATTAAAGAGCTCAATTATGATTTCAAACTTGCCAGTGAGAAGAGGTTATGTGACATTAGCTCACGTGACGAATGGAGAACCCAAGCCTATGAGAATGCCAAACTGTTTAAGGAAAAGGTTAAAAGATGGCATGACAAGAGGATACAAAAGCATGAGTTTAATGTAGGTCATTATGTTTTGCTATACAACTCACGTTTAAGATTTTTTTGCAGAAAAACTTCTCTCTAAATGGGAAGGCCCTTACATCATCGAGGAGGTCTATCATTCTGGTGCCATAAAAATCAACAACTTCAAAGGCACGAATCCAAAGGCGGTGAACGTTCAAAGAATCAAACATTATATCACAGGTAATCCTACAAATGTTGAAACTAATGTTATTGAAACCGTAACCCCGGAGGAGTACATAAGAGACACTTTCCAGAATGTTTCAGACTCCAAAAAGGAATAGGTATGTGGTACGGTAAGTAAACCGACTCCAAAACAGTTCTAATAGCATTTTTTTCTCCGTTTTCAAATATTTAAGAAAATAGGAAAATAAGAAGTAGTCTGGGAAGGACACGAGGCGTCCACGAGGGTGGAGGGCATGCCCTACCCCCTGGGTGTGCCCCCTGCCTCGTGGGCACCTCGTGTGCTCTTCGGACTCCGTTTTCTTGTATGATACTTCTTTCGGTCGGTAAAATTCATTATATAATCTCCCGAAGGTTTTGACCACCGTATCACGCAAATATCCTTTGTTTTTGTTTTGAGATGTTTCTGTCGCAGATTTAGAGCAAGATGTCTTCTCAAGACTCGGTCGGGGAGAGTCGGGTGTCTCATCCGACAGTAGGTCCAGGAGCAAACAATGATGCCTATCACTTTGGGCCATCAACGGAGGAGGAGATGGAGGCCGACTTGAAAAGGATAGATTCCATGGAGGAGGACCAAGAAGTTACCTCTCGGTTCCAAGACGGATTCACGATGGGGGAACTACAGAGCTCAGCTATTCCAAACTCGGTCATCCCTTCCAATGTTAAATTTCTTTCTTATGAAAATATGAAAAAGAGTGTCACTTGTTCTCCAGTAGCTATGCAACATCCTTGGGTGAAAGGAGCTTTAGCCGTCACGGATAAGCTTCGCAAGGAAAATATGGACCTCAAGCAGCAAGTCAATAAGATCGAGGAGGAGAATCGTATCCTGAGGGGCATCATCGCCAAGAATATCACACCACCAACTCCGCAGAAGGAGACATAAACACATGGGTATGGGCACTCCCCTTGGCAACTGCCAATCTTGGGGGAGGTGCCCCAGTATTGCATCACCATCACACTCCTATCTTTACCGTTTTACTTAGTTCGATCCTTTTAGTAATATCTTGATCTAGTAGAATAGAGTTTTAGTATGATTTAGTATTGAGTTTGCTTTATGATCCCTCTATGTAGTCGAGTTCGTGAGCTATATATAATAAAGATTAGTGTTCAATCAAGGGCTTTGCTATCTTACTATGATCTTAAGGGAATAAAAGAATAAAAAGAAATAAAAGAGATCATATTGATCTTATGGCGAGTAATGACTTCACATATAAGAGTATGATGATTAAAAGTTGTTGAGAGTTGGCAAACATAGTTTTGGTCATCTTTGCAATTAATAGGAAGTAATAAAGAAAGAGAGGTTCTCACATATAAATATACTATCTTGGACATCCTTTATGATTGTGAGCACTCATTAAAATATGACATGCTAAAGAGTTGATGTTGGACAAGGAAGACAACGTAATGGGTTATGTTTTCTCATATCTGAATTAAAGTATATTGTCATGGATCATCCAACATGTTGAGCTTGCTTTCCCCCCTCATGCTAGCCAAATTCCTTGCACCAAGTAGAGATACTACTTGTGCTTCCAAATATCCTTAAACCCAGTTTTGCCATGAGAGTCCACCATATCTACCTATGGATTGAGTAAGATCCTTCAAGTAAGTTGTCATGTTGCATGCAATAAAAATTGCTCTCTAAATATGTATGACTTATTAGTGTGCAGAAAATAAGGTTTATACGATCTTGTGATATGGAAGCAATAAAAGCGTCGGACTGCATAATAAAGTTCCATATCACAAGTGGCAATATAAAGTGACGTTCTTTTGCATTAAGATTTCGTGCATCCAAGCATAAAAGCACATGACAACCTCTGCTTCCCTCTGCGAAGGGCCTATCTTTTACTTTTGTCTTATAAATTATGCAAGAGTCATGGTGATCTTCACCTTTCCTTTTTACATTTTATCCTTTGGCAAGCACCTCATGTTGGAAAGATCCTGATATATATATCCAATTGGATGTAAGTTAGCATGAACTATTATTGTTGACATTACCCTTGAGGTAAAAGGTTGGGAGGCAACACTATAAGCCCCTATCTTTCTCTGTGTCCGATTAAAACTCCATAACCATAAGTATTGCGTGAGTGTTAGAAATTGTGAAAGACTAAATGATAGTTGAGTATGTGGACTAGCTGAAAAGCTCTTATATTGACTCTTCCCGATGTTATGATAAATTGCAATTGCTTCAATGACCGAGATTATAGTTTGTTGGTTTTCAATGATGTTTCTGATTCATACTTGACATTGTGAATAGATTGTTACTTGAGCATAAGAAATCATATGATAATATATATATGTTGATGTTATAAGAATGATAATGATGCCCTCATGTCCGTATTTTATTTTATCGACACCTCTATCTCTAAAGATGTGGACATATTTTTCGATTTCGGCTTCCGCTTGAGGACAAGCGAGGTCTAAGCTTGGGGGAGTTGATACATCCATTTTGCATCATGCTTTTATATCTATATTTATTGCATTATGGGTTGTTATTACACATTATGTCACAATACTTATGCCTATTCTCTCTTATTTTACAAGGTTTACATGAAGAGGGAGAATGCCGGCAGCTGGGATTCTAGGCTGGAAAAGGAGAAAATATTAGAGACCTATTCTGCACAACTCCAAAAGTCCTGAAACTCCACGAAAGTCATTTTTCGATTTAATAAAAAATACTGAGCAGAAGAAATATCAGAGGGGGCCACCCACCGTCCACGAGGGTGGGGGCGCGCCATACCCCCCTGGGTGCGCCCCCCTGCCTCGTGGGCCACCTAGCAGGCCTCCGGTGCCCATCTTATGCTATATGAAGTATTTTCCCTAGAAAAATCATAAGCAAGCTTTAGGGACGAAACTCCACCGCCACGAGGCGGAACCTTGGCGGAACCAATCTAGGGCTCCGGCGGAGCTATTCTGCCGGGGAAACATCCCTCCGGGAGGGGGAGATCATCCCCATCGTCATCACCATCGATCCTCTCATCGGGAGGGGATCAATCTCCATCAACATCTTCACCAGCACCATCTCCTCTCAAACCCTAGTTCATCTCTTGTATCCAATCTTTGTCCCAAAACCTTAGATTGGTACATGTGGGTTGCTAGTAGTGTTGATTACTCCTTGTAGTTGATGCTAGTTGGTTTATTCGGTGGAAGATCGTATGTTCAGATCCTTAATGCATATTAATACCCCTCTAATTATGAACATGAATATGATTTGTGAGTAGTTATGTTTGTTCCTGAGGACATGGGTGAAGTCTTCCTATAAGTAGTCATGTGAATTTGGTATTCCTTCGATATTTTGATGAGATGTATGTTATCTCTCCTCTAGTGGTGTTATGTGAACGTCGACTACATGACACTTCACCATTATTTCGGCCTAGAGGAAGGCATTGGGAAGTAATAAGTAGATGATGGGTTGCTAGAGTGACAAAAGCTTAAACCCTAGTTTATGCGTTGCTTCGTAAGGGGCTGATTTCGATCCATATGTTTCATGCTATAGTTAGGTTTACCTTAATACTTCTTTTGTAGTGGTGGATGCTTGCAATAGGGGTTAATTATAAGTGGGATGCTTGTCCAAGAAAGGCCAGTACCCAAGCACCGGTCCACCCACATACCAAATTATCAAAGTAACGAACGCAAATCATATGAACGTGATGAAAACTAGCTTGACGATAATTCTCATGTGTCCTCAGGAGCGCTTTTCTCTATATAAGAACTTGTCCAGGCTTGTTCTTTGCTATAAAAAGGATTGGGCCACCTCGCTGCACCTTATTTACTTTCATTACTTGTTACCCGTTACAAATTACCTTATCACAAAACTATCTATCACCGATCATTTCAGTGCTTGCAGAGAATACCTTACTTAAAACCGCTTGTCATTTCCTTCTGCTCCTCATTGGGTTCGACACTCTTACTTATTAAAAGGACTATGATAGATCTCCTACACTTGTCGGTCATCAGCCAACTAAAAATAAAAAAGGAAAATGAGAGAAGGGGCAATGTTACTATCCTTTCCACACTTGTGCTTCAAAGTAGCACCATGTTTTTCATATAGAGAGTCTCCTATGCTTTATTTTCATATAACTAGCTAGTGGGGATTTTTCACTATAGAACTTGGCTTTTATATTCAAATGATGGGCTTCCTCAAATGCTCGAGGTCTTCATGAGCAAGCAAGTTGGATGCACACCCGCTTAGTTTTATTTTTGAGCTTTAATACACTTATAGCTCTTAGTGCATCTATTGCATGGCAATCCCTACTCCTTGCATTGACATCAATTGATGGGCATCTCCATAGCCCGTTGATTAGCCTCATTAATGTGAGACTTTTTTTCCTTTTTTGTCTTCTCCATACAACCCCCAACATCATACTATACTCCACCTATACTGGTATATCCATGGCTTGCGCTCATATAATGTGTGAGACTTTAAAAAGATGAAGTGCGTTAAAAATTATGAACCAATTGCTCGGCTTGTGGGGGTTGTGCATGATAAATACTTTGTGTTAAGAAGATGGAGCATGACACTGCTATATGATTTTGTAGGGATAATGTTCTTTAGCATTGATATTTTGAAAGACATGATTGTTTGTTGGTATGCCTTATTATTATTGTTTTTTATGTCAAACTATAGACTATTGCTTTGAATCATTTGGATCTTTATACTCATGCCACAAAGAGAAATTACATGATGAACATGATAGGTAGCATTCCACGTCAAAAAATCTGTTTTTATCATTAACCTACTCGAGGACAAGCAGGAATTAAGCTTGGGGATGCTTGATACGTCCCCAATGTATCTATAGTTTTTTGTTGTTGCATGATATTATAATTTCAGTCTTGAATGTTTATATGCAATTATATATCATTTTTGGGACTAAACTATTAACCTAGTGCCTAGTGCAAGTTGTTGTCTTTTGCCTGTTTTTGGCTTTTCAGGAAATGAATACCAAATAGATTCCTAACGGAGAAAAAACTTTGGATTAATTTTTTCTAGACCCGAAGAGATCCTAGAAGGTTCAAGAGAAGACCTTAAGAGCCATGAGGGAGAAACAAGCTCGAGGGTCGCGCCCTAGGGGGCGCCCCCAAGCCTGTGGGCCCCTCGTGGCACCTCTTGACCTAATTCCACCTCTATAAATTCTCAAATATTCCCCTGACATCAAAGGTCCACCCAGAATACTTTTTCTGCTGCTGCAAGTTTTTTTCTTGCAAAATCCCATCTGGAGGCCTCCCTCGGTACTCTACCGGAGGGGGAATCGACCATGGAGGGGCTCGACATCAACCTTGCTTCCCTTCCAATGATGTGTAAGTAGTTCACCACAGACCTACGGGTCCATAGCTAGTAGCTACATGGATTCTTATGTGTCTTTGATCTTCGATACAATGTTCTCCTCGATGTTCTTGGAGATCTATTCGATGTAATGACTTTTTGCGATGTGTTTGTTGGGATCTGACAAATTATGAGCTTATGATCAGATTATCCATGAATATTATTTGAGTTTTCTCTAAACTCTTTTATGCATGATTGTTATAGCTTTGTATTTCCCTCCGATCTATTGATTTGGTTTGGCCAACTAAATTGATTTTTGTTGCAATGGGAGAGGTGCTTTGTGATGGGTTTGATCTCGCGATACTCAATCCCAGTGACAGAAAGGGACATGACACATATTAGTATCGTTGCCATTTGATACGTCTCCAACGTATATATAATTTTTGATTGTTGCATGCTATTATATTACCTGTTTTGGATGTTTATGGGCTTTACTTTACACTTTTATATCATTTTTGGGACTAACCTACTAACCGGAGGCCCATCCCGGATTGCTGTTTATTTGCATATTTGAGTGTTTCGAAGAAAAGGAATATCAAACGGAGTCCAAACGGAATGAAACCTTCGGGAGCGGTCTTTTTGGAACAAACGTGATCCAGGGGACTTGGAGTGGACATCAAGCAACAGAGGAGACGGCCACGAGGCTGCCCGGTGCCCCCTACAGGTGGGCGCGCCCCCACCCTTGTGGGCCCCTCGAGTGTCCACCGACCTAATTCTTCCTCCTATATATACCCATGTACCCTGAAACCATCGAGGAGCACCACAAAAACCTAATTCCAACGTTGTAACCTTCTATATCCATGAGATTCTATCTTGGAGCCTTCGTCGGCGCTCCGCCGGAGGGGGAATCGACCATGGAGGGCCTCTACATCATCTCCAAGGCCCTTCTGATGAGTTGTGAGTAGTTTACCACAGACCTTCGGGTCCATAGTTATTAGCTAGATGGCTTCTTATTTGTCTTTGGATCTCAATACAAAGTTCTCCTCGATCTTCTTGGAGATCTATTCGATGTAACTCTTTTTGCGGTGTGTTTGTCGAGATCCAATGAATTGTGGGTTTATGATCAAGTTTATCTATGAGAAATATATGAATCTCCTCTAAATTCTTTTATGTGTGATTAAGTTATGTTTGCAAGTCTCTTCGAATTATCAGTTTGGTTTGGCCTACTAGATTGATCTTTCTTGCAATGGGAGAAGTGTTTAGCTTTGGGTTCAATCTTGCGGTGTCCTTTCCCAGTGACAGCAGGGGCAGCAAGGCACGTATTGTATTGTTTCCATCGAGGATAAAAAGATGGGGTTTATGTCATATTGCATGAGTTTATCCCTCTACATCATGTCATCTTTCTTAATGCGTTACTCTGTTCTTTATGAACTTAATACTCAGATGCATGCTGGATAGCGGTCGATGTGTGGAGTAATAGTAGTAGATGCAGGAAGGAGTCGGTCCACTTGTCACGGACGTGATGCCTATATACATGATCATGCCTAGATAATATCATAATTATTCAATTTTCTATCAATTGCTCGACAGTAATTTGTTCACCCACCGTAATACTTATGCTATCTTGAGAGAAGCCACTAGTGAAACCTATGGCCCCCGGGTCTATCTTTTATCATATAAGTTTATCATCTACTTTTATTTGCATCTTTACTTTTCCAATCTATATCATAAAAATACCAAAAATATTTATCTTATCATATTATCTCTATCAGATCTCACTTTCGCAAGTGGCCGTGAAGGGATTGACAACCCCTTTATTGCATTGGTTGCGAGGTTCTTGTTTGTTTGTGTAGGTGCATGGGACTTTTGACGAGCCTCCTACTGGATTGATACCTTGGTTCTCAAAAACTAAGGGAAATACTTACGCTACTTTGCTGCATCACCCTTTCCTCTTCAAGGAAAACCAATGCAAGCTCAAGATGTAGCAAGAAGGGTTTCTGGCGCCGTTGCCGGGGAGGTCTTCGCTCAAGTCAAGACATACCAAGTACCCATCACAAACTCATCTCCTCCACATTACATTATTTGCCATTTGCCTCTCGTTTTTCTCTCCCCCACTTCACCCTTGCCGTTTTATTCGCCCTCTCTTTCCCAATCTCCTCTCTCTTTCGCTTGCCTTTTTGTTTGCTTGTGTGTTGGATTACTTGTCGCTATGGCTAGTCCCTTATCCGCTCCTATGTCTCCCGAGTTTGAAGTTCCTCACTTCAAGCAAAGGAAAGGAGAAAACTTAAAAGATTCTTGGTATAGGATGATGGAATCTTATCGTAATTGCACCCTAGAAGTGAATTTTAGAATTCTACTTTGCAATTTTTATGTTGGGCTAAACGTGTCTCATAGACAACTCTTGGATTGCATTGCCAAGGGAAATTTTATTGAAATTGATCCTAGTATTGCGCATGAAATTATAGAGGGAATAGTGGGAACACTAACTCATAAAGGGGGACCACATCCTACCCAATAAGAAACACAAGTGTTTGAAAATATTTGCGAAGTAACAAAAATCTTACAAAAGTCTCTTGAACCTCTTAAGAGTGTTAGAGGAAATCTTCACCGCATGAATATGTTGATTACTCTTTGCAATAAGCGGTTGGATTCTTTAGATCTAAAAATTTCCGAGTATGAAGGGAAATGTAAAGAACCTACCGGATTTGAGCATGACTCGCTAAAAAACTGAAAATTAAATATGGCACTACTTAGACCTATCCTCGCTTTTATGCCTAGCTTGGGGCGTTAAACAATAGCGCTAGTTGGGAGGCAACCCAATTTTATTTTTGTTTATTACTTTTTGCTTCTGTTTAGTAATAGATATTTCATCTAGCTTCTGTTTAGATGTGTTTTCATGTTTTAATTAGTGTTTGTGCCAAGTAGAACCTATAGGATAACCTATGGTGATAGTTAATTTGATTCTGCTGAAAAACAGATACTTTGCATGCACGAAAATACTTTTAGTAATTCACATAAACGTGCTTTTGCGTTGATTCTTTTTGCTGTAGATCAATAGAAAAATTGCCTAGGACTTCCTATTTTGGTAGGATTCTTAGAGTTCCATAAGTATTCGAGAGTTACAGATTTCTACAGACTCTTCTGTTTTTGACAGATACTGTTTTTCGTATGTTGTTTGCTTATTTTGATGCATTTATGGCTAGTATGTAGGGTACGAACCATAGATAAGTTGGAATACAGTAATTTTAACACTAATATAAATAAAGAATGAGTTCATTACAGTACCTTATGTGGTGGTTTTTCTTTCTTGCACTAACGGAGCTTATGGGATTTCCTGTTGAGTTTTGTGTTGTGAAGTTTTCAAGTTTTGGGTAAAGATTTGATGGACTATGGAATAAGGAGTGGAAAGAGCCTAAGCTTGCGGATTCCCATGGCACCCCATGATATTAAAGGATAACAAAAATCCTAAGCTTGGGGATGCCCCGGAAGGCATCCCCTCTTTCGTCTTCGTCTATCGGTAACTTTACTTGGAGCTATATTTTTATTCGCCACATGGTATGTGTTTTGCTTGGAGCGTCTTGTATGATATTAGTCTTTGCTTTTTAGTTTACCATAGTCATCCTTGCTACCATAGTCATCCTTGCTATACACACCTTTTGGGATAAAGCCACTTGTTTGGAATTTATTAGAATACTCTATGTGCTTCACTTATATCTTTTAGAGCACGGCGGTGGCTTGATTTTGTAGAAATTGATAATCTCTCATGCTTCACTTATATTATTTTGAGAGTCTCTTAGAACAGCATGGTATTTGCTATGGTTATAAAATTGGTCCTAGAATGATGGGCATCCAAGTTGGGTATAATAAAAACTATCATAGGAAGTGAATCGGATGCTATGTTCAATTTGATACTTGATAATTGTTTTGAGACATGGAGGTGGTGATATTAGAGTCATGCTAGTTGGGCAATTGTGAATTTAAAGAATGCTTGTGTTGAAGTTGGCAAGTCATGTAGCATACACGTATGGTAAAAGTTGTGTAACAAATTTGAAACCTGAGGTGTTCTTAGATTGGCATCCTTATGAGTGGCGGCCGGGACGAGCGATGGTCTTTTCCTACCAATCTATCCCCCTAGGAGCATGCGCGTAGTGCTTGGTTTTTTATGACTTGTAGATTTTTTCAATAAGTATATGACTTCTTTATGACTAATTTTGAGTCCATGGATTATACGCACTCTTACCCTTCCATCACTGCTAGCCTCTTCGGTACCGTGCATTGCCCTTTCTCACCTTGAGAGTTGGTGCAAACTTCGCCGGTGCATACAAACCCCGTGATACGATACGCTCTATCACACATAAACCTCCTTTTATCTTCCTCAAAACAGCCGCCATACCTACCTATTATGGCATTTCCATAGCCATTCGGAGATATATTGCCATGCAACTTTCCACCGCTCCGTTCATCATCATGACACACATCATCATTGTCATATTGCCTTGCATGATCATGTAGTTGACATCGTATTTGTGGCAAAGCCACCATGCATAAATTTTCATACATGTCACTCTTGATTCATTGCCTATCCCGGTACACCGCCGGAGGCATTCATATAGAGTTATATCTTGTTCTAGTTTTGAGTTGTAATTCATGAGTTGTAAATAAATAGAAGTGTGATGATCATCATTATTAGAGAATTGTC
This sequence comes from Triticum aestivum, assembly GCF_018294505.1. Lineage (NCBI taxonomy): Eukaryota > Viridiplantae > Streptophyta > Magnoliopsida > Poales > Poaceae > Triticum > Triticum aestivum. The sequence goes on along the minus strand of NC_057810.1, from coordinate 456,308,178 downwards.
CCCAAATAAAAAAAGGCCAAAAAGAAAGAAAAAAAGAAAGGCCAAAGAAAAAAAAGAAAAAAAAGAAAAGCCAAAAGAAAAAAAGAAAGGCCCAAGAAAAGAAAAAAAGAAAAAAGGAAGAAGAAAATAAATAAGGGGGCAATGTTACTATCCTTTTCCACACTTGTGCTTCAAAGTAGCACCATGTTCTTCATATAGAAAGTCTTTTATGTTGTCACTTTCATATACTAGTGGGAATTTTTCATTATAGAACTTGGATTGTATATTCCTACGATGGACTTCCTCAAAATGCCCTAGGTCTTCGTGAGCAAGCAAGTTGGATGCACACCCACTTAGTTTCTTTTGTTGAGCTTTCATACATTTATAGCTCTAGTGCATCTGTTGCATGGCAATCCCTACTCCTCATGTTGACATCAATTGATGGGCATCTCCATAGCCCATTGATTATCCTCGTAAATATGAGACTTTCTCATTTTTTGTCTTCTCCACACAACCTCCATCATCATATTCTATTTCACCCATAGTGCTATATCCATGGCTCACGCTCATGTATTGCGTGAAAGTTGAAAAAAGTTTGAGATTATTTAAGTACGAAACAATTGCTTGGCTTGTCATCGGGGTTGTGCAGGATGAGAGCATTTTTGTGTGATGAAAATGAAGCATAGCGGGGCATATGTTCTCTTTGTGTGACTAAGTCCTTGCAAGAGGACATCTGCGCACGGTGGTGTTGAGTTCTTGGAGGGATTTCTTCAGGGGTCAAGAAGCTCGCGATTAACAGATGAAGAAGAGCCGGCGCGGCATTGTCAGGATAACCCGGCGTATAAGAGATTGAGATCAGGAGAAGTTATGATTTCCCCAATCATAAAACCGAAGGCAGCCAGCAGTCGTCAGGGCATCAAGCCCCATGTCAGCGAGAGCCTTTTTTGCTCGAGTAAAATAGCACATCGGCTCAAATACTAATACTTCAATTAGTGCTCTTCACGTCAAGCGACAAAGTTTGGTACCCACTGCTATGTGTATGGGTGAGGCAACAACGGTGTCCAAACCCTGCAGAGAAGAGATCCATGTGTGTGCTAGTACTACGGAACAGAAGAGGAAAATAAGAAAGAGAAGGAAAGAGGACCACGACCCGAAAGTGGATGTATCTACGGAGTACTACTACTAATTTTACACGAGCATGTATGGCTAGCAAGAAATCAGATCGGTCAAACTTGATTGGTCAAACCTGATTGATTAAACCTGATTGAACAAAGTAACTACTACTACAACCCGGATAATGACGAGAACTCAGACTTGGCCATGGTCGTGGCCGTACATCGCCGGCGCGTCTTCACAGCCTCACCTCGCCTCCGATCCGCGGTTGGTCTTCAACTCGTCTGCTCACCGCCGGTGTGGTCAACAACCGCGCCCTGCGCTGACCGACCTTGAGCCACTATTTTGCAAGCCGCCACGGCCATAACAATCAGGTGCTATTTTTTTAAAACACTTTTTTGGTATAATTAAATATCGTCAAAAGATTTTTTTCGAGGTATGTTATTGTATACATGGGTCAATTACCTCGTGATTAAAGTATGATCCGGTCCCCGCACGCTGTCATCGGAGCTTGCATTTATATCCGCACTATATCAAATGGCTTAACAGATGTGCGCAAATCGCCGCCTCAGCGGTCCGGTCTACATCAACTCACCAGGACCGCGCTTGTAGCCGGTTCATTTGACCATACCCGCGCCGACTCAACCGTCCGCGCCCACGGCTGACCCGTCTGTCCGCGCGGCTTACAATGCCGCGGCCGACTCACACGTCTGTTCTGTTTTCTAAATGTCCTGGTTGACTCCGACATATATATCAACAAATCAGAGTCATGTCTGCTCACACAAGCTGTCCAATGGACATATGTGAGCCGCCCCTGTTGTGCTGAGCCGCCGGAGCCGCGTTGAGCCACCCTTATCACTTTGAGCCGCCGGGGTTATATTAAGTCGCCGGTCTGCTTGAGCCACCGGAACTATATTGAGTCGCTGGTCTGCCTGAGCCACCTCTGTCGCGATAAACGGATCATCCTTGTCCAAACAAATCAGGTGATATCCATCCAAGTTTGTTTTATTATCACATGTTGTTTTTGTCAAAAAAACAAGTTTATCTTTGCCTTGGTCTGCAATATAGTTTATGCAGGGCAATTATTTATGACAAAAAGTGATATTGTACCGCGGAGATGGAGGCACGCCAACATCTTTGGCACAGGTGGTCTTCATTACTCAACGGACTCCCGCACCGGCTTACAATGTCGTGGCCGTCTCTCGCGACCGTGCCAGTTTACAATGTTGTGGCCGTCTCTCGCGACCAGACCGGCTTACAATGAGGAGGACAACTTGCCCGTCCGCACCGGCTTACAACACCACGGCCGATTTCATCTGTCTATGCTGCCTCTGATGTTACGGTCGTCTTTACGTCCGTCTCTCGCGGCCTGGTTTACATCAACACACCGGGTCGCGCCTGTCTGCGTGAGCTGTTCATTGAGTATGAGCAAGTCACTACTTGGGAAGCCCGGTTTCTTTTCCAACAAATTGGAGGCAAATTATCATATATTATCAACCACCGTCTCCACTGGATGGTTCAACAGGCAGGCACACAAGTCGCCGCTACTATGGTTTGGTTAGCTTCAGACAGCCAATTGGAACGAACCATTGGCCGAGTTGCTGACACTGTTGGGGAACGTTGCATTAAAATAAAAAATCCTACATTCACCAAGATCAATCTATGAGTTCATCTAGCAACAAAAGAGAGGAGTGCATCTACATACCCTTGTAGATCGCGTGCGGAAGCGTTCAAGAGAACGGGGTTGAGGGAGTCGTTCTCGTCGTGATCCAAATCACCGGAGATCCTAGCGCCGAACGGACGACACCTCTGCGTTCAACACACGTACGGTCAGCGTGACGTCTCCTCCTTCTTGATCCAGCAAGGGGGAAGGAGAGGTTGATGAAGATCTGGCAGCACGACGGCGTGGTGGTGGATGCAGCAGGGCTCCGGCAGGGCTTCGCCAAGCAACTACGGGAGGGAGAGGTGTAGCAAGGAGGGGAGGGAGGCGCCAGGGTGTTGGGTGCGGCTGCCCTCCCACCCCCCCCCCCTCTTTATATAGGGACCCTAGGGGGGCGGCCCTAGAGATGGGATCTCTAGGGGGCGGCCAAGGGGGGTGGAGTGCCCCCCAAGGCAAGTGCCCCCCCCCACCCTAGGGTTTCCAACCCTAGGCGCAGGGGGGCCCAACGGGGGGGCGCACCAGCCCACCAGGGGCTGGTCCCCTCCCCACTTCAGCCCACGGGGCCCTCCGGGATAGGTGGCCCCACCCGATGGACACCCGGGACCCTTCCCGTGGTCCCGGTACAATATCGGTGACCCCCGAAACTCTCCCGATGGCCAAAACAGCACTTCCTATATATAATTCTTTACCTCCGGACCATTCCGGAACTACTCGTGACGTCCGGGATCTCATCCAGGACTCCGAATAACTTTCGGTTTGCTGCATACTCATATTCATACAACCCTAGCGTCACCGAACCTTAAGTGTGTAGACCCTACGAGTTCGGGAGACATGCAGACATGACCAACAGCGGGATCTGGATACCCATGTTGGCTCCAACATGCTCCTCGATGATCTCATCGGATGAACCACGATGTCGAGGATTTAAGCAACCCCGTATGCAATTCCCTTTGTCAATCGGTATGTTACTTGCCCGAGATTCGATCGTCGGTATCCCAATACCTCGTTCAATCTCGTTACCGGCAAGTCACTTTACTCGTACCGTAATGCATGATCCCGTGACCAGACACTTGGTCACTTTGAGCTCATTATGATGATGCACTACCGAGTGGGCCTAGTGATACCTCTCCGTCATACGGAGTGACAAATCCCAGTGTCGATCCGTGTCAACCCAACAGACACTTTCGGAGATACCTGTAGTGCACCTTTATAGTCACCCAGTTACGTTGTGACGTTTGGTACACCCAAAGCACTCCTACGGTATCCGGGAGTTACACGATCTCATGGTCTAAGGAAAAGATACTTGACATTGGAAAAGCTCTAGCAAACGAACTACACGATCTTTGTGCTATGCTTAGGATTAGGTCTTGTCCATCACATCATTCTCCTAATGATGTGATCCTGTTATCAATGACATCCAATGTCCATAGTCAGGAAACCATGACTATCTATTGATCAACAAGCTAGTCAACTAGAGGCTTACTAGGGACATGTTGTGGTCTAAGTATTCACACGTGTATTACGATTTCCGGATAATACAATTATAGCATGAATAAAAGACAATTATCATGAACAAGGTAATATAATAATAATCATTTTATTATTGCCTCTAGGGCATATTTCCAACAGTCTCCCACTTGCACTAGAGTCAATAATCTAGTTACATTGCGATGAATCGAACACCCATAGAGTTCTGGTGTTGATCATTTTTTGCTCGCGGAAGAGGTTTAGTCAACGGATCTGCGACATTCAGATCCGTATGTACTTTACAAATATCTATGTCTCCATCTTGAACATTTTCATGGATGGAATTGAAACGACGCTTGATGTGCCTGGTCTTCTTGTGAAACCTGGGCTCCTTGGCAAGGGCAATGGCTCCAGTGTTGTCACAGAAGAGAGTGATTGGCCCCGACGCATTGGGTATGACTCCTAGGTCGGTGATGAACTCCTTCATCCATATTGCTTCATGTGCTGCCTCCGAGGCTGCCATGTACTCCGCTTCACATGTAGATCCCGCCACGACGCTCTGCTTGCAACTGCACCAGCTTACTGCCCCACGATTCAACATATACAGGTATCCGGTTTGTGACTTAGAGTCATCCAGATCTGTGTCGAAGCTAGCGTCGACGTAACCCTTTACGACGAGCTCTTCGTCACCTCCATAAACGAGAAACATGTCCTTTGTCCTTTTCAGGTACTTCAGGATATTCTTGACCGCTGTCCAGTGTTCCTTGTCGGGATTACTTTGGTACCTTCCTACCAAACTTACGGCAAGGTTTACATCAGGTCTGGTACACAGCATGGCATACATAATAGATCCTATGGTTGAGGCATAGGGGATGACACTCATCTCTTCTTTATCTTTTGCCATGGTCGGGCATTAGGCCGAGCTCAATCTCACACCTTGCAATACAGGCAAGAACCCTTTATCCATTTTGAATTTCTTCAAAATCTTATCAAGGTATGTGCTTTGTGAAAGACCTATGAGGCATCTCGATCTATCCCTATAGATCTTGATGCCTAATATGTAAGCAGCTTCTCCAAGGTCCTTCATTGAAAAACACTTATTCAAGTAGGCCTTAATGCTGTCCAAAAGTTCTATATCATTTCCCATCAAAAGTATGTCATCTACATATAATATGAGAAATGCTACAGAGCTCCCACTCACTTTCTTGTAAACACAGGCTTCTCCATAAGTCTGCATAAACCCAAACACTTTGATCATCTCATCAAAGCGAATGTTCCAACTCTAAGATGCTTGCACGAGCCCATAAATGGATCGCTGGAGCTTGCATACCTTGTTAGCATTCCTAGGATCGACAAAACCTTCTGGCTGCATCATATACAGTTCTTCCTTAAGATAGCTGTTAAGGAATGCCGTTTTGACGTCCATCTGCCATATGTCATAATCATAGTATGCGGCAATTGCTAACATGATTCGGACGGACTTCAGCTTTGCTACGGGAGAGAAAGTCTCATCATAGTCAACCCCTTGAACTTGCCGATAACTCTTAGTGACAAGTCGAGCTTTATAGATGGTAATATTACCATCTGCGTCCGTCTTCTTCTTAAAGATCCATTTGTTTTCTATCGCTCGCCAATCATCGGGCAAGTCTGTCAAAGTCCATACTTTGTTTTCATACATGGATTCTATCTCAGATTGCATGGCTTCAAGCCATTTGTTGGAATTTGGGCGTGCCATTGCTTCTTCATAGTTCGAAGGTTCACTGTTGTCTAACAACATGATTTCCTGGACAGGGTTGCCATACCACTCTGGCGTGGAACGTGTCCTTGTGGACCTACGAAGTTTAGTAGCAACTTGATCCGAAGTACCTTGACCATCATCATTAATTTCCTCTCCAGTCGGTGTAGGCACCACAGGAACATTTTCCTGAGCTGCACTACTTTCCGGTTCAAGAGGTAGTACTTCATCGAGTTCTACTTTCCTCCCACTTACTCCTTTCGAGAGAAACTCTTTTTCCAGAAAGGATCCGTTCTTGGCAACAAAGATCTTGCCTTCGGATCTAAGGTAGAAGGTATACCCAATGGTTTCCTTAGGATATCCTATGAAGACGCATTTTTCCGACTTGGGTTTGAGCTTTTCAGGTTGAAGTTTCTTGACATAAGGATCGCATCCCCAAACTTTTAGAAACGACAACTTAGGTTTCTTCCCAAACCATAATTCATACGATGTCGTCTCAACGGATTTAGACGGTGCCCTATTTAAAGTGAATGTAGCTGTCTCTAGAGCGTATCCCCAAAATGATAGCAGTAAATCAGTAAGATACATCATAGATCGCACCATATCCAATAGAGTGCGATTACGATGTTCGGACACACCGTTACGCTGAGGAGTTCCAGGCGGCGTGAGTTGTGAAATGACTCCACATTTTCTTAAGTGCGTACCAAATTCGTGACTTAAATATTCTCCTCCATGATCTGATCGTAAGAATTTTATCTTTCAGTCACGTTGATTCTCCACTTCACTCTGAAATTCCTTGAACTTGTCAAAGGTCTCAGACTTGTGTTTCATCAAGTAGACATACCCATATCTACTTAAGTCATCAGTGAGAGTGAGAACATAACGATATCCTCCGCGAGCCTCAACGCTCATTGGACCACACACATTAGTATGTATGATTTCCAATAAGTTGGTTGCTCGCTCCATTGTTCCGGAGAACGGAGTCTTGGTCATTTTTCCCATGAGGCATGGTTCGCATGTGTCAAACGATTCATAATCGAGAGACTCTAAAAGTCCATCAGCATGGAGCTTCTTCATGCGCTTGACACCAATGTTACCAAGGAGGCAGTGCCACAAGTATGTGGGACTACCGTTATCAACTTCACATCTTTTGGTATTCACACTATGAATATGTGTAACATTACGTTCGAGATTCATTAAGAATAAACCATTGACCATCGGGGCATGACCATAAAACATATCTCTCATATAAATAGAACAACCATTATTCTCGGATTTAAATGAGTAGCCATCTCGCATTAAACGAGATCCAGATACAATGTTCATGCTCAAACTTGGCACTAAATAACAATTATTGAGGTTTAAAACTAATCTCGTAGGTAAATGTAGAGGTAGCATGCCGATGGCGATCACATCGACCTTGGAACCATTCCCGACGCGCATCGTCACCTCGTCCTTCGCCAGTCTCCGCTTATTCCGCAGCTCCTGCTGTGAGTTACCAATGTGAGCAACGGCACCGGTATCAAATACCCAGGAATTACTACGATTACTGGTAAGGTACACATCAATTACATGTATTTCAAATATACCTTTATTGTTGTCGGCCTTCTTGTCCGCTAAGTATTTGGGGCAGTTCCGCTTCCAGTGACCCTTCCCTTTGCAATAAAAGCACTCAATCTCAGGCTTGGGTCCATTCTTTGACTTCTTCCCGGCAACTGGCTTACCGGGCGCGGCAACATCTTTGCCGTCCTTCTTGAAGTTCTTCTTACCCTTGCCCTTTTTGAACTTGGTGGTTTTATTGACCATCAACACTTGATGTTCTTTCTTGATTTCTACCTCTGCTGACTTCACCATTGAAAATACTTCAGGAAAAGTTTTCACCATCCCCTGCTGTAGGACCTTGAAGTATGTCTAGAGGGGGTGATTAGACTACTTGACCAATAAAACTTAACCTTTTCCCAATTTTAGAGTTTGGCAGATTTTAGCTATTTTAGGACAAGTCAAGCAATCATCACACAATTCAAGCAAGCATGCAAAGAGTGTATAGGCAGCAGAAATTAAAGCATGCAACTTGCAAGAAATTAAAGGGAAGGGTTTGGAGGATTCAAACGCAATTGGAGACACGGATGTTTCTAGCGTGGTTCCGATTGGTGGTGCTATCGTACATCCACGTTGATGGAGACTTCAACCCACGAAGGGTAACGACTGCGCGAGTCCACGGAGGGCTCCACCCACGAAGGGTCCACGAAGAAGCAACCTTGTCTATCCCACCATGGTCGTCGCCCACGAAGGACTTGCCTCACTAGCGGTAGATCTTCACGAAGTAGGCAATCTCCTTGCCCTTACAAACTCCTTGGTTCAACTCCACAATCTTGTCGGAGGCTCCCAAGTGACACCTAGCCAATCTAGGAGACACCACTCTCCAAGAAGTAACAAATGGTGCGTTGATGATGAACTCCTTGCTCTTGTGCTTCAAATGATAGTCTCCCCAACACTCAACTCTCTCTCATAGGATTTGGATCTGGTGGAAAGAGGGTTTGAGTGGAAAGCAACTTGGGGAAGGCTAGAGATCAAGATTCATATGGTAGGAATGGAATATCTTGGCCTCAACACATGAGTAGGTGGTTCTCTCTCAGAAATGGTAAGTTGGAAGTGTAGGTTCGTTCTGATGGCTCTCTCCACAAATGAAGAGGAGGTGGAGGGGTATATATAGCCTCCACACAAAATCTAACCATTACACACAATTTACCAAACTCGGTGGGACCGAATCGTTAAACTCGGTCGGACCGATTTAGTAAACCTAGTGACCGTTAGTGATTTTCGGTGGGACTGACATGCAACTCGGTGAGGCCGATTCAGTTAGGGTTAGGGCATAATGTAATCTCAGTGAGACCAATTACACAAACTCAGTGAGACCGATTTGGTAATAAGCTTTCCAGAGAGTGGTCAGGTAAACTCGGTGGGACCGATTTGCTCTTTTTGGTGAGACCGAAATGTTACAAAAAGGAAACATAGAGTTTACATTGCAATCTCGGTGGGACTGATCGCTCACTTTGGTTAGACCGAAACGTTACGAAGGGAAACAGAGAGATTGCAACCCCATCTCGGTGAGACCGAGATCCCTATCGGTAAGACCGATTTGCTTAGGGTTTGTGGCAGTGGCTATGACTTTTGGAATCGGTGGCGCCGGATAGAAAGAATTGGTGTGACCGATTTTGGCTTTATGTTTAGGTCATTTGTGGATGTGGGAAAGTAGTTGAGGGTTTTGGAGCATATCACTAAGCACATGAAGCAAGAGGCTCATTAAGCAACACCTCATCCCTTCTTGATAGTATTGGCTTTTCCTATAGACTCAATGTGATCTTGGATCACTAAAATGTAAAATGAAGAGTCTTGAGCTTTTGAGCTTGAGCCAATCCTTTGTCCTTAGTATTTTGAGGGATCCACTTTCATCATCCATGCCATGCCATTCATTGAGCTTTCCTGAAATAATAGTCTTGGAATAGCATTAGCTCAATGAGCTATATGTTGTTATGAATTACCAAAACCACCTAGGGATAGTTGCACTTTCACCTGCATATTGTAGTTCATCACAAAGCTCTTGTAGCTCGGTGGGAGAAACTGAAGGATTCTGTCAATGACCGCCTCGTCTGGGAGGTTAATGTCTAGCTGGGACAGGCGGTTGTGCAACCCAGACATTTTGAGTATGTGCTCACTGACAGAACTGTTTTCCTCCATCTTACAACTATAGAACTTGTCGGGGACCTCATATCTCTCGACCCGGGCATGAGCTTGGAAAACCATTTTCAGCTCCTCGAACATCTCATATGCTCCGTGTTGCTCAAAACAATTTTGGAGCCCCGGTTCTAAGCTGTAAAGCATGCCGCACTGAATGAGGGAGTAATCATCAGCACGTGACTGCCAAGCGTTCATGACGTCTTGGTTCTCTGGGATGGGTGCTTCACCTAGCGGTCCTTCTAGGACATATGCTTTCTTGGCAGCTATGAGGATGATCCTCAGGTTCCGGACCCAGTCCGTATAGTTGCTACCATCATCTTTCAGCTTGGTTTTCTCTAAGAACGCGTTGAAGTTCATGTTGACATGAGCGTTGGCCATTTGATCTACAAGACATATTTTGCAAAGATTTTAGACTAAGTTCATGATAATTAAGTTCATCTAATCAAATTATTTAATGAACTCACACTCAGATTTGACATCCCTCTAGTCATCTAAGTGTTACATGATCTGAGTTGACTAGGCTGTGTCCGATCATCACGTGAGACGGACTAGTCATCATCTGTGAACATCTCCATGTTGATCGTATCTTCCATACGACTCATGTTCGACCTTTCGGTCTCTGTGTTCCGAGGCCATGTCTGTATATGCTAGGCTCGTCAAGTTAACCCTAAGTGTTTTTGCATGTGTAAAACTGTCTTACACCCGTTGTATGTGAACGTAAGGATCTATCACACCCGATCATCACGTGGTGATTCGAAACGACGAACTTTAGCAACGGCGCACAGTTAGGGGGAACACTTTCTTGAAATTATTATAAGGGATCATCTTATTTACTATCGTCGTTCTAAGTAAACAAGATGCATAAACATAATAAAATAATAAACATCACATGCAATTATATAGTAGTGATATGATATGGCCAATATCATATAGCTCCTTTGATCTCCATCTTCGGGGCTCCATGATCATCTTCGTCACTGGCATGACACCATGATCTCCATCATCATGATCTCCATCATCGTGTCTCCATGAAGTTGCTCGCCAACTATTACTTCTACTACTATGGCTAACGGTTTAGCAATAAAGTAAAGTAATTACATGGCGTTAAATCATTGACACGCAGGTCATACAATAATTAAGACAACTCCTATGGCTCCTGCCGGTTGTCATACTCATCGACATGCAAGTCGTGATTCCTATTAGAAGAACATGATCTCATACATCACAATATATCGTTCATCATTCATCACAACTTTTGTCCATATCACATCACATAGCAATTGCTGCAAAAACAAGTTAGACGTCCTCTAATTGTTGTTGCATCTTTTACGTGGCTGCAATTGGGTTCTAGCAAGAACGTTTTCTTACCTACGAATAACCACAACGTGATTTTATCAACTTCTATTTACCCTTCATAAGGACCCTTTTCATCGAATCCGCTCCAACTAAAGTGGGAGAGACAGACACCCACTAGCCACCTTATGCAACTAGTGCATGTTAGTCGGTGGAACCTGTCTCACATAAGCATACGTGTAAGGTCGGTCCGGGCCGCTTCATCCCACAATACCGCTGAAGCAAAATAAGACTAGTAGTGGCAAGCAAGTTGACAAGATCTACGCCCACAACAGATTTGTGTTCTACTCTTGCAATAGAGAACTATGCATAGACCTAGCTCATGATGCCACTGTTGGGGAACGTTGCATTAAAATAAAAAATTTCCTACGTTCACCAAGATCAATCTATGAGTTCATCTAGCAACGAGAGAGAGGAGTGCATCTACATACCCTTGTAGATCACGTGCGGAAGCGTTCAAGAGAACGGGGTTGAGGGAGTCGTTCTCGTCGTGATCCAAATCACCGGAGATCCTAGCGCCGAACGGACGGCACCTCCGCGTTCAACACACGTACGGTCAGCGTGACGTCTCCTCCTTCTTGATCCAGCAAGGGGGAAGGAGAGGTTGGTGAAGATCCAGCAGCACGACAGCGTGGTGGTGGATGCAGCAGGGATCCGGCAGGGCTTCGCCAAGCGACTACGGGAGGAAGAGGTGTAGCAAGGGGGGAAGGGAGGCGCCAGGGTGTTGGGTGCGGCTGCCCTCCCCCCCCCCCCTCTTTATATATGGACCCCAGGGGGGGCGCCGGCCCTAGAGATGGGATCTCTAGGGGGCGGCGACTAAGGGGGGTGGAGTGCCCCCCAAGGCAAGTGGGGCGCCCCCCCACCCTCGGGTTTCCAACCCTTGGCGCAGGGGGGCCCAAGGGGGGGGCACCAGCACACCAGGGGCTGGTCCCCTCCCCACTTCAGCCCACGGGGCCCTCCGGGATAGGTGGCCCCACCCGGTGGACCCCCGGGACCCTTCCGGTGGTCCCGGTACAATACCGGTGACCCTCAAAACTCTCCCGATGGCCAAAACAGCACTTCCTATATATAATTCTTTACCTACGGACCATTCCGGAACTCCTCGTGACATCCGGGGTCTCATCCGGGACTCCGAACAACTTTCGGTTTGCTGCATACTCATATTCATACAACCCTAGTGTCACCGAACCTTAAGTGTGTAGACCCTACGGGTTCGGGAGACATGCAGACATGACCGAGACGGCTCTCCGGTCAATAACCAACAGCGGGATCTGGATACCCATGTTGGCTCCCACATGCTCCTCGATGATCTCATCGGATGAACCACGATGTCGAGGATTTAAGCAACCCCGTATGCAATTCCCTTTGTCAATCGGTATGTTACTTGCCCGAGATTCGATCGTCGGTATCCCAATACCTCGTTCAATCTCGTTACCGGCAAGTCACTTTACTCGTACCGTAATGCATGATCCCGTGACCAGACACTTGGTCACTTTGAGCTCATTATGATGATGCACTACCGAGTGGGCCCAGTGATACCTCTCCGTCATACGGAGTGACAAATCCCAGTCTCGATCTGTGTCAACCCAACAAACTCTTTCAGAGATACCTGTAGTGCACCTTTATAGTCACCCAGTTACATTGTGACGTTTGGTACACCCAAAGCACTCCTACGGTATCCGGGAGTTACACGATCTCATGGTCTAAGGAAAAGATACTTGACATTGGAAAAGCTCTAGCAAACGAACTACACGATCTTTGTACTATGTTTAGGATTGGGTCTTGTCCATCACATCATTCTCCTAATGATGTGATCCCGTTATCAATGACATCCAATGTCCATAGTCAGGAAACCATGACTATCTGTTGATCAACGAGCTAGTCAACTAGAGGCTCACTAGGGACATGTTGTGGTCTAAGTATTCACACGTGTATTACGATTTCCGGATAATACAATTATAGCATGAATAAAAGACAATTATCATGAACAAGGAAATATAATAATAATCATTTAATTATTGCCTCTAGGGCATATTTCCAACAGACACGGCTCATACGGGATCATTTATAACCCGCCGCAGTCACCTCAACCTTCTGTGGATTCACATCGCGCTATCAACGCCAATGATATACACCTCCTGCTATGGTCAAATATGGAGAATCTCAAGCCAACTCCTCGAGTCGCCTTGAGACTCGGGGGCTACAATGGTATGACTCGGCAAAACTAGACGGTTTCAATAAATTCAAGAACTCCGGGTCATTGAAGGAAAAAATAACTCGGGCCCCGGAGATTACTGCTAGATCGATGAAAATTTAAAAGCTGTCAGAAGATTTCCGGCTCAGAATAAGGACTCCGGTATAAAATCCGGTTCAAGAGACCTCTTTCTCCCACAAAGCACTGAAGCTCTCAAATCCAGTTCAAAATCCGGCCTAGGGTAAATTTGTCCCTCACAAATTTTTGAAGCTCTCAAATCCGATTCAAAATCCGGCTCAAAGTAAATTTGTCCCTCACAAATTTTTGAAGCTTTCAAATCCGGTTTAAAGTTCCGGTTCAAAAAGAATTAATCTCTCGCAAGTTCGAGTTCTAAGAAAAATTAAAGGTTGCCAAAAAGAACTTGCTGCCATGATGCGCGGTTCAAACATGGGTATCCTACCTTACGGCTTATTTTATTATGGTCACTTGGGGGCTTCCTGCTCATCGGGCATAGCTATCAGTACCCTTTTGATCGGCGCAATGCCAAAATTTAGATGGTCACTTGGGGGCTTCGTGTTCAAACATAGGTCGTATTCGAACCAAAGAGAACATAGATGTTGATACCCTTTTGATTAGCAAACTGCTGAACCTACTTGGGGGCTTCTTGATCGTATCTGAATCATAGCTCAACCCCTTTGGGAATCGACGTGGATCGTATTCGAATCAGCATCGTTAAACAACTTTTAAGGTCATTTGGGGGCTTCCTGTTCAAACATAGGTCGTATTCGAACCAAAGAGAACATAGCTGTCGATACCCACTTTGATCGGCAACGCCAACGCCACTGGGGGCTATATGATCGTATTCGAATCTTAGCTTAACCCCTTTGGAACGGTTTACTGATCGTATTCGAATCAGAAGCCTAAAAAAATTTATCTGTTTTTATACAATCGCAAGTATTTGAGTTGTCACAAATATCATATGTGTCGGCTCTTACAGAGTTGAGTTATCAACTTCACTATCCAGGTCACATAAGTCGGCGGTATCATTCAAAGGATCATAGGGATCTTGTGATCTACTTGTGTGCAGGATAAGACTACATTTGGGTGGTTACCCGCCCTGGCTTTTGACGTTAAGTCGCTAGGGCATATGTTGTTTAAACTCTTTGTAGGATTTGTAGAAATATGACATATAAATGATTAAGTTCAAGCTCATTACCAAAGTTGATGCTTCAAAATGATTATCTGTTCTGGATTTTTCTCAAAGGCTATAAGCCGACGGGGTATAAAAACTCCGGCTTACAATGGAGGTGTATTAAATCGCCATCGGCCAAGAGCCGTCGGGTATTTAAACTCTGGATTTACTTATCAACAGATGAGGTATTCAAAGTCTCTTTGGCGCAATGGCTATTATTTTATTAATGGATATGATTTATTCTACAATGGAAGGAATAGTCCCGAGTCGCTACAGGCTTCCGACCCGGCACTTGGGGGCTATATTATTCAAATTGAGGTTCCATCAAATATGCAAGTCTCATGTCGATGCAAGCATGCACCATGACACTTGGGGGCTAATGCAAAGTCATTTTTTCACCTCATTGAAGACCTGACTCATCACATCGTAATGACCCGGCCCTTGGGGGCTACATGTTGCTGCTCCAGTTTACATGATAATATTTACAAAGTCCCTGCTCATTATTGCATAATGACCCGGCCCTTGGGGGCTACACTGGTTGAAGTTTTATGAGCATAAGGCAGCTACAAGTCCCAGGTTGCTGCAAGCATGATAACCTGGCACTTGGGGGCTACAGGTGATATGCATATAAGGGAGGAATAACTTCAAATCCTCAGTTTTGAGCAAAGCGGGTATTATATTATTATCGAAGAAATCTGCAAAGTTTATGACCCAGCGTCATCATAAGATTAACGCGGCGTCAGCAAAAATTATATGACCCGGTATCATTTGTTTATAACCCGACAATTTTGGCAATCATAAATCAGCAAGATCTACATCTTTAAGCCGGTTGAAAGTGAGATGAGTATTTCAAGACTAATATTTTTTAAGCCGACATTTTGGAAGCCGACTCAAGTGGATTATTTCTTATAATATTTCTCTACAAGAAGATCAATGTCAGCAAATTGATTCTGAAGCTGGCCTGTTAACCCGGATTTTTCAAAAGAAGTATGTGGATTTTTTTGCATTGACAAAGTTGAAGCATATCTATTAAAGAAGATTTTTCTATGAGGTTATGAACATATTTATATCAACAAGGAAATGACAAGGACTTAAAGACGTTCAGGTGCCGGCTTACAAGAGTATTTAACCCGGAGCACAACCTGTCAAATTTGTTCTTGAGTTATTTTGCAAGATCAGTTTAACAAGGATAAATCCAAATTAAACTGGGGGCTAATGTCGGGGATATACCCCGCGGTATGACCCGGCCGGATGGATGACCCGGCTGGGACTTGGCGTTTCACTGGTAACCCACCAGAGGTTTGGCGACTTACGAGTCTAACGACTCACGAGTGTCACATCCCTAGCTTCTGGTAATGCTCTAGGTTAGCCTCATGTGTGCATCATGTTTAAATTCTGAAAATTTGAACTGAGGGAATTTTGGAAGCCTCAAAAACTTAAATAAAAGAGGGGCAAAGAACCCTGGAAAATGCATTCAATGTTTTCAAAATGGCCTTAAATAATGTTGGTTATATTTTGGCAAGGGTTTTGCACCAAACCAAAAATAATGAACATTTTTGAGGAATATTTTGAGCACTAAATTTAAATCATTACTTTATTTGCATTTGGAACTATATTCATAATTTATATAGAATATATTTCCAAATACCCTGAAACATTTTTATGTGCTTTTGGAGAAGTCCATTAAGCAGCATAAATATTTTCAGAGGAGTTTTTGGCATTGTTTGAATTATTTTAAATTCAAAACAGTGGCAAAAGATTAAATAAAAACAAAACAAAAGAAAAAAAATAAAAAGAACAGAGCCTACCCGGCCTCACCCGTGCAGCCCACCAGAGCCGACCCAGCTCCTGTGCTGGTCCAGCACTGTGTGGCCCAGCCCACCTCCTCCTCCCTGTCGCCTTCCTCCTCGCGCCAGTAGGCAGAGGAGGGACACGGCGCGCGCGCCCGAGCTCGCCACGCCACCACCCTGCTCGTCTGCATCGCCTGGCCACCGCGACGCTGCGCGTCATCTCCTCGGCGCCGCCCGACCCCCTGGACCCCCTCGCTCTCTCCCTCTCCCTTGTTTCTCTCCTCTGCTTCTTCTCTCTCACTCGCCCGAGCGCAGCCGCAGCCGCGCCACCGTAACACCGCGGCCACCGTCTCCCCCTCGACCCCTCGTTGTGCTTGCCAGCTCCGCCTCGACCCCCTCTTCCTCCCCACCGATCCACGGCCCTCCGGAAGCCCTGCATCGCCGCCCACGTCGCCGTTCCCCTCCTCGGCCACCGGAGATCGTCGCCGTCGATTCGCTGCACTCCGGCCGCCCCCGAGCCCACTAACCCTCCCTACAGCTCCGCGGTGAGCCTCCATGCAGAACCCCTCTCTCTTCCCTCGCGTTTGCGAGCTCTAGGCCATAGCTCCGCCGCGGCCGAACTCCGGCCGCCGCTGACCTCGTCACCGCCGTCACTACAGCCGCTTGAGCTCATCTCGGAGCGTGTCACCGCACTCAGGAAGCCACCAGGAGCCTAACGCATATCCTAACTCGCCCTCCCGTGCACCACAGCGCCAACCCCGCACTCACCGAACTCCGGCGCCGCCGCGAGCTCGATTCCGGCGAGCCCGTTCGACCTCAGCCCCTCCCACTTGCCTAGATGGATGCGGCTAAGCGCCAGCTACGCGTAGATGATCGCTACCGCTGTTTTGGTCGCCGGAGGAGGAATTCCGACCCCCTCCGCCGTCTCTGGCTCCGCCGGCGACAAGCCGCGGGTCAACTCCGGCGAGTTGACCCGGGGTTTGACCCCCTGACGTGTGGGCCCAGGCGCCTGCTTGATTAGTGTTAGATTAGTTAGCGTTAATTAACTTAGCTAATTAGATAGGCCACTGACATGCGGGCCCTGCCCGGCTAACTAAGTTAGTTAGGGCTAACTAACTTGGTTAGTTGACTGGGTCACTGACCAGTGGACCCCACTGGTCAGGTTTGACCTGGTCGACGCCTTTGACCTGCTGACGTCAGGGTGAGGTCATGCTGACGCAATAATTCCTTTCTGGAATTTAAATAAATCTTAAATGATTTAATAATTCCAGAAAATGCCTAAAACTTCTAAAAATCATAGAAAATTAACCGTAACTCCAAATTAAATAAATTATATATGAAAAATTATCAGAAAAATTCAAGGAATCCATCTGTACCACTTTCATGCATGTTAGAACAACTTATAGCTGCTGTTTAGCACAAATCAATTAAATGGCATTTGAATAATCACATATGGAGTTTGAATTTGAATCTTGTATTCAAACCAACTTCATTTAATCTGTTGCTAGTTGCATTAGCTCAAAACACATTCATATTGCCATGTCATGAGCATGCATCATACTGTGCATTGCATTGATTGTGTTCCCTTCTGTGTTGCCGGTATTTGTCCCCTCTCGATAGACGTGATACCGATGATGTGACCGTTGACACTGATGAAGACTCAATGTTATCTTCAGAAGTGCCAGGCAAGCAAAACCCCCTTGTTCATTCCGATACAATCCTAATCTCTTGCTCCTGCTCTCTTTTAATGCATTAGGACAACACCGATTCATCTGTTACTTGCTGCGGTAGCTGAACCCCTTTATCCTCTGCATGACCTGTCATTGCCACAGTAAATAGATGAAACCCACTAGCATGAGTAGGAGTTGTTTGAGCCCTGTTGTGCCTACTCATTCATGCTTGTTTGTCATGCCTGCTACTGCTTAGAGTTGAGTCAGGTCTGATTCATCGGGGATGAATCAGAGGTGTGTGAACATGTCCTACTGTGTGTGAGCTAAGTGTGTGAACACAATTTGGTAAAGGTAGCGGTGAGAGGCCATGTAGGAGTACATGGTGGGTTGTCTCATTGCAGCCGTCCTCAGGAACTGAGTTCTGTGTTTGTGATCCATGATTCAGCTACTACCACGCATTGGGCCCGAAACCAATGGACCCTCTCGGCTTCTTGATCACCCTTGTCCTCTGTCCAGGAGTTGCAAGTAGTTTCTGGTGTTTGTAGTATGCTGGAGGCCGTGCGCAGCGCTGACCGTAGGGGTGGGCTGTGATGCGGTAGGCACGTGGCCGGGTAAACCGGGCGCCCGTTTGGTGTCACGGAACCCTGTACACATCGTTTGGGGCTGTGAGCGAAACTCCGGCCGGATCTCCTCATGGATGGAACCCGAATCGGCGATAAACCTGGACTAGAGACTTGAGTGTTTAGGTAGGACGTGGCCGACACCCACGTTGGGCTTCCGCTTGAAGGTTGCCGAGTACATGTCGTGTAAACGGCGGTAAGTGGTGAGAGCGTGTGTGAAGAAGTACACCCCTGCAGGGTTAACATCATCTATTCGAATAGCCGTGTCCGCGGAAAAGGACTTCTGGGTTGCTTATATCAGTTCATAGACAAGTGAAAGTGGATACTCTAAAATACGCAAGATAAGCGTGAGTGCTATGGATGGCGTTCTCGTAGGGAGACGGGAGCGGATCCATAGTGGTGTATTGATATGGTGAATATGTGGACTCGTGTGCGCCACCTCAAAAGAGTTACTTGCAGTCGTAGTTCAGGTTAGCCACCGAGTCAAAGCTGGCTTGCTGCAGTTAAACCCCACCATCCCTTTGTTGATAATGATGCATATGTAGATAGTTCTGATGTAAGTCTTGCTGGGTACATTTGTACTCACGTTTGCCTATTTTATGTTTTTGCAGAGAGACTTCAGTCGCACTAGTAGTTCCGCTTGGACTTCGACGTTTAGCTTGTTACCTCAGCTACGATCTTGTGCCCTCGGCAGGATTTGGTAGATAGTCAGGCTTCTCAGCCTTTTTCATTTATAGATGTCTGTACTCAGACATGATAGCTTCCGCTTGTGCTTTGACTTGTATGCTCTGAATGTTGGGTCGTGAGACCCCTGTTTGTAATATCTCGCTCCTCGGAGCCTATTGAATAAATTACTTGAGTCGTAGAGTCATGTTGTGATGCCATGTTGTAGTTGCACATATCGAGCATATTGTGTGTATGTTATTGAAATGCTTGGTATGTGTGGGATCTGACCATCTAGTTGTTTATCTTTAGTAGCCTCTCTTACGGGGAAATGTCTCCTAGTGTTTCCACCGAGCCATGGTAGCTTGCTACTGCTCCGGAACACTTAGGCTGGCCGGCATGTGTCCTTCTTCGTTCCTGTGTCTGTCCCTTCGGGGAAATGTCACGCGATGAATACCGGAGTCCTGTTAGCCCGCTACAGCCCGGTTCACCGGAGTCCTGCTAGCCCAGTGCTACAGCCTGGTTACACTCGCTGATGACCGACACGTTCGATGCTGGGTCATGGATGCCTGTCCCTGTAAGTCTGTGCCACTTTGGGTTTACGACTAGCCATGTCAGCCCGGGCTCCTTATCATATGGATGCTAGCGACACTGTCATATACGTGTGCCAAAAGGCGCAAACGGTCCCGGGCTAAGGTAAGGCGACACCCGTGGGAATACCGTGCGTGAGGCCGCAAAGTGATATGAGGTGTTACATGCTAGATCGATGTGGCATTGAGTCGGGGTCCTGACAGCGTTGGTATCAGAGCTTGACTGCCTGTAGGACTACCAAGCCAAACTGGTCGAAGTTGAGTCTAGAAATTCTTTAGTTATATAAGGGAATTGATTGTGGGATGGAACGTAAGGCTCTTTTTACTCCTAAACCTCATGGCCTTCTGATCTGAGTCATCATCTTCTCTTCTACGGGGATTAAGAACTAGGCTTTCTCTTCTTTCTATCAGGATCACGTGTTACTAATCTGTAGACTTATAGATTGTTGGACTTAAGCCTCGTTTCAGTTCCTACTACTTCTGTATGTTAATTATTGATCTCGAGACCTTGATATTGTGATTCTGAGTGGTTATGCCACCATTTTTGTGAATGTCTCAAATCTCTTCTGAGCATTTACAGCCGTTATGCTGTCCGAGTCATCCCAGGTTTCTAAGTAGTCTGATGCAATTGCAAATCCTTTCTTCCCGTTTCAATGTTCCCATGGGCCAGATTAACCACACTAATCAGTGAGTTGAGGTACTCCGTTACCTTGACATATATGTTGGAGATATTATTATGACCCTAGGTGTCTTAGGGGATCATCTAGTAATTTAGCCATGATTTGTGTTCCCAGTGTGATGATTCTGGCCATCATTCTCGAAAGCATCCCGTGATGCCACTTAGTAGTAGGTATTCTATTTCTGGGTTTTGAACCCGAGATCCACCCTACTTACTTCATGTTGATAGTAATTGCTAGCTCCCTTAGGTTATTAGTAACCTTTGCGATAGTCCTTGAGGTCCGTGGTATTTCCTTCTTCCAAATACTATGAACCGCTTATGGCAGAAGTTTGTTGGATCAAAAGATCACAACAGGCCCTCTATGAGTTCTCCATGCTATATTGTGACTCTGCCAGCTCAACCTTTCTGCATGGGTTATCCGGAAGAATTATGTTGAACTTGGTTCGACATACTAATCTATGCATCCACAACTCAGAAAGTTATATGTTCCTTTGAGTTGTCCCTCTTTAGTTGTCTACTGATCTTCGTCTATCAATTGATAGTCAAGAGTATGCGTGCGTTCGTTTATCGATGCCTATTACTCTTGTGGTCCGTCAAGCCATTCTATCGCGGAATGACTAGGAGAAACAAACTCCAGTACCTCTTCCCTATCCAGGATTGGGTCAAAGAAGTTGTGCTCCGCAGATCAAATTGCTAATCCAGCTTTTGTTCTGCTCTACCTTGGAGTATTACATATTTTATATCGAGATTGTTATAGAAATTGCACACCATCCTATGAACTCTTGGTACAGTGATACTTCTTGCCATCATTGTTCATTCCTCGGTTCCTGTGTTATTGTAACCGGAATGTCGAAAAATGAATCATGGCGTGTGAAATCAATATTGCTAGCAACTCTGTTGCTTGGTAGTTAAATGGACGATAACCTCATTCTTAGCGTGTTGATTATTGAATCGTCACCCTAAGATTGATTGTGCTACCTAGTGGTGCACTCCTCGGCCAATGAGTTAGGAATTATTTCAAGTCCTCACTCATTTGATCATGTCGTCTTGCCCTCAAAAGTAAGATTGTTCTCGAGCTTAGTAACATACCGGTGGTTCGTGACTTTCCAAATATCTTCTTGGAAGTGTTACCGGGTTGTTTCCTGACTGTTATGTTGAGCTCGTGATCAAGTTGGTTTCTGGAGAACCACCCTTTCTCCAAGAATCTGTGTTGGATATCCCTGAGCTAGTTGGTTAAGCTAGACAACAACTTGGAGAGTTGGAAGATAAAAGCTTGCCTAACTTAGTTCGTTCCAAAGGGATATTCTTGTGTAGTGTGTGTTGAAGAAAGATGATATCTTCATCGATTGGTCCCTGTGATCAGTTGCTGGACCTATTGTCTTATCAATCCTTTGATTTGAGTGTGGGCTATCGTCAAATCAAATCAGTACCAACGATGCTCGTAATGTTGTCTTATTCGTGGTTGATCCCTCGAGCATACACCATTACATCTTTGGTCTGACCAATGCTATCACCGTGTTCACTTAACTATGGAATTCCTTTTAAAAGGAAACCTAGATGAATTGTTGTTGAGCCCATTGACAACATCCTTATCTCCTCCATGATTTTGTTGAACATTAAGCTAGTGTTGGAAACTTTTGAAAGCATTTGTTCATGCTAGCTCATGAAGCATATGTTTGGATGAAGGTAGTGACTTCCTTTAATTCATGTGCATCTGATGCAAGTTGCCGCCGTGGATTCGAGAAAGTCAATGTTGCTTTCTTTGGAATCATTCCAAATCAGTCATGCACATGTGTGAAGAATGCTGTGGTTTGAAGACTTGCAACCTTCAATCTATATGTATCCCTAGCACACCAAGCCACTGATTGATTTGTTCAAGGAGAAGGAGTTCCTTCATAAGAGCTAATCCGGACTTATGTAAGGACTTCGATACCCTCGTTGATGGTTCCCCCTCCTGAACTCGGTAGTGTTTTATTATAAGACTACTATGTGGTCATGCTTGTCTGGGACAGCGTGTTCACATGTGTGTAGCAGAACCAGCTCATGTTTTGGAGCTCGCTATCGTAGTCCATTTCCCGAGAATCCCGCAACGTCATCTCATCGATTTGTGTTGCAAACTTTCATTTTTCTTCCAAGACTCGATGAGTCTGGAATATCCTGACACCAACCAGATTTGAATCTCGGGCAGATATGATGGTTGGAACATTTTCCCAAGAACTATAATACTGATCCCTCGATAACTGGTAAAGTGGATGTCGTGGCCAGCACCACCCAGCCGAAGGACCTATTATTGTGGTATCTTGATTGAAGCAGTTGGCCACCTTCCCATAAGGACTTCGTAGGATTTACTCCCTAGTTGTGCCTTATGATTTTTGTGTTCCCGAAGTCCGACCTTTTAGTTGATGTTCTAGATATCAAACCATATCTATGAATGGGTTACACTAGCACATCAAGGAGAACATTAGAAGCGGAGTGCTAAATGTCTCTCGGTCGATCATCCAGATTTTGTTTCCTTGGCCTCGCTAAGGTGAAATCTGAGAAAGTGTTATCTTCCTTTGCATCTGCATCATCCTTCCTCATTCATCATGGTAGTAAGTTGTGTTGCCAGAATCCTTGACACGGATATTGGTAAAACCTTGATAATTATGGAAATGCTCAAGTTCTTGAGAGCACGCCCAAGCGCTAGGTGTTATCATCGGTACTAATTGGATTGCTCTCATTTTCCTCGGCAATGCTATGACCTTTTCAAACAGTGAATTCACTCTCTATTGTGGGTTCTTCCCCAGTTTCCAGAATCATTCCCAGCATTGCATTTTGTTCTCAGCTTGCACCGCTAATGTGCCATTCTACCATGGGTCTCTTCCATTCCGGCGATAAGCAAATTCATCCATTACGTTGTCTTCAACAAGGTAATCCACATCATCCAAGTTCGGGTATGCCTTTCTACCGAACCCCTCTAAATGATCGATTATGATTGCCTTAAGTTGGTATAAAGAGTTTCAATGATCTTTAAATCAAAGGTAATTCTTTTTGCCACTTAAGGGGATATTTCTATGAGTCACCTTCCCTAAGGTGCATTGTTGTGGTATCATGGCAATTCAACTCCTCGCTACGTTGACAACCGATTACCACCTTAAGCGTGAAGTTGTTGTCTACCTAGTGAACCCTCGTCATCTGTCTCACTCCATTTCTTCAGATCTGTGCTTCGTCTCCCAGCTCAAGAGATGTTGCTATGTCTCATTCCGTGAGTTGTTCAATCTTCGAGAAGATCGACCCTTCTAGAGTCTCCTTCCCTCCAGGTCATGTTGGCAGGATTTCTCAGAGCAAGACGACAAGGCAAAGATGGTGTTCAAATCAACGTTCATTTGAAGTGCAACCTGGATCGTGAAGATTATACTAATTGCGTTTACCCTTCACCTTACCCTATGCTTGAATCTCGAGACGAGATTCTTGTTTAGTGGGGGTGAGTTGTCACATCCCTAGCTTCTGGTAATGCTCTAGGTTAGCCTCATGTGTGCATCATGTTTAAATTCTGAAAATTTGAACTGAGGGAATTTTGGAAGCCTCAAAAACTTAAATAAAAGAGGGGCAAAGAACCCTGGAAAATGCATTCAATGTTTTCAAAATGGCCTTAAATAATGTTGGTTATATTTTGGCAAGGGTTTTGCACCAAACCAAAAATAATGAACATTTTTGAGGAATATTTTGAGCACTGAATTTAAATCATTACTTTATTTGCATTTGAAACTATATTCATAATTTATATAGAATATATTTCCAAATACCCTGAAACATTTTTATGTGCTTTTGGAAAAGTCCATTAAGCAGCATAAATATTTTCAGAGGAGTTTTTGGCATTGTTTGAATTATTTTAAATTCAAAACAGTGGCAAAAGATTAAATAAAAACAAAACAGAAGAAAAAAATAAAAAGAACAGAGCCTACCCGGCCTCACCCGTGCAGCCCACCAGAGCCGGCCCAGCTCCTGTGCTGGTACAGCACTGTGTGGCCCAGCCCACCTCCTCCTCCATGTCGCCTTCCTCCTCGCGCCAGTAGGCAGAGGAGGGACACGGCGCGCGCGCCCGAGCTCGCCACGCCACCACCCTGCTCGTCTGCATCGCCTGGCCACCGCGACGCCGCGCGTCATTTCCTCGGCGCCGCCCCGACCCCCTGGACCCCCTCGCTCTCTCCCTCTCCCTTGTTTCTCTCCTCTGCTTCTTCTCTCTCACTCGCCCGAGCGCAGCCGCAGCCGCGCCACCGTAACGCCGCGGCCACCGTCTCCCCCTCGACCCCTCGCTGTGCTTGCGAGCTCCGCCTCGACCCCCTCTTCCTCCCCACCGATCCACGGCCCTCCGGAAGCCCTACATCGCCGCCCACATCGCCGTTCCCCTCCTCGGCCACCGGAGATCGTCGCCGTCGATTCGCTGCACTCCGGCCGCCCCCGAGCCCACTAACCCTCCCTACAGCTCCGCGGTGAGCCTCCGTGCAGAACCCCTCTCTCTTCCCTCGCGTTTGCAAGCTCTAGGCCATAGCTCCGCCGCGGCCGAACTCCAGCCGCCGCTGACCTCGTCACCGCCGTCACTACAGCCGCTTGAGCTCGTCTCGGAGCGTGTCACGGCACTTAGGAAGCCACCAGGAGCCTAACGCATATCCTAACTCGCCCTCCCGTGCACCACAGCGCCAACCCCGCACTCACCGAACTCCGGCGCCACCGCGAGCTCGATTCCGGCGAGCCCGTTCGACCTCAGCCCCTCCCACTTGCCTAGATGGATGCGGCTGAGCGCCAGCTACGCGTAGATGATCGCTGCCGCTGTTTTGGTCGCCGGAGGAGGAATTCCGACCCCCTCCGCCGTCTCTGGCTCCGCCGGCAACAAGCCGCGGGTCAACTCCGGCGAGTTGACCCGGGGTTTGACCCCCTGACGTGTGGGCCCAGGCGCCTACTTGATTAGTGTTAGATTAGTTAGCGTTAATTAACTTAGCTAATTAGATAGGCCACTGACATGCGGGCCCTGCCCGGCTAACTAAGTTAGTTAGGGCTAACTAACTTGGTTAGTTGACTGGGTCACTGACCAGTGGACCCCACTGGTCAGGTTTGACCTGGTCGACGCCTTTGACCTGCTGACGTCAGGGTGAGGTCATGCTGACGCAATAATTCCTTTCTGGAATTTAAATAAATCTTAAATGATTTAATAATTCCAGAAAATGCCTAAAACTTCTAAAAATCATAGAAAATTAACCGTAACTCCAAATTAAATAAATTATATATGAAAAATTATCAGAAAAATTCAAGGAATCCATCTGTACCACTTTCATGCATGTTAGAACAACTTATAGCTGCTGTTTAGCACAAATCAATTAAATGGCATTTGAATAATCACATATGGAGTTTGAATTTGAATCTTGTATTCAAACCAACTTCATTTAATCTGTTGCTAGTTGCATTAGCTCAAAACACATTCATATTGCCATGTCATGAGCATGCATCATACTGTGCATTGCATTGATTGTGTTCCCTTCTGTGTTGCCGGTATTTGTCCCCTCTCGATAGACGTGATACCGATGATGTGACCGTTGACACTGATGAAGACTCAGTGTTATCTTCCGAAGTGCCAGGCAAGCAAAACCCCCTTGTTCATTCTGATACAATCCTACTCTCTCGCTCCTGCTCTCTTTTAATGCATTAGGACAACACCGATTCATCTGTTACTTGCTGCGGTAGCTGAACCCCTTTATCCTCTGCATGACCTGTCATTGCCACAGTAAATAGATGAAACCCACTAGCATGAGTAGGAGTTGTTTGAGCCCTGTTGTGCCTACTCATTCATGCTTGTTTGTCATGCCTGCTACTGCTTAGAGTTGAGTCAGGTCTGATTCATCGGGGATGAATCAGAGGTGTGTGAACATGTCCTACTGTGTGTGAGCTAAGTGTGTGAACACGATTTGGTAAAGGTAGCGGTGAGAGGCCATGTAGGAGTACATGGTGGGTTGTCTCATTGCAGCCATCCTCAGGAACTGAGTTCTGTGTTTGTGATCCATGATTTAGCTACTACCATGCATTGGGCCCGAAACCAATGGACCCTCTCGGCTTCTTGATCACCCTTGTCCTTTGTCCAGGAGTTGCAAGTAGTTTCTGGTGTTTGTAGTATGCTGGAGGCCGTGCGCAGCGCTGACCGTAGGGGTGGGCTGTGATGCGGTAGGCACGTGGCCGGGTAAACCGGGCGCCCGTTTGGTGTCACGGAACCCTGTACACATCGTTTGGGGCTGTGAGCGAAACTCCGGCCGGATCTCCTCATGGATGGAACCCGAATCGGCGATAAACCTGGACTAGAGACTCGAGTGTTTAGGTAGGCCGTGGCCGACACCCACATTGGGCTTCCGCTTGAAGGTTGCCGAGTACATGTCGTGTAAACGGCGGTAAGTGGTGAGAGCGTGTGTGAAGAAGTACACCCCTGCAGGGTTAACATCATCTATTCGAATAGCCGTGTCCGCGGAAAAGGACTTCTGGGTTGCTTATATCAGTTCATAGACAAGTGAAAGTGGATACTCTAAAATACGCAAGATAAGCGTGAGTGCTATGGATGGCGTTCTCATAGGGAGACGGGAGCGGATCCATAGTGGTGTATTGATATGGTGAATATGTGGACTCGTGTGCGCCACCTCAAAAGAGTTACTTGCAGTCGTAGTTCAGGTTGCCACCGAGTCAAAGCTGGCTTGCTGCAGTTAAACCCCACCATCCCTTTGTTGATAATGATGCATATGTAGATAGTTCTGATGTAAGTCTTGCTGGGTACATTTGTACTCACGTTTGCCTATTTTATGTTTTTGCAGAGAGACTTCAGTCTCACTAGTAGTTCCGCTTGGACTTCGACGTTTAGCTTGTTACCTCAGCTACGATCTTGTGCCCTCGGCAGGATTTGGTAGATAGTCAGGCTTCTCAGCCTTTTTCATTTATAGATGTCTGTACTCAGACATGATAGCTTCCGCTTGTGCTTTGACTTGTATGCTCTGAATGTTGGGTCGTGAGACCCCTGTTTGTAATATCTCGCTCCTCGGAGCCTATTGAATAAATTACTTGAGTCGTAGAGTCATGTTGTGATGGCATGTTGTAGTTGCACATATCGAGCATATTGTGTGTATGTTATTGAAATGCTTGGTATGTGTGGGATCTGACCATCTAGTTGTTTATCTTTAGTAGCCTCTCTTACGGGGAAATGTCTCCTAGTGTTTCCACCGAGCCATGGTAGCTTGCTACTGCTCCGGAACACTTAGGCTGGCCGGCATGTGTCCTTCTTCGTTCCTGTGTCTGTCCCTTCGGGGAAATGTCACGCGATGAATACCGGAGTCCTGTTAGCCCGCTACAGGCCGGTTCACCGGAGTCCTGCTAGCCCAGTGCTACAGCCTGGTCTCACTCGCTGATGACCGACACGTTCGATGCTGGGTCATGGATGCCTGTCCTTGTAAGTCTGTGCCACTTTGGGTTTACGACTAGCCATGTCAGCCCGGGCTCCTTATCATATGGATGCTAGCGACACTGTCATATACGTGTGCCAAAAGGCGCAAACGGTCCCGGGCTAAGGTAAGGCGACACCCGTGGGAATACCGTGCGTGAGGCCGCAAAGTGATATGAGGTGTTACATGCTAGATCGATGTGGCATTGAGTCGGGGTCCTGACAACGAGCCTGGCGACACACGGATGGCCCCGATGGCGGGTCAAACGGACGACAAGGCCTAAGGCCCAGTAGGCCGGTTCATGCGAGGTTGGGCCGACTTAAGAAAAAGGTGTGAGGAATATTTCCCTTACAAGGAATCAAGACCCGGACTTGTATCCGGCTTGTAGTAGAAGATAGGCTAGTCCTAGTCCTACTAGGACTCCACATGTAACCCGCCCCTCTAACTTATATAAGGAGGGGTAGGGCTCCCCAAAGAGGGACAAGCAACAAGAGAATAATCTCTAGGTTAGACATAACCAGGAGAGCCGGCTTACGGCGACTCCTCTCATGAGTATAATGAGACCTAGCCACAAACAGCATGTAGGGTTCTTACCGGATGATGTTTCACGGGGCCCGAAGCTGTCTAAATCCTTGTCTTGTGTTGTGTTTCTCGATTCTGCTCAACCCCTTTGAAGCTACTACATAGATGCGTTGGCCTCACGACTAAGTCCTCACACTAGGACATCTGACGTGACAATTCCATGACACTAACCATATGATTTCGTAGGGATGAACTTTCTTTAGCCATGTTATTTTGAGAAGACATGATTGCTTTGATTAGTATGCTTGAAGTATTACTATTTCTTATGTCAATATGAACTTTTATTTTGAATCATTTGGATCTGAACATTCATGCCACAATAAAGAAAACTACATTGAGAATTATGCTAGGTAGCATTCCACATCAAAAATTCTGTTTTTATCATTTACCTACTCGAGGACAAGCAGGAATTAAGCTTGGGGATGCTTGATACGTCTCCAACGTATATATAATTTTTTGTTGTTTCATGCTATTATATTACCCGTTTTGGATGTTTATGGGCTTTACTTTACACTTTTATATCATTTTTGGGACTAACCTACTAACCGGAGGCCCAGCCCGAATTGCTGTTTTTTTCCTATTTCAGTGTTTCAAAGAAAAGGAATATCAAACGGAGTCCACACGGAATGAAACCTTCGGGAGCGATCTTTTTGGAACAAATGTGATCCAGGGGACTTGGAGTGGACGTTAAGCAATAGAGGAGGCGGCCACGAGGGTGCCCGGCGCGCCCCCTACAGGTTGGCGTGCCCCCACCCTCGTGGGCCCCTCGAGCATCCACCGACCTACTTCTTCCTCCTATATATACCCATGTACCCTGAAACCATCAAGGAGCACCACGAAAACCTAATTACACCGCCATAACCTTCTATATCCACGAGATTTTATCTTGGAGCCTTCGTCGGTGCTCCGCCGGAGGGGGAATCGGCCATGGAGGGCCTCTACATCATCTCCAAGGCCCTTCCGATGAGTTGTGAGTAGTTTACCACAGACCTTTGGGTCCATAGTTATTAGCTCGATGGCTTCTTCTCTGTCTTTGAATCTCAATACAAACTTCTCCTCGATCTTCTTGGAGATCTATTCAATGTAACTCTTTTTGCGGTGTGTTGGTCGAGATCCGATGAATTGTGGGTTTATGATCAAGTTTATCTATGATAAATATTTGAATCTCCTCTGAATTCTTTTATGTGTGATTAAGTTATCTTTGCAAGTCTCTTCGAATTATCAGTTTGGTTTGGCCTACTAGATTGATCTTTCTTGCAATGGGAGAAGTGTTTAGCTTTGGGTTCAATCTTGCGGTGTCCTTTCCCAGTGACAGTAGGGGCAGCAAGGCACATATTGTATTGTTGCCATCGAGGATAAAAATATGGGGTTTATATCATATTGCATGAGTTTATCCCTCTACATCATGTCATCTTTCTTAATGCGTTACTATGTTCTTTATGAACTTAATACTCTAGATTCATGCTGGATAGCGGTCGATGTGTGGAGTAATAGTAGTAGATGCAGGCAGGAGTCGGTCTACTTGTCACGGACGTGATGCCTATATACATGATCATGCCTGGATAATCTCATAATTATTCGCTTTTCTATTAATTGCTCGACAGTAATTTGTTCACTCACCGTAATACTTATGCTATCTTGAGAGAAGCCACTAGTGAAACATATGGCCCCCGGGTCTATATTTTATCATATAATTTTATCATCTACTTTTATTTGCATCTTTACTTTTCCAATCTATATCATAAAAATACCAAAAATATTTATCTTATCATATTATCTCTATCAGATCTCACTTTCGCAAGTGGCCGTGAAGGGATTGACAACCCCTTTATTGCGTTGGTTGCGAGGTTCTTGTTGGTTTGTGTAGGTGTGTGGGACTTTTGAGGAGCCTCCTACTGGATTGATACATTGGTTCTCAAAAACTGAGGGAAATACTTACGCTACTTTGTTGCATCACCCTTTCCTCTTCATGGAAAACTAACGCAAGCTCAAGACGTAGCACCAATAAGGATAAAAATATGGGGTTTATTCATGTGTCGGTTTACTCTTAACTCTTTTATGCATGATTGTTATAGCCTCGTATTTCTTCTCCGATTTATTAGTTTGGTTTGGCCAACTAGATTGATTTATCTTGCCATGGGAAAAGGTGCTTTGTGACGGGTTCGATCTTGTGGTGCTCAATCCCAGTGACAGAAAGGGACATGGCACACATGTATCATTGCTATTAAGAGTAACAAGGGGATATTTTCATATGTGAGTTTATCTTCTCTAGATCATGTCATTTTGCTTAAGGCGTTACTCCATTCTTTGTGAACTTAATACTCTAAATGCATGCTGGATAGCGGTCGATGTGTGGAGTAATACTAGTAGATGAATAATCGTTTCAGTCTACTTGTCTCAGATGTGATGCATATATACATGATCATTGCCTTAGATATCGTCACAATTATTTGCTTTTCTATCAATTTCCCAATAGTAATTTGTTTACCCGTCGTATGCTATATTCAATAGAGAAGCCTCTGGTGAAAAGTATGATCCCCGAGTCTACTTTTATCATATATTAAAATCCAAAAATACCTTGCTACAATTTTATTTGTGTTATTTTATTTTGTATTTTTGTTCTATCTATTTATCACTACGAGATTTGATCCTTGCAATTAACCGTCAAGGGATTGACAACCCCTTGTTCGGGTTGGGTGCAAGTATTTGTTATTTTGTGTGTAGGTAGTGCTAACGAGGTATTGCGTGGTTCTCCTACTGGATTGATAGCCTTGGTTCTTCACTGAGGGAAATACTTATCTCTACTATACTGCATCATCCTCTCCTCTTGGAGGAAATCCCAATGCAACTCACAAGTACCAGTCCACCAAAGTCCATACTTGGTTTTCATACATGGATCATATTTTTGATTTCACGACCTCTTGCCATTTTTCAAAACCTGGGCTCATCATCACTCCCTCATAGTTCGTAGGTTCATTGTTGTCTAACAACATGACGTCCAAGACATGATTATTGTACCATTTAGGGCCAGTATGTGTCTTGATCGACCTATGAAGTTTAGTAGAAGCCCGTTTCAATGTTTCATGATCATCATCATTAGCTTCCTCTCTAGCTTGTGTAGGCATCACATGAACATCTTTCTATGATGCGCTACTTTCTGATTCAACACAAGCTTTGATAACCTTGACAAGCTCTACCTTCCTCCCACTCACTTCTTTCGAGAGAAACTCCTTCTCTAGAAAGGATCCATTCTTGGCAACAAAGATCTTTCCCTCGGACTTGTGATAGAAGTTATACCCAATTGTCTATTTCAGGTATCCTATGAAGACGCATTTTTCTCTTTGGGTTTGAGCTTATTAGGCTGTAATCTCTTGACATAAGCATCACGTTCCCAAAATTAAAGAAATGATAGCTTAGGTTTCTTGCCAAACCATAATTCATACGGATTGAAGCAATCATGTATTCCATTCCCTTTGTCTCGCGATATTTTACTTGTGCGAGATCCGATAGTCGTATCACCATACCTAGTTCAACCTCATTACTAGCCATATCTCTATACTCGTTCTGTAAGACAATATCCCCGTGACCACACACATTTTTCACATGCTTGCAAGTTACTTAAGATATTGTATTACCGAGAGGCCCAAGAGATATCTCTCTGTCACATGGAGTGACAAATCCCAATCTTTATCCATGCAACCCTATTGGGGAACATTGCATGGAAAACAAAAAATTTCCTATGCCATGTTGGCCCACCACCCATGTCCAAGTGGGTCGCTCCATGCAGGAGGGCCCCACTCCGAAACCTTCTAGAACCTTCTTGTTACAATACTGAAAAAACTCAAACTTTTTTCGGAACCCCGATAACAACTTTCCATATATGAATTTACCTCCGGACTATTGTGGAGCTCATCGTGACGTCCCGGATCCCATTCAGGACTCCAAACAACCTTCGGACTTTCGAGTATTAATATCTCAATACTACCCTAGCGCTACCGAACATTAAGCGTGTGACCCTACGGGTTCGAGAATCATGTAGACATGACCGAGACTCCTCTCCGATCAATAACCAATAGTGGTACCTGGATGCCCATATTTATTTATAAATATTCCACGAAGATCGTAATCGGTTGAACCACGATGTCAAAGATCCAGTTAATCTCATATACAATTCCATTTGTCCGGCAATATGTTACTTGCCCGAGATTCGATTGTTGGTATCTTCATACCTAGTTCGATCTCTTTACCGGAAAGTCTCTTTACTCGTTCCGTAATACAAGATTCCATGACCAAACTCATTAGTCACATGTTTTCAAGCTTCTTGTCATGTTGTATTACCAAGAGAGCCCCGAGATACCTCTCCGTCATACAGAGTGACAAATCTCAGTCTTGATCCATGCCAACTCAACAGACACCCTTGGAGATACCTGTAGTGCATCTTTATAGTCACCCAGTTATGTTGCAATGTTTGATACACACAAGGTACTCCTCCAGTTTAAATGAGTTGCATGGTCTCATGATCATAGGAACAGATACTTGATATGCAGAAAACGATAGAAATAAACTTGATACAATCATACGATACGTTTATTGTTTAGGTCTTGTCCATCACATCATTCTCCTCATGATGTGATCCCATTATCAAATGACAACTCATGTCTATGACTAGGAAACCATATCCATCTTTGATCAATGAGCTAGCCCGGTAGAGGCTCACTAGGGGCATGTTGTTGTCTATGCATCCTGATACGTCTTCAACGTATCTATAATTTTTGATTGTTCCATGCTATTATATTACTTGATTTGTATGTTTAATGGGCTTTAATAAGCACTTTTATATTATTTTTGGGACTAACCTATTAACCGGAGGCCCAGCCCAAATTGTTGTTTTCTTGCCTATTTCAGTGTTTCGCAGAAAAGGAATATCAAACGGAGTCCAAACGGTATGAAACCTTCGGGAGAGTTATTTTTTGGAACAAATGCAATCTAGGAGACTTGAAGTGGACGTCAAGAAACAAACGCGGAAGCCACAAGGCAGGAAGGCGCGCCCCCACCCTCGTGGGGCCCTCATGGCTCCCCTGACCGACTTCTTTCACCTATATATATCCACATACCCTAAAAACATCCAGGGGCACCACGAAACCCTATTTCCACCGCCGCCACCTTCTGTACTCGTGAGATCCCATATTGGAGCCTTTTCCGGCGCTCCACCGGAGGGGGCATCGATCATGGAGGGCTTTTACATCAACACCATAGCCTCTCCGATGAAGTGTGAGTAGTTTACCACAGACCTTCGGGTCCATAGTTATTAGCTAGATGGCTTCTTATCTCTCTTTGAATCTCAATACAAAGTTCTCCTCGATCTTCTTGGAGATCTATCCGATGTAACTCTTTTTGGGGTGTGTTTGTCAAGATCCGATGAATTATGGGTTTATGATCAAGTTTATCAATGAGAAACATTTGAATCTCCTCTGAATTCTTTTATATATGATTTGTTATCTTTGCAAGTCTCTTCGAATTATCAGTTTGGTTTGGCCTACTAGATTGATCTTTCTTGCAATGGGAGAAGTCCTTAGCTTTGGGTTCAATCTTGCGGTGTCCTTTCCCAATGACAGCAGCGGCAGCAAGGCACGTATTGTATTGTTGCCATCGAGGATAAAAAGATGGGGTTTATATCATATTGCTTGAGTTTATCCCTCTACATCATGTCATCTTGCCTAATGTGTTACTCTGTTCTTATGAACTTAATACTCTAGATGCATGCTAGATAGCGGTCGATGTGTGGAGTAATAGTAGTAGATGCAGAATCGTTTCGATCTACTTGTCGCGGACGTGATGCCTATACACATGATCATGCCTAGATATTCTCATAGCTATGCACTTTTCTATCAATTATTCGACAGTAATTTGTTCACCCATCGTAATACTTATGCTATCTTGAGAGAAGCCACTAGTGAAACCTATGGCCCCCGGGTCTATTTTCCATCATATAAGTTTCTGATCTATTTTATTTTGCAATCTTTAATTTCCAATCTACATCATAAAAATACCAAAAATATTTATCTTATTATTATCTCTATCAGATCCTACTTTTGCAAGTGGTCGTGAAGGGATTGACAACCCCTTTATCGCGTTGGTTGCAAGGTTCTTATTTGTTTGTGTAGGTACGAGGGATTTGCGTGTAGCCTCCTACTGGATTGATACCTTGGTTCTCAAAACTGAGGGAAATACTTACGCTACTTTGCTGCATCACCCTTTCCTCTTCAAGGGAAAACCAACGCAGTGCTCAAGAGGTAGCAAGAATGATTTCTAGCGCCGTTGCCGGGGAGGTCTACGCACAAGTCAAGACATACCAAGTACCCATCACAAACTCTATCCCTCGCATTACATTATTTGCCATTTTCCTCTTGTTTTCCTCTCCCCCACTTCACCCTTGCCGTTTTATTCGCCCTCTTATTTCCGTTCGCCTCTTTTCTCACTTGCTTCTTGTATTTGCTGCCACTATGTCTGAAACTAGGGAGGTTATCGTTGATAAGGACAATAGTAATAACGTGGGAAACTTTGATGCTTTTGATGATCCTGTTGAAGAACCTACCATCTTACATACTAAAAAGTTTCGAATCAGTAGTGGTAATATTATTGGAAAAGGGGTTATTCAAGATTTCTTTACTTGTGCCGATGCTTTGCCCGCTATGGGTGGATCTATTCTTCATAGAACTAGTAGTCTTGAGGATGATATATCCTTGCTTATAGTTGAACTTGAAAGACAGTTTATGCATATGCATCCTTGCATACAAAGGATTTTCCTAGAATTTTCCAATATTGAGCATTCTTCTGTTAAGCATGCAGCTACTATACTTTTGGCACATGAGTTCAGATTTATAATGAAAGAAGCTAAAGAAATTTTGCGCACTATAGGGTGGATGGTGGTCGTCCTCCCATAGAGGCGATCCTATTTAATCAAGAAGAAATAATGCATTTACACTCTTTAGATCATGTTGCTTATAATGAAAACCCTAGAAAAAAGGTTCCTACTGATGTTCTACTTGATAGAATCTCTGAACTTAATGATGATTTTGCTATTCAAAACAATGGGTTAGGATTTCCTCTTGAGAAAAGGCTCATGACTTTTTTCCAAAAGAATGCTTATAATGATGAATTGGTTGTGCAATATGAGGGGCCAAAGGAGGAACCCATACGTCCCGAGCTTGATCTTGGGGACTTCTGTCCCATTAAATTTAGCCCTTTTGATTGTTTTTGCTTGCCACAAAGGCGTTAAACGATAGCGCTTATTGGGAGGCAACCCAATTTTATTTTTGTTCTTTGCTTTTTGCTCCTGTTTAGTATTAAATAATTCATCTAGCTTCTTTTTAGATGTGGTTTTATGTTTTAATTAGTGTTTGTGCCAAGGAGAACCTATAGGATCATCTTGGGTGATAGTTAATCTGATCTTTCTGAAAAATAGAAACTTTTGTGCACACGACAATAATTTTAATAAATCACAGAAATGTTCTTTTCAGTTGATTCTTTTTGCATAAGATTAAAAGACAAATTACCAAGGACTTCATAATTTCGTAGGATGTTTGGGGTTCCAGAAGTGTTCGATAGTTACAGATTACTACAGATTGTTCTGTTTTTGACAGATTCTGTTTTTCGTGTGTTGTTTACTTATTTTGATGAATCTATGGCTAGTATCGAGGGGGTATGTGAAGGAAATATGCACTAGAGGCAATAATAAAGTTATTATTTATTTCCTCATATCATGATAAATGTTTATTATTCATGCTAGAATTGTATTAACCGGAAACATGATACATGTGTGAATACATAGACAAACTTAATGTCACTAGTATGCCTCTACTTGACTAGCTCATTAATCAATGATGGTTATGTTTCCTAACCATAGACATGTGTTATCATTTGATTAATGGGATCACATCATTAGGAGAATGATGTGATTGACTTGACCCATTCTGTTAGCCTAGCACTTGATCGTTTAGTATGTTGCTATTGCTTTCTTCATGACTTATACAAAGTTCCTACAACTATGAGATTATGCAACTCCCGTTTACCGGAGGAACAATTTGTATGCTACCAAACGTCACAACATGATTATAAAGGAGCTCTACAGGTGTCTCCAAAGGTACATGTTGAGTTGGCGTATTTCAAGATTAGGTTTTGTCACTCTGATTGTTGGAGAGGTATCTTTGGGCCCTCTCGGTAATGCACATCACTATAAGCCTTGCAAGCAATGTAGCTAATGAGTTAGTTACGGAATGATACATTATGTAACGAGTAAAGAGACTTGCCGGTAACGAGATTGAACTAGGTATAATTATAAAGGATCTCTACAGGTGTCTCCAAAGCTACATGTTGAGTTGGCGTATTTCAAGATTAGGTTTTGTCACTCCGATTGTCAGAGAGGTATCTCTGGGCCCTCTCGGTAATGCACATCACTATAAGCCTTGCAAGCAATGTAGCTAATGAGTTAGTTACGGAATGATGCATTATGTAACGAGTAAAGAGACTTGCCGGTAACGAGATTGAACTAGGTATTGGATACCGACGATCGAATCTCGGGCAAGTAACATACCGATGACAAAGGGAACAACGTATGTTGTTATGCGGTTTGACCGATAAAGATCTTCGTAGAATATGTAGGAGCCAATATGAGCATCCAGGTTCCGCTATTGGTTATTGACCGTGAACAGTTCTAGGTCATGTCTACATAGTTCTCGAACCCGTAGGGTCTGCACGCTTAATGTTACAATGACAGTTTTATTATGAGTATATAAGTTTTGATGTACCTAAGACTGTTCGGAGTCCCGGATGTGATCACGGACATGACGAGGAGTCTCAAAATTGTCGAGACATAAAGATTGATATATTGGAAGCCTATATTTGGATATCGGAAACGTTCCGGGTGAAATCGGGATTTTATCGGAGTACCGGGGGGGTAACGGAACCCCCCCCCCCCTGGGGGGGGGGGGGGGGGTTAATGGGCCTTCATGGGCCATAAGGGATAAGAGGAGAGCCGGCCAGGGCAGACCGCGCGCCCCCTCCCCCCTAGTCCAAATAGGACAAGGAAGGGGGGCGGCGCCCCCCTTTCCTCTTTCCCCTCCCCCCTTTCCTTCTCCACCAAGGCAAGAGGAGGGAGTCCTACTCCCGGTGGGAGTAGGACTCCTCTAGGCGCACCCCTAGGGGGTCGGCC
Source organism: Triticum aestivum (assembly GCF_018294505.1). NCBI lineage: Eukaryota > Viridiplantae > Streptophyta > Magnoliopsida > Poales > Poaceae > Triticum > Triticum aestivum. The sequence goes on along the minus strand of NC_057810.1, from coordinate 456,270,494 downwards.
GCACCTCCCCCCTCCCTCCTTTATATACCGGGGCAGGGGGGCACCTCTAGACACATAAGTTGATCTTCGTGATCGTTCCTTAGCCGTGTGCGGTGCCCCCCTCCACCATATTCCACCTCGGTCATATCGTAGCGGTGCTTAGGCGAAGCCCTGCATCGGTAGAACATCATCGTCGTCACCACGTTGTCGTGCTGACAAAGCTCATCCCCAAACACCTTGCAGGATCGGAGTCCGGGGATCATCATCGAACTGAACGTGTGCTGAACTCGGAGGTGCCGTACGTTCGGTACTTGGATTGGTCGGATCATGAAGACGTACGACTACATCAACCGCGTTGTCATAACGCTTCTGCTTACGGTCTACGAGGGTACGTGGACAACACTCTCCCCTCTCGTTTCTATGCATCACCATGATCTTGCGTGTGCGTAGGAAATTTTTTGAAATTACTACGTTCCCCAACAGTGGTATCTGAGCCTAGGTTTTATGCATTGATATTATATGCACGAGTAGAACACAAGTGAGTTGTGGGCGATACAAGTCATACTGCTTACTAGCATGTCATACTTTGGTTCAGCGGTATTGTTAGATGAAGCGGCCCGGACCGACATTACGCGTATGCTTACGCGAGACTGGTTTTACCGCCGTGCTTTGCACATAGGTGACTAGCGGGTGTTTGTTTCTCCAACTTTAGTTGAACCGAGTGTGGCTACGCCCGGGCCTTGCGGAGGTTAAAACAGCACTAACTTGACGAACTATCATTGTGGTTTTGATGCGTAGGTAAGAACGGTTCTTGCTCAGCCCGTAGCAGCCACGTAAAATTTGCAACAACAAAGTAGAGGACGTCTAACTTGTTTTTGCAGGGCATGTTGTGATGTGATATGGTCAAGACGTGATGTTATATTTTATTGTATGAGATGATCACGTTTTGTAACCGAAGTTATCGGCAACTGGCAGGAGCCATATGGTTGTCGCTTTATTGTATGAAATGCAAACGCCCTGTAATTGCTTTACTTTATCACTAAGCGGTAGCGATAGTCGTAGAAGCAATAGATGGCGTAACGACAACGATGCTACGATGGAGATTAAGATGTCGCGCCGGTGACGATGGTGATCACGATGGTGCTTCGGAGATGGAGATCACAAGCACAAGATGATGATGGCCATATCATATCACTTATATTGATTGTGTGTGATGTTTATCCTTTATGCATCTTATCTTGCTTTGATTGACGGTAGCATTTTAAGATGATCTCTCACTAAATTATCAAGAAGTGTTCTCCCTGAGTATGCACCGTTGCGAAAGTTCTTCGTGCTGAGATGCCACATGATGATCGGGTGTGATAGGCTCTACGTTCAAATACAACGGGTGCAAAACAGTTGCACACGCAGAATACTCAGGTTAAACTTGACGAGCCTAGCATATACAGATATGGCCTCGGAACACGGAGACCGAAAGGTCGAGCGTGAATCATATAGTAGATATGATCAACATAGTGATGTTCACCATTGAAAACTACTCCATCTCACGTGATGATCGGACATGGTTTAGTTGATTTGGATCACGTGATCACTTAGATGACTAGAGAGATGTCTGTCTAAGTGGGAATTCTTAAGTAATATGATTAATTGAACTTAAATTTATCATGAACTTAGTACCTGATAGTATTTTGCTTGTCTATGTTTGTTGTAGATAGATGGCTCGTGCTGTTGTTCGGTTGAATTTTAATGCGTTCCTTGAGAAAGCTAAGTTGAAAGATCATGGTAGCAATTACATGGACTGGGTCCGTAACCTGAGGATTATCCTCATTGCTGCATAGAAGAATTACGTCCTGGAAGCACCGCTGGGTGCCAGGCCTGCTGCTGATGCAACTAACGATGTTAAGAACGTCTGGCAGAGCAAAGCTGATGACTACTCGATAGTTCAGTGTGCCATGCTTTACGGCTTGGAACCAGGTCTTCAACGATGTTTTGAACGTCATGGAGCATATGAGATGTTCCAGGAGTTGAAGTTAATATTTCAAGCAAATGCCCGGATTAAGAGATATGAAGTCTCCAATAAGTTCTATAGTTGTAAGATGGAGGAGAATAGTTCTGTCAGTGAACACATACTCAAAATGTCTGGGTATAATAATCACTTGATTCAACTGGGAGTTAATCTTCCTGATGATAGTGTCATTGACAGAATTCTTCAATCACTGCCACCAAGCTACAAGAGCTTCGTGATGAACTATAATATGCAAGGGATGGACAAGACTATTCCCGAGCTCTTCGCAATGCTAAAGGCTGCGGAGGTAGAAATCAAGAAGGTGCATCAAGTGTTGATGGTCAATAAGACCACCAGTTTCAAGAAAAAGGGCAAAGGGAAGAAGAAGGGGAACTTCAAAAAGAACAGCAAACAAGTTGCTGCTCAAGAGAAGAAACCCAAGTCTGGACCTAAGCCTGAGACTGAGTGCTTCTACTGCAAGCAGACTGGACACTGGAAGCGGAACTGCCCCAAGTATTTGGCGGATAAGAAGGATGGCAAAGTGAACAAAGGTATATGTGATATACATGTTATTGATGTGTACCTTACTAATGCTCGCAGTAGCACCTGGGTATTTGATACTGGTTCTGTTGCTAATATTTGCAACTCGAAACAGGGACTACGGATTAAGCGAAGATTGGCTAAGGACGAGGTGACGATGTGCGTGGGAAATGGTTCCAAAGTCGATGTGATCGCGGTCGGCACGCTACCTCTACATCTACCATCGGGATTAGTTTTAGACCTAAATAATTGTTATTTGGTGCCAGCGTTGAGCATGAACATTATATCTGGATCTTGTTTGATGCGAGACGGTTATTCATTTAAATCAGAGAATAATGGTTGTTCTATTTATATGAGTAATATCTTTTATGGTCATGCACCCTTGAAGAGTGGTCTATTTTTATTGAATCTCGATAGTAGTGATACACATATTCATAGTGTTGAAGCCAAAAGATGCAGAGTTAATAATGATAGTGCAACTTATTTGTGGCACTGCTGTTTAGGTCATATTGGTGTAAAGCGCATGAAGAAACTCCATACTGATGGACTTTTGGAATCACTTGATTATGAATCACTTGGTACTTGCGAACCGTGCATCATGGGCAAGATGACTAAAACACCGTTCTCCGGAACTATGGAGCGAGCAACTAATTTATTAGAAACCATACATACTTTTGTATGTGGTCCAATGAATATTGAGGCTCGCGGCGGGTATCGTTATTTTCTCACCTTCACAGATGATTTGAGCAGATATGGGTATATCTATTAATGAAACACAAGTCTAAAACATTTGAAAAGTTCAAAGAATTTCAGAGTGAAGTGGAAAATCATCGTAACAAGAAAATAAAATTTCTGCGATCTAATCGTGGAGGAGAATATTTGAGTTACGAGTTTGGTTTACATTTGAAGCAATGCGGAATAGTTTCGCAACTCACGCCACCCGGAACACCACAGCGAAATGGTGTGTCTGAACGTCGTAATCGTACTTTACTAGATATGGTGCGATCTATGATGTCCCTTACTGATTTACCGCTATCGTTTTGGGGTTATGCTTTAGAGACGGTCGCATTCACGTTAAATAGGGCACCATCAAAATCCGTTGAGACGACGCCTTATGAACTGTGGTTTGGCAAGAAACCAAAGTTGTCGTTTCTTAAAGTTTGGGGTTGCGATGCTTATGTGAAGAAACTTCAACCAGATAAGCTCGAACCCAAATCGGAGAAATGTGTCTTCATAGGATACCCAAAAGAGACTATTGGGTACACCTTCTATCACAGATCTGAGGGCAAGATTTTCGTTGCTAAATTCGGATCCTTTCTAGAGAAGGAGTTTCTCTCGAAAGAAGTGAGTGGGAGGAAAGTAGAACTTGATGAGGTAACTGTACCTTCTCCCTTATTGGAATGTAGTCCATCACAAGAACCGGTTCCCGTGACAACTACACCAATTAGTGAGGAAGCTAATGATATTGATCATGAAACTTTAGATCAAGTTTCTACTGAACCTCGTAGGTCTACCAGAGTAAGATCCGCACCAGAGTGGTACGGTAATCCTATTCTAGAAGTCATGTTACTTGACCATGGCGAACATACGAACTATGAGGAAGCGATGATGAGCCCAGATAACGCAAAATGGCTTGAAGCCATGAAATCTGAGATGGGATCCATGTATGAGAACAAAGTATGGACTTTGATTGACTTGTCCGATGATCGGCAAGCCATTGAGAATAAATGGATTTTCAAGAAGAAGACTGACGCTGATGGTAATATAACTGTCTACAAAGCTCGACTTGTTGCAAAAGGTTTTCGACAAGTTCAAGGGGTTGACTACGATGAGACTTTCTCACCCGTAGTGATGCTTAAGTCTCTCTGAATCATGTTAGCAATTGCCGCATTTTATGATTATGAAATTTGGCAAATGGGTATCAAAACTGCATTCCTGAATGGATTTATGGAAGAAGAGTTGTATATGATGCAACCGGAAGGTTTTGTCGATCCAAAAGGTGCTAACAAAGTGTGCAAACTCCAGTGATCCTTTTATGGACTGGTGCAAGCATCTCGGAGTTGGAATAAACGCTTTGATAGTGTGATCAAAACATATGGTTTTATACAGACTTTTGGAGAAGCCTGTATTTACAAGAAAGTGAGTGGGAGCTCTGTAGCATTTCTGATATTATATGTAGATGACATATTGTTAATTGGAAATGATATAGAATTTCTGGATAGCATAAAGGGATACTTGAATAAAAGTTTTTCAATGAAAGACCTCGGTGAAGCTACTTACATATTGGGAATCAAGATCTATAGAGATAGATCAAGACGCTTAATTGGACTTTCACAAAGCACATACCTTGATAAAGTTTTGAAAAATTTCAAAATGGGTCAGGCAAAGAAAGGGTTCTTGCCTGTATTACAAGGTGTGAAGTTGAGTTAGACTCAATGCTCGACCACCGCAGAAGATAGAGAGAAAATGAAAGATGTTCCCTATGCTTCAGCCATAGGCTCTATCATGTATGCAATACTGTGTACCAGACCTGACATATGCTTAGCAATAAGCTTGGCAGGTAGGTACCAAAGTAATCCAGGAGTAGATCACTGGACAGCAGTCAAGAACATCCTGAAATACCTGAAAAGGACTAAGGATATGTTTCTCGTTTATGGAGGTGACAAAGAGCTAGTCGTAAATGGTTACGTCGATGCAAGCTTTGACACTGATCCGGACAATTCTAAATCACAAACTGGATACGTGTTTTTATTAAACAGTGAAGCTGTAAGTTGGTGCAGTTCTAAACAAAGCGTCGTGGCGGGATCTACATGCGAAGCTGAGTACATAGCTGCTTCAGAAGCAGCAAATGAAGGAGTCTGGATGAAGGAGTTCATTTCCGATCTAGGTGTCATACCTAGTGCATCGGGAACAATGAAGATCTTCTGTGACAATACTGGTGCAATTGCCTTGGCAAAGGAATCCAGATTTCACAAGAGGACCAAGCACATCAAAAGACGCTTCAATTCCATCTGGGACCAAGTCCAGGTGGGAGACATAGAGATTTGCAAGATACATACGGATCTGAATGTTGCAGACCCGTTGACTAAGCCTCTTCCACGAGCAAAATATGATCAGCACCAAGACTCCATGGGTGTTAGAATCATTACTGCGTAATCCAGATTATTGACTCTAGTGCAAGTGGGAGACTGAAGGAAATATGCCCTAGAGGCAATAATAAAGTTATTATTTATTTCCTCATATCATGATAAATGTTTATTATTCATGCTAGAATTGTATTAACCGGAAACATGATACATTTGTGAATACATAGACAAACTTAATGTCACTAGTATGCCTCTACTTGACTAGCTCATTAATCAATGATGGTTATGTTTCCTAACCATAGACATGTGTTGTCATTTGATTAATGGGATCACATCATTAGGAGAATGATGTGATTGACTTGACCAATTCCGTTAGCCTAGCACTTGATCGTTTAGTATGTTGCTATTGCTTTCTACATGACTTATACAAAGTTCCTACAACTATGAGATTATGCAACTCCCGTTTACTGGAGGAACACTTTGTGTGCTACCAAACGTCACAACATAACTGGGTGATTATAAAGGTGCTCTACAGGTGTCTCCAAAGGTACATTTTGAGTTGGCGTATTTCAAGATTAGGTTTTGTCACTCCGATTGTCGGAGAGGTATCTCTGTGCCCTATCGGTAATGCACATCACTATAAGCCTTGCAAGCAATGTAGCTAATGAGTTAGTTAAGGAATGATGCATTACGTAATGAGTAAAGAGGCTTGCCGGTAATGAGATTGAACTAGGTATTGGATACCGATGATCGAATCTCGGGCAAGTAACATACTGATGACAAAGGGAACAACGTATGTTGTTATGCGGTTTGACCAATAAAGATCTTCGTAGAATATGTAGGAGCCAATATGAGCATCCAGGTTCCGCTATTGGTTATTAACCGTGAACAGTTCTAGGTCATGTCTACATAGTTCTCGAACCCGTAGGGTCCGCACGCTTAACATTATGATGACAGTTTTATTATGAGTTTATAAGTTTTGATGTACCGAAGATTGTTCGGAGTCCCGGATGTGATCATGGACATGACGAGGAGTCTCGAAATGGTCGATACATAAAGATTGATATATTGGAAGCCTATATTTGGATATCGGAAACGTTCCGGGTGAAATCGGGATTTTACCGGAGTACCGGGGGGTTACCGGAACCCCCCCGGGGGTTAATGGGCCTTCATGGGCCATAAGGGAGAAGAGGAGGGCTGGCCAGGGCAGGCCGCGCGCCCCCTCCCCCCCCCCTAGTCTGAATAGGACAAGGAAGGGGGGGCGGCGCCCCCCTTTCCTCTTTCCCCTCCCCCTTTCCTTCTCCACCAAGGCAAGAGGAGGGAGTCCTACTCCCGGTGGGAGTAGGACTCCTCTAGGCGCACCCCTAGAGGGCCGGCCGCACCTCCCCTTCCCTCCTTTATATACAGGGGTAGGGGCACCTCTAGACACATAAGTTGATCTTCATGATCGTTCCTTAGCCGTGTGCGGTGCCCCCCTCCACCATATTCCACCACGGTCATATCATAGCGGTGCTTAGGCGAAGCCCTGCGTCGGTAGAACATCATCATTGTCACCATGCCGTCGTGCTGACGAAATTCATCCCCAAACACCTTGCAGGATCGGAGTCCGGGGATCGTCATTGAACTGAACCTGTGCTGAACTCGAAGGTGCCGTACGTTCGGTACTTGGATCGGCCGGATCGTGAAGACGTACGACTACATCAACCGCGTTGTCATAACGCTTCTGCTTACGGTCTACAAGGGTACGTGGACAACACTCTCCCCTCTCGTTGCTATGCATCACCATGATCTTGCGTGTGCGTAGGAAAGTTTTTGAAATTACTACATTCCCCAACAGTATGAACCATAGAGAAGTTGGAATACAGTAGGTTTAACACCAATATAAATAAAGAATGAGTTCTTTATAGTACCTTAAAGTGGTGGTTTGCTTTCTTGCACTAACGGAGCTCATGAGATTTTCTGTTGAGTTTTGTGTTGTGAAGTTTTCAAGTTTTGGGTAAAGATTTGATGGATTATGGAATAAGGAGTGGCAAGAGCCTCAGTTTGGGGATGCCCAAGGCACCCCCAAGGTAAAATTCAAGGACAACCAAAAGCCTAAGCTTGGGGATGCCCCGGAAGGCATCCCCTCTTTCGTCTTTGTCCATCAGTAACTTTACTTGATGCTATATTTTTATTCACCACATGATATGTGTTTTGCTTGGAGCGTCTTGTATGATATGAGTCTTTGCTTTTTAGTTTACCACAATCATCCTTGCTGTAAACACCTTTTGGGAGAGACACACTCGATTCGGAATTTATTAGAATACTCTATGTGCTTCACTTATATCTTTTGAGCTAGACAATTTTGCTCTATTGCTTCACTTATATCTTTTTAGAGCAAGGCGGTGGTTTTATTTTGTAGAAATTATTGATCTCTCATGCTTCACTTATATTATTTTGAGAGTCTTTAAGAACAGCATGGTATTTGCTTTGGTTATGAAATTAGTCCTAATATGATGGGCATCCAAGTTGGGTATAATAAAAACTATCATATAGTGTGCATTGAACACCATGATAAATTTGATAATTGATAAATCTTTTGAGATATAAAGGTGGTAATGTTAGAGTCATGCTAGTTGGGTAATTATGAAATTGAGAAATATTTGTGTTAAAGTTGGCAAGTCCCGTAGCATGCACGTATGGTAAAAGTTGTGTGACAAATTTGAAGCATGGGGTGTTCTTTTGATTGCCTTCCTTATGAGTGGAGGTCGGGATCGCGTGATGGTTAACTCCTACTAACCCTTCCCCTAGGAGCATGCGTAGTAGTACTTTGCTTCGAGGGCTAATAAACTTTTGCAATAAGTATATGAGTTCTTTATGACTAATGTGAGTCCATGGATTATACGCACTCTTACCCTTCCATCATTGCTAGCCTCTGCGGTACCGTGCATTGCCCTTTCTCACCTTGAGAGTTGGTGCAAACTTTGTCGGTGCATCCAAACCCCGTGATACGATACGCTCTATCACACATAAACCTCCTTATATCTTCCTCAAAACAGCCACCATACCTACCTATTATGGCATTTCCATAACCATTCCGAGATATATTGCCATGCAACTTTACACCGTTCCGTTTATTATGACACGCTCCATCATTGACATATTGCTTTTGCATGATCATGTAGTTGACATCGTATTTGTGGCAAAGCCACCTTTATAATTCTTTCATACATGCCGCTCTTGATTCATTGCATATCCCGGTACACCGCCGGAGACATTCACATAGAGTCATATTTTGTTCTAAGTATTGAGTTGTAATTCTTGAGTTGTAAATAAATAAAAGTGTGATGATCTTCATTATTAGAGCATTGTCCCAAGTGAGGAAAGGGTGATGGAGACTATGATTCCCCCACAAGTCGGGATGAGACTCTGGACTTTATGAAAAATAAAAGAGGCCAAAGAAGCCCAAATAAAAAAAGGAGGCCAAAAAAGCCCACCAAAATAAATAAAAAAGAAAGAAAAAATGAGAGAAAAAAAGAGAAGGGACAATGTTACTATCCTTTTTCCACATTTGTGCTTCAAAGTAGCACCATGATCTTCATGATAGAGAGTCTCCTATGTTATCACTTTCATATACTAGTGGGAATTTTTCATTATAGAACTTGGCTTGTATATTCCAATGATGGGCTTCCTCAAAATGCCCTAGGTCTTCATGAGCAAGCAAGTTGGATGCACACCCACTTAGTTTTTTTTGTTGAGCTTTCATACATTTATAGCTCTAGTGCATCTGTTGCATGACAATCCCTGCTCCTCGCATTGACATCAATTTATGGGCATCTCCATAGCCCGTTGATTAGCTACGTCAATGTGAGACTTTCTCCTTTTTTGTCTTCTCACACAACCTCCATCATCATATTCTATTCCACCCATAGTGCTATATCCATGGCTTACACTCATGTATTGCGTAAGAGTTGAAAAGGCTGAAGCGCGTTAAAAAGTATGAACCAATTGCTTGGTTGAAACCAGGGTTGTGCATGATGGGAGTATTTTGTGTGACGAAAATGAAGCATGGCCTAACTATATGATTTTGTAGGGATAAGCTTTCTTTGGCTATGTTTTTTTGATAAGACATGATTACTTAGTTAGTATGCTTGAAGTATTACTATTTTTATGTTAATACTAACCTTTTATCTTGAATCATTTGGGTCCGAACATTCATGCCACGATAAAGAAAATTACATTGAGAAATATGCTAGGTAGCATTCCACATCAAACATTCTGTTTTTACCATTTACCTACTCGAGGACGAGCAGGAATTAAGCTTGGGGATGCTTGATACGTCTCCAACGTATCTATAATTTTTGATTGTTCCATGCTATTATATTAATTGTTTTGGATGTTTAATGGGCTTTACTAAGCACTTTTATATTATTTTTGGGACTAACCTATTAACCGGAGGCCCAGCCCAAATTTTTGTTTTCTTGCCTATTTCAGTGTTTCGCAGAAAAGGAATATCAAACGGAATGAAACCTTCGGGAGAGTTATTTTTGGAACAAACGCAATCCAGGAGACTTGGAGTGGATGTCAAGGAACAAACGAGGAAGCCACGAGGTAGGGAGGTGCGCCCTAGGGGGTGGGCGCGCCCCCCACCCTCGTGGGCCCCTCGTGGCTCCCCTGACCGACCTTTTACGCCTATATATATCCATATACCCTGAAAACATCCAGGAGCACCACGAAACCCTATTTCCACCACCGCAACCTTCCGTACCCGTAAGATCCCATCTTGGAGCCTTTTCCGGCGCTCCGCCGGAGGGGGAATCGATCATGGAGGGCTTCTACATCAACACCATAGCCTCTCCGATGAATTGTGAGTAGTTTACCACAGACCTTCGGGGCCATAGTTATTTGCTAGATGGCTTCTTCTCTCTCTTTGAATCTCGATACAAAGTTCTCCTCGATCTTCTTGGAGATCTATTCGATGTAACTCTTTTTGCGGTGTGTTTGTCGAGATCCGATGAATTGTGGGTTTATGATCAAGTTTATCTATGAGAAACATTTGAATCTCCTCTGAATTCTTTTATGTATGATTTGTTATCTTTGCAAGTCTCTTCGAATTATCAGTTTGGTTTGGCCTACTAGATTGATCTTTCTTGCAATGGGAGAAGTGCTTAGCTTTGGGTTCAATCTTGCGGTGTCCTTTCCCAGTGACAGTAGGGCCAGCAAGGCACGTATTGTATTGTTGCCATCGAGGATAAAAAGATGGGGTTTATATCATATTGCTTGAGTTTATCCCTCTACATCATGTCATCTTGCCTAATGCGTTACTCTGTTCTTATGAACTTAATACTCTAGATGCATGCTGGATAATGGTCGATGTGTGGAGTAATAGTAGTAGATGCAGAATTGTTTCGATCTACTTGTCGCGGACGTGATGCCTATATACATGATCATGCCTAGATATTCTCGTAACTATGCACTTTTCTACCAATTGCTCGACAGTAATTCACCCACCGTAATACTTATACTATCTTGAGAGAAGCCACTAGTGAAACCTATGGCCCCCGGGTCTATTTTCCATCAAATAAGTTTTCTATCTATTTTATTTTGCAATCTTTACTTTCCAATCTACATCCTAAAAATACCAAAAATATTTATCTTATTATTATCTCTATCATATCTCACTTTTGCAAGTGGTCGTGAAGGGATTGACAACCCCTTTATCGCGTTGGTTGCAAGGTTCTTATTTGTTTGTGTAGGTACGAGGGATTTGCGTGTAGCCTCCTACTGGATTGATACCTTGGTTCTCAAAACTGAGGAAAATACTTATGCTACTTTGCTGCATCACCCTTTCCTCTTCAAGGGAAAACCAACGCAGTGCTCAAGAGGTAGCACATCCACATATGTATTTGAGTTTCCAATCAATACAATTATAGCATGGATAATAAACGGTTATCATGAAGAAGGAAATATAATGATAACCACTTTATTATTGCCTCTAGGGTATATTTACAACAAACCCAACTAGTACCTTCCGAGATACCCGAAGAGCGCCTTTATGATCACCCAGTTATGAAGTGTTGGTTGATACCCACAAAGCATTCTTCCGGTATTAGGAGTGGCATGATCTCATGGTCTAAGGAATAGATACTTGACATTAAGAATCTATAGCAAATAAACTAAGTGACAAGATCATATGCTAAGCTTATGATTGGGTCTATCCATCACATCATTCTCCTAATGATGTGATCTCGTTATTAAATGACAACATATGTGTATGGTTAGGAAACCTTAACCATCTTTAATCAACGAGCTAGTGTAGTAAGGGCTCACTAGGGACACGGTGTTTGTATATGTATCGACACATGTATTTGAGTTTCCGGTTAATACAATTATATCATGAATAATAAACACTTATCAAGAACAAGGAAAATATGATAATAACTACTTTATTATTGCCTCTAGGGCATGTTTCCAACAAAGTTTGCCAATTTGAACATCATTATCCAGCAAATGTTTCTACAACTTGATAATATGGAAAGAGGGGAAGAGAGGGATTTTATCTCAACTAGATATTTAACGAATAATTGTACCAATGAACACCTCTTTCCGTTACGCAATATTATAGAGTGTCGGCTACCAAACTATGAGTGGTCTATTACGTAACCAACTATCCTTCAAAAATAGTGTAGTATAATTATCATCAACCATATAAAACATCCTCTATTAAATAACCCACTCTTTGCTCTCATCAGGCCCTTCCTTTGGAATGGGTATCTTGCTGATCGGTACCTTGCAGATCGGTGCCTCTGGAAATCCGTACATGGTATTAGCACCCCCGGAGACCGGACTCGACAGGGGTAAGATTCGTATGTCTTTCTCTGTAGTAAAGGGGCCACCCTTATAGGTAAAAAAGGTGAGTTTGTTGGCTGAGACGTGACTCGAGACAAAGTCTTGGAATGAAGGTATTTGTTTCACAATAACTGTAGCCACACACCTTCCTTCTTCGTAACAAGCTCATGTAGCCATTTTCTGAGCAATCATGTTTTCTTAATCTCAAGGAGCCCAATGCACATACCACCTTGGTCTTCAGGCCTACACAATATACCCCACTTCGCTAAGCGGTGTTATTTTTTTTGAGTTTGTCATTTTACCAGAATAATCTAGATTGATAATAAAGTATTTTTCGCACCCATTTGGTACTTCAAAGAATGAGAGCATGAACATAGGTAGTATAGTGAGTACCAAATTTACTAGGACCAAATATCCTTTGCATTACATCAATTTTTCTTTTCAAACATGTCCTCAATGCACCTTCACTCTTTATTTGCATGCTTTCGATAGTGAATAAGTATCCTAGATAGATAAATGGAAGCTTACGAATGTGGTGACCGAAAAGTTGTTTGTAATGATAATCTTCTTCTTTCATGTGTCCGTCCAAAATAAAACAATTCATTTTTGTGATTTTCTTTAACCACGGACAACTGCTCAAACAGTCAAATGACTATTTAATGGACCTGACGTGGGCACCCACCCAAGCCATCCAACTTAGCCTTTGCTACGAGGATTGTGAGAGTATCAATAAGAATGTTGAATAGACTTGGCAACAAAAAATACTCTATGCAATCTATTTTAGGTTTATACGAATGATCAATGTCATCATCGACTTTTACCCCGACACTAACAGCTTGAACAAACTAGCTATTTGCATGTGCATTACAACAAGGGCATAAATATTTTAGTGGTTCAACATCAATCATGTCCCATGTATACCTTATACTCATCATATTACAGATTTTTATAAGATTTAATCCTATATGCCTAAAAAGTTCATCCTCATTATCTTATTTATCTTAACATGCAAGTTGTCCACATCATCAGATATATCCCACACAACCACCTATCATTTAAATGCACAAGCAGCCATCCACATTATCAAGTGCATTTTTCACCACGTGCATGCCCTCCAAATCATCAAGCGCCCATGTAGCAATTCAACTTTTTTACTTTCTACTACATGCAAAGCCGTCCGCGCCATCAAAGGACATGAAAGCCATTCACGTAATTCATTTTTATTTTTATTTTTCAACATTAAATAATTGAACTTGAATGTCACCAGACAATATAACATGCATCCACCCTCCATTTACCTCTAGGTTGAATATCGTGCAGTACTATTCTCATATATTCTAATTTTATTTTTTTAAAGTTCGTTACTAAAATTTCCGCAGCAACGCGCGGGACGTTATCTAGTTTTATTTGAATGCGGGTAGGGGAAGACAAGTGAAGTTTCGATTTATTTGGGATTTTGTAAGATTTGATTTGATTTGAGTATGGGTAGGCGAAGGGAAAGAAAGTTTTGATTGAGTTGAAAGTTTGATAAGAATTGATTTTATTTTATTTATTGAATTAAAGCATGACGTGGTTTTGGAAAGTGCCAATTTTGTTTTGATTATATCAAGTTATTTATGTTGTTTTTTATTTTGTGCAGTGTCTGTTGAGATTACCAAAAAAAGACCAAAATAACCAAAAGGAAACCAAAATAGAGAAATTGAGGGAGGGAAAAGTCGGGGGAGAAGCTGAAGGCCACGCTAGAACATGAACATGACTCCACCTGTTTCCTTCAAGTAAGTCAAATCCTATATTCACATAGTCTATTCTAAGAGGGCAATTTACATAGTCTATTCTATAAGAAAGGGCAATTCACTTTATTGTAGACTTTATTGTACATCAAAATAGAAAGGGCAATTCACTGTATTGTAGACTTTCTTAAATCTATTTTAAAGAAATATAATCATGATTCCACGTGCAATAACTGATCACGTGCCACTTCGCAAAAAAAATGATCACCTGTCGCACATCAAAGCTAACCAACGTGTCATGTTATTCAATTTTTCTTCATGGTAATATGTGTCTCATTTATATCGTAAGGAACATTATACGAATCACATACATACTTACGTGGTAAAACTGAACAAATAGCAGAAAACTAGCCTTTGCACAAAAAAACACCGGCCAAGAAGTAAAACTACGAAGAAGACTAAAGACACCTATGAGCTTGACACCAACGTCGTCACCTGCCTCTGGCGCCACCACAACATCCATCAAAGGAAAAGATAACGGATCACCTCCACATCCGAGCTCGACGCGGCTCCATCGCTAATATGCAGCTTTGCGGATCTCCAAGGTGACTCTTCATAGTTGAAACCATTACCGTTGAACGAATCAGACTGGGGCAACACCCCGGACACGCCATCAAACTCCAGATCTGCCAACCCCACATGACTAAGACGTCGGAGGAGGAAATCATACCTGTCATCCACGTTCCACGAACCCAGTACACGATCCACCATCTTATAGATGCCGTCGATGTAGACCACAATCTGCATCTGCTCCTGGACTACCTTCCAAGCTCCGCGCCGGCGCTGGAACAAACGCCGTCGCAACGACGGAACTCGAGGACACATGTCCACCACGAGGATGCCGCGTCGCCGCACCATCTTTGCTTGAATAGGCTGAATTTCAAATACATCCCCAATCATAGGACCGATTGCCTTGTTGGAGTAGGATCTCAAAAAACTTTATTGAGCGCCGCCATCGTCATTGTCGAAGTCAAGACGATGAACCGCCTAAAAACTAAGCAACGCAACTGCTAGTACATATACTTGTATTGTATGCACGCTGGGTACCCGACAAGTGGTGAGCACGTATATACATCTTTTTTATGGTTGGGCTTCGCTGTAGACTCTTCCTTTAATCTTGTCCGTGATTGGTCGGTCACTAGGGTGGGCACCACTTCACGCTAGCTTAGTTAGCTAGCCGATCAAGAGCATGCATGCTGATGCATTGCAGGATATCAAATGCCTGCCCACTTAAGATGTCATGTGGCGCACAGATTAAGCCTGGGCCGTTTTCTCTATTCAACATTCATTTATGGTATTCACCCTGAGACTGATGGGTCGGTTGATCTACGATGCGCGCCAGATTGTACGGATGTTGGCAGTCAGTTTTGGCTGGCCGTCAGGCCGCCCGTCAGGGGGGTACGTACGTCAATCGGGACGGTACTGTACTACATGTGGGTGTGGCCCATGGATGGATCTGGATCACGCATGACATGCAGGTCTCATCATATTTGCGAAGGGGTGGAGCCACACTGCCGGTGCCCGTTTTGTCACAAATCGAGTGAAACTACTGTGCTTACGATTCTTCTCTGGCCGAGACGTCTACGAATCTACGATGCTCAATCCAATGGTCTGCTGAACCTCCGTTGGATGCATCAATGGACTGATCTGATGTGTCATGCAAAATTCGGACAGTAAGTGTCGTACACATAGGAGGGCTTGACATACGATTTTCGTGCGGCACAAAACTACAGCCGTTCATGAGTTCATCGCATATGTTTTGCAGGCAGCACCATCCAAGAGAGTATCGTACTTCCTCTGTTCCTAAATATTTGTTTTTCCAAATATTTCAACAAATGACTACATACAGAACAAAATGAATGAATCTACATTCTAAAATATATCTATATATATTCGTATGTGGTAGTTCATTTAAAATCTCTAAAAAAACAAATATTTAGGAACAAAGAAAGTACAAAACTTGTGTGTCAAAACAATCTTATCCACAGTACTTTCGTAACAGATCCCAGTATTTGGCTGAAGTTCCCAACAGGGGAACGCCAGTGAAAACGATCCGTTCATCAATGAGGGGAGGAACCAGCAAACCTTTTGGTTCGCTAGGGATCCCTCCCAGAGCGACCCCCTCGCTGGTACAGGAAGCAAAACAAATGAACCCAAAAAAGACCCTAGCTCGAGTGGAGTAAAAAGACATGAGGCCTTAACAAAAGATACCATGATGGGGGATCAAAGTTGCCCTGTATCACAAAAAACTAGTTTTCAGAAAATAAAAACACAGAAAAACACTTAAAATGATGGTCAGGATGGCGTCGAGAACAAATTCATGTTTCTGAGAACTATTCTCTATGTAATAGGCCATGTGAAGTATGTACAAAATTCCCAAAAATGTCATGAGAACAAAGTAAAAAAGTTTCTCTTAAAAACACCATGTTTTGAGTACATACAATTGATGAGGCACGGACTAGCGAGATGCTAATTCGCGCGTGTAGATGGCCCGATCTTTCACGGTGATGCTTAATCAACAGTTCGTCCCCTTGTTCTTCATTGCAACCTTCAAGATAATTTTCACCTGTGTACGAAAATACACAAACAAAAATAATGACCCCCTCGGATCAGCACGTAGGCGTCGATATGATGATCAACCCTCCGGCGCTAGTAAATTTTCACGATGAAAAAATTACAGATAATACACAAGATATGGCCGCCCGTAACTTGGAAGTTTTTCTATATATCTCATACTCAAAATAAAACTCCAAAACTCATCTTACATCGGCCAAAGCCTGGCCTTTTATATGGCCGAACTCCCGTACGCTATGAAAAACCAGAGACTAAATCCTAACAGAATCAAAGCAGACGTACGTGACAAACTAGCACAACTCAAAAAGAAATATATCTTTTTTTATTTGGACCTGGACTCTAAAATAACTAATTATTTTGCATGCAACATAATACCCTTGTCATGCAAATTAAGATCAATTGAGCCAACCCTTATCCAATCTGGTGGCGTACGAAACTTTGGCTCCACCTTGTCACGTAAAGGCTCTCTTTTTATCTCTGGTCTCCTTTTTTGCTGCAGATCTATTAGCTTGTATGATTTTAACTGCTGATTCAATCCTCCCCAGCGTCCTGGGATTTTATAGTCCAAATCTGTTCGTACTATACAACCATGCATCAACTTGTCAATCACATCTCTTGAATGTAATGCGTGCACCACGCAATTGATCTTTGGCCTGTTAATTACAGAATTTATTCTAGGTCCACACAGCTGACGCACACGATCATCTTTTCCTCGATGAAATATGGCTGCATGCACGTCATTATTTTCTGCAACTTTTCCATGCCTTAATTCTTTAACTATCTCAGATTGAGTAGCATCATCAATTGATGTTGTGGTGCTTGTATCATCCTTCTTTCCTTGAAACAAAATCGTCCTCGATTTTGAGTTAACTTTCTGAGCCACCTTCTTCTCTAGAACATGCATGTCTATAGTAACTGTACCGTCCACCATGGGTTTTAGCATGTGCTTCTTTCCATCATGCATGAATGTATAAGTGTTGGATTTTCCTGCATGCACCGCATCATGATCAAACTGCCACGGTCTTCCCAATAACAACTGACACGCATCCATCGGCAAAACATCACAGTCCACCTTGTTAATGTAATCTCTAACTGCAAATGTTACACGTACCTTGTGTGTGATTTTTAATTTACCGGAATTGTACAACCACTCTACATGGTGCGGTCGTGGATGCCGCCACATGGACAGACCCAAAACTTCCACTAGATCTTTGCTAATGGCGTTGGTAAAGCTGCCACCATCAATTATCATCTTGCAAGCATGATTTTTGATCTTACACTGTGTTTTAAAAACACTCCACCGCTGCCCCTTTGCACCACCATCCTCTTGCACCTTCTCCACCAAAAGATTCAGCCCCTGCACCGGTGCATTGATTTCTTCCTTTATTTCTTCTTGTTCTTCTCTTCTTTTCAGCAAACGACTTTTCCAATCCTTTGTGAACACATCCACTGGCATAGGAATAAAAAAAATTCTTTGACCCTTCCATGAAAAAGAGAAACTATTTTTCTTGACATTCCGAACAGCCCCAACGCGCATGCACCATGGGTTCCCAAGTAGCAAATGACACGACACCATGGGCACTGGACAAACGTGGAAAAATTCCGCACAACAATATTTTCCCAAATCAAAAATTAGCAAAATCCGATGCGTAATTTTTATGTCATCTTTGAACCACTTCAACGTGTGCGGTCTTTCAAGAGGTGCCATCTTCAGCCCCAATTTTTCCACCACTTCGATGCTCACCATGTTGACCGCAGAACCTTCATCGATAGTCAAATTGACACACCGTTCCTTCACGACGCAACGTGTGTGAAAAAGGACAACCTCGCCGATGCCTTCCTCCTCCATCAATACGTTCCGGCTCAACGCATCCATACTCGCCTCCATAGACAATATTGCAAACTAAATTGCCGTGACTAACCTCAGCTCTGAATACCACTTGATGAGGCACGGACTAGCGAGATGCTAATTCGCGCGTGTAGATGGCCCGATCTTTCACGGTGATGCTTAATCAACAGTTCGTCCCCTTGTTCTTCATTGCAACCTTCAAGATAATTTTCACCTGTGTACGAAAATACACAAACAAAAATAATGACCCCCTCGGATCAGCACGTAGGCGTCGATGTGATGATCAACCCTCCGGGCTAGTAAATTTCCACGATAAAAAAATCATAGATAATACACAAGATATGGTCACCCGTAACTTGGACGTTTTCTGTATATCTCATACTCGAAATAAAACTCCAAAACTCATCTTACATCGGCCAAAGCCTGGCCTTTTATATGGCCGAACTCCCGTACGCTATGAAAAATCCAGAGACTAAATCCTAACAGAATCAAAGCTGACGTACGTGACAAACTAGCACAACTCAAAAGGAAATATATCTTTTTTTATTTGGACCTGGACTCTAAAATAACTAATTAATTTGCATGCAACATAATTCCCTTGCCATGCAAACTAAGATCAATTCAGCCAACCCTTATCCAATCTGGTGGCGTACGAAACTTTGGCTCCACCTTGTCACGTAAAGGCTCTTTTTTTATCTCTGGTCTCCTCCTTTGCTGCAGATCTATTAGCTTGTATGATTTTAACTGCTGATTCAATCCTCCCCAGTGTCCTGGGATTTTATAGTCCAAATCTGTTCGTACTATACAACCATGCATCAACTTGTCAATCACATCTCTTGAATGTAATGCGTGCACCACGCAATTGATCTTTGGCCTGTTAATTACAAAATTTATTCTCGGTCCACACAGCTGACGCACACGATCATCTTTTCCTCGATGAAATATGGCTCCATGCACGTCATTATTTTCTGCAACTTTTCCATGCCTTAATTCTTTAACTATCTCAGATTGAGTAGCATCATCAATTGATGTTGTGGTGCTCGTATCAACAATTTTCTGAATTTTGGCCATGTTATTTAGAAAAATGCCATGTCAATTTACCAAAAAATTGCCACGCTTCTTAGAACATTTTATCTTAAGGATCAGGGCAAAAAAATAATTTCAATATTGATAAATGCAATGATTGTACAAAAAAAACAATTATTTTTTCATGTTCATGTCCAAAAACAAAAATAAGTTTTCTCTTATGGAACATGGGAACAATTAACTTGACATTAAAAAGCCAATTTGCCATGGTTAATTAAAAAAATCCCACTCCCCGCAAAAAAATATTTTAAAAATCCCACACGCAACCAAAATAAATAAAAATGTCATGGACTATTTAATAAAAATGATATGCTATAGATGATAAGAATGACATGGTCTAATTAATAAAAATGCCATGATACAGATGGTAAAAAATCCATGGTCTAATTAATAAAAATTTCATGCTACGGATGATAAAACTGCCATGCCGCAAAAAATGATAAAAACGGCATGAATGATAAAAGTGCTATGTAACAAAAATGGTAAATATGCCATGGTCTAATTATTAAAAGAATCTCATGGTACATATGATAAAATGAGACAGTCTGAAGTAGATCAAATTGCTATGTTATATATGATAAAACTACCATGGTCTAATAAATAAATTTACCATGGCCTAAATGGTAAAAGTGCCAAATCTAATAAAAATCTACAATTTTTCTTGTGCTTAATCCAAAAATGTCATGGGTCAATGTAAACAATGCTTCTATCATGTGGACATTTTCAAAACGTTTCTGCAAAAACTGTAATGTGGGCATATGAATTATTCTGAGATTGGCACGTGAGTCGATGATGTTTTCTCAAAATTTGCTATCCCGTGGAGAACAGATCATCTTAGACTAGGCCCTGTTTGTTTGGGCTTTTATGTCTGCTTTTGCAGCTTTTTCACTTTGGGCAAAATGCCATAAAAGATTCTAAATAGGTGCTTTTCGAGATGTTATGGCTTTTGAAGTCAAATATTGTTATACAGAGGCGAAATTGGGCCTGGGGCAACTGGGGCTATAGCCCCAGGCGTGGCCCAGTTAGAATATATGCCTTTAGTACTATTTTCCTGAGAATTTTTGTCTTATAAGGCCCAGCCCAGGCGTGCAAACCCAGCCAACTCGCACAGACTATACGTATAGGCTTCTCGGCCCATTAGGCTCTCCAACTCCACTTACGTATAGAAAAATAATCGACCAGCTATTTGTCTACGGATTAATCGGCAGAAATCTCGCCCGATTGAAAAAAAATACGTCGCTCACATCTGCGTTGTTTCTCTTGCCCTCGTCAATTCCCTACAGAACGGAGTTGCGCGGCCGCGTGCAGGCGGCTCAGGTCTTGAATAATCTCACCGAAGGGCTGCCTCCTGCGCCATGACGATCGGCTTGGTCGCCTCCTGTTCTACTCCCAACCTCCCTCTACCAAACTAGCTAGACAGGTAGTTTCTACTCTATATCATCTGCTCTTTTTTCGTTGAGGATACTATATCATCTGCTTGATCTGCTTGACGCTCGATTAACTTTTTTTCCTTGTTCCTTTGTATCGTCAAAATCAATTATTTGATGACTTCACCCAATTTTATTTCGTTCTTAACGAAAAGTAGAAATCCAAGATGAAGATGACTTGGTTAATTTTATTGTGCGAAATTTCGTACGAAGAATTGACTTAATTAATGTATTATAGTGCCTTAATTCTAAATACTCGGTTTCATGCTTACAACTCAAGGTCCTTCTACTATTGCTAGTGAAGAAATGATGGCCTCACAGAAAGCAAGTCTCCATTAGTTTGGTATCAACATTTGCAATGATGCATTTTCTTAAGTTGTTTACATGTTTGATTGAATTTTCTCTCATGGTAATTATAAATTCATATTTTCATTCTTAATGCAAATTTGTGGTGCACTTCAAACATGCATTGGTATATGTGGTATTTGGCATTATTTATAGCAGCTTGGTTTTAGCCCTAGGCTTAGAGAAATCCTGGTTCCGCCTCTGTTGTTATATTGATTCATCAAAAGACATAAAAACTCCAAAAGCACCTATTTTAGGAGCTTTTATGGCTTTTTGGTCAAAATGAAAAAGCCGAAAAACCAGAAGCAAAAGTCCAAACAAACAGGTCTTCAAGACAACCTCTTGTAAGTGCATCTAGTGTCCCTTAGTGATTTTGATGTATTGAAGACTTATAGGTTAAGGGACTAATATGTTTATGAGTGTACACAGGTCTATAAGTCTATGAGGAGTTTGATATTTACAGAGAAAGTCGACCCCTAAAAATGAATATCTTCGACTGAAGATTTTGGTATTCCTGAAGACTTTCATGAAGAGTTTGAAAGTGAAGAAATTGGTGTGTCCGTGAAGACTTGATATTCATGCAAGGAATATGAAGCTTGAAGACTTTCGTTTTCATGGTTTTGTTTTTCTCTTTCTTGAGTCATAGAAAACATTGTACTGTTAAAGGGGGTCGAGGAAATACTAAGGAAAAATTTCCATGTGATGCTCAATCTAAAATCCTACACCTACCAATCCCTTCGAGTGAAGCCATTGGAAATCTCATACAGTTCAGTCAATTTCTTCAGTGACAGAGACGAAGTTCTTCTGGTCGCTGAGGAATTTTTTCTGACTGAGGAGTTAGGAATTCACCAGTGTGGATTGCCTACACAGTGAGGAACATGATAGCCCTGAGGAATTTGAGAGTCAAAATTCCGACCGTTGCTGTGCTGCGCGTCAGCTGTCCCAAAATATCTTATCCACCTAACGGTCATATCATCGAAGGGCATTTATGTCTTATCATGTTGGGCTGCTCCCTAGGCTATAAATAGCCGCCCCTACAACCATAAGCTGGTTGGCTGCTCCGAGAGAAACTGACACTTGTCATTTGAGAGCAACCCATCCTCCGAGGACTTTGAGCGAAAATCATCGAGTGAGGAAAAACCCAAACCCAAACACCTACAAACCCAAAGTGATTGAGCATCACTGAAGAGATTGATCATGCGTGGATCCGACGCTTGTTACCTTTGAAGACTGTGCTTCTTCCAGACGGTTAGGCGTCATGGTCTAGAGCATACAAGAGGAATTGTGGATCGCCGAGTGACTGAAGTCTGTGAAGGTTTGGAAGTCGCCTGAAGACTTACCACGAGTGATTGGACGAGGTCTGTGTGACCTTAGTTCAAGGAGAATACGGTGAGGACTTGGTGTCCTGAGCTGCGTGCTCAGCGACTGGGTGTCCGGGACTGTGTGTCCTCGAGTTTAAATACCCAGCCACTCTAACCAGACGTACAACTGAGACAGCAGTTGGAACTGGTCTACCAAATCATTGTCTTCACCAACCTTACTGGTTCTATTTCCTCAACTCTTTTATTTCTTCATTACTGTGTTGAGTGATTGTTCATATCTGTGTTTGAAGACTTTGATTAAAGACTTTCTCAATTTCCTTAGTTCAATTTCTTCAGTCTGTTTGTCTTCATCTTGTGTTATCCTGTGTTTACGCTTTCTGTACTCTGTGTTTGTCTTCATTTCATCATGATGACTACGTGTGTATTCTGTCATGCTTACTTTTGAGTACTTATTCCGCTGCAAGTAGTTCTTCGCTAAGGAATTTCCTCACCGGCAAATTCCTCAGTGAATAATTCATAAAAATCGCCTATTCACCCCCCTCTAGTCGATATAACGCACTTTCAATTGGTATCAGAGCAAGATACTCCCTTGTTCTATGTGATTTTGGTTTAACCACCTGGAGTTCTAGTTATGTCAACCGCAGGTATGATCAAGGTCTCTGCTGGGTGTCCTACCTTCGATGGCACGGACTACCCCTACTGAAAGAATAAGATGCGAATGCATCTTGAAGCAATTGACAACGATCTCTGGTACATTGTGGAAAATGGTGTTCCCTCAGTCACACCTTCCCTGAATGTTGCTGATGTGAAGAGATTCAAGCAACTCGATTCTCAAGCGAAGAATATCATATGTGGTCATCTGAGTAAAGGGCAGTATCGTAGAGTGAGTGCTTTGGAAACTGCTAAGCTTATCTGGGATAGGCTCTCCAAAGTAAATGAAGGAGTCTCAACTCAACGTGACTCTCGTATTGACGTTCTTCGCAATCTCTTCAACCGCTTCAAAGGACTCGACAATGAAAATGTTCAGCAAACCTTCGATCGCCTCACTGATATCTCAAATGAGCTTCAAGCGCTCGGTGCCACTGACATCACCGACCATGAGGTGGTGAAGAAATTGCTGAGATCACTTGATTCTTCATTTGACACTCTGGCACTGATGATTCAAGAGCGTGCTGATTACAAGTCACTAGATCCCGCTGATATCCTCGAGAGGCTAAATACTCATGAGTTCCAGCTTGCTGAAAAGAGAGATCTCTATGGTTCAAGCTATGGGAAAACATGTGCCCTGAAGGCCAAGGCAGTGTCTGAATCTGAATGTGAAGATTCTGGTAGTAGCCTTGGTGATCCTGAAGAATTGAGCCAGGAGCTAGCACTGCTCGTGAAGAAGTTCCAGAAATTCTCAAGACGTGGTTGCTTTGGAAAATCTTCAAGGAGAAGGGATTCCTCATCAAGTGACTATAAGAGAAGGCTATGCCACAAATGCAAGAAGCCTGGTCACTACATTCAAGATTGTCCTCGGTGGGACAAGGAATTAAAGAAGAAGAAATACAAGGATTATAGTTCTGATGATGCCAAGAAGAAGAAGAAATCTTCGAAGTCTTCATCATCAAAATCCTCAAAGTCTTCATCCCACAAGAAGAGCAGCTCCAAGAAGGCTCGGGCATTCATTGGCAAGGAAATGGATTTTGAGGCTGAATCTGAGGATCATGAGAAAGAGGAGGCATCCGAGGAGTCTGAGTCAGGTGTGGCAAGTCTAGCTCTTGCTACCGCATTTGTCAGCAAGTCTATCTTCAACTCTGAAGAAAATGGCAACACCAACAACACTGATGAAGGCAATAACGATTACGCTCCCACCTATTGCTTCATGGCAAAGGCTGCTAAGGTAACTAAATACCCCTCCTCTGAATCAAGTGAGGATGAATCTGATGAGAATCTTAAGCCTAGCTACTCTAAACTTGCTAAGATTGCTGTGAAACAACAAAAGGCTATTGAAAAACTTCAAAACATGCTAGACAAAAGTGATGATATGTTGGGTGATGAAATGGACCGCACTAAAGACTTAACTGAAAATCTTCAGAGACTTCAGTCTAAGTTTGACAATCTTCAAAGTCATCATAAAACTCTCTTATCTGATCACGAGAAGCTTTCTTATGAATTTCTTCAAAGAAAGCAAGATCTTGAGAAGCTAAGAGTGTGTTATGAAGATCTTCAGAAGGAGCGCGATTCATTACTTGCTCAACAAATCAACGCTACTCAGGAAGAATTTGATCCTCCATGCTTAAAGTGCATTGAACATGAATCTGCTAATTCTTCACCTGAATGTTCAAATGCTTCAAATGTTACAAATTCTTCACCTGCCTCTGCTATCACTAATTCCTCATCTGAGTACATTGCTAGTATCACTGACGATGCAGGGCTGAAGGAATTGTATATGACAGGCATGTACAAAAGCCTCAAAGGGCATCAGACTCTTTGTGATGTGCTTAAAAAGCAGATCCTTAACAGAAACCCTAGAAAAGAGGGTATTGCCTTTGAGAGGAAACTCAATGCTGATGGAACATATTGGAAGCCTGAGCAGTACCCCAAAACCTCATGGGTTGCTGCAAAGGGACCTCCATTTGATCCATCTAACTTATCTGGCTTTACATGTGAATCTCCTCATTCTTCTGATGAGTCATTTGACTCCAACTATAAACTGTTCAAAAATCAGAATGGTGAAGTATTTGCTAGATATGTTGGCACTAACTGCAGGAATGGTTCCCCTATGAAGAAAATCTGGGTTCCCAAAAGTTATGTTGAAAGTCTTCAGGCGAATGTCCTCATGACACCACCAGTGAAGAATAGGAACCCCAGATCAAACTCTTCATATGGACCAAATTCTTCATATGGATCCAAGTCCTCATATGAACATCATCATGCTAACCCTTCTGTTTCGCAGGGTAGAGCTAAGGGCTATGAATATGCGCATTATTCTTCAAATCATTATGCTCATAAGTCCTCGAAGAATTTCTCTGCTTATTCATATGCTTACCCTAATCCCTCTTATGTGATGCGAAGTGGACTAGCTTCTATGCCACCTTTTTCATATGGTGCTCGCAGAGTGATGAATTCTTTGCCACCCCTTCAGATGTTGGTGGTGAAGAAAAAGAACTAACTTCTTCCGCAGGGTCAGGTCTCCAGACGTGCTTTAACGTCTGAAGAATTTGCTGGGGGGCTGACAAAATGCCTGAAAGGACGCAGGCGAATCATGATGAAATGAACCTTCATTTCACACGTCCTCACACTGCTTATCTGTGCTATTGCTTGATGAAATTGAACTGATGAAATTGACGTCATATTCTTCACTGATGAAGTATATGAGTTCGTAAGATGCACTAATTCATCTGCAGGATGATCAGCCCAAAGCAAACGAATGGATCCTCGATAGTGGATGTACAAATCACATGAATGGTGACAAGAACCTATTGATGGATGCTCCCTTAACACCGTCACATCTGAAGCATATCATCTTCGCTGACAAAGGCAAAAGTCAGGTATTGGGTCTAGGTAAGGTTGCGATCTCAAAGGATCGACACATGGACAAAGTCATGCTTGTCGAGTCCTTAGGATACAACCTCATGTCTGTCTCAATGCTTTGTGATCTCGATATGGTTGTTGTCTTTGGAAGATATAGTTGTGTTGTGATCATGGAAGCTGACCATTCCAAAGTCTTCGAAGGCTTTAGGAGAGGAGATCTGTATATTGTTGATTTCTCTACAGGACCACAACCAGCCGTGTGCTTACTGGCAAAAGCTTCAGAAGGCTGGCTATGGCATCGACGACTTGGTCACGCAGGCATGAGGAATTTGCACACACTTGCGAAGAAGAAGCATGTCATTGGCATTGAGAATGTCAAATTCCTCAAGGATCACTTGTGTGGTGCCTGTGAAGCTGGAAAAATGACCAAGGCCAAGCATCCAGCAAAGACTATCATGACCACTACTCGTCCATTCGAATTGCTTCACATGGACCTCTTTGGTCCTAATCATTACTCAGCAGTCACTAATGATGCATCTCTATATGGCTTTGTTATTGTTGATGATTACTCTCGTTACACATGGGTACACATTATCACTTACAAACATGAAGTGCAGGAAGTCTTCAAACGATTTTCCTTGAGAGCTTCAACCAACTTTGGTGTGAAGATCAAGCACATTAGGAGTGACAATGGAACTGAGTTCAAGAATTCCGGTCTTAATGACTATCTTGATGAACTTGGTATTACTCATGAGTTATCTGCTCCTTATACTCCTCAGCAGAATGGCGTCGTGGAGCACAAGAACAGAACTCTTGTTGAGATGGCTCGCACTATGCTTGATGAATACAAAACGCCTCGTCGTTTTTGGATTGATGCAATTGATACCGTGTGCCACATCATCAACAGAGTATATCTTCACAAATTCTTCAAGAAGACTGCCTATGAACTCCTCACTGACAAGAAACCCAATGTGAGTTATTTCAAAGTCTTTGGTGCTAAATGTTGGATTAGGGATCCTCATCACAATGCTAAATTCGCACCAAAAGCACATGAAGGTTTTATGCTTGGTTACGGAAAGGACTCGCACACCTACAGAGTCTTCAACAACGCTCTTCACAAGGTTGTTGAAACCGTAGATGTGCGGTTCGATGAAACTAATGGCTCGCAAAGAGAGCACCTACCTTCTGTGATAGATGAACCAGCACCTGAGGATTCTATCAAGTTCAAGGCTACTGAGGATGTCATTCCTACCGAAGAATCTACTGAAGAATTCATTCCAGAACGCGAAGATCGTCGAGCTAATGCACCTGAGGAAAATGCTGAAGAAAATGGTGCTGAAGAAAATGCTGATCAAATTCCTCGACGACAACCAGCTCATCCTCGCGTTGCAAAAGAAGTGCAAGTTGAAAAGATCATCGATGACATTGAAGCACCAGGTCCTCTCACCCGCTCAAAAGTTTCACATTTATCTAACTTTTGTGGGCACTATGCTTTTGTCTCTATCACAAAGCCCACTAAGGTAGATGAAGCATTTCTAGAGCCTGAGTGGATTCAGGCCATGCAAGAAGAATTACATCAGTTCAAGCTAAACAATGTCTGGGAACTGGTCAAACGTCTAGATCCTCGCAAGCATAATATCATTGGCACAAAGTGGATCTACCGCAACAAGCAAGATGAAAATGGCCTTGTGGTGAGGAATAAGGCACGACTTGTAGCTCAAGGCTACACACAGGTTGAAGGAATTGATTTTGATGAAACTTTTGCTCCTGTTGCTAGACTTGAGGCTATTCGCATATTACTTGCTTATGCTAACCATCATAATATCACTTTATATCAAATGGATGTGAAAAGTGCATTCCTCAATGGTAAGCTTGAGGAAGAAGTATATGTTGCTCAACCCCCAGGTTTTGAAGATCCAAAGAATCCTGACAAAGTCTTCAGACTCAACAAGGCCCTCTATGGCCTCAAGCAGTCCCCTCGGGCGTGGTATGATACTTTGAAGGAATTCTTCGTGAAGAATGGCTTCACACCCGGTTCACTTGACCCTACTCTCTTTACTAAATCTTATGATGGTGAACTATTTGTGTGCCAAATATACGTTGATGATATTATCTTTGGTTGTACTGACCAACGTTATAGTGATGAATTTGCCTATATGATGAGTGAAGAATATCAAATGTCTATGATGGGAGAGTTGAAATTCTTCTTAGGTCTTCAAATTCGTCAACGGCGCAATGGCATATTCATATCTCAGGAGAAATACCTCAAGGATGTTCTGAGGAAATTCGGCATGCAAGATTGCAAAGGAGTCAAAATTCCTATGCCCACAAATGGCCATCTATGCACTGATGAAAATGGTATTGACTTTGATCACAAGGTATACCGCTCCATGATTGGTTCTTTATTGTACTTATGTGCATCTAGGCCATATATAATGCTTAGTGTTTGCATGTGTGCCCGATTTCAAGCTACACCGAAGGAATCACACCATAAGGCTGTGAAGCATATTCTTCGATATCTAGCTCACACACCAACACTAGGACTATGGTACCCCAAGGGCTCTACTTTTGATCTCATTGGATATTCTGACTCTGACTATGCTGGTGATCGTGTGGACCGCAAGTCAACATCTGGTACTTGTCATTTCCTCGGACGATCTTTGGTCTGTTGGTCCTCGAAGAAACAGAACTGCGTATCACTGTTTACTGCGGAAGCTGAGTACATTGCTGCTGGTTCTTGCTGTACCCAAATGCTGTGGATGAAGCAAACTCTCAAGGACTACGGCATCAACGTGAAGAATGTGCCTCTCTACTGTGACAATGAGAGTGTCATCAAGATTGCTCACAACCCAGTTCAGCACTCGAAGACAAAGCACATTCAGATTCATCATCATTTTCTTCACGATCATGTGTTGAAGGGCGACATCTTTATTGATCATGTGAAGACTGAAGAATAGCTAGCCCATATCTTCACAAAGCCCTTGGATGAGAAGAGATTTAACAAGTTGCGGTGTGAGCTAAATATCTTAGAGTCTTCGAATGTTCTTTGAAAAAGGACACTCATCCTAACACTTATGCAAAATTGATGACTTAGATGTGCAACACATGAAGAAACGGTTTTCTTCAATCAATGAAGAATAACACTCTAAGTGTGAAGAAATTAATGAAGAATTTGATTCTCAGAACCCTACGACAATTGTACGCGGTGTCTGAAATCATCATTCTTATACGGTGGGTCACGCCACCACCAAAGTTGAAAATCTTTATTTTTGAAATTCCTCAGTTTTGAAATTCTTCAGTTTTTCAAATTCTTCAACTTTGCAAAATCTTCACTATTTCTGTCATTTTTCTTCATTGGCTATATATATTTATATGATTTTATGTCCTATACAGCATTCACTTATGGCTATTTCTTCAAGTTGCATTTTCTGCTAAGTGAATGTGATCGGACCCTTCCCCCTCTATGCTATACTCAACCCAATCTATTCACAAATTCTTCATGTGCTTTTATTTGAAACTCGTTCAAAATCTTTACTATGTCCTTGTCAGCTGAAGAAATTGCGAACGAAACTTAAAACTAATCTTATCCAAAATTTTCGGTTTTTCCGCTCAAACCGTTCCGCATCCCACGATGCATTTTTCTATTCACCCACGATCCTACATGATCTCCACTTCACAGTACGTGGGTGACACATGTCGTGCGAAGGAGAAGGGTCAGGGGCACGTTCGTCCCAAATCTTCGGGCGAACAGTTTTTCACCGTGGCTATAAATACCCCCTCACCCCTTCCTCACTTCCTTTACTCCGCTCGATCTCTCTCTCCAGCTCGAGCTTCCCAAACCCTAGCGCTGCCGCTACTCCATCGTCGCCGGTGAGGAAGAGCTTCACTGCCTCGACCTCGTCGCCGTCATACTCGCGCCGGCCGCAGAAATCTTCACTCCGCCGCCGTCGTAGCCGTCTTCCTCCGCCGAGTTAGGGCGTGGAAGATCTACACTGACGAACTTCACTGTTTCACCTCTCAGTCCGTCGTGTTCTTCAATCAGGGTAATTAAAAGTTACTTTTACTGCCCTCTTTGATTCAAATTTTCTCAACAATATCTTCAAAAGGTGTTTTATTCTTCAAATCCTTACACACAAAACACCTCACTAGTCATCTGCTCTTGATTCGTTTCTCTAAGCATCATTTATCTTCAAGATTCCTCAATTGCGTGGATCCTCAATCTATACAACTCTGGAACCTAAGACAAAGAACGCTTAGTGAAATTCTTCAAGACTCATCTGGTCAAATTCCTCAAACTTGTTCTTTTTGAAAACCTTCTGAGAACGCATATGACCTCTTCAAATTCCTCGCAACTATACTCTGTTCACGGGTACTCATGTCCGCTGCTGAATCACTAGGTTCTCATCAACTTAACTCATTTGCAGCGTTCCTCGAAGAAAAGTTGCATACTTCTTTAGAGAATTCGATTGTTCAAATCCCTCAACTGAAGAATATGGCAGACGGTAAGAAACCACAGAAAGGAGGAAAGAGGCCTGAGGTCATGACTGTGTTTGAAATACCTGAGGACATCTATGCTGACTATTGCACACCTGATGAGGCTAAGTTTGGAAAGGAGAACAAAAATCAGCGGAAGGTGCGCATACATAGGATTGAAAGGAGATGGGCAAGAGAATGGAGGGAGTACAGATATGTAACTCCAAAGTATATGAAGAAATTCTCACTAAATCCTCCATGCCCAAGAGCTCCATTGGCACCTGGCCAAGAAGCTGACCCCACCAGCATCAAGCGTGGTGAGGATTTCCCTGAAGAATGGGCCAAACGCCAAGCCAAGTTGGCAAGACAAGCCAAAGAAGCAGTGAGGAAATTCAATGAAGACTCTACTACTGATGCTGCCACTGAGGCCTCTGTCAGGCCTAGAAAATCAATGGCAAAGAAGCCCGCTCACAAGCCAAGTGCTTCACCAACTGTGCCCTCACGGCCAAGTTCCTCGGCAATGCCCTCACGGCCAGAATCTTCAAAGCCCTCACGGCCAGTTCCTCATGCTGCTCCTGCTCCTCCAAAGTTCTCAGCTCCTACCCCAAAGTGCTCAGTTGCTCCGACAAAGTCCTCAACACCTGTACATCTGACCACGTGCCAAAGGACTGTAGGCATCTCTATTGCCTCTGGTGTCTCAGCGAGTTCCTCAGCTGCACCAAACTCTTCATCAGGCCCCACTCTGCTGAAGACAAAGGCAACAGTTGGTCGAGGTCCTCGGCCAAATCTGAAGAAGAAACAGGTTGCCTTCCAAGTGCCATCTGACGATGAAGCTGATGATGATGAACTTGCAGAAATCATCAGAGACAGCCAAGAATGGGCCGCTAGAGCCAAAGGCACAAATGTGCCACTGCTTTTGGATCCAAAGGCGATCCTCGACTACATTGATCTCTGGCACAAGGACCCAAACACTCCTATGCCTGATTTTCATTTGACTCCTGGCCAAAGTCACAGGATGACCCATTTCATCACTAAAGAGAAATGGAAATTTGAGAAGGCTAGACAAATCAAGAAGGCTCAATTCAGGAAAGAGAAGTTCCTGAGGAAAAACGTTGTCAAAATGACAACTGATGAACTCATCAAGATCCAGTCTGAAATCAAAGCCCTCAGCGATAATTTCAATGCTTATTATGCTGATTGGCAAGGAGCCAAAGTCAGGTTCGTTAAAATGATTGAGAAGTTCACCAATGTTGCAGCCCCATCGCAACAAGAAATTCCTCAAGCTGAAGCCTCTACTCCGCAAACTGAAGAACATGCCAGCACTGCTGATAACTTTCAGGCTGCTGATGAAAATGCTAGTTCTAGGGCTGATGGCTCCATTCTAGTCGCTGAAGACATTGCCAGGGCATCCACTAGTGGTGCACCTGAGGAAAATGAAGAAGTCAGGGCAACTGGATCAGTTGCGCCTGAGGAAATTCAAACAGATTCCTCAGCTCCTCCTGTGCCTACACCAACTCCTACCCTTTCATCTGCATCAGATGTGAGGAAGACCAAGGCTGCAGAGAGAGCTGCAGTGAAGAAAAGGAAAGCATCATCTGCTTCAGATTCTTCAGCTCCGAAGAAAATGAAGCCTATGACCAGCTCACTTGAAAATCCAATTGATGTTGTTCCGATTTCCACCCTGCCATCAAGGTACCTTGTTCCTTTTGGTGAAGAATATGTGATCCCTAGCAGATCTGATGAAGAAAATCATTCTGCTGCTTCGTCAGAGCAGATTGATAAAGAAATTGAAGTGGATGCGATCCCTTCAACGCCTGTTGCTTCCTCGCCAATGCCTCAGTTTACAGCTGAAGAGGCTGGCGTTGAAGAAATTGAAGATGAAGACGTGGATATTGGATGCACTACGCCTGTGATGAATGATGACTTTTGGGAAAGTCAGCATCCCAATTCTCCACTCTTCACCCCAATACAACAAATACCTCAGTCCCCTGCACCAACCGTTCAAATGGGCTCTGAAGAAACTCATCATACCTCATCTGTGCATGAAGAAATTCCAGCCACTAGTGCTGAAGAAACTGCTGTTGTTGATCCTTTGTACACGCAGACTGCCACTGAAGAGGAACCAGAAATTCCTTAGCCTGAAGAACCAGAGATTGCGATTCCTGAGGTTGTGATGCAACTCACTGACACTCCTCTGCCCATGCCAAAGGATCCATTCTCAAAGAAGCAAAAGTTCAAGGCTGAAGATTTCTTCAACGAGCATGTGTTCTTCACAGACTACAATCCCTATGATTCTGCTCGCATAAGGAAGAGGCGTTTCTGGACTGCTAGTCAAGCAAATTTCTATTCCTCAGTGCTATTCAACAAAGACAAAGTCTTCGATGATGAACACATTCCTCATGTGGACATGGAATCTCTGCCAGGCTTCAAGCCAGTCCTCAGTGTTCTTCATGATGCTGGATTGCTGAATTTCTGCACTGACATCTGTGATTGGAATGAAGAACTCATTCTTCAATTCTATGCAACGCTGCACATCACAGGAAATTCTGAAGATGTGAACTCATGGGTGCTGGACTAGATGTCAGAAAATACTCACTACAAGGCACCAGCAAATGAATTGCTTCATGTCCTCCCACTCAGTCCTCCCCTTGAAGGTGCTCATTGCATCTACAACGAACCTGAGCTTACAAATCATTACATGCAAGTGCTGATGAAGCCCTTAAAGCCAGGGCAAGCCCCTCGAACCAAATTCCTCGTCAAGGAATTACTATATGTGCCATGGACTGTCTATCGCATTCTGACAAAGACAATGAGTCCTATCAAAGGCCATGACTCAAATGATGAAGAAGTCATTGGTATCATGAAGAATATGCTTTTCAATATCATTCATGGCATTCCCGTCAACTTCCATGATTTCTTCATGAGGACTCTGGTGGATATTGCTATGTCACCATTTGAGCTGAAGCCTTATGCACCATGGCTTATGAGGTTCATCAGGACAAGATCTTCACTCAATTACAAGGTTGATACTCTGAACCACGACAGCTACTTGCCTCCAATTGAAGTCCTCAAACGGGCATTTTCCTCAGTTGATGACAAAGGCAAGGCAACTTCTGTGATAAATGAAGGCATTCGTCCATTGGATGGTCAATTTCGCAAGGTTGCATCCTACTCCACCAATGATGACTCTGCCACACATGACTCTGCCGCCAACACCTCTGCCAAGCAAATTCCTCAAGCCACAGCACCCAGGGTGATGACTGATCGTGAGTTACTCCTCAGTCTTCATCAGAAAGTTGAACGCAATCATAAATGGGTCAAGCGCCAGTTTGGTTCAATTCTTCACAACATGACCTCCCCCCACAATGCAGTGAAGAAAAACCACTACTACCTCCATGAAACCTTCAACCGTACCTGGGTTGTTCTATCTCATGTCTGCAGCGCAGAAGATCTGAAGAGAATGGGTCTCAAGGAAGAATTTGACTGGTCTGCACCTCCATCGAAGAAATTCAAGAAGGTCAAGGTTCCTTCCTTGGTGGCCAGCTCCTATTCTTCATCGCGCGACACTGATGAAAATGAAGACTTGGACGACACTGCGGCAGGCCCTACTATGACAACCGACCCAAACAACGCTGACGCTCCTCCATCAACTTGATATTCTTCAGGGGCGTTAGTCCTCAGTTTCGATCCTTTTGGTCATTCGATGACAAAGGGGGAGAAATCTGAGTTAGTCTTCAAGCGGGTCTATTATATGGGCGTTTTTTTTGCTAAGTTACAACTCTCGCTCTTCTGAAACTTTTATTGGATCGAGTTGTAATCTTAAAACCGATGGTGCTTTGATACTTTTGATGAACTGTGCTCTCATACTTTTGATGTGTTATTCTGCATGCTTGTTCCTTGTTAATATTATTGCACGCATGCTAAATTTCTTCAGGCACCATATTTCATCATGCATTTCAAATTCTTCATATTATATGTCAAATGCATGTATGAATTACAATATATAGGGGAGATCTCCATGATTCAACTCTTCAAGTGTGCATTGCTTCAAAAGAAAATTCCTCACTATGCACATCTTCAGGGGGAGTTCTTCTATATCTTGCAATCAAATTCCTCAATATCAGTACTTACACTTCATATGTTTATCCCCGTTGAAAACTTAACCTATATTGTCATCAATCACCAAAAAGGGGGAGATTGTAAGTGCATCTAGTGCCCCTTAGTGATTTTGGTGTATTGAAGACTTATAGGTTAAGGGACTAATGTGTTTATGAGTGTACACGGGTCTATAAGTCTATGAGGAGTTTGGTATTTACAGAGAAAATTGACCCCTAAAAATGAATATCTTCGACTGAAGATTTTGGTATTCCTGAAGACTTTCATGAAGACTTTGAAAGTGAAGAAATTGGTGTGTCCGTGAAGACTTGATATTCATGCAAGGAATATGAAGCTTGAAGACTTTCGTTTTCATAGTTTTGTTTTTCTCTTTCTTGAGTCATAGGAAACATCATACTGTTAAAGGGGGTCGAGGAAATACTAAGGAAAAATTTCCATGTGATGCTCAACTCAAAATCCTACACCTACCAATCATTTCGAGTGAAGCCATTGGAAATCTCATACAGTTCAGTCAATTTCTTCAGTGACAGAGACGAAGTTCTTCTGGTCGCTGAGGAATTTGTTCTGACTGAGGAGTTAGGAATTCGCTAGTGCGGATTGCCTACACAGTGAGGAACATGATAGCCCTGAGGAACTTGAGAGTCAAAATTCCGACCATTGCTGTGTTGCGCGCCAGCTGTCCCAAAATATCTTATCCACCTAATGGTCATATCATCGAAGGGCATTTATGTCTTATCATGTCAGGCTGCTCCCTAGGCTATAAATAGCCGCCCCTACAACCACAAGCTGGTTGGCTGCTCCGAGAGAAACTGACACTTGTCATTTGAGAGCAACCCATCCTCCGAGGACTTTGAGCGAAAATCATCGAGTGAGGAAAAACCCAAACCCAAACACCTACAAACCCAAAGTGATTGAGCATCACTGAAGAGATTGATCCTGCGTGGATCCGACGCTTGTTACCTTTGAAGACTGTGCTTCTTCCAGACGGTTAGGCGCCATGGTCTAGAGCATCCAAGAGGAATTGTGGATCGCCGAGTGACTGAAGTATGTGAAGGTTTGGAAGTCGCCTGAAGACTTACCACGAGTGATTGGACGAGGTCTGTGTGACCTTAGTTCAAGGAGAATATGGTGAGGACTTGGTGTCCTGAGCTGCGTGCTCAGCGACTGGGTGTCCGGGACTGTGTGTCCTTGAGTTTAAATACTCAGCCGCTCCAACCAGACGTACAACTCAGACAGCAGTTGGAACTGGTCTACCAAATCATTGTCCTCACCAACCTTACTGGTTCTATTTCCTCAACTCTTTAATTTCTTCATTACTGTGTTGAGTGATTATTCATATCTGTGTTTGAAGACTTTGACTGAAGACTTTCTCAATTTCCTCAGTTCAATTTCTTCAGTCTGTTTGTCTTCATCTTGTGTTATCCTGTGTTTACGCTTTCTGTACTCTGTGTTTGTCTTCATTTCATCATGATGACTACGTGTGTATTCTGTCATGCTTACTTCTGAGTACTTATTCCGCTGCAAGTAGTTCTTCGCTAAGGAATTTCCTCACCGGCAAATTCCTCAGTGAAGAATTCATAAAAATCGCCTATTCACCCCCCCTCTACTTGATATAACGCACTTTCACCTCTGAATTCACTCCCACCTCCAAGGTCCACATCCATCTACAATAAACCATCCCTCTGAATTTCTGCTCACCAATTTGCTCCCACACAAAAAGTTGAAGCCAGGGCATAGTACCTAGATTTCTGCTCACACATTTGCTGCACATCTTCTATTGGCCCTGCTCCGTGCTTCAATCAATGTTGGTCATCTGCTGCTACTGCCTCTGAGGAAGCCAGGAGCGGAAGAAGGGATCGTGCTGGTCATCGCTGCAGCGGGCTTCATCAATGTGAACCTCGTTGTCGTGCTTGCACACAACGCCGACTGCGCCTACGGCTGCGACCTACGACTCCACTATGCGGGATGCCAGCTCGAGCCACCACGCGTGATACCAGAGCTCGTCCATGCACGTCGATCGAGCGGGCAGCCACGATGGCGAGGTACCCCTCCACGAGCAGACATCATGGCCCCTGGTGCTCCTGCTCACGCTGCCGACGCGGGCCGCAGGTGCTCTTTCATGCGTGTCGACAGAGCATGTAGATGCAATAGTGAGATGCCCCTAGTGCTCCACTCGTGCGACCGACACTGGCCGGCGCCCGGCGGTGATCCTCCATGTGCAGCGTGATGCGAGCCGGTGGCTGCAAGGTGCACCACCTTGTTCCTAGATCCACGCATCCTAGCCTCATCGCTGACAGCTGCTCGACCCCGCGGGCATCGTTCATGGTTCGGTTGGATGGAGAGGGAGAGGCAGAGAGATTAGCAGGGAGCTGTGGACAGGCTAGGGAGATGGATGGATAAGCTTTTGTGCGATGAAATCGTTCTTTAAAGGCTCGCTCCCGGCAAACTAGTGCCTGCGCCTGATGTGGTAGTGTCCAGTGCTCCAAAATCCATGTTTTTCATCCAACGACCTGAAACGGCGTTTCGCGGGAAAAATCCAATGTCGGCTAGATAACTTTTCCCTTTCTTCAATATATCTATGCAATGTTCAATTGTTAAATATTTACAAGGGATATTCTTCGTAATATAGTTAGAGATTAGTAGGCAGGGTGTGTATGACAGCCTTATAGAGAAGGTCACCTCACACCCAACAAATGACACAATGATGTTTTTTAAATAGGTTTAGTTGCCTTGTGGGAGCATGACTTACATCGAAAGGTTTGTAGGATTGATAAGTATGTCTAGAAGGTGGTTGAATAGACTACTAATGTCAAGAATGGACTCTTTTCCCATGTTTTAACTTCTTGGCGGGTTTTAAGCTTTTCTAGCAATCTATAGAGCAACCTACACATGCAAATCTAGAGTAATAGGTAGCGGAATGTAAATACATGCAAGTGAAAAGTAAATAGTAGAGTTAGGAGAATCACGAACACAATGCCTTGGTGAAGAATTTTCCGTGGTTCTGATAGTTGGCAATAGTTTGCATCCACGAGGCTTCGAGGTTGCGAGATTCCATGGAGAAACAGTCCACCAAGGACAATCACCCAAGAAGGGTCCACGAAGAATCAAACAATCTATTCCACCATAACATGTATTCATGAAGTACTAGCCTCACTATGGTAGATCTTGAAGTAGGCGATCCCCAGTCCCATACAAACTTCTTGGCTTCTTCACAAACTTGAAGAGTTCCAAGCACACCTACCCGATCCAGGAGGCACACACCTCCAAAAGTGACAAGATAGAGGTTGCTTGACAATGAATCCCTTGCTTTGGTGCTTAAAAATATAATCTTCTCAACACTCAAACTCTCTCAAGATTTGACTATTAATTTGGAGACCGATATGAGTGGGAAAAGAGGGGATTATATCTCAAAGGGTTGATCGTATGGTTGGAGTGGATTAACCTTTGAAATCGGCACAAGGAGGTGGAGTTATCTCATTCAGAACAAATGATGGCACTAGAGTTTGATTCTAGTTGAACTGGTGGATCGGTGGGGATATATATAGGATGGATCAAAAATGTAATTGTTACACACTTTATTCATAGCTCAGAGGCTCCTAATGGTTCTGCTTGGTGGCTCCGAGTTGAACAAAAGTGGGAACATTTAAATGCACTGGTAGGTGTGAACGATTTCAATCGATGGCTCCATGGTGAGTACTTTGACATTGGCACACTCTTTGTTGAAGCTTTAGAATTTCTAAATGGTTTGCTTGAAAGCTTCGACGTGAAAACAAAAGGTTTGTCAAGCTGCTTATGTTACTTTGAATGGAATGTTGGAGATTTCAATTGATCTAGAGATTGGAACAACGACTATTTTTGGTTGTATCAGTGGCTCTGAATGGAAGTGCTTTGACAACACTGAATGGAGTTAAGTAGGTAGACATAGTGGAAATTCTTGAATGAATTTGAGGAGCCTTGGAGTTTGATCTTTAAGCACATGGAGCAAAAGGCTCATTGTCATATCCCCATCTCCGTTTGATAGTATCAGCATGCCTATGGACTCAATGTGATGTTGGATCACTAATAGGAAAATGTAGAGTCTGTTGGCTTGTCAAACACTTGTCTTGAAGTATTTTTAGGGTTCACCTTCAAAGAAATTTTCCTGAAATATACTTTGAAGCATCATCAGTTCTTTGAGGTATGTTAACATGCATTATCAAAATTCATGTTGGGAATTAAGCACTTTCATGGTCGTCGAGAATGTTGGGGAACGCAGTAATTTCAAAAAAATCCTACGATCACGCAAGATCTATCTAGGTGATGCATAGCAACGGGGGGAGAGTGTGTCCACGTACTCTCGTAGACCGAAAGCGTAAGCGGGTATGTAACGCGGTTGATGTAGTCGAACGTCTTCATGATCCAACCGATCAAGTACCAAATGCACGGCACCTCTGCGATCTGCACACGTTCAGCTTGATGACGTCCCTCAAACTCTAGATCCAGCTGTGGCCGAGGGAGAGTTCCGTCAGCATGATGGCGTGGTGATGGTGATGATGAAGTTACCGGCGCAGGGCTTTGCCTAAGCACTACTACGATATGACCGAGGTGGAAAACTATGGAGGGGGCACCGCACACGGCTAAAAGATCAACTTGTGTGTCTATGGGGTGCCCCCTCCCCCGTATATAAAGGAGGAGAGGGGAGGTCGGCCGGCCCTCCTTGGCGCGCCCCCAAGAGGGGAATCCTAATAGGACTCCAAGTCCTAGTAGGTTTCCACCTAAAGGAAGAGAGGGGGAAGGAAGGAGAGGGAGAGGGGGAAGGAAAGGGGGGCGCCCCCCCTTCCTTGTCCTATTCGGACTCAAGGGGGAGGGGACACGCGGCCTGCCCTGGCCTCCTCCCTCCCTCTCCCCTAAGGCCCATTAGTTCCCCCGGGGTTTCCGATAACCCTCCGGCACTCTGGTTTTATCCGGAACTTCTCTGCAACACTTCTGGTGTCCGAATATAGTTGTCCAGTATATCAATCTTTATGTCTCGACCATTTCGAGACTCCTCGTCATGTCCGTGATCACATCCGGGACTCCGAACAACCTCCGGTACATCATATCACATAAACTCATAATACCAACCATCATCGAATGTTAAGCGTGCGGACCCTACGGGTTCGAGAACTATGTAGACATTATCGAGACACATCTCTGGTCAATAACCAATAGCGGAACATGGATGCTCATATTGGTTCCTACATATTCTATGAAGATACTTATTGGTCAAACCGCATAACAACATACGTTGTTCCCTTTGTCATCAGTATGTTACTTGTCCGAGATTCGATCGTCGGTATCACCATACCTAGTTCAATCTCGTTACCGGCAAGTCTCTTTACTCCTTCCGTAATACTTCATCCCGCAACTAACTCATTAGTCACAATGCTTGCAAGGCTTATAGTGATGAGTATTACCGAGAGGGCCTAGAGATACCTCTCCGAAACACGGAGTGACAAATCCTAATCTCGATCTATGCCAACCCAACAAACACCTTCAAAGACACCTGTAGAGCACCTTTATAATCACCCGTTTACATTGTGATGTTTGGTAGCACACAAAGTGTTCCTCCGGTATTCGGGAGTTGCATAATCTCATAGTCAGAGGAACTTGTATAAGTCATGAAGAAAGCAGTAGCAATGAAACTGTAACGATCATAGTGCTAAGCTATCGAATGGGTCATGTCCATCACATCATTCTCCTAATGATGTGATCCCGTTCATCAAATGACAATACATGTCTATGGTTAGGAAACATAACCATCTTTGATTAACGAGCTAGTCAAGTAGAGGCATACTAGGGACTATATGTTTTGTCTATGTATTCACACATGTACTAAGTTTCCGGTTAATACAATTCTAGCATGAATAATAAACATTTATCATGAATTAAGTAAATACATAATAACGTTATTATTGCCTCTAGGGCATATCTCCTTCAGTCTCCCACTTACACTAGAGTCAATAATCTAGATTACATAGTAATGATTCTAACACCCATGGAGCTTTGGTGCTGATCATGTTTTGCTCATGGAAGAGGCTTAGTCAACGGGTCTGCAACATTCAAATCCGTGTGTATCTTGCAAATCTCTATGTCCCCCTCCGACACTTGATGGCGGATGGAATTGAATCATCTCTTGATGTGCTTGGTTCTCTTCTGAAATCTGGATTTCTTTGCCAAGGCAATTGCACCAGTATTGTCACAAAATATTTTCATTGGACCCGATGCACTAGGTATGACACTTAGATCGGATATGAACTCCTTCATCCAAACTCCTTCATTTGCTGCTTCCGAAGCAGCAATGTACTCCGCTTCACACGTAGATCCCGCCAAGACGCTTTGCTTGGAACTGCACCAACTGACAGCTCCTCCATTCAGTAAAAATACGTATCCAGTTTGCAACTTAGAGTCATCCGGATTAGTGTCAAAGCTTGCATCGATGTAACCGTTTACGATGAGCTATTTTTCACCTCCATAAACGAGAAACATTTCCTTAGTCCTTTTCAGGTATTTCAGGATGTTCTTGACTGCTATCCAGTGCTCCACTCTGGTATTACTTTGGTACCTCCTTGTTATGCTTCTATCAAGGCATACATCAGGTATGGTACACAACATTGCATACATGATAGAACCTATGGTTGAAGCATAGGGAGTGATTTTCATTTTCTCTCTATCTTCTGCAGTGGTCGGGCATTAAGTTTGACTCAACTTCACACCTTGTAACACAGGCAAGAACCCTTTCTTTGACTGGTCCATTTTGAACTTCTTCAAAACTTTATCAAGGTATGTGCTTTGTGAAAGTCCAATTAAGCGTCTTGATCTATCTCTATAGATCTTGACGCCCAATATGTAAGCAGCTTCTCAGAGGTCTTTCATAGAAAAACTCTTACTCAAGTATCCCTTTATGCTATCCAGAAATTCTATATCATTTCCAATCAACAATATGCCATCCACATATAATATTAGAAATGCTACAGAGCTCCCACTCACTTTCTTGTAAATACAGGCTTCTCCAAAAGTCTGTATAAAACCATATGCTTTGATCACACTATCAAAGCGTTTATTCCAACTCCGAGAGGCTTGCACCAGTCCATAAATGGAACGCTGGAGCTTGCACATTTTGTTAACACCCTTTGGATCGACAAAACCTTCTGGTTGCATCATATACAACTCTTCTTCCAGAAATCCATTCAGGAATGCAGTTTTGACATCCATCTGCCAAATTTCATAATCATAAAATGCGGCAATTGCTAACATGATTCGTACAGACTTAAGCATCGCTACGGGTGAGAAAGTCTCATCGTAGTCAACTCCTTGAACTTGTCGAAAACCTTTCACAACAAGTCGAGCTTTGTAAACAGTAACATTACCGTCTGCGTCGGTCTTCTTCTTAAAGATCCATTTATTTTCTATGGCTTGCCGATCATCGGGCAAGTCCACCAAAGTCCACACTTTGTTCTCATACATGGATCCCATCTCAGATTTCATGGCTTCAAGCCATTTCGCGAAATTTGGGCTCATCATCGCTTCCTGATAGTTCGTAGGTTCACCATGTCTAGTAACATGACTTCCAGAACAGGATTACCATACCACTCTGGTGCAGATCTTACTCTGGAAGACCTACAAAGTTCGGTAGTAATAACTTGATCTATAACTTCATGATCATCATCATTAGCTTCCTCACTAATTGGTGTAGTAATCACGGCAACTGATTTCTGTGATGAACTACTTTCCAATAAGGGAGAAGGTACAATTACCTCATCAAGTTCTACTTTTCTCCCACTCACTTATTTCAAGAGAAACTCCTTCTTTAGGAAGGATCCATTCTTAGCAACAAAGATTTTGCCTTCGGGTCTGTGATAGAAGGTGTACCAACAGTTTCCTTTGGGTATCCTATGAAGACACACTTCTCTGATTTGGGTTCGAGCTTATCAGGTTGAAGCTTTTTCACATAACCATCACAGCCCCAAACTTTAAGAAATGACAACTTTGGTTTCTTGCCAAACCAAAGTTCATAAGGCGTCGTCTCAATGGATTTTGATGGTGCCCTATTTAAAGTGAATGCAGCCATCTCTAAAGCATAACCCCAAAATGACAGCGGTAAATCAGTAAGAGACAACATAGATTGCACCATATCCAATAAAGTACGGTTATGATGTTTGGACACACCATTTCGCTGTGGTGTTCCAGGTGGCGTTAGTTGTGAAACTATCCCATGTTATTTCAAATGAAGAATAAACTCGTAACTCAAATATTCTCCTCCACGATCAGATCGTAGAAACTTTATTTTCTTGTTATGATGATTTTCCACTTCACTCTGAAATTCTTTGAACTTTTCAAATGTTTCAGACTTATGTTTCATCAAGTAGATATAACCATATCTGCTTAAATCATCTGTGAAGGTGAGAAAATAATGATACCCGCCACGAGCTTCAATACTCATTGGACTGCATACATCAGTATGTATTATTTCCAACAAGTCAGTAGCTCGTTCCACTGTTCCGGAGAACAGAGTTTTAGTCATCTTGCCCATGTGGCACGGTTCGCAAGCACCAAGTGATTCATAATCAAGTGATTCCAAAAGAGTATGGAGTTTCTTCATGTGCTTTACACCGAGATGACCCAAACGGCAGTGCCACAAATAAGTTGCACTATCATTATTAACTTTGCATCTTTTGGCTATGAATATGTGTATCATCACTATCAAGATTCAACAAAAATAGACCACTCACCAAGGGTGCATGACCATAAAAGATATTATTCATATAAATAAAAA
Source organism: Triticum aestivum (assembly GCF_018294505.1). Lineage (NCBI taxonomy): Eukaryota > Viridiplantae > Streptophyta > Magnoliopsida > Poales > Poaceae > Triticum > Triticum aestivum. The sequence goes on along the minus strand of NC_057810.1, from coordinate 456,226,764 downwards.
ACCATTATTCTCTGATTTAAATGAATAACCGTCTCACATTAAACAAGATCTAGATATAATGTTCATGCTTAACGCTGGAACCAAATAACAATTATTCAGGTCTAAAAGTAATCCCGATGGTAGATGTAGAGGCAGCATGCCGATGATGATCACATCGACCTTGGAACCATTTCCCACGCGCATCGTCACCTCGTCCTTAGCCAATCTTCAATTAATCCGTAGCCCCTGTTTCCAGTTGCAAATATGAGCAACGGAACCAGTATCAAATACCCAGGAGCTACTATGAGCATTAGTAAGGTACACATCAATAACATGTATATAAAATATACCTTTCACTTTGCCATCCTTCTTATCCACCAAATACTTGGGGTAGTTCCGCTTCCAGTGACCAGTCCCTTTGCAGTAGAAGCACTCAGTTTCAGGCTTAGGTCTAGTTGGGTTTCTTCTCTTAAGCAGCAACCTTTTTGCCATTCTTCTTCAAGTTCCCCTTCTTCCCTTTGCCCTTTTTCTTGAAACTAGTGGTCTTGTTGACCATCAACACTTGATGCTCCTTTTTTATTCTACCTCCACAGCTTTTAGCATCATGAAGAGCTCGGGGATAGTCTTGTTCATCCCTTGCATATTATAGTTCATCACGAAGCCTTTACAGCTAGGCGGCAGCGATTGAAGAACTCTGTCAATGACACAATCAACTGGAAGATCAACTCCCAACTAAGCCAAGTGGTTATGGTACCCAGACATTCTGAGTATGTGTTCACTGACAGAACTATTCTCCTCCATTTTGCAGCTGTAGAACTTGTTGGAGACTTCATATCTCTCAACTCGGGCATTTGCTTGAAATATTAACTACAACTCTTGGAACATCTCATATGTTCCATGACGTTCAAAATGTCTTTAAAGTCCTGATTCTAAGCCGTAAAGCATGGCACACTGAACTATCGAGTAGTCATCAACACACGTCTGCCAGGCATTCACAATGTCTACAGTTGCGGGCGCGGGTGGTACACCTAATGGTGCTTCCAGGACGTAATTCTTCTGTGCAGCAATGAGGATAATCCTCAAGTTACGGACCCAGTTTGTGTAGTTGCTGCCATCATCTTTCAACTTAGCTTTCTCTAGGGACGCATTAAAATTCAAAGGAATGGTAGCACGGGACATTGATCTACAATAACATAGGCATGCAAAATAACTATCAGGACTAACTTCATGATAAATTAAAGTTCAATTAATCATATTACTTAAGAACTCCCACTTAGATAGACATCCCTCTAGTCATCTAAGTGATCACGTGATCCAAATCAACTAAACATGTCTGATCATCACGTGAGATGGAGTAATTTTCAATGGTGAACATCATGTTGATCATATCTACTATATGATTCATGTTCGACCTTTCGGTCTCAGTGTTCTGAGGCCATATCTGCAATGCTAGGCTCGTCAAGTTTAACCTGAGTATTCTGCGTGTGCAAAACTGGCTTGCGCCCGTTGTATGTGAACGTAGAGCTTATCACACCCGATCATCACGTGGTGTCTCGGCACGATGAACTGTAGCAACGGTGCATACTCAGGGAGAACACTTGTACCTTGAAATTTAGTAAGGGATCATCTTATAATGCTACCGTTGTACTAAGCAAAATAAGATGCATAAAAGATAAACATCACATGCAATCAAAATATGTGACATGATATGGCCATCATCATCTTGTGCTCATGATCTCCATCAATGAAGCATCATCATGATCTCCATCGTTACTGGCGCGACACCTTTGATCTCCATCGTAGCATCGTTGTCGTCTCGCCAACTATTGTTAGTACGACTATCTCTACCGCTTAGTGATAAAGTAAAACAATTACATGGCAATTGCATTGCATACAATAAAGCGACAACCATATGGCTCCTGCCAGTTGTCGATAACTTTGTTACAAAACATGATCATCTCATACAACAATTTATATCACATCATGTCTTGACCATATCACATCACAGCAAGCCCTGCAAAAACAAGTTAGACGTCCTCTACTTTGTTGTTGCAAGTTTTACATGGCTGCTACGGGCTTCTAGCAAGAACCATTCACCTACGCATCAAAACTACAATGATTTTTCATCGAGTGTGTTGTTTTAACCTTTAACAAGGACCGGGCGTAGCCACACTTGATTGAACTAAAGTTGGAGAAACAGACACCCGCCAGCCACCTTTGTGCATAAGCACGTCGGTAGAACAAGTCTCATGAACGCGGTCATGTAATGTCGGTCCGGGCCGCTTCATCCAACAATACTGCCGAATCAAAGTATGACATGATGTTAAGCAGTATGACTATTATCGCCCACAACTCTTTGTGTTCTACTCGTGCATATAACATCTATGAATAGACCTGGCTCTGATACCACTATTGGGGAACGCAGTAATTTCAAAAAAAAATCCTACGATCACGCAAGATCTATCTAGGTGATGCATAGCAATGGAGGGAGAGTGTGTCCGCGTACCCTCGTAGACTAAAAGCGGAAGCATTATGTAACATGGTTGATGTAGCCGAACGTTTTTGCGATTCAACCAATCAAGTACCGAACGCACGGCACCTCCGCGATCTGCACACGTTCAGCTTGGTGACGTCCCTAGAACTCTAGATCCAGCTGAGGCCGAGGAAGAGTTCCGTCAGCACGACGGCGTGGTGATGGTGATGATGAAGTTACCGGTGCAGAGCTTCGCCTAAGCACTACGACGATATGACCGAGGTGGAAAACTATGGAGGGGGGGCACCGCACACGACTAAAAGATCAACTTGTGTGTCTATGGGGTTCCCCCCTCCCCGTATATAAAGGAGGAGAGGGGAGGCCGGCCGGCCCTCCTTGGCGCGCCCCCAAGAGGGGAATCCTAATAGGCTTCCAAGTCCTAGTAGGTTTCCACCTAAAGGAAGAGAGGGGGAAGGAAATGGGAGCCCCCCCTCCTTGTCCTATTCGGACTCAAGGGGGAGATGGCGCACAGCCTTCCCTGGCCGCCCCTCTCTCTCTCCACTAAGGCCCATCGAGGCCCGTTAGTTCCCCCGGGGTTTTCGATAACCCTCTAACACTCCGGTTTTATACGAAACTTCTCCGGAACACTTCTGGTGTCCGAATATAGTCATCCAATATATCAGTCTTTATGCCTCGACCATTTCGAGACTCCTCTTCATGTCTGTGATCACATCCGGGACTCCTAACAACCTTCGGTACATCATATCACATAAACTGATAATACCAATCGTCATCGAACGTTAAGCGTGCGGACCCTACGGGTTCGAGAACTATGTAGACATGACCTAGACACGTCTCCGGTCAATAACCAATAGCGGAACCTGGATGCTCATATTGGTTCCTACATATTCTACAAAGATCCTTATCGGTCAAACCGCATAACAACATACGTTGTTCCCTTTGTCATCGGTATGTTACATGCCCGAGATTCGATCGTCGGTATCACCATACCTAGTTCAATCTCGTTGTCGGCAAGTCTCTTTACTCGTTCCGTAATACTTCATCCCACAACTAACTCAATAGTCACAATGATTGCAAGGCTTATAGTGATGAGTATTACCGAGAGGGCCTAGAGATACCTCTCCGAAACACGGAGTGACAAATCCTAATCTCGATCTATGCCAACCCAACAAACACCTTCGGAGACACCTGTAGAGCACCTTTATAATCACCCATTTATGTTGTGACGTTTGGTAGCACACAGAGTGTTCCTCCTGTATTCGGGAGTTGCATAATCTCATAGTCCGAGGAACTTGTATAAGTCATGAAGAAAGCAATAACAATGAAACTATAAAGATCATAGTGCTAAGCTAACGGATGGGTCATGTCCATCACATCATTCTCCTAATGATGTGATCCCGTTCATCAAATGACAACACATGTCTATGGTTAGGAAACATAACCATCTTTGATTAACGAGCTAGTCAAGTAGAGGCATACTAGGGACTACATATTTTGTCTATGTATTCACACATGTACTAAGTTTCCTGTTAATACAATTCTAGCATGAATAATAAACATTTATCATGAATTAAAGAAATAAATAATAACTTTATTATTGTCTCTAGGGCATATTTCCTTCAGAGAATGGTGCCCAGTTCACAGAACACTTAAAGTAACGCCGCTTCCAGAGTGCTAGGACCACCCACTAGCCCGTCCCTTAGAAGATCCATCGGACTCTGGTTCTCGTCTTTCCTAACTCTCATAAGAGAGCTAGTAGGCGATGTGATGTATACTACACAAATTTATTCTTGTAGACTTGTTTGGGCCTCCAAGCGCAGAGTTTGGTAGGACAATCGCAAATTTCCCTCAAGTGGATGACCTAAGATTTATCAATCCATGGGAGGTGTAGGATAAAGGTGGTTCTCTCTCAAACAATCCTGCAACCAAATACAAGTAGTCTCTTGTGTCCCCAACACACCAATACAATTGTCAGTTGTATATGGCCACTAGTTCGGCAAAGAGGTGATGATAGATGTGTAATATGGATGGTAGAAATAGGTTTTTGTAATCTGAACAATTAAAAAATAGCAAGGTAGCAAGTAACAAAAAGTGAGCAAAATAGTGTCTCAATGCTTAGAAATAAGGCCTAGGGTTCATACTTTCGCAAGTGCAATCTCTCAACATCATTAACATAATTCAATCACATGAGAATCCCTCAAAGTGCAGCAAAGAATCACTACAAAGTCTCTTTTCACATCGGAGAAAGTAAGATGAAATCACGTAGCAGGTAGTAAACCAACTCAAAGTTTTCCTTCCAATCAATCTATTGAACCAGCCCCCAAAGTGTCATGAATAGTTCTAGAGATCATAATACAACAATTCTAGATGATACGTATCATTCAATTCTTATGTCACCTAGAATGCCCCAATGTCACCCGGGTATCCGCGAGTTAAGACATGCATCAAGTGATCCTAAATCCAAAATTTTCAATCCAACATAAAGAAACCTCAAAGAGAAAGACTCAATTCACCATGAAAATAAGAGAGGGAGTTGAACATAATAAGATCCAACTATATTGATAAAGCTCATGATACATCAAGATCGTGTCAAATCAAGAACACGAAAGAGAGAGAGAGAGATGAAACACATAGCTACTGGTACAAGCCCTCAGCCCCGAGGATGAACTACTCATGCATCACCATGGAGGTAGCAAGGTTGATGAAGATGGCCTCCCCAATGGTTTTCCCCTTTGGCAGGGTGCTGAAGAAGACCTCCAGAAGAGACCGCTTCGGAACAGAGGCTTGCGATGGCGGAGGAATTATTCTAGGTTTCTCTTTGGGAATTTCTCTATTTATAGGATTTTGTAGCATTGGAATCACGCAAAATGGAGCCATGAGGGGGCCATAAGCCAGGGCGAGGCCTACCGTCCGAGAATGCTGGGATGGCTTATGTCCACCTTGTGAGTCTTCTTGTTGCCTCTCGAAGCTTCTAGGGTCCTTCTCGGTCCAGAAAAAATTGTCGTAAATGTTCATCGTGTTTGGACCTTCATATGTATGGATTTTCTGCGAAACAAAAAAACATAATAATTAAAAACAAGAACTGGTAGTGGGCCTTAGATTAATAAGTTAGTCCATAAAAAATATAAAAGTGCGCCAAAGACATACATAGTTGATGTAAATATAGCATGAATACATCATAAACTATAGATACATTGGAGAGGTAGCAGCACCCCCAAGCTTAATTTCTGCTTGTCCTCGAGTATGTAAATGATAAAATAAATAATATATAAAGTTTTAATGCTAGAATAGGACAGACCTTTGATGACATAGGCAATGATAATTCTAATAACAAGTAACTTCATTCCTTTAAGTTCAACATATCATAAACACGTAATGAAGTATCTCGCAACCTTTCAAGATTATATAGCAGACAAAAAGCAATGAATGAATTAAAGATGACGACTAGGTGCCCACATGTGAAGATAACCATCATACTTATACAATGCTCATCAATTGCTATTAGAAGAATGCATCCAAAGCTAAGAGGGATCCTCATGCTCAATACGTGGTGCCGAAAGAGAGAGAAAGATGGAATTGACTCAACATGAAAATTATATAGATAGGCCCTTCATAGAGGGAAGCAGGGATTAACATATGTCAGAGCTCATTTGGTTTTAAAATAGAGACAAATTTATTTTGAGATTTGTACTTTTCCTATCAATGGTTTAACAATAAAGCTTTCCAATATCTTTCATGCTAAACACATTAATGGTAGTTCCCGTGCTTTTACACTTCCCCTTCACCATAAACAACACAATCCGTGGCTAGCCGAATCCATGGGTGCATGTGAAATTTCAACTTTTTCGAGGGAGTGTCCTTCATAAATTTAATTTTTTATTTGGGACTGGGCATCCCTATTACCAGCCTCTCTCATAATTTTCACAAGCGAATAAACTCTCGTCGTCAGTAAAACACATTTAGCATGGAAGATACTGATTACTCACACCGCTCCACGAACTGTACGGGCACACAAAATACAAGTTTATGTGAACATTTAGAGGTGGCACATGCAAATTTACTTGGAACGGCAGTGGAATACCATCTATAGGTAGGTATGGTGGACACTTTATGGCATAAACTTGTTCCAAGGATGGATGCACAAGCAGTATTTCCGCTTAGTACAACAAAGGCTACCAAATGACTGGGGCAACCTTCTGCTTAGAAATAAAGCCCTAGAGTTCATACTTTTACCATTGCAATCTATCAACATCATTAACATAATTGAATCAGATGATAATCCCTCAACGTGCGGCAAAGAATCACTCCAAAGTCTCTATTCCTATCGGAGAAAGTAGGATGAAATTGCGTAGCAGGTAGTAAACCACCTCAAAGTTGTGTTCCAATCAATCTATTAAACCACCCCCAAAGTGTCACGAATAATTCTAGAGATCGTACTAGAACAAAACCATATGGTACGTATCATTCAACTCTTATGCCACCTAGAACACGCAATGTCACCACAGGTATCCGCGAGTTAAGACATGCATCAAGTGATCTCAAATCCAAAATATTCAGCCTAACATAAGGAAACCACAAAGATCAAGACTCAATTCACCACATAAATAAGAGAGGGAGGTGAACATCCACTGGTGCACAGACCTGCTATACACACGGTTTTTAACCCCTTTCCGCAACGGTGTTTGGAACCGTCGCCAAGTGAGTGTGGGCGATAGGGGGTCCTTCCCACACGACCCAGAAACCGTCGGGGATAAGCCCTCCTGGCACACAGGCTAGGGCAAAATGATCTCGTGTGCGATCTGCCGAGGCATCGAAACCTAATCGTTTCCGTTCGTATGTACATCCCACATGGCGAATCCCAGAAAAACATTTCCATTTGTATGTATATCACACATAGTTTTTTGTGTGGAAATGTTTGTGCAAGGTGGCTGTTCGCACACGAACGCGTCACCGTGTACCTCCAACACCGAGGGTGATGCACTGTAGCTTACGCTGAAGGAGGCCCGTCCGGAAGCGTGGTACGCAAGCAATCCGGCGGGCGCTTTTGAGCACCCGAAACCCCACGCGCCCGGGAGGGACCCCGTCTAGACGCGCGGCAGCAATGGGCTGCCCTAGGTCGGTTCGCTCGACCCTAGAGCCTCGAGGATCGTTGCCCTTCAACACGAAGGACGAACGAAGAACGAGAGAGAAAGAACAAGGGAGGGATGTAAATCTAGGGTAAAAAGTAGATGAGTTTTGCGATCGTGTGTTGTTATTCAATCGGCTGTCACCTCTTATCTATATAAGAGGTGGATGGACTTCTTGTACAAGAAAAGTACTTGACTAGCCATCCAAATCATCAAAATCTAATAAAACACGGACTATTCATGACCCCCGGCCCGGATGTCCGGCTCAAGGCCCGGATGATCCGGCCTAGCCCAGTTTTCTGACAGCAGCTTACTGTTTTGACTTTAGAACCCACATACGACCTCGTATTTGGACATTTTTATATCAAAATCAAACGCCTCAACGAGACGCACAACTTTCATGTTGAACACTTTTTGATCTGAGGCCATCTGGAGGGGTTTTCGGGCTGTTTTCTAAAGTCTACAGCAGAAAAACTTGTCCGGACGTCCGGACGATTGCCCGGATTGTCCGGCCTTTACCCAGATCACCCGGGACTTGACCCAGATCATCCGGCTTCAGTGCCAACCTTCTGGAATCTTGTGCTTCAATTACCCGGATGATCCGAACCCCGGCCCAGATGATCCGGCCAACACTGCTGCATCGCACGGTTTTTCCTATAACTTTTGCATACGACCTCGGATGGGGACAATCTTTATAACAAAATTGTCCATTTCAATGAGACGAAGAACTTTGCAGTTATAACTTTTTCCATCCAAGGCCGTCTTAATTAGGTTTCATGCCATTCTTTAATCTGGTGTCAATACGAGCATCTCTAAGATTGGCATAACTTTTGCATCCGAGCTCCGTTTTGATCCATCTTCATATTTACTTTGATTATCTAGAAGAGAGCATCAAATGGTGACATGAACTCATAAATTTGACCTCATCTTGCTACAGCCTCAAGTCACTCTTTGCGATCATGCCCTTTTTGAGCGTCAATACATGCCCCCCTGTTTTTCGGCAAAGCTAGCACGCCGAAAAATAACTTGCAAAACGTTTGTCTAAGGACGATGTCAACACTCCATCGGTCATTTATATGCGCTTAGGGCGATAATCTCTATATCAGCCATGTTGCTTAGGGCGATAATTTTATATCGGCCATTGATTTTAACTTCTGGTTCACATCATACCTTGTAACCGATTACAACCAATCGGCTTTAAAGAGATGGGAATGAACATGTTCCTTGTAGCACTAAGGAAATCAAACTCCGAGAGGTCACGCCGTGTTAAGCAAGTAACATCGGGATGATTCCAATCCACCGATGCATCGGCCAAAGCAACACAAGCCGAGTTATCCGCGTGAATGATTTCCACCTCATCATCAGTCTGTTGTATTAAAAATTGATGCATGGTAGATGGCACACATTGGTTAGCATGAACCCAACCGCGACCTAATATAACATTATAGTTACCTTGCACCTCGGCGATGAAGAATCTGGTGGCCAAAGTTTTGCTTCCCACGGTGAGTTCCATGCACATCACACCTTTGGCCTCTGTCTTTTCTTTACCCTCGAATCCATTAAGTACCATATTGGTCTTCATCAATGCATCATCATCTAACCCTAACTTTTTGAAGACCGAGTAGGGCATAAGATTTACCACAGCACCACCATCAATGAGCATCCTAGCAACCGGCGATCCGTTAATATGACCTTTGAGGTACAATGGCTTCAAGTGTTTCACCGGTTCTCTTGGCTTCTCGAAAATAGCATTCTTTGGACCAAAATTCAGCTGGCTACCTCCCCTTCTTCGCCTATAGCACGAAACTTGGCAGGTAAGTAATATACCATATTAATATCCATACCTTCCCGAACCGGCGTAGATTCATAATCCACCATCTCATCTTCATCTCCTGATGTGTATATTGGGCTTAAAGATTCCTCAATTGAAGGGGATGTTTCAGGTAGTGTGGACGATGTAACAGGGGTCGCATCATCCTCTTTTGGTGGTGAAGGTGTTGCTGCAGCTAACGTAGAAGCATCTGTGTTTTGTTTGTGATTAGGCCTCCACACTTGTTTTGTCAGTGCTATGTGCCGAATTTCACTAAACAACTCGTCCCTTTGCCTCTCCTCTTTGTGTTCTACCTTCTTGTGGTTCCTCATGCATTGCAATCTCCTTTTCATGGTCTTAGTTAAACCGGGAGGACACCACTTAGGTTGAGTATATTTGGGATCCCTTGGTTTGGCCTTGATTGTGCTCGCCTCATGATCATCAACCATGGAACCTTGCTGAACAATAACAATATCACCATTAGAAGTAGCCAGATTACTAATGACCGGCCTTTTGATCTCCTTTTGCTTGTCGCATTCTGAAATTTCCACATTAGGTGACTGAACACGCCACACTTTTTTATTGGCCTTGGAGAATTTTTTGTTGGCCGATTAGCACCATAACTCAAACAACCTTGGGTGGGATAATAAAGCCTCTCGCGAGCAGGCCTTCTAGGTGTTGTCCACCCCATATGGAAAGCAAAATGGCCATTGGGGGCTGCCCCCATCCTCCATTGAAGTCTCTCATGTAATATGGCGCATAGGAGGGTTGTGACATCCATGGTGTCAGCGCCCATGACCCATATGGCCTTGCATAGCGTCGAAACTCTTGCTCCGGAAGCGATCTTGAACGCTTTGAATGTGATGGCTGATTAGAGCTAGAACCGGCCGCTTGACTTGCATATTTGGATAGCAGCATATCAAAAGTTGGCTTGATTCGCTTGCGCTTAGCTTCACTCTTTCCCCACTTGCCAACTTCTGAATTCTTGGGCTTGATAAATTTAACATGAGTATCTTCTTGTACTTGTGGTTGCCCCCTGAGTGCGGGATTTTTTTATGGTGATCTTCAATACTTCCTTGCCATCGAGTTGCTTATCAAGCACAACCTCTCTTCCCAAGACTTTGCCGCCCTCCTTGCCTTTCCTGGGTTCACCAATAGCAACATTATCTTTATTAGCAGATTCGGCTATGCTAGGCCGAATTAACATTTTCTTTCCCTCCAAGTCCATGGTGTTTATCGGAAAGGGTTGTTTATCAACTTGCATATCAGCAAAATTCAATCATCCATCATTAATGGCCGATTTTATCTGTCGTCGAAAAACATTGCAATCGTTAGTAGCATGAGAAAATGAATTATGGTATTTGCAATAAGCACGCCATTTCAGGTCGTCAAACGGCGGTATGGTGTGCGATATTCTAATCATCTTATCCTACAAGAGAGCATCAAATATCTTATCACACTTAGATATATTAAATGTAAACCTCATCTCCTCATCATGATTCTTGCGAATCGGCTTAAGAGCATTGGGGAAAGTATCTAGTGCTCCCAGGCCTAGGGTGCTCCCGGTGCTCCGATGCGAAAAACATTTTTTTAAATGTTCAAAAAATTCTGAAAAAAATGCAACACATCGACGGAACATCGATGTCTCTTGTCACAAAATTTCAAATCAAAATTCAAAACATTGCTCGAGATACAAAAACGACAAATTTGACATCAATGTGATAATGGGCCAAAACTAAAGCCCAACTTATGTAATGTACAAAAATTTGTCATTTTTGTATCTCGAGCAATGTTTCGAATTTTGATTTGAAATTTTGTGACAAGAGACATTGATGTTCCGTCGATGTGCTGCATTTTTTGCAGAATTTTTTGAACATTTTAAAAATGTTTTTCGGACATTTGGAGCACCGGGAGCACCCCAAGCCTGGGAGCACTAGATACTTTCCCAAGAGCATTGCATGTATAGGGTTTGGCCTTTGAGGACCAAACAAACTCAGTAATGTAAACATCAACCTCATCGTCTGAATTATCATCATTGTGTTCAACCATATGCATTCTAGGACGATCGGTTGTAGACCTATGAATCTCTTTACTTCGACTCTCTTGAGCCAAAGCTTTTTGTAAGACTTGATTAATGCTCAAAAACTCATAACTTTCTAGCCTCTCTTTAATGTGAGTTTTCAAACCATTAAGAACAAGATCTGCCAAGTCTCTCTCAGTTATCACTAAGTTATAACATCGGTTTTTTATGTCTCTAAATCTCTTGACATAATCGGTGACCGATTCATCATGTTTTTGCCTAACCGATGTAAGATGTGACAACTTTAGCTCATTATCGCCGCTATAAAAATGATCATGAAACTTTTGCTCTAATTGCGACCATAAGAGAATTGAGCCATGTGGTAAAGCGGCAAACCATGAAAATGCGGTGCTAGTTAAAGACAAGGGAAATAAACGCACTTTCAACTCTTCTATGGAACCTGCTTCACCCAACTGTGCTAGATACTGACTCACATGCTCCCAAGTTGTTTTCGTATCCTCACCACTAAATTTAACAAAATCAGGAACCTTATAACCTTGAGGGTAAGAAATTGCATCGAAGTGTTCAGGATAAGGCTTTTGATATACACGACTCTTTACTTTCGGCTCATTTCCGAAAGTTTCTAGAAACATCTTATGCAAATCCTCCCTTAATTTAGCTAAAATTGGATTCGAGGTAGATGAAGATGTTTGTGGCAATGACATAGGAGCAACCGGAGTACTAGCTATTGGTGCAACTTGTCGGATGGGCGCCGAACCATAATTCGGCGGAAGACCAAACATGCTTGCACCTATGGGTGGTGTGACAAAGTGATTCTGCGTTGATGCCGAATTGGGCACACTCATAATAGGATTAGGGTATGTAGGTGCAGCCACAAGCTGGTTGGTTTGAGTAGGGTAAAAATTCAACAGCATATTATATTGTTGTTGCATAGGTGGTGCCGATGAAATAGGTAAAATTGAACTAGGGTTTTCAGATATACCAACAGTACCACTAGATGATGGAGGCATATTTTTCTGAGCATTAGCACTAGCCACAAAAGAATTGTATGCCATCACATTACCCTTACTAACAAGACTCTCAATCACAGCCACTTGCTCTGGAGAAAAAACTTTACTCATAGTGATTACATCTTGTTCGTCGATGAGGGGAGGAAAATTGATGTTTCCAACCGGAGTTATGTTGCCTTGACGGTCCTTCTTGAAACTTGGAAGAAACGCTTCCAAATCCTCCTCCTCGCGCTTCTTCTTGAGCGCCTCAAAAGCCTCTTCACGCTGCTTCTTGCGCGCTTCGTAGGCTTGGCGATGTTCATCCGATAGTTCATCAAGACCGGGCTTAATGATGTTATCGGCGTCAACTTCTGAGGGCTTGGGGAGATTAGACATGGTTGATGATGATTCTTGATCTTTCGTCCCCAGCGGAGTCACCAAAAAGTGTGTTCGCACACGAACATGTCACCGTGTACCTCCAACACCGAGGGTGATGCACCGCAGCTCACACCGAAGGAGGCCCGTCCGGAAGCGCGGTACGCAAGCAATCCGGCGGGCGCTTTTGAGCACCCGAAACCCCACGCGTCCGGGAGGGACCCCATCTGGACGCGCGGAGGCAATAGGATGCCCTAGGTCGGTTCGCCCGCCCCTAGAGCCTCGAGGATCGCTGCTCTTCAACACGAAGAACAAACGAAGAACGAGAAAGAAAGAACAAGGAAGGGATGTAAAACTACGGTAAAAAGTAGATGAGTTTTGCGGTTGTGTGTTGTTATTCAGTCGGCCATCACATCTTATCTATATAAGAGGTGGATGGACTTCCCGTACAAGAAAAGGACTTGCCTAGCCATCCAAATCATCAAAACCTAAAAAAAGATAGACTATTCACTACCCCCGGCCCGGATGTCCGGCTCAAGGCCCGGATGATCCGGCCTAGCCCAGTTTTCTGACAGCAGCTTACTGTTTTGGCTCTAGAATCCACATACGACCTCGGATTTGGACGTTTTTTATATCAAAATCAACCGCCTCGACGATACGCACAACTTTCATGTTGAACACTTTTTGATCTGAGTCCATGTTGAGGAGGTTTCGGGCCGTTTTCTAAAATCTGCAGCAGAAAAAACTTGTCCGGACGTCCAGACGATTGTCCGGATTGTCCGGCCTTTACCCGGATCATCCGGGACTTGAGCCAGATCATCTGGCTTCAGCGCCAACCTTCTGGAATTTTGGTGCTTCAATTACCCGGATGATCCGGACCCAGCCCGGATGATCCGGCCAACACTGCTGCATCGCACGGTTTTGCCTATAACTTTTGCGTACGACATCGGATGGGGATGATCTTTATATCAAAATCGTCTGTTTCAACAAGGCGAAGAACTTTGCAGTTGTAGCTTTTTCCATCCGAGGCCGTCTTAATTAAGTTTCATGCTATTCTTTAGTCTGGTGTCAATACGAGCATCTCTAAGATTGGCATAATTTTTGCATCCGAGCTCCGTTTTGATCCATCTTCATATTTACTTTGATTATCTTGAAGAGAGCATCAAATGGTGACATGGACTCATAAATTTGACCTCATCTTGCTACAGCCTCAAGTCACTCTTTGCGATCATGCCCTTTTTGAGCGTCAACAGTGGCCTAACGCAAAAAAAGTTCTCTGTCGGAAGCCGTGTGTGATTGTTAGTTGATCGAACACGCCTAGTTTCTAGAAACCGTGTGGGTTGTTTGAGTTCATCACCCACGGTGCTATCTGAATAACCGTCTGCAATAGAAAACCCCAATAAGCAGGGTAATTAGCCTATTATTGATAATCCATGTACTAATCAAATTGATATTTCTTATAAAACACACCAGATATTTCATATCCGTATAACGGCAACCAGGATTTCGTAATCGAATCACATCAGGTAGCTTCGGCACTCAGTTACGCCATTACACAATAGCACCAAGTTTCACATGCAACATCGATGACCTTTGGAAAGTAGCATCATACACGGTAAATAGACAGATGAATCTCATCTAGGAAACTGCACAAGCGGAAGGCAAATATTGAGCCTTCAGTGATGTTGAATGTCCTTGCAACTTTTGGCCAGTGGTTATGGATAATTGCCCGCCCAACCTTTGTCCTCTTCAGGAAGACTTCAATATTGTACCGTGGGTGTTGAATGAATACTTTCCTCGCCTCTTGACCATGCAGGTGGTTTGAGAGGTAATCACCGGTGAACTGCTTTGAAAAGTACTGAAAACAAAGATATGCATAAATCGCTATTATAAATTTTGAAATGGCGCAAGGGGTAAAAACAAGGTAAAGAGTTAGTACCATCCTATAGTTGACTGATGTCTTCTTCATTGTGCAAACAAAGATCTTGTTGTTATTCGTTGCAAGTTTCTTCATCCTAACAATCTTTCTCAGTTTCTTGACTTGACTGGTATTCATGGATATCTCGTTTCCCCATATGCAAAATGGATCGAACAGTGGGTCTAAGCCTCTGACAGCAGGACCTACATGTGCAAGACCAAATTGTAAGAAACCTAAATATTAGAATGATTCCTGCAACTGCACAATAATGTGCTATTAGCAAAAGGACCATGCATGAGCAAACCTCGATGGTGAACCGTAGTGTCTCCCATTGTTTCCCCTGCAACACACATTAGGAAAATCTTGATCAGGTTAACTGAGAATTGCCATACTATTTGTAGAATATGTATTGAGTATAGCCGATTTGTTTCATATGCATAACATTACAAAATTGTACCCACAACAAATGGAAATCAAAATACAGAATTGAACCAAACAGTTAAATGGATAACATACCAAATGAACCAAAATAGTCAACTGAGCACGACATTGCAGAATAGAAACATGTACTGGAAGATAAGACAGTTAACAAAACAAAGAATGCTTCAGAATAGTACTATGAAATGTAGCAATTGTTGGACCAAACTGTTAACTGAATATTACAATTCAGAGGACCAAACTGTTAACTGAACATTACATTTCAGAGGACCAAACTGTTAATTGAACATCAGATTGCATATTAACATTATAGAGGACAAATCACTAGAAGGCACTGGCGGTGGCCTCGAGAAAACATCACGAACTGTATTTTAAAGAAGACAACCGTGTGGCGGTGTCGACGGTGGCCTCCAAGACGAGGTGCTCCTTCAAGATCTGGCAGACGGCACGCATGGCAACCATAGTGACCTCGTGCGTGTGTGCGGCCATGATTTTCTTCTCCACTACCAGATGCTACTGAGCTCCACGTTATACTTGGTGCAAAATGGCTGTGGGCGGCGCTTAATTGGAGGAGGGGGACAGTGATTTCGGCGAAAGGTGTCGCGTCGTCGTTCGGGGCATGTGGGACAGGGAAGGAGGAGGATGGTGTGGGTGGGGTGTGGATTACCTGACCATATCGATGAGGTCGCGCAGCAAGAAGAAGGGTCGGCGGCGAGGAGGCCGCGCAGCAAGAAGAAGGGTCTCCGGCGAGGAGGCGGTGCTGCAAGAAGAAGGGTCGCCGGTGAGGAGGCGGTGATGCAAGAAGAAGGGTAGCCAGCGAGTAGGCGGTGCTGCCAGTAAGTAGCAGTGAAGGTTTGAACTTGGAAAGCAAGGAGGAATAGTGGAAATGTGGCTTTTGGTGGGCGGGAGGGGCGAGAAGATAGATATTTCCGTGTTGGCAGAAAAATTTCGCTTGGTGCCGCAAGAAACTGGGGCGCAAGTGTGGTTCATGCGGGGGCGGTGGACTGTAGACGACAAAGCTTCCTGCGTAAGCCACACAAGACGGTGCGCCAAGATATTTTATATTGCATCCCACACGATTCTTTCTAGTAAACTATTTGTGGTATACCTGGTTTTTTTCATTATGTTTTGAAAGACAAGATGGTGTTACAGAGGGAAAGGATGGTGTTTGACTTTCTAGACCATTTATGTACAGTGAACATGCAACTACATGAGTGTCATGTTTAAATTTGTAATTATTCCGGGTTCGTTTGGCATTCGTATGCATTAATTGAGTTTCTAGGCATTTAATGTGCATAATTCGAATTTGAACTACAAGCACATGCTCCAGTGTACCAAAGTTTGTTGAAAAATCACATGCGTGTCTTTGGGTGAATTTATAGGTCCCATGCAAGAAATGGGAATGAAATTCAAACATGTGGGCATTGTGGCTCGGCCTGGAACATTGAGAAACTTGGTTTTTAAATTCCTGGAAATTCAAAACTCGCCTGAGAATCATGAAACTTGGCATGGTGTCATTTCATGGCACTAGCATGCCATGGTAAACAAATTGGCCACATTTGGACAAGTTTTTGGTATAAGCTTCTTGCAAACCGGAGCTTCTCTCGAGAAGACTCGTGGTTCACGAGGGGAGACGTGTCACCTTTGTGTGCGAAACGATATACGCTGCCTCCCCCCTTGATTTTTTACAGAGGCAAAATAGAACTATATGAGTGATGTGTTAAAATTTGGAATTATTTCGGATCCATTTGGACTTTCTTATACATTAATTGAACTTCTGGTCATTTAATGTGCATAATTCAAATTTGAACTACAAGCACATGCTCCAGTGCACCAAAGTTGGTTAAAAAATCACATGTGTGTCATTGGGTGATTTTCTAGGTCCCCTGCAAGAAATGGAAATGAAATTCAAACATCTGGGCATCATGGCTCGCCCGAAAAGATTGAGAAACTTGGTTTTTTAATTCATGTAAATCCAAAACACGCCTAAAAATCATGAAACTTGGCATGGGGTCATGACATGGCACCAGCATGGTGTGGTAAACTTTTTGGCCGAATTGGTACAAGCTTCTTACAAACTGGAGCTTCTCTCAAGAAGGCTCGTGGTTCCGAGAGGGAACATGTCACCTCCGTGTGCGAAACGACATACGTACACTGCATTCTCATGTCTTAATTTTTTTGCACATGTAGATTAGACCAAATAGAAGTATCGTGCCAAATTTTGGAATTATTCCGGGTTCCTTTGGCCTTTTTTATACATTAATTGAATTTCTGGGCATTTAATATGCATAATTCAAATTTGAACTACAAGCACATGCTCTAGTGCACCAAAGTTGGTTGAAAAATCACATGTGTGTCCTTGGGTGAATTTCTAGGTCCCATGCAAGAAATGGGAATGAAATTCAAACATCTGGGCGTCGTGGCTCGGCCGGAGAGATTGGGAAACTTGGTTTTAAAATTCCTATAAATCAAAAACTAGCCTGAAAATCATGAAACTTGGCATGGTGTCATGACATGGCACGAACATGTTATGGTAAATTTTTTGGCCGAACTAGGACAAGCTTTGGTATAAGCTTCTTGCAAACCAGAGCTTCTCTCAAGAAGGCTTGTGGTTTCGAGAGGGGACGTGTCACCTCCGTGTGCGAAACAACATACACTGCCTTCTCCCACCTTAATTTTTTTACACATGTAGATTAGACCAAATATAAGTATCGTGCTAAATTTTGAAATTACTCCGGGTTCCTTTGGCCTTTTTTATACATTAATTGAATTTTTGGTCATTTAATGTGCATAATTCAAATTTGAACTACAAGCACATGCTCCAGTGCACCAAAGTTGGTCAAAAATCACATGTGTGTCCTTGGGTGAATTTGTAGGTCCCATGCAAGAAATGGGAATGGAATTCAAACAACTGGGCATCGTGCCTCGGCTGGAAATATTGAGAAACTTGGTTTTTTAATTCCTGTAAATCAAAAACACGCCTGAAAATCATGAAACTTGGCATGGTGTCATGACATGGCACCAACATGTTGTGGTAAATTTTTGTCTGAATTGAGACAAGCTTTGGTATAAGCTTCTAGCAAACCGGAGCTTCTCCCAAGAAGGCTCATGGTTCCGAGAAGGAACGTGTCACCTCCGTGTGCGAAACGACATACACTGCCTTCTCCCGCCTTGATTTTTTTACACAGGCAGCTTAGACCAAATACGAGTTTCGTGCTAAATTTTGGAATTATTCCGGGTTCATTTGCCCTTTTTATACATCAATTCATTTTCCAGGCATTTAATGCACATAATTCAAATTTGAAGTACAAGCGCATGCTCCAGTGCGCAAAAGTTAGTTAGAAAATCATTTATGTGTACTTGGGCAAACTTCTAGGTCCCATGGAAGAAGTGGGAATGGAATTCAAGCATCTGGGCATCTTGGCTCGGTCAGAAACATTGAGAAATTTGGTTTTAAAATCCCCGTAAATCCAAAACTCACTTGAAAATCATGAAACTTGGCATGGTGTCATGACATGGCACCAACATGTTGTCGTGATTTTTCTGTCCGATTTGAAAAGGCGCTCACATTAACAATCAACAAAGTCATTTTGCAACAAGTGATGTCACGCTACAAATCGGAAACACAAGTATTATCGAAACCGTGGGCATTCTACTTACCAATTGCGTGCCGCCATGTGTCCCCTTTTTATTGGCTAGGAGGTGTCGTGCGGGGTAGCTATTCAAGTACGGGAGGCGTGCGATCAGACCCCTGCGCGTGCTCATCGGGAGGAGAGCCCTTTGACCTCTATCCATCGCGCACCTCCCTCCCAACGTCTATATTAATGGTGCCCGAGACCTAGTTTCATGGCGTGGCTATGTCTCACTGGACTAAGATTTAAGAGAGAAAAAAGAAAATCTGAAAAGAAAGTTTTGCATGGATCTTGATGTAAGATCCGACGGACCTATATAGCATCGGCTGCGAATTATAGCAAGACCGATGAATATAAGGACGATGAGAGTGGATAATATTTAGGAACATAATTAGAAAAGCCACATGCGACAACACCCGAAATACACAAGGGCAAAAGAAGAAGGAAGACAATGATATGCTCGCTGATCTCTACTTTCTTGATGCGTTGTTGCAGGCCGTGGGAACTAGTCTCCACGGCGAGCGACAATGAGCTCTTTCATGTCCTCAAGATGCTGCTTGAGAGCATACACGGACTCCTACACCAGCCTTTTGTGCTTGGTGTGCAGCATGGCATTCTCGTCCATAAGTTTCTCAATGATGACGCCGATCCTCTTCAACAAGGCAGTGTTCTCCTCCTGCTGCTCCGCACTTCCGACGATCTTCACCCTTAGCAGGTCATGTTCGGCCTGGAGTTTTGCATTGCTCTCATTTAGTTGCCGGATGACACCGGTAGCCTGTTCAAACAAGGCTTTCATGTCATCCTGCAACCTCGCCCAGCCGGAGATCTGATCCATCTGGCTAAGGACGATCGCATGCATGCGCCCGTAAGAGTCCTCGCCTGCCCGTGAGACATTTTCCCAGGCCGCCGCAGCGTGGGAGGACATCTCTCCTGCATTTGCGGTGCGGCGCGACATGTCTGCTGCTTCCGCGGCGCGGCCGGACCAGTCTGCTGCATCGATGGCGCGGCGGGACGTCCGTGCTGCTTCGGCGGCGCGGGGGGGCCTTTGTGCTGCTACGACCGCGTGATGGGACATCTCTCGTGCTTCCGCTCCCATGCTCGCCTCTCCCTGGTGGCAATCTCTCGACCCAAAACTCACGCTGGCCATGGCAGACGCAAGGGGACGATGATGAATGACTTGTTTGTTTTTGTGGATGAGGAGTTGAGGAAGAATGTGCAGTCATTTTGGAGTAGTAGTATTTATAGCCGAGTACTAATACACTCCTAAGTGGGAAACCGTTTAGGTTTTGATCGGTGAACAGGTATGCAATTAAATATAGTGTGGTAGTAATTTGGAATGTGACGGTTCGCAGGCTCAAAATTTATTGACGGTTCTATAGTTTCTAAGTGTGGCACTATTCCCGGACGGCGCAACGTGGGCACGTTTTCTCGGCTGCGTAAATGGTGTTTGCACCATAGGGTGCACCGCAATAGGCAATGTCAGCAAATGTCTTGTTCCAACAACCATGCGCGCTCGTTATTACCATCGTGCACGCTTCTTTTAATTAGAATGTGTGCCCGTCTAGCACACACACGTTAATCTGTCTAACTATTTCTTTTTGTTGTGGCTAATCACAAACAGTTCGTCCGTGTGAAGTGTATGCCATCAATCGCAGACACTTTGATCTGGCTGGTCGTTTTTCTTTTGTTGCCTAATCACAAACAGTGAATCCTTCTGAAGTGTATGCCCTCAATCGCACCCACCTTTATCTAGCTGCATATGTCTATTGTTTCTCCTCATCACAAACAGTTAATTCGAGTGAACTCTATGCAGTATATCGCACATGCCTTCATCTGGCTGCCCGTTTCTGTTCTTCTTCATCATCACAAACAGTTCATTGAATTGAACTGTATGCCCTGCATCGCACACACTACTAAAATCGGAACCGTGTTTGATGCATCCGCCATCACAAACGTTTTGCACCTTTTTTGACAGTTTTTTACATCACCGTTTGCGATTAATGCATCGCACACAGTTTCATCAAAGGGTCTCTGAACATAGTGTCGCGTTAGTAGCATCCTGCAGTAGTGATCATAAGACCGAACTATATAGATAAAGCTCATGATACATCAAGATCATGTCAAATCACAAACACGACACACACACACACACACAGAGAGAGAGAGAGAGAGAGAGAGAGAGATCAAACACATAGCTACTGGTACAAATCCTCAGCCCCAAGGATGAACAACTCACACATCACCATGGAGGCAGAAAGGTTGATGAAGATGAGCCCCCAATGGTTTCCCCCTCTAGCAGGGTGCCAAAGAACGCCTCCAGATGAGATCGCTTCGGAACAGAGGCTTGTAGCGATGGATGAACTATTCTAGATTTCTTTCTGGGGTTTCTTTATTTATAGGATTTTTCAGCGTTGGAATCACGTGAAACGGAGCCAGGAGGGGGCCACGAGCCATGCGACGTGCCCTACCCCCTGGGCATGGCGGGCTAGCTTGTGGCCACCTCGTGGGTGTTCTGGCTGCCTCCCGAAGCATCTAGGTCCTTCTTGGTCTAAGAACAATCGTCATAAAATTTCATCATGTTTGGACCTTCCTATGTATGGGTTTTCTGCGAAACAGAAAGCATACAAAAGAATAGGAGCTAACACTAGATTAATAAGTTAGTCCATAAAAACAATATAAATATGCACCAAAACCATATATAATTGATGTAAATATATCATGAATACTTTATAAATTATAAATACGTTGGAGACGTATCAGCTAGTGACCCGCCTCTTGAATTTATTCAAGTGGGAGTGAGTGATTTACATGCCCAGCTTAGGGGTCCTTAAGAAATTACCAAGGTTACCCTTAAAGTAAGGAGGTGGGAGGTTAGAACTAGGTAATTTTTTGTCCTTTGGCCCATGTGCCTCTAATTGAACTAGGAGGTGGGTTGTAGAACATTAAGGGGAGTATCCCTACACCATATGGAGGCTTCCTTTTTTGGTATTGGGCCTCTTCACTCTCTTGCCTTCACCTTTGACTTATTATTTTATGCTTTCTTCCTTCTTTGACTTGTTGATCATGAAGGTTTGCTTGGAGTTTTGTTGACCAGGATGGCTTGCTTGGACCCATCGGGGCTTGCCAGGCCTTTTATTGACCTTCCTAAATTGTGTAGAATGGTCTTGACTTTTGTGGACTGCCTATGCCATGTAAGATAGGGGGTGGGACCTCAGTTAGGGTTCTAGCCATTACTACAACATGAGTCCTCTTGACTCGGAGTCACAAAAGTGTTCTTCATGGCTTTGAGTCAATAAGTTGGCCTTGGAGTATTGTCGGTGTTCTTGAAGCCTTCACGGATGCTTTATAAGCTCTGGTGTTGCTTGTTGGCGAAGATCAGGGTGACCCATTCACCGAGGAAAGAAGGGTATCATCTTGGTTTCGTTAAGTCCATTTGACCCTCGTGACCATCGTCTTGGGTAATTTATGGAAGTCCATGCGGCCGCTATTAACTTAATTCAACTCCAAGAAATATCCACTCGGAATTTGGGTCCTTTCGCGACTTGCGGGAATTTGGGGAACCACCACAAATTTTATGGGGCCATGAGTTACTCCTAGAATACCTTGCGGGAATTTGAGGCACCACCGCAAGTTTTACGGAGCCATGAATACCCCGCGAGAATTTTTGGACACCACCATAAATTACATAATCGTATTGGATTCCAGAAACACCATGTAGGAATCTATTTCCCACTACCAATTATATAGCCATATATGACTCCAGAAATATCTTGCATGGATCTATGACTCTTCTTCCATATATTTCCATTTTCGGTAAATATTTTGCGGAAATATGGAGCCTCTCCATAATTTAAGTTTGGCCACGAGAAATATTTCACCAAAATATGGTGTCATTCGGGGTCCCTAAAGCCATTTGATTAGCGGTTCAAAGGAGACGTCCCTGAATGATGGAAAAAATATCATGGGAAAACTAGTACACATCCATGGTCGTCCACGCATTTTTATTATTGGAGCTGTCGGACATTATTATACTTTATTGTAATTTTTTATACTAGAAATAACTTTTCTTCAAAGTCCCTCATGGATTCTTGCAATTTAAAAAAAACTGGCATTTTTCAATTATTTTTAGGCCTCCTGGTATTTATTTATTTTTTGAAAATAAGGGCCTCTAAGCATTTTTTTAGGCCTCATGGTCGTCCATTAGGTAAAGTTCAGTAGTCCCCAAGGCTTGTCTATAATTACTTGTAAAGTGGAGGGCCTGTGCATTTAAAACCAAATCGAAAAACAATATCAAAAGGGATCCCGACCAACCTTAATATTTTTGTTTATGGTTGATAATTCAAAAGCCATAGGGAAGTTGGTTTTTCCGTATAAAATAAAATAAATTGATTTTACAAAAAGTACCGATTTCTTGGAGGCCGAGCGTAGCCCATGACATCACTCCCTTTCAATCTTCTCCACATTATCAGCACTGGCCCACCACCAACACGAAGGGTTGAAGGCCACCACACAAGACGGGAGCTCCTATACGGCGCTGCAGGTACCCGTTCGCGCTCCTGGCGCCTACAGCGCCCCGCGCAGAGCCGGCCCACGAACCGTGGTGACCAGTGAACGCAAAAACCTCGCCACAAAAAATGGAAAATAAAACTGCTTTCTACAAGATTCAAACTCATCACCTCTTGTTGTCGTACAGGTGCCAACCGCCAAATGAGCTACTTGCTATTGTTGATTAGTAACAGAGACAAACATATAATAATAAGGCTCCATCACTATTTTATTCATCTATTGTACCATTTAATTTTTTTCAATTAATTGGAAAAAAGATCGTGATTTTTAAAAAAGTTCATTGATTTTCAAAAAAGTTCATCGATTTTGCAGAAAAGTTAGTCAAATTTGAAAAATATTCGCAGATTTTTCAGAGAAAAAAATCAAATATGAAAAACGATCATCTAAATTGAGAAAGGTTCATCAATTTTGAAAAAAGTTCAGCGATTTTGAAAAACGTTCATCAAATTTGAAAAAACAATGGTCGATTTTCCAAAAAAAGTTCTTCGAATTTAAAAAAGCTTCATCAAATTCAAAAAAGTTCACTGAATTTAAAAAAAGTTCATCAAATTCGAAAAAAATTCATTGAATTTTTAAAAAGTTCATCAAATTCAAAAAATTTCATCGATTTTGAAAAAAGTTCATAAATCTAAAAAAGAGTTCATCGATTTTTTTTGTGCAAAAATTGAGAAATGTTCACGCATTCGCAAAAGAAAAAGAAAACAAAAAATAAACAGAAAAAAAAAGATAAGAAAAAAAAAAGAAAACCGGTAGTGATTTGGCGAAAGAATAGGAGAAAAATGAGCTACCTATCACATGGAATGGGTTGACTCAAGTGGTTGCAGCGTCGCTACCCTATGGTATAGGTTGCAGTTTCGAATCCTTTGCTGCACTCCCTTTCTTTCCAGTTTTTACAGAAAAAGAGAATGGAAGGGGAAGAAACTGGGCCGGCCCAAAATCGCGCAAAGGGTGTGCGCTGCAGGCGCCCGTTACAGGCCAAATAGGGTTTGCCAGGCAGGACCTCCTAATCAGCGCTTGAGACGCCCGAATTAGCGTGTGGCGCTAGCGTAGCCATCGCACGGGCCATGGTCCATTTTTCACACAACGGTGACTCTCTATTGGCTGGGCCGCTTGATTTGCTCGCTAGCTTTCCTTCGAAAAATCGCTCGCAATCTGACTACGCCATTTTCCTCGCTTTTTTGGTGTTGCGAAGTTGTTCAGAAAACAAAAACCAACTGCCGTTTTTAAAGTTAAAAAGTTTCATGATTTTGAAAAAAAATCATAGATTTCGAAAAATATCATGAATCTTAAAGACATCAACTTAAAATATCATAAGTTTGAAAAGGATTCAAGGATTTGAAAAATGTGCATACATTTGAGAAAAATCATGAATTTGAAAAAGTTCGTGACTTTTAAATTATTCAAGGATTTGAAAAGTTTGTGAATTTGAAGAAAGCTAATGATATTTTAAAAAGTTTAGCAATTAGAAAAAAGATTGTGAGTTTTCAAAAAGTTCAAATTATATAAAAAGAATGAATGAAAACTAAAATAGGAAAACCCCAGAAAGAAAATGAAAATAACCGAACGGAAGTTTCTAAAAGGTTCCCATAAACAGATCAAAGACCAACCAAAAAAGTAAAAAAAGAAAGGAAAGAAAAGAAAATAAAAAATGTAAAAATAAATTTAAATCGACCAAACAAAACCGAAGTATAAAAACAGTGAAACCAGCCAAAAAACTGGAGGGGCCTTCTAGAAGGTTGCCAAAATCTGGCGCCGCTATATCTCACTTGCCGCGGGATAGTAGCTGTCCTCGCCGTAGTTACCATAGTATTTTTGAAATGTTTACTCAGTGTATAAGAATTGTTGCCGGAGTTTTTTTAAAATGTTTGTATCAAAAAATTATTCGAAACTTTCAAGAAAATGTACCTATTATTAGAAAAAGTTGTGAATTAAGTATTTTAAAAATATTAAATGTGTATAAAATAATGTTGCCGATGTACACAAAAAATGTACAATGTGTATGAAAAAGTGACATTTGAACATATATTAAAAACTATTAATCATGTATCTAAAATATTGTTGCGTATAAAATAGTTAAAGATGCATACGAAATATGTAAAACATACATGAAAAAATATAGGCATTGAAACTTATATTTAAAAACAATTATTATTTGTAAAATGTTAAACATGTATAAAAATATTTTCTTTATGGATGCCAAAAAATTTACAAAATGTATGAAAAAATTAGACATTATATATATATATATATATATATATATATATATATATATATATATATATATATATATAAGAGGTATAAAATAATCATCCATGTGGTATATTATGAAAAATGTTAAACATGTATAAAAACGGTCCCTGGTATATAAAAAAAATGTCATTATTGTATACAAAAAAGGTACGTTGTGCTTGAAAAAAAGTAGACACGTGTTGAAAAACTTCAATGAAAACCAAAAATAAAAAAACAAGACCGAAGAAAACTGACAAAGAACAAAGAAATCCAAAGAAAGAAAAAATAAATAGGAAAAGGGAAACAGAAAATCAATAAAAAAACAAAGAAACCCCAAGAGAAAACTTGGTACATCAATGGAATAACTAAAAGAAATAGAACAACATAGAAAAAAAACTAAAGCTGGAGTGTTGGGCTGGCCCAATAGTGCCCAACCATAGGAGATTCCTAATGAGAATCGGCACGGGTGAGAAATAGTTGTCGCATCCAAAACCTGTGTGACGAAGTAAAAAGGTTTGACCCATCTAACTCACCAAACATTGAAAGAACGTATGCATGTGTACCGAAATCAAAGTAAACGCGTGCGTGGAGCACCAAACACGATATCGCCTACCACACGCCCACCACTTAGCCACATGACCTCATGAGTCCCGACCTCTCGTGGTGGACCAGCCGTCGCACCCAACCCTAGTGACCGGGACTCCAGGAGTCATGAGCTGAACGGACCGAGCACGCTGACTTCGCCACGCTAGCCAAGCACATCACCCCTCCATCGTCGCTCTTAGGACACCAGGCCTCCGCCATAGCTCCTCCTCCTAGTCGGCCTTGATTGGATATCTTCCTAGATGGCGCTTGCGGCGCAGGCTCCGCCACCGCTCCTCCTCTAGAGTTGGTGTGATGGACCAGGTGACCGAGGTCGAGGACAAGTTGGCATTGAAGGTTGGCTGGCTGTGGTGGCTAGCGCCATGACCCCGAGTGGAACAATTGCGGCTACAACATCAACGCTGGCGCGCTTTCATGAGTTGATTTTTTTTGTTGCAAGGGACTTCTTGCAAATTATTTGATTTTTTTAATTGCTTTGCAAGAGGTTTCTTTCCCTAGCATCAAGGAGGTGGTGCCCTAAAAAAGAGGTGGGGTTGGTTTGAAAAATAATTAGTAGGGATTGAGTGGTCTGAATAAAAATCGATGGTAGAAGGCATGCGTCCGTAAGAGGGGTTAAAGCGATGAAAGCAAAACGACAAGGGCGATGCTGGGTGTGGCCAGCCGGCCGAATTTCTACTAGTCGCCTAACAGTCGTTCAATTCGGCCGTTCTAGACAGTTTGATTCCCCGCCTCGTCCCTGTCCTTCTAACTTACCTCCTCGCGTCACTAACCTCCCTACCACACTGCACGCTCTCCTCTCGTAGCGGAGCTCACTCTCCTCTCGCTGCACAACCCTGGCTTCATGTGCGGCACGCAGCAAGAAACATGTTGTCGTCGTCAGAAAAGTTGCACGCAACCTGTAGCTCATGGTCGCCGCCATCCCAACAAACGAAGGTTTCCCGTCATGCCATCGCAAAGAAAGGTTGTAGCAAAACCCGTTGCTGGTTGTAGCAAAAAAAATGGTACACGGTCGCTGGTGTTTCGACTCTCACTGGCTCGCCGCAGCACTTGTAGGTTGTAGTGCCCTTAGACGTTTGTAGCATGGCTGTAGGTGGGTTGTAACTCGTGGCGACAATGGTTGCAGCTTCCGATGTGGGGGAGGGGGTTGCAACTCCGGCGAAAGCCATTCCAACAAAAAGCAAGGCCGATTGCAACTCCGGCGAAAGCCCGTTCCAGGAAAAAGCATATGCGGTTGCAACTTGTCGGCACAAAAATCCAGCAAAACACACAATGCCGGTTCCAGCCAACAGAATTTAGGATGCAATTTGTATATCCCCTTTCTAGCATTGCCGCCGGCCGGTTCCAGCCTGGAGTGGTGGCATACAAAAACTCATTGGTTGCACCTCAGGCTACAATGTCAGATGCTAGTTCCAGCATCACCATCGCTCGCCGGTTTGCATCCATCGTCGTGGTCGGTCGTTGTGGTCACAGCATTCAGTCACCACCGTTGAAGCACGCGGGAGCTATGAGTTGTGGCGATGGTCACCTGTGGCCGCGTTGGTGCCGCCTACACGCAACATCACCCCATCACTGGGTCATGCTATCTGCCCTGTAAATGTCACCATTGTCACGTATGTCCTCTCCGAGATGGGCTCGAATCTGCAAGGGCGACCTGTGTTTTGTATCGCGGCTGCTTATCCTCCACAGCATGCAGGGCCAGATCTAGGAGGGTGCGGTGGGGCAGCCGTAGTAGGGAGAGGATGCTGCGGTCGAAGTGGAGGGTAGCCATGGCAAAATGAGAAGTAAGACTAGAGGAGGGAGAAAGATAACGGTGCGTGCGAAAATGATTTTTCTTTAAAAAGGAGCATAACCCCTAGCCTTTGCATCGAACAATGCACACAACCGTCTTTATTAAATTATTCAGCAAAGCCTTCCAAAATAAATACAAGAATCAACTCAAAGCCACCTCCCTGGCAAACACTGTCATCATACCTATATGCTTGATGATGTGTCGTGACCTCGCACCAACACATACCATGTAATCCGATGGCCTCACTAAGCCGCCCGTCGGTGAGCTGGGAACACCAGCCAGTCTTGCAGACCATTAGCGCGCATTGCATGTGCACTCTCTATAATCCGCCACCGCCATCTTTTGCCGTCCAATCTTCAGGAGCGATCGTCGTCATCGATGCGGTACATGCACACCACTCCTCCTCTTGTCCCCTTCAGGCAGCGCAACTCCAAAGTGATGCCCCCAAGATGGAGAACGACGTTGAAGGAACCGCCATCGTTTGATCCAGGAGACCCGGTTTTCCTCGGAGAAGCCAAAACACGGTAACAATGATTGCAATCGACAATTCCTTTGACATGGAGATGACTTCCACAATGTCACTATTGTCTGCCATGACCGAGGTCAACACGGTTTTTGTTGGTGGTCACGCCACACCGAAGTAGCAGCTGTCCGAAACATCGGCAGGGATCTAATATGTCTCCAACGTATCTATAATTTTTGATTGCTCCATGCTACTTTATCTACTGTTTTGGACTATATTGGGCTTTATTTTCCACTTTTATATTATTTTTTGGACTAACCTATTAACCGGAGGCCCAGCCCAGAATTGTTGTTTTTTGCCTATTTTAGTGTTTCGAAGAAACGGAATATCAAACGGAGTCCAAACGGAATGAAACCTTCGGGAACGTGATTTTCTCACCGAACGTGATCCAGGAGACTTGGACCCTACTCCAAGAAGTGCCAGAGGCGGTCACGAGGGTGGAGGGCGCCCCCCTGGGCGCGCCCCCCTACCTCGTGGGCCCCTGTTGCTCCACGACGTACTCCTTCCTCCTATATACCTATGTTCCCCAAACGATCAGAACAGGAGCCAAAAACCAAATTCCACCGCCGCAACCTTCTGTATCCACGAGATCCCATCTTGGGGCCTGTTCCGGAGCTCCGCCGGAGGGGGCATCCACCATGGAGGGCTTCTACATCAACACCATAGCCCCTCCGATGAAGTGTGAGTAGTTTACTTCAGACCTTCGGGTCCATAGCTAGTAGCTCGATGGCTTCTTCTCTCTTTTTGGATCTCAATACAAGTTCTCCCCCTCTCTCGTGGAGATCTATTCGATGTAATCTTCATTTTGCGGTGTGTTTGTTGAGACCGATGAATTGTGGGTTTATGATCCAACTTATCTATGGAAAATATTTGAATCTTCTCTGAATTCTTTTATGTATGATTGAGTTATCTTTGCAAGTCTCTTCGAATTATCCTTTTTGGTTTGGCCAACTAGATTGGTAGTTCTTGCAATGGGAGAAGTGCTTAGCTTTGGGTTCAATCTTGCGGTGTCCTTTCCCAGTGACAGAAGGGGCAGCAAGGCACGTATTGTATTGTTGCCATCGAGGATAACAAGATGGGGTTTTTATCATATTGCATGAATTTATCCCTCTACATCATGTCATCTTGCTTAAGGCGTTACTCTATTTTTAACTTAATAATCTAGATGCATGCTGGATAGCGGTCGATGAGTGGAGTAATAGTAGTAGATGCAGAATCGTTTTGATCTACTTGTCTCGGATGTGATGCATATATACATGATCATTACCTAGATATACTCATAATTATGCTCAATTCTGTCAATTGCTCAACAGTAATTTGTTCACCCACCGTAGAATACTTATGCTCTTGAGAGAAGCCACTAGTGAAACCTATGGCCCCCGGGTCTATTCTCATCATATCAATCTCTATCGCTTTATTACTTGCTTTGCTTTTACTTTGCCTTTTACTTTTTACTTTGCATCTATCTATCAAAAATACCAAAAATATTATTTATCATCTCTATCAGATCTCACTCTCGTAAGTAACCGTGAAGGGATTGACAACCCCTAATTGCGTTGGTTGCGAGTAGCTATCGTTTTGTGTAGGTACGAGGGACTTGTGCGTGGTCTCCTACTGGATTGATACCTTGGTTCTCAAAAACTGAGGGAGATACTTACACTACTTTGCTGCATCATCCTCTCCTCTTCAGGGAAATCCAACACAGTGCTCAAGAGGTAGCAAGAAGAATTTCTGGCGCTGTTGCCGGGGAGGCTCACGCAAGCAAGTCAACCATACCAAGTACCCATCACAATCCATATCTCTCGCATTACATTATTTGCCATTTGCCTCTCGTTTTCCTCTCCCCCACTTCACCCTTGCCGTTTTATTCGCCCTCTCTTTCCCAATCTCCTCCTCTCTTTCCCATTTGCCTTTTTCCCGTTGCCTTTTTGTTTGCTTGTGTGTTGGATTACTTGTTTCCATGGCGCAAGATAATACCAAATTGTGTGACTTCTCGAATACCAATAATAATGATTTCCTTAGTACTCCGATTGCTCCTCTTAATAATGATGAGTCTTGTGAAATCAATACCGCTTTGCTGAATCTTGTTATGAAAGATCAATTTGCCGGCCTTCCTAGTGAAGATGCCGCTACTCATCTAAACAATTTTGTTGATTTCTGTGATATGCAAAAGAAGAAAGATACGGATAACAATATTGTCAAATTGAAGTTATTTTCGTTTTCACTTAGAGATCGTGCTAAAGTTTGGTTTTCGTCTTTGCCTAAAAATAGTATTGATTCTTGGAACAAGTGCAAAGATGCTTTTATCTCTAAGTATTTTCCTCCCGCTAAGATCATCACTCTTAGGAACGATATTATGAATTTTAAACAACTTGATCATGAGCATGTTTCACAATCTTCGGAAAGAATGAAATTGATGCTTCGCAATTTCCCTACTCATGGTTTGAATTTATGGATGGCCATACAAAATTTTTATGCCGGATTGAATTTTGCTTTTAGAAATCTTTTAGATTCGTCCGCGGGAGGCACGTTTATGGAAATTACGTTAGGAGATGCTACCAAATTACTTGATAATATTATGGCTAATTATTCTCAATGGCACACTGAAAGATCTTCTAGTGAAAAAGTGCATGCTATAGAAGAAATCAATGTTTTGAGTGAAAAGATGGATGAACTTATGAAGATGTTTGCTCCTAAAAATACTCCTCTTGATCCCAATGATATGCCTTTATCTACTTT
This sequence comes from Triticum aestivum, assembly GCF_018294505.1. Lineage (NCBI taxonomy): Eukaryota > Viridiplantae > Streptophyta > Magnoliopsida > Poales > Poaceae > Triticum > Triticum aestivum. The sequence continues at coordinate 456,195,513 of NC_057810.1, read as the reverse complement.
GCTTGAGAATAATAATGAATCTATGTATGTGAATTTTATTGGTAGGAATAGTTTTGGAAACAACGCGTATAGAGGGAATTTTAATCCTGGGCCCTATCCTAGTAATCCTTCTAATAATTATGGAAATTCCTACAACAACTCTTATGGAAATTTTAATAAGATGCCCTCTGAATTTGAGAGTATTGTTAAAGATTTTGTGAATTCACAAAAGAATTTTAATGCTTTGCTTGAAGAGAAATTGCTTAAAGCTGATGGTTTGGCTAGGAACGTTGATAGAATTTCTCTTGAAATTGATTCTTTAAACCTTAGATCTATTCCTCATAAGCATGATATCAATGAGTCTCTCAAAGACATGAGAATTTCCATTGATGAGTGCAAGGAAAGAACCGCTAGGATGCGTGCTTCCAAAGATGCCTTTATTAAAGCGTGTTCTTCCAATTCCTATGAAAATCAAGATGAAGATCTAAAAGTTATTGATGTGTCCCCCATTAAATCTTTGTTTTGCAATATGAATCTTGATGAAACTGAATATGATCTTCCTTTACCTAGAAGGCGTTCTAAGAATTCGGAGTTTCTAGATCTTGATGATGAAATTGATGAAAGTGGGATTGAAAGAAATAAAAACCTAGATGTTGCTAAACCCACTATTTTGGATCTCAAGGAATTTAATTATGAAAATTGCTCTTTGATTGGTTGTATTTCCTTGTTGCAATCCGTGCTAGATTCTCCTCATGCTTATAGTCAAAATAAGGCCTTTACCGAACACATTGTTGATGCCTTGATGCAATCTTATGAAGAAAAACTTGAGTTGAAAGTTTCTATCCCTAGAAAACTCTATGATGAGTGGGAACCTACTATTAAAATTAAAATTGAAGATTATGAGTTTTATGCTTTGTGTGATTTGGGTGCTAGTGTCTCTACTATTCCCAAAACTTTATGTGATTTGCTAGATTTCCGTGATTTTGATGATTGCTCTCTAAACTTGCATCTTGCAGATTCCACTATTAAAAAGCCTATGGGAAGAACTAATGATGTTCTTATTGTTGCAAATAGGAATTATGCGCCCGTAGATTTTATCGTTCTTGATATAGATTGCAATCCTTCATGTCCTATTATTCTTGGTAGACCTTTCCTTAGAAGGATTGGTGCAATTATTGATATGAAGGAAGGGAATATTAGATTCCAATTTCCTTTAAAGAAAGGCATGGAATACTTCCCTAGAAAGAAAATAAAATTACCATATTAATCTATCATGAGAGCCACTTATGGATTGCCTACCAAAGATGGCAATACCTAGATCTACCCGTGCTTTTATGCCTAGCTAGGGGCGTTAAACAATAGCGCTTGTTGGGAGGCAACCCAATTTTTTTTGTGTTTTTTTTGTTTTTGCTTCTGTTTAGGAATAAATAATCCATCTAGCCTCTGTTTGGATGTGGTTTTAACTTTTAATTAGTGTTTGTGCCAAGTAGAACCTATAGGATAACCTACTATGATAGTTGATTCGATTTTGCTGAAAAACAGAAACTCTGCATGCACGAATATAATTTTGTTAAATCACATGAATGTGATTTTGCGTTTATTCTTTTTTTGCTGTTCAATAAACAAATTGTCCAGGACTTCCTATTTTGGTAGAATTTTTAGAGTTCTAGAAGTTTGCGTTAGGTACAGATTGCTACAGATTGTTCTGTTTTTGACAGATTCTGTTTTACGTGTGTTGTTTGCTTATTTTGATGAATCTATGGCTAGTAAAATAGTTTATAATCCATAGAGAAGTTGGAATACATTAGGTTTAACACCAATATAAATAAAGAATGAATTAATTACAGTACCTTAAAGTAGTCTCTTGTTTTCTTTCTCTAATGGAGCTCACGAGATTTCTGTTGAGTTTTGTGTTGTGAAGTTTTCAAGTTTTGGGTTAATTCTTTTGATGGATTATGGAACAAGGAGTGGCAAGAGACTAAGCTTGGGGATGCCCATGGCACCCCCAAGATAATCCAAGGACACCAAAAAGTCAAAGCTTGGGGATGCCCCGGAAGGCATCCCCTCTTTCGTCCACTTCAATCGGTAATTTACTTGGAGCTATATTTTTATTCACCACATGATATGTGCAGTGGCAGAGCCAGCTCAAGCTTAGAGCCTGGGCAAGTTCTAACTACTGCAAGTTTAATTAGCTTTTGCCCAAACAAACTGTTAATCAAACCATTATTTTATACTAGAGTTCCATGCACATGGAGCATGGGAGCCCGGGCAGCCGCCCCGGCTCGCCGGGTGCTGGCTCCGCCACTGGATATGTGTTTTGCTTGGAGCGTCTTGTATTATTTGCATCTTTGCTTGTTAGTTTACCACAATCATCCTTGCTGTACACACCTTTTGAGAGAGCCATACATGAATTGGAATTTGTTAGAATACTCTATGTGCTTCACTTATATCTTTTGAGCTTGATAGTTTTGCTTATAGTGCTTCACTTATATCTTTTGAGCATGATAATTTTTGCTCTAGTGCTTCACTTAGATCTTTTAGAGCACGGTGGTGGATTTTTTTAAAAGAAACTATTGATCTCTCATGCTTCACTTAGATTGTTCTGAGAGTCATTAATAGCATGGTAATTTGCTTAATGTTAATATACTTGGTGTTCAAGATATGTGAAACTTTCTTTTGAGTGAATTGAATACTAAGATAAGTTTGATGCTTGATAATTGTTTTGAGATATGGAGGTGATAATATCAAAGTCATGCTAGTTGGGTGATTATGAATTTGATAAATGCTTGTGTTGAAGTTTGCAATAGCATGCACATATGGTTAAAGTTGTGTAACAAATTTGAAACATGAAGTGTACCTGGCTTGTGCATCCTTATGAGTGGCGGTCGGGGACGAGCGATGGTCTTTTCCTACCAATTTATCCCCCTAGGAGCATGCGTGTAGTACTTGATTTTTGATGACTTCTAAAATTTTGCAATAAGTATATGAGTTCTTTTGACTAATGTTGAGTCCATGGATTATACGCATTCTCGCCTTTCCGCCTTTGCTAGCCTCTTCGGTACCGTGCATTGCCCTTTCTCACCTTGAGAGTTGGTGCGAACTTCGCCGGTGCATCCAAACCCTGTGATACGATACGCTCTATCACACATAAACCTCCTTATATCTTCCTCAAAACAGCCACCATACCTACCTATCATGGCATTTCCATAGCCATTCCGAGATATATTGCCATGCAACTTCCATCATCTTCATCATGACATACATTACTTTTGTCATATTGCCATTGCATGATCATGTAGTTGACATCGTATTTGTGGCAAGGCCACCATGCATTATTTTTCATACATGTCACTCTTGATTCATTGCACCATCCCGGTACACCACCGGAGGCATTCATATAGAGTCATATCTTGTTCTAAGTTTCGAGTTGTAATCCTTATGTTGTAATCAATAGAAGTGTGATGATCATCATTGTTAGAGCATTGCCCAAAAAAAAGGCCAAAAGAAAAAAAGAAAGGCACAAAAAAAGAAAAGAAAAGAAAAGAAAAAAGGGCAATGCTACTATCTCCTTTTCCATACTTGTGCTTCAAAGTAGCATCTTGTCCTTCATGTAGTGAGTCTCATATATTGTGCTTCAAAAATAGCATCTGGTTCTTCATGTAGTGAGTCTCATAAGTTGTCTTTTTATACTAGTGGGAATTTTTCATTATAGAACTTGGCTTGTATATTCCTACGATGGGCTTCCTCAAATGCCCTAGGTCTTCATGAGCAAGCGAGTTGGATGCACACCCACTAGTTTTCTTTTGTAGAGCATTCATAGCTCTAGTGCATCCGTTGCATGGCAATCCCTACTCCTCATGTTGACATCAATTGATGGGCATCTCCATAGCCCGTTGATTATCCTCATCAATGTGAGACTTTCTCCTTTTTTGTCTTCTCCACACAATCCCAATCATCATATTCTATTCCACCCGTAGTGCTATGTCCATGGCTCACGCTCATGTATTTTGTGAAGGTTGAAAAAGTTTGAGATTATTTAAGTATGAAACAATTGCTTGGCTTGTCATCGGGGGTATAGAAGTTGGGAACATCTTTGTGTGACGAAAATGAAGCATAGCCTAACTATATGATTTTGTAGGGATGAACTTTCTTTTGCCATGTTATTTTGAGAAGACATGATTGCTTTGATTAGTATGCTTGAAGTATTATTATTTTTGTGTCAATATGAACTTTGTCTTAAATCTTTCAGATCTGAATATTCATGCCACAATTAAGAAGATTTACATTGAAATTATGCCAAAGTATCACTCCGCATCAAAAATTCTTTTTTATCATTTACCTACTCGAGGACGAGCAGGAATTAAGCTTGGGGATGCCTGATACGTCTCCAACGTATCTATAATTTTTTATTGCTCCATGCTACTTTATCTACTGTTTTGGACTATATTAGGCTTTATTTTTCCATTTTTATATTATTTTTGGGACTAACCTATTAACCGGAGGCCCAGCCCAGAATTGCTGTTTTTTTGCCTATTTCAGTGTTTCGAAGAAATGGAATATCAAACGGAGTCCAAACGGAATGAAACCTTCGGGAACGTGATTTTCTCACCGAACGTGATCCAGGAGACTTGGACCCTACTCCAAGAAGTGCCAGAGGCGGTCACGAGGGTGGAGGGCGCCCCCCTGGGCGCGCCCCCTACCTCGTGGGCCCCCTGTTGCTCCATCGATGTACTCCTTCCTCCTATATATACCTACGTATCCCCAAATGATCAGAACAGGAGCCAAAAACCTAATTCCACCGCTGCAACCTTCTGTATCCACGAGATCCCATCTTGGGGCCTGTTTTGGAGCTCTGCCGGAGGGGGCATCCACCATGGGGGGCTTCTACATCAACACCATAGCCCCTCCGATGAAGTGTAAGTAGTTTACTTCAGACCTTCGGGTCCATAGCTAGTAGCTAGATGGCTTCTTCTCTCTTTTTGGATCTCAATACAATGTTCTCCCCCTCTCTCGTGGAGATCTATTCGATGTAATCTTCTTTTTGCGGTGTGTTTGTTGAGACCGATGAATTGTGGGTTTATGATCCAACTTATCTATGGAAAATATTTGAATCTTCTCTGAATTCTTTTATGTATGATTGAGTTATCTTTGCAAGTCTCTTCGAATTATCCTTTTTGGTTTGGCCAACTAGATTGGTAGTTCTTGCAATGGGAGAAGTGCTTAGCTTTGGGTTCAATCTTGCGGTGTCCTTTCCCAGTGACAGAAGGGGCAACAAGGCATGTATTGTATTGTTGCCATCGAGGATAACAAGATGGGTTTTTTCATCATATTGCATGAATTTATCCCTCTACATCATGTCATCTTGCTTAAAGCGTTACTCTGTTTTTAACTTAATACTCTAGATGCATGCTGGATAGCGGTCGATGAGTGGAGTAATAGTAGTAGATGCAGAATCGTTTCGATCTACTTGTCTCAGACGTGATGCCTATATACATGATCATTACCTAGATATACTCATAATTATGCTCAATTCTGTCAATTGCTCAACAGTAATTTGTTCACCCACCATAGAATACTTATGCTCTTGAGAGAAGCCACTAGTGAAACCTATGGCCCCTGGGTCTATTCTCATCATATCAATCTCTATCGCTTTATTACTTGCTTTGCTTTTACTTTGCCTTTTACTTTTTACTTTGCATCTATTTATCAAAAATACCAAGAATATTATTTATCATCTCTATCAGATCTCACTCTCGTAAGTGACCGTGAAGGGATTGACAACCCCTAATCGCGTTGGTTGCGAGTAGCTATCGTTTTGTGTAGGTACGAGGGACCTGTGTGTGGTCTCCTGAAGGAAATATGCCCTAGAGGCAATAATAAAGTTATTATTTATTTCCTCATATCATGATAAATGTTTATTATTAATGCTAGAATTGTATTAACCGGAAACATGATACATGTGTGAATACATAGACAAACTTAATGTCACTAGTATGCCTCTACTTGACTAGCTCATTAATCAATGATGGTTATGTTTCCTAACCATAGACATGTGTTGGCATTTGATTAATGGGATCACATCATTAGGAGAATGATGTGATTAACTTGACCCATTCCGTTAGTGTCGTGGAAATAACACGTCAGATGTCCTTAGTGTCAGGACTTAGTCGCGAGGCCAACGCATCTATGTGGTAGCTTGAGAGGGGTTGAGCGGAATCGAGAGACGCAACACAAGACAGGGGTTTAGATAGCTTCGGGCCCCGGGAAACATCATCCGATAAAAACCCTACATGTTGTTTGAGGCTAGATCTCATTATCATCACAAGGGAGTCGCCGTAAACCGGCTCTCCTCTAGTTGTGTCTAGCCCTAGAGATTGTTTCTTGCTTGTACCTCTTTGGAGAGCCCTGCCCCTCCTTATATATGTTGAAGGGGCGGGTTATATGTGGAGTCCAAGTCGGACTTTAACTTAAACTATTTTGACTTCCCTTCCTGGGCTTCTTAACGTCTGCCGGTTTAACATTGTCTGTCGATTTAACATTGTCTGCCGGTTTAACATTGTCTGCCGGTTTAACATTGTCTGCTAGTTTAACATTGTCTGTCGGTTTAACACTCGCTGGTTTACCGCTCGCCGGTTTACCGTCTATCTTTGCCATCTGTCTTAACTCTCCGCCAGTTTACCGTCTGACTTAGCCATCTGTCTTAACTGTCTGCCGGTTTACCATCCGCCGGTTTACCAAGTCCTGGCCGGTTTACGACTCCGGCCGGGTCATACCGCGGGGTATATCCCCGACATTAGCCCCCAGTTTAATTTGGATTTATCCATGTTAAACTGATCATGGTCCTCCTTAAGTCCTTGTCACTTTCTTCTTATAAAAAATCTGGTTTAATAGGCCAGCTTCATAATCAACTTGCTGACACTGGTTTCTCATAGAAAATATATTGTGAAGAATAACTCCTTTGATTCAGCTCCCAATGCTTAAAAACAATATTGGTCCTTGAAATACTGATCTGATCTTCAACCGGTTTAAGAATGTAGAACTTGTCGGTTTATAAATATTGATAGCACCGGGTCATACTTGTAGTTAACATCCAATTTGAAAATATACCTCTTATATGACTATCACTTGTAGCCCTCAAGTCTTAAGAAGGTAGCATAGCAACAGCTTAAGACTTGCTTCAATATAAATATCACAATCTTGAAGAAATCCAGGTTGTTCATCTCAATCACTAGTCAGAATTGAGTATTCCCCATATGTAGCCCCCAAGTGCCGGGTTGTCATGCTTGCAGCAACCTGGGACTTGTAATTTCCTGATGCTCATGAAAACTTCAACTAGTGTAGCCCCCAAGGGCCGGGTCATTATGCAATAATGAGCAGGGACTTTGTAAATATAATCATGTAATCTTTGAACAGCAACGGTGTAGCCCCCAAGGGCCGGCTCAGTAAGATAATATTGAGCTGGGACTTTGATATATACTTCAACGAAAATAACATCATATGATGTAACCCCCATCATGGGGCTTGAATTCACGTCCACAAGGTTAAGAACCTTGTGCTTTACCAACTGAGCAGTGGACCCTTCAATATAATGAATAAAAAGCTTTGTACCTTGAATTGTTTGACAGGAGCAATTGGTAGCCCCCAAGGGCCGGCTCATTATAATGTGATGAGTCGGGTCTTCAATAAGATGAACAAAGAATGACTTTGCATTAGCCCCCAAGTGTCATGGTGCATGCTTGCAGCGACATGAGACTTGCATATTTGATGTAATCTCAACTTAAATAATATAGCCCCCAAGTGTCGGGTTGTAAGCCTGCAGCAACTCGGGACTATTCCTTCAATTGTAGAATAAAAATCATATCCATTGATAATATGATAGCCATTGCGCTAAAGCGACTTTGAAAACCTTAATCATAATACTGGTTATTGATAACCATAATAGAAATCCAGCCATGTTGGCTATTTGAATAATATACCCAATGATTTATAAGCGCATAATTCCAATGGCGCAATCCAAATATATGCTGGCGACTTATAGTCCAAAGCCAGGCCGGTCAATAAACACCGGATTATAAGTGATTATGTACTGACAACTTGTAGTTGAAAGTCAAGCCGGGTTAATGAACATCGGGTTAATTTGATGACTGATAGTCATTCCGGGTCAATAGACACCGGTTCAACATAAAAATTATCAAAAGAGAAAAATCTTGACAAAGGCAAATAAAACTGTGTAGTCGAGGCTTTTTGAGGGCTGCCAGGCCCAAATTCGAGGCTTTTTGTGGGCTGCCAGGCCGCTGAGTTGAACCATTTAACAAAGCCTTTTAAGATGGACCTCCAACTAACCAATCACCGTTTTAACTTTGACAAGTGCAGGGTCTCAATGAGAGTAACTGTCAAACGTTCGGAGGGTCGTGCCAGGATGACCTGGATAGGAGTGTCTTACTTGATGAAGGCAGATTAACCCGGGGTTTTAGGTAAATATACCAGGCTTCCAAGCCGTGGGTCGATACCCAGCTACAAGGGTCCATTCAAGCTCCTCGGTATTTGACACAAGGAGCCCCCAAGTAACGTGATGAGCTGTGCTCATTGGGTGCCTATGTTTGAGCTGTGCATAGCAACAAGACTCTCTTTGGCCCCTTGGGTGTGAAGCTCCCAAGCTTTGTTGTGGCGTGACAGCCTTATTAATAGACAGAACAGGACGTCGCTTTGTAAGCAGAAACCCCCTCAAGATAAATAATATGATAAGCCAATAAGGTAGGATACCCATATTTGAACCGTGCATCATGGCAACAGGTCCTCTTCGGCAACCTTTAACTTTTTGTAAGAGATAAATTCTTCTTGAACCGGGATTTTGAACCGGATATTGAGAGCTTCAAAGCTTTGCGGGAGACATCTTTCCCTTGAACCGGATTTTAAACCAAAATCTTCATTTTCAGCCGGAAATTTTCTGACGGCCTTTAAACTCGAACTTGCGAGAAGTTAATTCCTTTTTTGAACCAGAAATTATTTAACCGGATTGAGAGCTTCATAGCTTCGTGGGAGACAGAATTCCCTTGAACATCATGGGGCACTTGAATTTGCTGAAACTAGCAAGACTTGCTGAATCATATCATCGTAGCCCCCGAGTCCTAAGATGACTCAAGGAATTGTCTTAGATTCTCCGTACTTGACCATAGCAGAAGGTATATATCATTGGTGTTGATAACGCGATGTACATCCACAGAAGGTTGAGATGTCTGCAGTTATAAGTGATCCCATTGGAATTGTGCCAGTAACCCGGCCAGTGGGTCATCCACGCTGATTGTTTGAAATTACCCAAACTGCAGTGGCAACGATTTGTACCCCAATTCATTGAGCCATCCGGCAGAAGCTGATAATATGATCTGCTCCAGTTTTGTGGAAATAGACCGGACCGCAGGGCGGCGGTTTACGAACGCAGTAGCTTGGGTGCTTCTATTGAGTGGCACGGCAAGGATAGATTTCCGCGATATAACATCACTTGGAAATAAATAATTGCGCTGCATACAAAAAAGATACAGATCAAAGTAATTGCTTCTTTGACGAAAACAATATGGTGCTAATAAATTTAGACGGATATCACCTGATTCCTTTTTACGACGGATCCTCTGTTCGTAGATAATTTTTCAGTACCATCACTGAATTCCCTTTGATCCATATATTTATCCAAAGCATATTTGTGTTGACACTGCCGATCTTATTTTTCATTTGATCTTCGCGTGGGTCGCAGTAGTACTCTGTAGTACTAACTGATTTTGCCCCCATGCATGTGCATCAGAGTCAAACAAGTAGTTTAACCCTCTCTCTTCAAACAACGTATTCATGTTTCCTTCCAATGGTGTAAACCTATGTCTGAAGCTTGACAAACAGACTGCAGGCGTCTGGTGTTGGGGTCTCTACAGTAAAGCGCCTGCAACACTTTCTTTTGAAGCAAACAGAACAAACTAAACCACCGACTCTGATCAGCAAAGGTAAAGCCGTCGGCGAGTCCTCTTAAGCAGTGATAGAGGCGGTAAGTGGAAGCAGTTGGTGTGTGTCCGGCTTAAAGCGGAACGAGGCCAGGTTGGTAGAGATGGGCCACGGTGGCGAAACAAACCAGCAGCATAATGCGAGGCTACGGCGGTTCAAGACCAGGTTGAAGAGGCATGGTCGTGGCCCGGAGCAGAGGTGAAGCGGCCGCGGACATGGAGCAGGGGGCCGAGCGCGTGGTGGCGTAGAGCGACGGGTTGAGGCCAGCGCGGCGGCTCCAGGCGACTTGCAGTGGCAGACCGACCCACCAACAGCAGGGTGAGTCTGTGGTGACCCGGCAAGAAGCAGCAGTGAGGCGGATTATGACAGCGGCGAGTTGGAGGCACGGCGTGGCCAGTTCAGCGCGAACGCGCAGAGCAAGAAGAGGCGAATTGGGGGCACCGGGCAAAAACAGCGCGCAGCCATGGCCGGAGCGATGCGGGAGGTGGCTTGAGACTCGGAACGGCGCGGCCATGGTGACTAGGAACGGCGCGGCCATGGCGACTCGGAGATGGCAGCTCGGAACATCGTATGGTGAAGGCGAGTTGGACGCCGGACAGGGCAGGCCGCACAGAGCCGGCGCAAGGCTGGGTCGCGCGCGTGGTCGGCGAAGTGGCAAACGGGGCCGGGCGTAGCCGGGTCGCGGGAGGCCGGAAAAGGCCGGCCGGACTACGGGGAAACCGGCGTGGAACCAGAACGGTGCGGACCCGGCAGGGGCGAGCGGGACGACGGACGCGCAGGAGGCCGGTGGCTTGAGAAGGAGCGAAGGAGCGGACCACTGGCGACGCACAGCGACAGGCGAGCTGGAGATAGGAGCCGCGGCAGAGGAAACGCCAGCGACTCGACGAGCCGGTCCACGGCGACGGCTGCTCGGTGCAGCTGCAGTTTAAGAGATGGTCGGGCGGTTTTGACGGGCCGAAGATGAGGTGAGGCAAGGACGGTGAGCCTCGGCGACGGGGCGACTCAGCCAGGGCGCCCTCACAGCAAGGGCGGCAGCACTCGGGCAGCACCGTGACGCGGGAGGAGTTTTTCATCAGCGTGAGGAATGGCGGCAGCACAGGTGAACTAGGCGTCTGAGGAGGAGTCACGCCGACGAGAGAGGCAAGGCCGTGAAAACAACGGCTTGCAGTGGCGCTGGCTAGTTAGAGGCGTGAACCTGCGATGATGGATGCACAGTAGGTCAACGAGGTGGGTTGCATGAGGAGTCCGGGCCCGCGGTGTTGGGGAACGTTGCATAAAATAAAAAAATTCCTATGTTCACCAAGATCAATCTATGAGTTCATCTAGCAACGAGAGAGAGGAGTGCATCTACATACCCTTGTAGATCACGAGTGGAAGCGTTCAAGAGAACGTGGTTGAGGGAGTCGTACTCGTCGTGATCCAAATCATCGGAGATCCTAGCGCCGAACGGACGGCACCTCCGCGTTCAACACACGTACGGTCAGCGTGACGTCTCCTCCTTCTTGATCCAGCAAGGGGGAAGGAGAGGTTGGTGAAGATCCAGCAGCACGACAGCGTGGTGGTGGATGCAGCAGGGATCCGGCAGGGCTTCGCCAAGCGACTACGGGAGGAAGAGGTGTAGCAAGGGGGGAAGGGAGGCGCCAGGTGTCAAGGTGCGGCTGCCCTCCCACCCCCCCCCTCTTTATATATGGACCCCAGGGGGGGCGCCGGTCCTAGGAGATGGGATCTCCTAGGGGGGGCGGCCAAGGGGGGAAACTTGCCCCCCAAGGCAAGTGGAGGCGCCCCCTCCCCTAGGGTTCCCAACCCTAGGCGCAGAGGGGGGCTAGGGGGGCACACCAGCCCACTAGGGGCTGGTTCCCCTCCCACTTCAGCCATGGGGCCCTCCGGGATAGGTGACCCCACCCGGTGGACCCCCCGGGACCCTTCCGGTGGTCCCGGTAGAATACCGGTGACCCCCGAAACTTTCCCGATGGCCGAAACTCGACTTCCCATATATAATTCTTTACCTCCGGACCATTCCGGAACTCCTCGTGACGTCCAGGATCTCATCCGGGACTCCGAACAACTTTCGGTCTGCTGCATACTAATATCTTTACAACCCTAGCGTCACCGAACCTTAAGTGTGTAGACCCTACGGGTTCGGGAGACACGCAGACATGACCGAAACTGCTCTCCAGTCAATAACCAACAACGGGATCTGGATACCCATGTTGGCTCCCACATGCTCCTCGATGATCTCATCAGATGAACCACGATGTCGAGGATTCAAACAACCCTGTATACAATTCCCTTTGTCAATCGGTACCTTACTTGCCCGAGATTCGATCGTCGGCATCCCAATACCTTGTTCAATCTCGTTATCGGCAAGTCACTTTACTCGTACCGTAATGCATGATCCCGTGACCAGACACTTGGTCACTTTGAGCTCATTATGATGATGCATTACCGAGTGGGCCCAGAGATACCTCTCCGTCATACGTAGTGACAAATCCCAGTCTCGATCCGTGTCAACCCAACAGACACTTTCGGAGATACCTGTAGTGCACTTTTATAGCCACCCAGTTACGTTGTGACGTTTGGTACACCCAAAGCACTCCTACGGTATCCGGGAGTTACACAATCTCATGGTCTAAGGAAAAGATACTTGACATTGGAAAAGCTCTAACAAAACAAACTACACGATCTTGTGCTATGCTTAGGATTGGGTCTTGTCCATCACATCATTCTCCTAATGATGTGATCTTGTTATCAATGACATCCAATGTCCATAGTCAGGAAACCATGATTATATGTTGATCAACGAGCTAGTCAACTAGAGGCTCACTAGGGACATGTTGTGGTCTATGTATTCACAAGTGCATTACGATTACCGGATAATACAATTATAGCATGAATAAAAGACAATTATCACGAACAAGGAAATATAATAATAATCCTTTTATTGTTGCCTCTAGGGCATATTTCCAACAGTCTCCCACTTGCACTAGAGTCAATAATCTAGTTACATTGTGATGAATCGAACACCCATAGAGTTCTGGTGTTGATCATGTTTTGCTCGCGGAAGAGGTTTAGTCAACGGATCTGCGACATTCAAATCCGTATGTACTTTGCAAATATCTATGTCTCCGTCTTGAACATTTTCACGGATGGAGTTGAAACAACGCTTGATGTGCCTGGTCTTCTTGTGAAACCTGGGCTCCTTGGCAAGGGAAATAGCTCCAGTGTTGTCACAGAAGAGAGTGATTGGCCCCGACGCATTGGGTATGACTCCTAGGTCGGTGATGAACTCCTTCATCCATATTGCTGCATGCGCTACCTCCGAGGCTGCCATGTACTCCGCTTCACATGTAGATCCCGCCACGATGCTCTACTTGCAACTGCACCAGCTTACGGCTCCACGATTCAACATATACATGTATCCGGTTTGTGACTTAGAGTCATCCAGATCTGTGTCGAAGCTAGCATCGACGTAACCCTTTACGACGAGCTCTTTGTCACCTCCAAAAACGAGAAACATATCCTTAGTCCTCTTCAGGTACTTCAGGATATTCTTGACCGCTGTCCAGTGTTCCTTGCCGGGATTACTTTGGTACTTTCCTACCAAACTTACGGCAAGGCTTACATCAGATCTGGTACACAGCATGGCATACATAATAGACCCTATGGCTGAGGCATAGGGGATGACACTCATCTCTTCTTTATCTTCTGTCGTGGTCGGGCATTGAGCCGAGCTCAATCTCACACCTTGCAATACAGGCAAGAACCCTTTCTTGGACTGATCCATATTGAACTTCTTTGATATCTTATCAAGGTATGTGCTTTGTGAAAGACCTATGAGGCGTCTCGATCTATCCCTATAGATCTTGATGCCTAATATGTAAGCAACTTCTCCAAGGTCCTTCATTGAAAAACACTTATTCAAGTTGGCCTTAATGCTGTCCAAAAGTTCTATATCATTTCCCATCAAAAGTATGTCATCTACATATAATATGAGAAATGCTACAGAGCTCCCACTCACTTTCTTGTAAACGCAGGCTTCTCCATAAGTCTGCATAAACCCAAACGCTTTGATCATCTCATCAAAGCGAATGTTCTAACTCCGAGATGCTTGCACCAGCCCATAAATGGATCGCTGGAGCTTGCATACCTTGTTAGCATTCTTAGGATCGACAAAACCCTTCGGCTGCATCATATACAGTTCTTCCTTAAGAATGCCGTTTTGACGTCCATCTGCCATATCTCATAATCATAGTATGCGGCAATTGCTAACATGATTTGGACGGACTTCAGCTTCGCTACGGGAGAGAAAGTCTCATCGTAGTCAACCCCTTGAACTTGCCGATAACCCTTAGCGACAAGTCGAGCTTTATAGATGGTAACATTACCATCCGCGTCCGTCTTCTTCTTAAAGATCCATTTGTTTTCTATCGCTCGCCGATCATCGGGCAAGTCTGTCAAAGTCCATACTTTGTTTTCATACATGGATTCTATCTCGGATTGCATGGCTTCAAGCCATTTTTTGGAATCTGGGCCCGCCATCGCTTCTTCATAGTTCGAAGGTTCACTGTTGTCTAACAACATGATTTCCAGGACAGGGTTGCCATACCACTCTGGTGTGGAACGTGTCCTTGTGGACCTACGAAGTTCAGTAGCAACTTGATCCGAAGTACCTTGATCATCATCATTAATTTCCTCTCCAGTCGGTGTAGGCACCACAGGAACATTTTCCTGAGCTGCACTACTTTCCGGTTCAAGAGGTAGTACTTCATCGAGTTCTACTTTCCTCCCACTTACTCCTTTCGAGAGAAACTCTTTTTCCAGAAAGGATCCGTTCTTAGCAACAAAGATCTTGCCTTCGGATCTAAGGTAGAAGGTATACCCAATGGTTTCCTTAGGGTATCCGATGAAGACGCATTTTTCCGACTTGGGTTCGAGCTTTTCAGGTTGAAGTTTCTTGACATAAGCATCGCATCCCCAAACTTTTAGAAACGACAGCTTAGGTTTCTTCCCAAACCATAATTCATACGGTGTCGTCTCAACGAATTTAGACAGAGCCCTATTTAAAGTGAATGTAGCTGTCTCTAGAGCGTATCCCCAAAATGATAGCGGTAAATCGGTAAGAGACATCATAGATCGCACCATATCCAATAGAGTGCGATTACGACATTCGGACACACCATTACGCTGAGGTGTTCCAGGCGGCTTGAGTTGTGAAACGATTCCACATTTCCTTAAGTGCGTACCAAATTCGTGACTTAAATATTCTCCTCCACGATCTGATCGTAAGAACTTTATTTTCCCGTCACGTTGATTCTCTACTTCATTCTGAAATTCCTTGAACTTTTCAAAGGTCTCAGACTTGTGTTTCATCAAGTAGACATACCCATATCTACTTAAGTCATCAGTGAGAGTGAGAACATAACGATATCCTCCGCGAGCCTCAACGCTCATTGGACCACACACATCAGTATGTATGATTTCCAATAAGTTGGTTGCTCGCTCCATTGTTCCGGAGAACGGAGTCTTGGTCATTTTGCCCATGAGGCATGGTTCGCATGTGTCAAATGATTCATAATCGAGAGACTCTAAAAGTCCATCAGCATGGAGCTTCTTCATGCGCTTGACACCAATGTGACCAAGGCGGCAGTGCCACAAGTATGTGGGACTATCGTTATCAACTTTACATCTTTTGGTATTCACACTATGAATATGTGTAACATTACGTTCAAGATTCATTAAGAATAAACCATTGACCATCGGGGCATGACCATAAAACATATCTCTCATATAAATAGAACAACCATTATTCTCGGATTTAAATGAGTAGCCATCTCGCATTAAATGAGATCCAGATACAATGTTCATGCTTAAACTTGGCACTAAATAACAATTATTGAGGTTTAAAACTAATCCCGTGGGAAAATGTAGAGGTAGCATGCCGACGGCGATCACATCGACCTTGGAACCATTCCCGACGCGCATCGTCACCTCGTCCTTTGCCAGTCTCTGCTTATTCCGTAGCTCCTACTGTGAGTTACAAATATGAGCAACGGCACCGGTATCAAATACCCAGGAGTTACTATGAGTACTGGTAAGGTACACATCAATTACATGTACATCACATATACCTTTAGTGTTGCCGGCCTTCTTGTCCGCTAAGTATTTGGGGCAGTTCCGCTTCCAGTGACCCTTCCCTTTGCAATAAAAGCACTCAGTCTCAGGCTTGGGTCCATTCCTTGACTTCTTCCCGGCAACTGGCTTACCGAGCGCGGCAACATCTTTGCCATCATTCTTGAAGTTCTTCTTACCCTTGCCCTTCTTGAACTTGGTGGTTTTATTGACCATCAACACTTGATGTTCTCTCTTGATTTCTACCTCTGCCGACTTCAGCATTGAAAATACTTCAGGAATAGTTTTCACCATCCCCTGCATATTGTAGTTCATCACAAAGCTCTTGTAGCTTGGTGGGAGCGACTGAAGGATTCTATCAATGACCTCCTCGTCCGGGAGGTTAATGTCCAGCTAGGACAGGCGATTGTGCAACCCAGACATTTTGAGTATGTGCTCACTGACAAAACTATTTTCCTCCATCTTACAACTATAGAACTTGTCGGAGACTTCATATATCTTGACCCGGGCATCAGCTTGGAAAACCATTTTCAGCTCCTCGAACATCTCATATGCTCCGTCTTGCTCAAAATGCTTTTGGAGCCCTGGTTCTAAGCTGTAAAGCATGCCGCACTGAACGAGGGAGTAATCATCAGCACGTGACTGCCAAGCGTTCATAACGTCTTGGTTCTTTGGGATGGGTGCTTCACCTAGCGGTCCTTCTAGGACATATGCTTTCTTGGCAGCTACAAGGATGATCCTCAGGTTCCAGGCCCAGTCCGTATAGTTGTTGCCATCATCTTTCAGCTTGGTTTTCTCTAGGAACATGTTGAAGTTCATGTTGACATGAGCGTTGGCCATTTGATCTACAAGACATATTTTGCAAAGATTTTAGACTAAGTTCATGATAATTAAGTTCATCTAATCAAATTATTTAATGAACTCCCACTCAGATTTGACATCCCTCTAGTCATCTAAGTGTTACATGATCCGAGTCGACTAGGCCGTGTCCGATCATCACGTGAGACGGACTAGTCATCATCGGTGAACATCTCCATGTTGATCGTATCTTCCATACGACTCATGTTCGACCTTTCGGTCTCTGTGTTCCGAGGCCATGTCTGTACATGCTAGGCTCGTCAAGTTAACCTAAGTGTTTTTGCATGTGTAAAACTCTCTTACACCCGTTGTATGTGAACGTAGGAATCTATCACACCCGATCATCACGTGGTGCTTCAAAACGACAAACTTTAGCAACGGCGCACAGTTAGGGGGGACACTTTCTTGAAATTATTATAAGGGATCATCTTATTTACTACCGTCGTTCTAAGTAAACAAGATGCATAAACATAATAAACATCACATGCAATTATATAGTAGTGACATGATATGGACAATATCATATAGCTCCTTTGATCTCCATCTTCGGGGCTCCATGATCATCTTCGTCACCGGCATGACACCATGATCTCCATCATCATGATCTCCATCATCGTGTCTCCATGAAGTTGCTCGCCAACTATTACTTCTACTACTATGGCTAATGGTTTAGCAATAAAGTAAAGTAATTACATGGCGTTAAATCATTGACACGCAGGTCATACAATAATTAAGACAACTCCTATGGCTCCTGCCGGTTGTCATACTCATCGACATGCAAGTCGTGATTCCTATTACAAGAACATGATCTCATACATCACAATATATCATTCATCATTCATCACAACTTTTGGCCATATCACATCACAAAGCAATTGCTGCAAAAACAAGTTAGACGTCCTCTAATTGTTGTTGTATCTTTTACGTGGCTGCAATAGGGTTCTAGTAAGAACGTTTCCTTACCTACGAATAACCACAACATGATTTGTCAAGTTCTATTTACCCTTCATAAGGACCCTTTTCATCGAATCCACTCCAACTAAAGTGGGAGAGACAGACACCCGCTAGCCACCTTATGCAGCTAGTGCATGTCAATCGGTGGAACCTGTCTCACGTAAGCGTACGTGTAAGGTCGGTCTGGGCCGCTTCATCCCACAATACCGCTGAAGCAAAATAAGACTAGTAGTGGCAAGAAAGTTGACAACATCTATGCCCACAACAGATTTGTGTTCTACTCATGCAATAGAGAACTACGCATAGACCTAGCTCATGATGCCACTGTTGGGGAACGTTGCATAAAATAAAAAATGTCCTACATTCACCAAGATCAATCTATGAGTTCATCTAGCAACGAGAGAGAGGAGTGCATCTACATACCCTTGTAGATCGCGAGCGGAAGCGTTTAAGAGAACGGGGTTGAGGGAGTCATACTCGTCGTGATCCAAATCACCGGAGATCCTAGCGCCGAACGGACGGCACCTCCGCGTTCAACACATGTACGGTCAGCGTGACGTCTCCTCCTTCTTGATCCAGCAAGGGGGAAGGAGAGGTTGATGAAGATCCAGCAGCACGACGGCGTGGTGGTGGATGCAGCAGGGATCCGGCAGGGCTTCGCCAAGCGACTACGGGAGGAAGAGGTGTAGCAAGGGGGGAAGGGAGGCGCCAGGTGTCAAGGTGCGGCTGCCCTCCCACCCCTCTCTTTATATAGGGACCCCAGGGGGGGCGCCGGCCCTAGGAGATGGGATCTCCTAGGGGGGGCGGCGGCCAAGGGGGGAAACTTGCCCCCCAAGGCAAGTGGAGGCGCACCCTCCCCTAGGATTCCCAACCCTAGGCGCAGAAGGGGGGCCCGGGGGGACGCACCAGCCCACGAGGGGCTGGTTCCCCTCCCACTTCAGCCCATGAGGCCCTCCGGGATAGGTGGCCCCACCCGGTGGACCCCCGAGGACCCTTCCGGTGGTCCCGGTACAATACCGGTGACCCCCGAAACTTTCCCGATGGCCGAAACTCGACTTCCCATATATAATTCTTTACCTCCGGACCATTCTGGAACTCCTCGTGACGTCCGGGATCTCATCCGGGACTCCGAAAAACTTTTGGTTTGCTGCATACTAATATCTTTACGACCCTAGCGTCACCGAACCTTAAGTGTGTAGACCCTACGGGTTCGGGAGACACGCAGACATGACCGAGACTGCTCTCCGGTCAATAACCAATAGCGGGATCTGGATACCCATGTTGGCTCCCACATGCTCCTTGATGATCTCATCGGATGAACCACGATGTCGAGGATTCAAGCAACCCCGTATACAATTCCCTTTGTCAATCGGTACATTACTTGCCCAAGATTCGATCGTCGGTATCCCAATACCTCGTTCAATCTCGTTACCGGCAAGTCACTTTACTCGTACCGTAATGCATGATCCCATGACCAGACACTTGGTCACTTTGAGCTCATTATGATGATGCATTACCGAGTGGGACCAGAGATACCTCTCCGTCATACGTAGTGACAAATCCTAGTCTCGATCCGTGTCAACCCAACAGACACTTTCGGAGATACTTGTAGTGCACTTTTATAGCCACCCAGTTACGTTGTGACGTTTGGTACACCCAAAGCACTCCTACGGTATCCGGGAGTTACACGATCTCATGGTCTAAGGAAAAGATACTTGACACTGGAAAAGCTCTAGCAAAACGAACTACACGATCTTGTGCTATCCTTAGGATTGGGTCTTGTCCATCACATCATTCTCCTAATGATGTGATCCCGTTATCAATGACATCCAATGTCCATAGTCAGGAAACCATGATTATCTGTTGATCAACGAGCTAGTCAACTAGAGGCTCACTAGGGACATGTTGTGGTCTATGTATTCACACGTGCATTACGATTTCCGGATAATACAATTATAGCATGAATAAAAGACAATTATCACGAACAAGGAAATATAATAATAATCCTTTTATTATTGCCTCTAGGGCATATTTCCAACAAGTGGGCTATCCGTGTCCGGGTCGGTTTGAGGTGCAGCGGTGCTCGTGAGGCCTCGAAGGCGCGGGCCGCGAGGGCAGCTTAGAGCAAGGCCAAGCAGTGATAGCGGCGCAAGGCGAGCCATGGCGCAGAGGCGGGGTGATTCCAGCGAGGAAGTGCGACCGGCGGCTTATGGCACGGCCAGCAAGGGCGACTCCCTGTAGAAGCCCAACGGGACGGCGACTCATAGTGACAGAGCGCTTCATCCAAGGCGGCCTCACAGCAGAAACAAGGCCGTGACAGTGGAGGCGTGGTGGTTCGATGAAGCGAGTCGCAGGAGGAGTTCGAGTTCGTCGTTGTCCTTTCCTTTGACTATTTTCGTTGACCCGACTTGTACTTGCTCACCGATTGATAGAACTCGACGGATCAACATTGGAAACATTTTATCTGTTTCGATGGAAACTGTCACTCGATCGCTTGAAGGATCCAGCGAAACCGATCTCTTGTTGGCTTGGACAGATTGTCTCGCATCGGCGGTGTTGAACAAATCTGCCCTTGTTGCCATGCATGCTGTCCTTGAAACTTTTTCGATCTGGACCGATGAACTTGACGTTGATGTAGATATTTTTGTGCCGGTTCTCCTCCAGGCGGCCAGTCACGAGCTTCCTGATTCCTGAAAGAGATCCCTCCAAGAACTCGACACCACCGTGCGCCAGCCCCAGGGTGGGCGCCAACTGTCGTGGAAATAACACGTCAGATGTCCTTAGTGTCAGGACTTAGTCGCGAGGCCAACGCATCTATGTGGTAGCTTGAGAGGGGTTGAGCGGAATCGAGAGACGCAACACAAGACAAGGGTTTAGACAGCTTCGGGCCCCGGGAAACATCATCCGGTAAAAACCCTACATGCTGTTTGAGGCTAGATCTCATTATCATCACGAGGGAGTCACCGTAAACCGGCTCTCCTCTAGTTGTGTCTAGCCCTAGAGATTGTTTCTTGCTTGTCCCTCTTTGGGAAGCCCTGCCCCTCCTTATATATGTTGAAGGGGCGGGTTACATGTGGAGTCCAACTCGGACTTTAACTTAAACTATTTTGACTTTCCTTACTGGGCTTCTCAACGTCTGCCGGTTTAACATTGTCTGCCTGTTCAACATTGTCTGCCGGTTTAACATTGTCTGTCGGTTTAACATTGTCTGTTGGTTTAACACTCGCCGGTTTACCGCTCGCCGGTTTACCATCTGTCTTAGCCATCTGTCTTAACTCTCCGCCGGTTTAACATCTGCCGGTTTACCGTCTGACTTAGCCATCTGTCTTAACTGTCTGCCGGTTTACCATCCGCCGGTTTACCAAGTCCCGGTCGGTTTACGACTCCGGCCAGGTCATACCGCGGGGTATATCCCCGACAGTTAGCCTAGCACTTGATCGTTTAGTATCTTGCTATTGCTTTCTTCATGACTTATACAAAGTTCCTACAACTATGAGATTATGCAACTCCCGTTTACCGGAGGAACACTTTGTGTGCCACCAAACGTCACAATGTAACTGGGTGATTATAAAGGAGCTCTACAGGTGTCTCCAAAGGTACATGTTGAGTTGGCGTATTTCAAGATTAGGTTTTGTCACTCCGATTGTCGGAGAGGTATCTCTGGGCCCTCTCGGTAATGCACATCACTATAGGCCTTGCAAGCAATGTGGCTAATGAGTTAGTTATGGAATGATGCATTACATAACGAGTAAAGAGACTTGCCGGTAATGAGATTGAACTAGGTATTGGATACCGACGATCGAATCTCGGGCAAGTAACATACTGATGACAAAGGGAACAATGTATGTTGTTATGCGGTATGACCGATAAAGATCTTCGTAGAATATGTAGGAGCCAATATGAGCATCTAGGTTCCGCTATTGGTTATTGACCGTGAACAGTTCTAGGTCATGTCTACATAGTTCTCGAACCCGTAGGGTCCACACGCTTAACATTATGATGACAGTTTTATTATGAGTTTATAAGTTTTGATGTACTGAAGATTGTTCGGAGCCCCGGATGTGATCACGGACATGACGAGGAGTCTCGAAATGGTAGAGACATAAAGATTGATATATTAGAAGCCTATATTTGGATATCGGAAACGTTCTGGGTGAAATCGGGATTTTACCGGAGTACCGGGGGTTAATGGGCCTTCATGGGCCATAAGGGAGAAGAGGAGGGCCGGCCAGGGTAAGCCGCGCGCCCCCTCCCCCCTAGTCCGAATAGGACAAGGAAGGGGGGCCTTTCCTCTTTCCCCTCCCCCTTTCCTTCTCCACCAAGGCAAGAGGAGGGAGTCCTACTCCCGGTGGGAGTAGGACTCCTCTAGGCGCACCCCTAGGGGGCCGGCCGCACCTCCCCCTCCCTCCTTTATATACGGGGGCAGGGGGGAACCTCTAGACACACAAATTGATCTTCGTGATTGTTCCTTAGCCGTGTGCGGTGCCCCCCTCCACAATATTCCACCTCGGTCATATCGTAGCGGTGCTTAGGCGAAGCCCTGCGTCGGTAGAACATCATCATCGTCACCACACCGTCATGCTGACGGAACTCATCCCGAACACCCTGCTGGATCGGAGTCCGGGGATCATCATCGAGCTGAACGTGTGCTGAACTCGGAGGTGCCGTACGTTCGGTACTTGGATCGGTCGGATCATGAAGACGTACGACTACATCAACCGCGTTGTCATAACGCTTCCGCTTACGGTCTACGAGAGTACATGGACAACACTCTCCCCTCTCGTTGCTATGCATCACCATGATCTTGCGTGTGCGTAGGATTTTTTTTGAAATTACTACATTACCCAAAAGTGGCATCCGAGCCTAGGTTTTATGCATTGATGTTATATGCACGAGTAGAACACAAGTGAGTTGTGGGCGATACAAGTCATATTGCTTACCAGCATGTCATACTTTGGTTCAGCGGTATTGTTGGATGAGGCGGCCCGGACCGACATTACGCGTACTCTTACGCGAGACTGGTTTTACCGCCGTGCTTTGCACACAGGTGACTAGCGGGTGTCTGTTTCTCCAACTTTAGTTGAACTGAGTGTGGCTACGCCCGGTCCTTGCGAAGGTTAAAACAGCACTAACTTGACGAACTATCATTGTGGTTTTGATGCGTAGGTAAGAACGGTTCTTGCTCAGCCCGTAACAGCCACGTAAAATTTGCAACAACAAAGTAGAGGACGTCTAACTTGTTTTTGCAGGGCATGTTGTGATGTGATATGGTCAAGATGTGATGCTATATTTTATTGTATGAGATGATCATGTTTTGTAACCGAAGTTATCGGCAACTGGCAGGAGCCATATGGTTGTCGCTTTATTGTATGAAATGCAAACGCCCTGTAATTGCTTTACTTTATCACTAAGCGGTAGCGATAGTTGTAGAAGCAATAGATGGCGTAACGACAACGATGCTACGATGGAGATCAAGGTGTCGCTCCGGTGACGATGGTGATCAAGACGGTGCTTCGGAGATGGAGATCACAAGCACAAGATGATGATGGCCATATCATCTCACTTATATTGATTGCATATGATGTTTATCCTTTATGCATCTTATCTTGCTTTGATTGACGGTAGCATTTTAAGATGATCTCTCACTAAATTATCAAGAAGTGTTCTCCCTGAGTATGCACCGTTGCGAAAGTTCGTCATGCTGAGACACCACGTGATGATCGGGTGTGATAGGCTCTACGTTCAAATACAACGGGTGCAAAATAGTTGCACACGCGGAATACTTAGGTTAAACTTGACGAGCCTAGCATATACAGATATGGCCTCGGAACACGGAGACCGAAAGGTCGAGCATGAATCATATAGTAGATATGATCAACATAGTGACGTTCACCATTGAAAACTACTCCATCTCACGTGATGATCGGACATGGTTTAGTTGATTTGGATCACGTAATCACTTAGATGACTAGAGAGATGTTTGTCTAAGTGGGAGTTCTTAAGTAATATGATTAATTGAACTTAAATTTATCATGAACTTAGTACCTGATAGTATTTTGCTTGTCTATGTTTGTTGTAGATAGATGGATCGTGCTGTTGTTCTGTTGAATTTTAATGCGTTCCTTGAGAAAGCTAAGTTGAAAGATGATGGTAGCAATTACACAGACTGGGTCCGTAACCTGAGGATTATCCTCATTGCTGCACAGAAGAATTACGTCCTGGAAGCACCGCTGGGTGCCAGGCATGCTGCTGATGCAACTAACGACGTTAAGAACGTCTGGCAGAGCAAAGCTGATGACTACTCGATAGTTCAGTGTGCCATGCTTTACGGCTTGGAACCGGGTCTTCAACGATGTTTTGAACGTCATGGAGCATATGAGATGTTCCAGGAGTTGAAGTTGATATTTCAAGCAAATGCCCGGATTGAGAGATATGAAGTCTCCAATAAGTTCTATAGCTGTAAGATGGAGGAGAATAGTTCTGTCAGTGAACACATACTCAAAAGGTCTGGGTATAATAATCACTTGATTCAACTGGGAGTTAATCTTCCTGATGATAGTGTCATTGACAGAATTCTTCAATCACTGCCACCAAGCTACAAGAGCTTCGTGATGAACTATAATATGCAAGAGATGGACAACACTATTCCCGAGCTCTTCGCAATGTTAAAGGTTGCAGAGGTAGAAATCAAGAAGGAGCATCAAGTGTTGATGGTCAATCAGACCATCAGTTTCAAGAAAAAGGGCAAAGGGAAGAAGAAGGGGAATTTCAAAAAGAACAACAAACAAGTTGTTGCTCAAGAGAAGAAACCCAAGTCTGGACCTAAGCCTGAGACTGAGTGCTTCTACTGCAAGCAGACTGGACACTGGAAGCGGAACTGCCCCAAGTATTTGGCGGATAAGAAGGATGGCAAAGTGAACAAAGGTATATGTGATATACATGTTATTGATTTGTACCTTACTAATGCTCGCAGTAGCACCTGGGTATTTGATACTAGTTCTGTTGCTAATATTTGCAACTCAAAACAGGGACTACGGATTAAGCGAAGATTGGCTAAGGACGAGGTGACGATGTGCGTGGGAAATGGTTCCAAAGTCGATGTGATCGTGGTCGGCACGCTACCTCTACATCTACCATCGGGATTAGTTTTAGACCTAAATAATTGTTATTTGGTGCCAGCGTTGAGCATGAACATTATATCTGGATCTTGTTTGATGCGAGACGGTTATTCATTTAAATCAGAGAATAATGGTTGTTCTATTTATATGAGTAATATCTTTTATGGTCATGTACCCTTGAAGAGTGGTCTATTTTTATTGAATCTCGATAGTAGTGATACACATATTCATAGTGTTGAAGCCAAAAGATGCAGAGTTAATAATGATAGTGCAACTTATTTGTGGCACTGCCGTTTAGGTCATATCGGTGTAAAGCGCATGAAGAAACTCCATACTGATGGACTTTTGGAATCACTTGATTATGAATCACTTGGTACTTGCAAACCGTGCCTCATGGGCAAGATGACTAAAATGCCGTTCTCCGGAACTATGGAGCGAGCAATTGATTTATTAGAAATCATACATACTAATGTATGTGGTCCAATGAATATTGAGGCTCGCGGCGGGTATCGTTATTTTCTCACCTTCACAGATGATTTGAGCAGATATGGGTATATCTACTTAATGAAACACAAGTCTGAAACATTTGAAAAGTTCAAAGAATTTCAGAGTGAAGTGGAAAATCATCGTAACAAGAAAATAAAATTTCTGCGATCTGATCGTGGAGGAGAATATTTGAGTTACAAGTTTGGTTTACATTTGAAGCAATGCAGAATAGTTTCGCAACTCACGCCACCCGGAACACCACAGCGAAATGGTGTGTCCGAATGTCGTAATCATACTTTACTAGATATGGTGTGATCTATGATGTCTCTTACTGATTTACCGCTATCGTTTTGGGGTTATGCTTTAGAGATGGCCGCATTCACGTTAAATAGGGCACCATCAAAATCCGTTGAGACGACGCCTTATGAACTGTGGTTTGGCAAGAAACCAAAGTTGTCGTTTCTTAAAGTTTGGGGCTGCGATGCTTATGTGAAGAAACTTCAACCAGATAATCTCAAACCCAAATCGGAGAAATGTGTCTTCATAGGATACCCAAAAGTGACTATTGGGTACACCTTCTATCACAGATCTGAGGGCAAGATTTTCGTTGCTAAATTCGGATCCTTTCTAGAGAAGGAGTTTCTCTCGAAAGAAGTGAGTGGGAGGAAAGTAGAACTTGATGAGGTAACTGTACCTTCTCCCTTATTGGAAAGTAGTCCATCACAAGAACCGGCTCCTGTGACAACTACACCAATTAGTGAGGAAGCTAATGATATTGATCATGAAACTTCAGATCAAGTTTCTGCTAAACCTCGTAGGTCTACCAGAGTAAGATCCGCACCAGAGTGGTACGGTAATCCTATTCTAGAAGTCATGTTACTTGACCATGGCGAACCTACGAACTATGAGGAAGCGATAATGAGCCCAGATTCCGCAAAATGGCTTGAAGCCATGAAATCTGAGATGGGATCCATGTATGAGTACAAAGTATGGACTTTGGTTGACTTGCCCGATGATCGGCAAGCCATTGAGAATAAATGGATCTTCAAGAAGAAGACTGACGCTGATGGTAATATAACTGTCTAAGCTTGACTTGTTGCAAAAGGTTTTCGACAAGTTCAAGGGGTTGACTACGATGAGACTTTCTCACCCGTAGCGATGCTTAAGTTTGTCCAAATCATGTTAGCAATTGCCGCATTTTATGATTATGAAATTTGGCAAATGGATGTCAAAACTGCATTCCTGAATGGATTTCTGGAAGAAGAGTTGTATCTGATGCAACCGGAAGGTTTTGTCGATCCAAAAGGTGCTAACAAAGTGTGCAAACTCCAGCGATCCATTTATGGACTGGTGCAAGCATCTCGGAGTTGGAATAAACGCTTTGATAGTGTGATCAAAGCATATGGTTTTATACAGACTTTTGGAGAAGCCTGTATTTACAAGAAAGTGAGTGGGAGCTCTGTAGCATTTCTGATATTATATGTAGATGACATATTGTTAATTGGAAATGATATAGAATTTCTGGATAGCATAAAGGGATATTTGAATAAAAGTTTTTCAATGAAAGACCTCGGTGAAGGTGCTTACATATTGGGAATCAAGATCTATAGAGATAGATCAAGACGCTTAATTGGACTTTCACAAAGCACATACCTTGATAAAGTTTTGAAGAAGTTCAAAATGGATAAGGCAAAGAAAGGGTTCTTGCATGTATTACAAGGTGTGAAGTTGAGTCAAACTCAATGCCCGACCACCACCGCAAAAGATAGAGAGAAAATGAAAGATGTTCCCTATGCTTCAGCCATAGGCTCTATCATGTATGCAATGCTGTGTACCAGACCTGACGTATGCTTAGCAATAAGCTTAGCAGGTAGGTACCAAAGTAATCCAGGAGTGGATCAATGGACAGCGGTCAAGAACATCCTGAAATACCTGAAAAGGACTAAGGATATGTTTCTCGTTTATGGAGGTGACAAAGAGCTAGTCGTAAATGTTTACGTCGATGCAAGCTTTGACACTGATCCGGACGATTCTAAATCGCAAACCGGATATGTGTTTTTATTAAACGGTGGAGCTGTAAGTTGGTGCAGTTCTAAACAAAGCGTCGTGGCAGGATCTACATGCGAAGCTGAGTACATAGCTGCTTCGGAAGCAGCAAATGAAGGAGTCTGGATGAAGGAGTTCATTTCCGATCTAGGTGTCATACCTAGTGCATCGGGACCAATGAAGATCTTCTGTGACAATACTGGTGCAATTGCCTTGGCAAAGGAATCCAGATTTCACAAGAGGACCAAGCACATCAAAAGACGCTTCAATTCCATTCGAGACCAAGTCCAGGTGGGAGACATAGAGATTTGCAAGATACATACGGATCTGAATGTTGCAGACCCGTTGACTAAGCCTCTTCCACGAGCAAAACATGATTAGTACCAAGACTCCATGGGTGTTAGAATCATTACTATGTAATCTAGATTATTGACTCTAGTGCAAGTGGGAGACTGAAGGAAATATGCCCTAGAGGCAATAATAAAGTTATTATTTATTTCCTCATATCATGATAAATGTTTATTATTCATGCTAGAATTATATTAACCGGAAACATGATACATGTGTGAATACATAGACAAACTTAATGTCACTAGTATGCCTCTACTTGACTAGCTCATTAATCAATGATGGTTATGTTTCCTAACCATAGACATGTGTTGTCATTTGATTAATGGGATCACATCATTAGGAGAATGATGTGATTAACTTGACCCATTCCGTTAGCCTAGCACTTGATCGTTTAGTATGTTGCTATTGCTTTCTTCATGACTTATACAAAGTTCCTACAACTATGAGATTATGCAACTCCCGTTTACCGGAGGAACACTTTGTGTGCTACCAAACGTCACAACGTAACTGGGTGATTATAAAGGAGCTCTACAGGTGTCTCCAAAGGTACATGTTGAGTTGGCGTATTTCAAGATTAGGTTTTGTCACTCCGATTGTCGGAGAGGTATCTCTGGGCCCTCTCGGTAATGCACATCACTATAGGCCTTGCAAGCAATGTAGCTAATGAGTTAGTTACGTAATGATGCATTACGTAACGAGTAAAGAGACTTGCCAGTTACGAGATTGAACTAGGTATTGGATACCAACGATCGAATCTCGGGCAAGTAACATACCGATGACAAAGGGAACAACGTATGTTGTTATGCGGTTTGACCGATAAAGATCTTCGTAGAATATGTAGGAGCCAATATGAGCATCCAGGTTCCGCTATTGGTTATTGACCGTGAACAGTTCTAGGTCATGTCTACATAGTTCTCGAACCCATAGGGTCCGCACGCTTAACGTTACGTTGACATTTTTATTATGAGTTTATAAGTTTTGATGTGTCGAAGATTGTTTGGAGTCCCGGATGTGACCACAGACATGACGAGGAGTCTCGAAATGGTCGAGACATAAAGATTGATATATTGGAAGCCTATATTTGGATATCGGAAACGTTCTGGGTGAAATCGGGATTTTACCGGAGTACCGGGGGGTTACCGGACCCCCCCCCCCGGGGGGTTAATGGGCCTTCATGGGCCATAAGGGAGAAGAGGAGGGCCGGCCAGGGCAGGCCGCGCGCCCCCTCCCCTAGTCCGAATAGGACAAGGAAGGGGTGGGCGGCGCCCCCCTTTCCTCTTTCCCCTCCCCCCTTTCCTTCTCCACCAAGGCAAGAGGAGGGAGTCCTACTCCCAGTGGGAGTAGGACTCCTCTAGGCGCACCCCTAGGGGGCCGGCCACACCTCCCCCCTCCCTCCTTTATATACGGGGGCAGGGGGCACCTCTAGACACACAAGTTGATCTTCGTGATCATTCCTTAGCCGTGTGCGGTGCCCCCCTCCACCATATTCCACCTCGGTCATATCATAGCAGTGCTTAGGTGAAGCCCTGCGTCGGTAGAACATCATCATCGTCACCACGCTGTCATGCTAACGGAACTCATCCCCAACACCCTGCTGGATCGGAGTCCGGGGATCGTCATCGAGCTGAACGTGTGCTGAACTCGGAGGTGTCGTACGTTCGGTACTTGGATCGGTCGGATCGTGAAGACGTACGACTACATCAACCGCGTTGTCATAACGCTTCCTCTTATGGTCTACGAGGGTACATGGACAACACTCTCCCCTCTCGTTGCTATGCATCACCATGATCTTGCGTGTGCGTAGGATTTTTTTTGAAATTACTACATTACCCAACATCTCCTACTGGTTTGATACCTTGGTTCTCAAAAACTGAGGGAGATACTTACGCTACTTTGCTGCATCATCCTCTCCTCTTCGGGGAAATCCAACGAAGTGCTCAAGAGGTAGCAGGATCCAACATCCTCGTTGATCCCTCTACATGCCTTCGGCTGGCCATGGTCCACACAGACGATGGATCTGGGTGATGACCAGATCCATGACACACGATCGCCCACCATAGGCAGGAAAGCACGTGGGCTCCCGTGGGCATGGAGGCGAGTGTCACCGCCGCACGACCAGGGACACTGTCTTGACCGTTGTGCGTGCTCACCCTCTTGGTCCCGCCCAGCCGAGCCAGAGTGTAGTTGCGGCGTTTGTCGCCCCCGGTAGGGATTAGTTGGGGACCACACCACCACAACATGCAGCGGGACCTCCTAGTGTTGTTGACACCATGCCGCCGTTCGCCGGAGAGCATCACACCCCTGTTGCCGTCCCACCACAGATCCGCTCAAGGCATCCCGTGGGCCGACACCGATGGGATCCAGGTCGAGAGAGAAAGGTCTTCAAGGAACACCCCGCAGCCGTCGTCTCCGTACCTATGCGGGCTTCACCGGCAGGGCCTCGGGCAGAGGCGAGACAAGGAGGAGGTTGGCGGTATACCTTTGGTGGCGCAGTTGAATCGCGTTCGTGCCCCTTTGTTGGGGAATGCGGTAATTTTAAAAAAAATCCTACGATCACGCATGATCTATCTATGTGATGCATGGCAACGAGAGGCGAGAGTGTGTCCACATACACTTGTAGACCAAAAGTGGAAGCGTTATGACAACGCGGTTGATGTAGTCGTACGTCTTCATGATCCGACCGATCTTAGCACCGAACGTACGGCACCTCCGCTATCAGCACACGTTCAGCTCGGGGACGTCCCTCGTACTCTTGATCCAGTTGAGGCCGAGGGAGAGTTTCGTCAACATGACGGCGTGGTGACGGTGATGATGATGTTACCAGTGCATGGCTTCGCCTAAGCACTACGACGATATGACCGAGGTGTGTAACTGTGGAGGGGGGCACTGCACATGGCTAAACAATGTCAACTTTTGTGTCCTAGGGTGCCCCCCTGCCCCCGTATATAAAGGAGCAAGGGGGAAGCCGGCCGGCCCTTGGGCGCGCCAAGGAGGGGAGGAGTCCTCCTAGTAGGAGTAGGACTCCCCCTTTCCTAGTCCAACTAGGAAGGGGAAGGAGGAAGGAAGGAGAGGGAGAGGGAGAGGGACAGGGAAAGAGGGGCTGCGCCCCCTCTCCTAGTCCAATTCGGACTCCCCTTGGGGGGCACACCACCTCCTCGGCTGCTGCCCTCTCTATCCCCTAAGGCCCACTAAGGCCCAATACTTCCCCGAGGGGTTCCGGAAACCCCTCCGGCACTCCAGTTTTCTCTGAATCACCCGGAACACTTCCGGTGTGCAGCAATGAGGATAATCCTCAAGTTACGGACTGGTGAGGACATCAATACCATGGTTACACCCACAGCCCCTACTGCTACAGATACTGGACCAATTACTAGAGCTTGCGCATGCCAATTAAATTATCAGGTACTTTCGTTTATTGGTAATGATTCTAATGTTCATGAGAATATGATGCTGCCTAAATTGGATACATTTGTTTTGCTTACAAATGAAGGGCCTAGCTTGGAGAAGGATGAACATTGGAGCAAGAACAAGCATGGAGATGATGGCATGCGCAAGGGGAACAAGAACGGAGTTACAAGTGATGATTTCAGGACTTTGAAGCCACCATAATGAGTGCATGAAGCCTTGGACGAAATATACAAGATGCCACTTTATAAATTTCGTCCAGAGGCTATTCTAGGTGCTGCGTCACCTTATTATTGGGCCAGGCCCATGTAATTTCGAAATACATAAGTATAGGCTATTTTTAGAGTCCGTATGTGTGGGGAAACAAGTGATAGGGTTAGTTTCGGACCCCTCCACCAAGGGCCATGAAATTCACCCCCTCTTCCTCCATATATACAGCCCTTAGGGCACCGTTTAGACTTTGGGTTTTGTTTAGATTAAAATTTCGCCATAGCTGCAACTCCGCGTACTTCGTTTGTGTTCAACGACCAGACAAAGGCGTCACAGAACCCCACCTTGATCAATAAAGCTTTCATCTTATATTCACAATATCCAGATTGCAATCTCAGTTTCTTGCTTGTTCTTTGTTTACTCGTAGGAAACAGACCCTCGTGGTCAGGTTGATCGTGCTCCGGCGTGGTCAATAACCTCTCGGAGTTGGTTTAGCGATTGCTAAGGCGCGACGTCCTCGCACGTTCGTAGTCGGATCGTCAAAGTCGACTTCCACCAAAGCGATATCCATCATCTCATCGAAAGACGGGACACCTTTGCCTCTATCAAGTGGTATCAGATTTCCAGGTTGCTCGGTGAGATTTTACAGTTTTTCGTAGTTTAGATCGAGTTGGTTCTTCATACCTACGGTCCACGAAAAAGCCACAAAAAAAATTAGGGTTAGTTCATCATATCTGAACCAATCTGGGCCTTTCATAATCTTTTTAGGGTTTTGCTTTGTTGAATTTGCGGTTACATCATCGTGTCTAGTTGCTGGTCTTAGCGTCTAGTCCTTTAGAGTTTCGAGTTCTGTCACAGTTTGTCACGCCGCCGCCGCACCATCTTCATCGTTGTTGCCATATACCACCACCACTGTGGCATATCCCACCAACGCTGCCTTATACCACCACCGCTGCCATATACCACCACCGCTGCCATATTCCACCAACGCTGCCATATACCACCGATCCATATCCATATACCACCACCGCTATCATATACCACCACCGCTGCCATATCCTACCACCATATATCCACCACCAATCCGAGTTATTTTCGTAGTAGGTTTGTTTCCGAGATCCATCTAATTTCCGATTCGTGTTTCCTTGCCTGAGTAGGTTTCAGAGAGAAAAAAAGAGTCTGCAGACCCCCGGGCAGTTTTTAGGCCAAAATTTCGGCGACCGGAAATATTTTTTCCCTATCCTATTTTTAGGTCCCCAGGAGTGTTTTGAGACATTCACCATCATAGTGATTTTTTGTCGCACTTTTCATCGTCGCTGCCCTGATTTTCGAAAAAAAATTGTCAAAAAATTCCATGCCCATCTTGTCAGTTTGACCTGGGAAGAGTTTTGAGACACTCGCCATTATAGTGATTTTTTGCAAAAAAAAAGAGCAACGCAAAAAAAAGAGCAAAAAAAATCAGAGTGTGCTTTTCCCTTGTTTAAGTGCAGTGTCGTGATTTTGTTAGTGTTCTAAGCTCGCGTCTTTAGCACGGTTTAGCCTAGGACCAGCACAGTACCGTCGTTGAGCGTTTATTCAACTTTGCATCTCTGAATTGATTATTGATGATCCTTTTTGCTACCATATTATAAGCCTTCCCAGCTCCACATACATCTACGTCGTGTGTTTGACTCTTCCTGGTAATCTCTCTATCCAAGCTTTGAGAGTTTTGACTACAACGGTTGCCGATCACCGCCTGCTGCTGGGTAAGAACTGGTAATAATTTGAGTTTTGCTTGACGGATTTGTGACGCCCACCACCACCACTTGTTAGTAGTCTGTAGGATCATATTCTTGTGTGTTTCTATTGCTGCTAACCATGCCAGGATCACAAGCTGACGAGATTGACTGGGAGAACTTAACGAACAAGGAGCTTCATGATAAGTTTCAGCAAATGATGACTGAACAGGTGCAAGATGTGCTGAACAATTTTGAAGAGGCCATGGAGAAGATCACTGGCCTTGAGAAGACGTTCGAAACAAAGCCGATAACAGATTTAATGAACTGCTTGCGCGTCTTCCACCACCGGCTGCACCTGCCGCACCTCTGCAACAACAACAACAACAACAACAACAACAACAACAACAACAACAACAACAACAACAACAACAACAACAACAACAACAACAACAACAACAACAACAACAACAACAACAACAACAACAACAACAACAACAACAACAACAACAACAACAACAACAACAACAACAACAACAACAACAACAACAACAACAACAACAACAACAACAACAACAACAACAACAACAACGACTACCCCCACATCACGAAATAGCCCTCCGCCGAGCGACCCGTGTTCCTCTTCAGCCTGGCCAAATTGTTGGTGTTGTTGTTGATAATTCTGTGGCTCCTGCTACTGATGGGGAGGAGGATGATTATGCGGGAGATTACGAGGATGAGGTTGATCAAAATCAGAACTACGTGCAACCACCAGCACCACAACCACCAGGTCGTCCACATGCAAATAATGGCAATGTTAGGGCTCCCCCTCAGGTACGAGATCATGACCATCTCCTTAAACTGAAATTGAATATTCCACCATTTGAGGGTAGATATGTTCCTGATATATATCTTACTTGGGAGTTAGAAACTGAACAACAATGTACATGTTTACAATATCCTGAGGAGAGACGTGTTCCTGTTGCTGTTTGTGCTTTCACTAGCTTTGCATGTGTTTGGTGGTCTGAACATTGTAGATTATATCCTGTTCCAGCTACTTGGGCTGCTTTGAAAACTGCTATGCGTACTCGTTGGGTTCCACCATATTATCAACATGAATTACTTCAAAGATTGCAGCGCTTAAGACAAGGAAAAAATTATGTAGAAGAATATTATTAGGAATTACAAACTGGCTTGATTAGATGTGGTATTGTTGAGGAGAATGAAGCTATGCTTGCACGTTTTATGGGTGGATTAAATAGAGAGATTCAGACCATTCTAGAGTATAAGGATTATAATAATATCACTCGTTTATTCCATCTTGCTTGTAAAGCTGAACGTGAAGTGCAGGATCGACAGGCCTTGGCGCAGACTAACTTTTCTGCAGGTCGACCTTCATCATGGACACCGCGTGCATCCTCTACTTCCACACATTCTACTGCACCGACACCTCCATCAGCTGTTACCTCCAGCCGTGATACAAGGAAGCAGGCACAACTACCATTATCTGCCAAGAGCACACCTATCGGGCCTGCACAGAGTTCATCTTCTTCCATGGCATCAACAGGGCACACCAGTGATATTATTTGTCGTTGTTGTAAGGTAAGAGGACATTTTGCGAGAGAATGCAAATCTCAGCGTGTGATGATTGCTACTAAGGATGGTGGGTATGAGTCCGCTAGTGACTATGATGAGGAGACTTTGGCTCTTATTACACATGAAGAACACGATGGAGACGATTCTGATCATGAGAAGCAATACATGGCTCCTGGAGATGCTGACAGGTATGAATGTTTAGTTGCTCAACGTGTTTTGAGTGTGCAGGTTACACAAGCTGAGCAAAATCAGAGGCATAATTTGTTCCATACAAAGGGAGTTGTGAAGGAACGTTCTGTTCGCGTGATCATAGATGGAGGGAGTTGCAACAACTTGGCTAGCATGGAGATGGTGGAGAAGCTATCTCTCCCCACAAGACCACATCCACATCCTTACTACATCCAATGGTTCAACAACAGCGGCAAGGTTAAGGTAACACGTACTGTTCGTGTGCATTTTAGTATCTCCACATATGCTGATTATGTTGATTGTGATGTGGTACCTATGCAAGCATGTTCCTTATTACTTGGTAGACCATGGAAATTTGATAAAAATTCTGTACACCATGGTAGAAACAATCGGTATACTCTTGTTCATAAGGATAAAAATATTACTTTGCTTCCTATGACTCCTGATTCCATTTTGAAAGATGATATTAATAGAGCTAATAAAGCAAAACATGAGAAAAATAAGAGTGAAAATCAGATTGTGGCAAAAGAATTTGAGCAACAAATGAAGCCTAATAATAAACCATCTACTGTTGCTTCTGAAATTAAATTGAAAAGTGCATGTTTACTTGCCACCAAATCTGATATTGATGAGCTAGATTTTAGCAAATCTGTTTGCTATGCTTTTGTGTGCAAAGAGGCATTATTTTCATTCGAGGACGTGCCTTCCTCTTTGCCCCCTGCTGTCACTAACATTTTGCAGGAGTTCGCTGACGTCTTCCCACAAGACGTGCCACCGGGATTACCACCTATTCGAGGGATTGAACATCAAATTGACTTAATTCCCGGTGCATCGCTATCCAACCGTGCACCATACCGTACCAATCCAGAGGAGACGAAGGAGATTATGCGTCAAGTACAAGAGCTTCTCGACAAAGGTTATATACGCGAATCCCTTAGTCCTTGTGTTGTTCCTATTATTTTAGTGCCGAAAAAGGATGGTACATCGCGTATGTGTGTTGATTGTAGAGGCATTAATAATATTACTATTCGTTATCGTCATCCTATTCCTAGGCTAGATGATATGCTTGATGAATTGAGTGGCTCTACAATATTCTCCAAAGTTGATTTGCGTAGTGGATACCATCAAATTTGTATGAAATAGGGGGATGAATGGAAAACAACATTTAAAACTAAGTTTGGATTATATGAGTGGTTAGTCATGCCTTTTGGGTTAACTAATGCACCTAGTACTTTCATGAGATTAATGAACGAAGTTTTACGTGCTTTCATTGGACGATTTGTGGTAGTTTACTTTGATGACATATTGATTTATAGCAGAACTTTGGAGGAACATTTGGAATATTTACGTGCTGTTTTTATTGCTCTACGTGATGCACGTTTGTTTGGTAACCTTGGGAAGTGCACCTTTTGCACCGACCGAGTGTCTTTCTTGGCTATGTTGTTACTCCACAGGGAATTGAAGTTGATAAAGCCAAGATTGAAGCTATTGAGAGTTGGTCGCAGCCCAAAACGGTCACACAAGTGAGGAGTTTTCTTGGCCTTGCTGGATTCTATAGGCATTTTGTGAGAGATTTCAGCACCATTGTTGCACCTCTCAATGAGCTTACAAAGAAGGATGTGCCTTTTGTTTGGGGTACCGCATAGGAAGAAGCCTTCACGGTATTGAAAGATAAGTTGACACATGCTCCTTTACTCCAACTTCCTGATTTTAATAAGACTTTTGAGCTTGAATGTGATGCTAGTGGAATTGGATTAGGAGGTGTGTTATTACAAGATGGCAAACCTGTTGCATATTTTTCTGAAAAATTGAGTGGGCCTAGTCTGAATTATTCTACTTATGATAAAGAATTATATGCTCTTGTTCGGACTTTAGAGACATGGCAACATTATTTATGGCCCAAAGAATTTGTTATACATTCTGATCATGAATCTTTGAAACATATTAAAATTCAAGCTAAACTGAATCATAGACATGCTAAATGGGTTGAATTCATTGAGACTTTCCCTTATGTTATTCAACACAAGAAGGGTAAAGAAAATGTTATTGCTGATGCATTGTCTCGTCGCTATACTATGCTTTCACAACTTGAATTCAAAATATTTGGTTTGGAGACCATCAAAGATCAATATGTGCATGATGCTGATTTTAAAGCTGTATTGCAGAATTGTAAAGAAGGGAAAACATGGAACAAGTTCGTCGTTAATGATGGATTTGTGTTTCGTGCTAACAAGCTATACATTCCAGCTAGCTCTATTCGTCTTTTGTTGTTGCAGGAGGCGCATGGAGGGGGATTAATGGGACACTTTGGCGTGAAGAAGACGGAGGACGTACTTGCTACACATTTCTTCTGGCCAAAGATGAGACGGGATGTTGAGTGTTTTATTGCTCGCTGCACTACATGTCAAAAAGCTAAGTCATGACTCAATTCTCATGGTTTATATATGCCTTTGCCTATACCTAGTGTTCCTTGGGAGGATATATCTATGGACTTTGTTTTAGGTTTACCTCGAACAAAGAAGGGGAGGGATAGCATATTTGTTGTCGTGGATAGATTCTCGAAAATGGCACACTTTATACCATGTCATAAAAGCGATGATGCCGTTAATGTTGCTAATTTGTTCTTTCGTGAAATTATTCGCTTGCATGGTGTGCCCAATACTATTGTTTCAGATCGTGATACTAAATTTCTTAGCCACTTTTGGAGATGTTTATGGGCTAAATTGGGGACTAAACTGCTTTTTAGTACTATTTGTCACCCCCAAACTGATGGACAAACTGAAGTAGTCAATAGAACATTGTCTACTATGCTTAGGGCTGTTTTGAAGAATAATAAGAAAATGTGGGAAGAATGCTTGCCTCATATTGAATTTGCTTATAATCGTTTATTGCATTCTACTACTAAGATGTGCCCTTTTGAAATTGTGTATGGTTTCCTACCTCGTGCACCTATTGATTTGTTGCCTCTTCCATCTTCGGAGAAGGTTAATTTTGATGCTAAACAATATGCTGAATTGATTTTAAAAATGCATGAGTTAACTAAGGAAAACATTGAGCGTATGAATGCTAAATATAAACTTGCTGGAGATAAGGGTAGAAAACATCTTGTGTTTGCACCTGGAGATCTTGTTTGGTTACATTTGCGTAAGGATAGATTTCCTGATTTGCGCAAATCAAAGTTAATGCCACGTGCTATGGTCCTTTTCACGTGTTGGAGAAAATAAATGATAATGCATATAAACTTGAGCTGCCTGCAGATTTTGGGGTTAGTCCCACTTTTAACATTGCAGATTTGAAGCCTTATTTTGGTGAGGAAGATGAGCTTCCGTCGAGGACGACTTCATTTCAAGAAGGGGAGGATGATGAGGACATCAATACCATTGTTACACCCACAGCCCCTACTACTACATATACTGGACCAATTACTAGAGCTCGCGCACGCCAATTAAATTATCAGGTACTTTCGTTTCTTGGTAATGATTCTAATGTTCATGAGAATATGATGCTGCCTAAATTGGATACATTTTTTTTGCTTACAAATGAAGGGCCTAGCTTGGAGAAGGATGAACATTGGAGCAAGAACAAGCATGGAGATGATGGCATGCGCAAGGGGAACAAGAACGAAGATAGAGTGATGATTTCAGGACTTTGAAGCCACCATAATGAGTGCATGAAGCCTTGGACGAAATATACAAGATGCCACTTCATAAATTTCGTCCAGAGGCTATTCTAGGTGCTGCGTCACCTTATTATTGGGCCAGGCCCATGTAATTTTGAAATACATAAGTATAGGCTATTTTTAGAGTCCGTATGTGTGGGGAAACAAGAGATAGGGTTAGTTTTGGAGCCCTCCACCAAGGGCCACGAAATTCACCCCCTCTTCCTCCATATATACAGCCCTTAGGGCACTGTTTAGACTTTGAGTTTTGTTTAGATTAAAAGTTCGCCATAGCTGCAACTTCGCGTACTTTGTTTGTGTTCAATGACCAGACAAAGGCGTCACAGAACCCCACCTTGATCAATAAAGCTTTCATCTTATATTCGCAATATCCAGATTGCAATCTCAGTTTCTTGCATGTTCTTCATTTGCTCGCAGGAAACAGACCCTCGTGGTCAGCTTGATCATGCTCCGGCGTGGTCAATAACCTCTCGGAGTTGGTTTAGCGATTGCTAAGGCGCGACGTCCTCGCACGTTCGTAGTCGGATCGTCAAAGTCGACTTCCACCAAAGCGATATCCATCATCTCATCGAAAGACGGGACACCTTTGCCTCTATCAAGGACTCAGTCCGTGTAGTTGCTGCCATCATCTTTC
The DNA here is from genome assembly GCF_018294505.1 of Triticum aestivum. Classification (NCBI taxonomy): domain Eukaryota; kingdom Viridiplantae; phylum Streptophyta; class Magnoliopsida; order Poales; family Poaceae; genus Triticum; species Triticum aestivum. The sequence continues at coordinate 456,156,177 of NC_057810.1, read as the reverse complement.
AACTTAGCTTTCTCTAGGAACACATTAAAATTCAAAAGAACGGTATCCGTACGGTAGCTTTTGCTTTTGGTCTATGAGGGTACGTGGACACACTCTCTCCTTCATTGCTATGCATCACCTAGATAGATCTTGTGTGATCGTAGGATTTTTTTGAAATTACCGCGTTCCCCGGCAGATGATTGATGTCGTCACACCAAGAGGTCCCTAAGAATATCTCTACATCATTGGAGGAGCAAATCATACTCTCGATCTATCTAGTCCCTTGTCAAACTTCCCGATGAGCATGTAAGTTGTCTTTATGATAACCGTGTTACATGTGACTTTGAGCAACCCCATAGTCCACTATATGGTAAGAAGTGACTACGATACTCTCATGGTTTAAGAAGCAAAATCACATGTTAACACTCCCTGTTATTACAATTGATTATAGACGATCTAAACTCCATTCATAACTGATAAGTTTGGGTCGATTCAATTTGATCGTTCCTCCAATGTCATAATCTCAATGTTGTTTTAGGATTATTGTTTACACTTAAAGATATCCTAAGATCCAAAAAGCATGATCACCAACAACACTTGAGCTAGTCCTAGAGGCAAGACTAGGAACCTTCTATTTAACCATTTATCATGCCGCACGAGCATATGAGTTTTCACCGAGCCACATATTCCAAGATCATAGCAGTTATAACATAGAATATAAATTCTTTAATTATGAATACGGAAATAACAATACAAATATTATTGCCACTAGGGCATATTTCCAACACGTCTGCCCACCAGTTGCTCGCGACGAAGCCATCCTCTCCCGGCGGCATAGATCGCTCCATCGATGAACTCAACATGCGCCGCCAAGTATCCATGCGCTAACCCTAATCGTCTCCCGGGGGCTCCGGGCATTGCGTGGGAAAAACTGTTTGTTGGTAGTGGCATCTATTTTTTTTCTTTGCATGATAATACATGTCTCATTTATATCATAAAGATTAATGTATAAGTCATTTAAGGACCGACATGACAAAATTGAACAGACAACAAAACGTCTCTGAGCTTGACACCAACGCCCCTCACCTGCCCCCGACACCACCACAACAGACACCGAAGAAAAAAATGAACCTCCTCACCTGAACTCAACGCGACTTCATCGCTGATACGCAGCTTTGCGGAACTCCAAGGTGGCTTAGAGCATCTACAGCCGTGCGCCCCAAACCCTCCTCAAACACCCGGGCGGCCCGCCCGGTCACTGACCGGTCACGATATTTTGATCCAGACGGACGCCTCAAATGCCCGAGCTGACCGACACCCCTCATATCCAGCCCACGTCGGACCCGACCCATCCTAGCCCACCCGACCCCACATATATTCGTCCCCATCCTCTCGCTAGAGAAAACCCTAGCCACTTCACTCCACTCCCCTCCGCCACCCGAGCTCACCTCCGGCGGTTTTCATCCTTCTCCTACATGACAGGCAATGGATCAGACTCCGAACAGTCTGGATCCGTCGACTGGGGTGTCATCCCGTGCGGGTTGGATGAGGCAATGGCAGTCCGCATTGCACTCCGCCGCTCTCGGGAGGACAACGCCCGGCCGACGGATGGATCTGTTCACCGTGACTCCATTACGTCAGCTCACCCGGCGCTCGGGTCCTCTGGGGCTGGATCCTCGCGGTTCCGGTAGCCGGAACACCTCTCCTTCCCCATCACCGGTCGGGCAGACTATGAGTCCCACCGGGATCGGGCGGTCCACCATGGGAAGGAGAAGATAAGGGTCGTCGAGGCCCGTATCGTGGCGGAAATGGCGGCGGCGGAGGCGGCTGATGCGGCGGCGCGGGCGGCCACAGAGGAGGAAGCCATCCGTGCCCGCATTATGAAGAAATGACAGCGGAGGAACACGCGTGCCCTCGCTCGAGAGCAAAATCGGGCGGTCTGTGCCATGGCCGGACTGCCATCGAAGGAGGAGAAGGCGAACAGTGATAGCGAGGATAACTCCGGCGACGAGCAGATCCGGCTCGATCCGTACTGCACCTTTGATCGGTACTTCTGCGAGAAGGACGTCAAGGGCGCCGGGAAGGGCAAGAGCAACCGTGGATGAACTCCACCATAGCCAAACATGACGAATTTTGGTAGTCCAATGGCATGTTTAGTTAGTAGTGATGGAGTAGCTGGACGATGTGTGTGCATCGACGTAGTTGCATGAGTTTGTATGAATTTGAGATATGATAATTGAGGTGTTCGGATCTGGATTACATTATTTAAGGGATGCCCGGTTGGTGCTCGCGGACACGCACGAGCGCGTCCGTGGGCGTTTGAGGGGTCGAATTTGCCAAGTCCGACCATAGATGCTCTTACCAAAGGTGAAGCCATTACCGTTGACCGAATCAGACTAGGGCAACACCCAGGACACGCCATCAAACTTTAGATCTGGCACCCCACCACGACTAAGACGCCGAAGGAGAAAATCACACTTGCCATCCATCAACCACGAACCCAACACACGTTCCGTCTTTCAGATGTCGTCGATGCAGACCACAATCTGCATTTGCTCCTGGACCTCCCCCCAAGCTCCACGTAGACGTGGGAGCAGACGTCGTTGCAATGGCGCAGCCCGAGGACACATGTCCACCACAAAGATGCTGCCGCCACCACGACATTCCCGCTTGAACGGACTGGTTCCCAAATCCATCACCGACATAGAGACGATCGCCTCGTCGGACAAGAATCCGGAGCTTCTTTATTCAGCATTGTCGTCACCGCCCCCGAAGCCAAGACGTCGAACAATTCAAAAACCTAAGCTACTAGGAGCCTAGAACCTAAAGCTAAAATGATCCGCACATGCAGGATCCAGGGACCCCCTCATCATCGATTATCAGTCACCACGGACGACCAAGAGGTGGCTGCGGAGGGAGCCTTGCTGAAGGGTTGGCCCTCTTGGCAGCAGCGGCGGCGGCTAGGGTTCCTTGTGGCTAGCAATCTGTTTTTTGATTGATCTGTGTGATTTTTTTCAAAGCAAAGAATCAAATACCCGATACAGACGGACGAGCCTACACAGTAGTAGTACTTTTTTTTTTTGAGTGCTACACAGTAGTAGTACTAGGCAAAGAACCTGCTTCCAGAAAACACAAGAACCCGTCTGGCCTTTTCGATCCATCCATCCACCCGCCCCCAAGTTATCTCGTGCCGTCTTCTCTTCTCTTCTCCCCTCCCGCATCCCGTAGCAGCAAGCACTCTACGTCTCTCCCTTTATCCCCGCCCGCATGGCTGCTCTCCTCCGCACGGCGGCCGCCCTTGCGCCCCGCCCTTCGCCTGCCCGCGAGTCCCCGCGCCGGCCGTGCGCTGCGTCCCTCGCCTGCTCCCGCCGGCCGCCGGTGCGGTCGCTCCGCGCCCAGTTGCTTACGACCCGTCGCGCTCCGGGCCACGTCGCGAGCCGGCTGCAGCGATTGGGGGCTACCGAGGCCGACGAGTTTGCGCAGACGGCGACGCAGGTGAGGGGTCGCATCCTCGCCCCCATCCCTGGGGCGCTCTGTTTGTAGCTTCCGTAAATTTTGGGTTCTCTTGCATGATTTTCGATGGATAAGCGTCTAGTTCTGAAGATGTGCTATTAGAGTTACAATGTCGTACGTCTCTGATGAAAAATTAGATTGCGGGCCTTAAATTGTGTATATGCATTGCACACACAAGTTTGCATACGAAGGGTTGCCATGACCATGCTTGCATTAACATCTGTCGGACAGCTTTTCGCGGTTATTATCTACTCCCTCCGTCCCATAATGTAAGACGTCTACATTATGGGACGGGGCAGTAGTAGTGTGTCGAGAGCATATTCAGTTTAAGCTCTAATCTTATGATAAATGAATGGATTTGGATGTACTATATATCTTTGTGAAACTGTGAGTCGTTGGATGTAACATCTGTTTTTCAGTTATTTTGTTCAGTTAAACAGCTGTTTCCATGTGTTGCTTTGACTTATATTGGATGATCATAGTTCATATTCAATATAAGCTTGTTCATTTTTCTCAGTACAACCTTGTGAGCTACACAAATGGTCTAGTAAATTTAAGTTTTACTTAGTGATCACTGTGTAATAGTATGAAGGTTTGAAGGAACTGTTTGTGTATGGCTTATGCTGTAAAAGCAAAACTTCAACTAATGTAAAAAGTGAAAGCATTCAAACTATTTATGGTTTGTACACATCATTGAGCTATAGCTATGATGGAATTTCCTGCAGTACAGGGTGTTAGTTCTCTAACTCCAGTTTTATTATATATTCATCTTAGCCCCTGCCAACTGCATCCATGTGAGCCTGTGCTTTATGTGGGAAGATGCTATTGTTGTTTCTTCCTACATTTGGACCCTAATTGTATGCAGTTAGTCATTCTAGAGCATAGGCTCATAGTATTTATTTTAAAGTTCTCTATCGTTTCTTAGTCCCATGTTTAGATTCTAGGTTTAGAACAATTAATTGATTGTGTTATTGCATAGGCTTGTTTTTTTTCCGTTACGGAGCAATGGTTTAATTCTAGATTTAAAACAGTAATAAGTGTGATTTCTGTAACTCGTAGTACATTAGTTTAATTGAACATTCAAATTTAGTATAAGCTTCTGTTATACTTTATAGCATTAGGGTCTGCAGATTATATGATAGCACAAGGAGATAAGGTACTGTGGTGCCAGTATTGAGGTTGAAAATTGCTGTCCACTGAAAAGCTATCTACAAATATGTAATGCTAACTACTATGAAATGTCATTGGTTAGCAGTATCTTGTTTCATTTTCATTAAATTCTAAGGAAATGTATCGTTAGAATAATAGCCTTGCACAATTTCAATATGTATACAGGAATGGTTAAATATTTGCGCTGTAATTTTCGTATGTCACAGGAGGATACAGAAACTGAAGTTACTGGGGACACTCTTGCCGATGATGCTTCTGCGGTCACTGAAGAGACTCCCTCTGTTCTCATCACAGCATTGCAATCATACAAAGAAGCTTTGATGAACGATGATGAAGCAAAAGTTGCGGAGATAGAGTCCTTTCTACTTTCTATTGAGGATGAGAAAAATTCTCTAATGAGCAAAATCACTGCTTTAGATGCAGAATTGACAACTGAGAGAGATCGTATCTTGCAGATTGGTGCTGACTTTGATAACTACAGGAAGAGGACAGAAAGAGAGAAGCTTTCTTTGATGACAAATGTGCAAGGAGAAGTTGTTGAGAGCTTGTTGCCTGTTCTTGACAACTTTGAAAGAGCAAAAACACAGATAAAGGTGGAAACAGAGCGTGAAGCTAAAATAAATGACAGCTACCAGAGCATTTATAAGCAACTTGTTGAAATTCTGAATTCACTGGGTGTTGAAGATGTGGAAACTGTTGGCAAACCTTTTGATCCTATGGTAATCAGCACTAGCAAGAAATGATATTTTGAACTGGATATTTTGTTAACTGCATTTTAGGGTTATCACAGTACATCTGAATTTATTTTTTGCCTTGCCTGGACTGGTGTCAAGTGCATTCATGATCAAACGTCCAGTTCTGAGCAGAGGCAAATGGTTAATGTCATTTGTTGGTAGAATAAATAGCTTTATGTGAAGTCTACGTTTTCCCTAGAGCAATCTTACATAGCATCCTCCCATATTATTGGATAATATCATAGTAACATGAAAATGCCACTGATTGTCATAGAAAGAATTGAATCTCTCATAAACTTCTGATCTTTAATTCTGGGATTTGATGAAGGTTTAACTGCATTTAACAAGGGTTCCTTTTTGCACCTTGTGTTTCAGCTTCATGAGGCTATTATGCGAGAAGAATCGGTGGAATATGAAGATGGGGTCGTCCTCCAGGAATTCCGCAAGGGTTTCAAGCTTGGCGAGAGATTACTACGTCCGGCGATGGTCAAGGTGTCTGCAGGACCAGGCCCTGAAAAGTCGGGAGATGACGATACTACAATAGGTGAAGATAGTGTAGGGCCTCAAGCGTTCGACGACGGTGAAGACGATGGTTTTGATGATGCCGATGCCGAGTAATTGGGCTCGGTTTCTAATTTGGAAACAAGAAATTCCAGAAGTTTTGATGTTTTTTCTAGAGTGTGCCACATGATAGAGTTAGATATTCTGCTTCTCAAATGTGCCGGATCTCTCTTCCTGCTCTTGACATGGAAGTGTTGATAATTGTGTCAAAAGTTTCTATAACCTCATGGTACGGTCATTATCATGGTTAGGAAGTCAAGCAACAACAAATGTTATATATACGAGGTAAATTGTGTTTGATTTGTTGGAGATCCAAAAACCAGACAAGTAAATATGTGGCTTATCTCGCTTTCATATATTTTCATAAACGGAGAACAACTCTATTGCAGCATATGAATCTTTACTTTTATCTCGTATAAAGAGGAATGCACTCGGTGAAATGGTTAGCATCAGAATTCGGAAATTTGAGCAAGAAAGAGGAAGCGCACGTCAAATTCTCAACCGTGCACCTCATCACCAAGCACCTTATCAAAAACACTCTCTCAGTTGAAGAGCAGTGGGGCAAACCGTCTAACATTACGCCTGCTCTCAAGTCTCTCCGTGCTGAAAACGAAACCGCGCAAATCCTAGGCCACCGGCACCCGAGATGGCGGCGGCCTTAGCGGCGGGCGTCGGCGTGCTGCTGCCGTTCCCGTTCTACTGGGCGCTGTGGACGCGCCCGCAGCGGTGGGTGGACCTGTGCGGCCGGGGCGCGGACCCGTGCCGCCGCATGGCGCAGGTCTCCCACGTCCTCAAGGCGCTCCAGCTCCTCGCCCTCGCCTCCGTCGCCTCCTTCTCCTGGCCCCCTCCTCTATGCGCCCTCCCCCTCCTCGCCTTCGGCCAGTACCTCAACTTCAAGTAAGCACCAGCCTCCTTCGCCTTTAGATTAGCTTCTAGGTTTTCCATGTCCGTCTTTTGCTAGAAGCTACTCATCCTTTTTGTTTCCCTTACTAAATTGCAAACCTGTTGGAGCTTAATATGCCGTCATAGAGTTCGTGATTCAGAAAGAAAACAGATAGTCCTCTTTGGATGACAAACTGGACTGTCTTTGTTCTATATGATTCTTGATGTGGATGGTGTATTAATTGGCAAATTTGTGCTATTTAGCTAATGTGAAGAAATGGATTGGAACTCCATCTTGTGTTGACAAATGTGAACTCATGGTACTTTAATTATGAGTAAAAACAGCAGTGCTTTAAAGTTGGTCATAGTGGGACTAGTATCATATGCACAATAGCATAGTATATCATAGGTTGGTATGTCATTTATTTTTTGGTATCCACCAATACATCTATTGGATTATCTTTCTTCCCGTTCTCAGTAATGGGTCAGGCACTCAAGCTTAATTACATGCTCTTGTTCTTGTTGTAACCTTGATGTTTTATGAGCTTGGAAAACCTTGCAAATGTGGTGGTGTCTTGGATCACTAAGCATGATAGTTCACCAAAAAAATATTAGCTATAAGACAATGGGGTAGTTGTTATAAGCGATGTCAGCAAGTTAGGTCTTTGCATGCTCTTGGAAAAGTTCGAAGTGTGTGTTTCCAGTTTAGAAGTTAATGGCCACTCCTGGTAACAATCATGGTAATCTATGATGGTGTGATTTTTATATGTGAAACCAGTCCCCTGGAAATTATAGACATTGCTGCCTTAGTAAAGCATACATTAATATGCTACAGGTACATGACTACTGTTTTATGACTCTGCTAAAGTGGTGATGCCCATTCATTTCTATGCTTTGTAAATTCTGGCAACACTTAATATCACTCTGAGAGTGTGAGGCCTTGAGGCACTCAGGCTCCAAAATCTGTTGGTGTTCCGTTTTTTATGTGGACTATCATCGCATCCTCTCTACTGTCGTACATGTGACTTCCGTATTGCATATCAATTTGTACATGACTGTTTTTATAGACACTACATTCTACTCCCTCCATTCCTAAATATAAGTCAATTTAGAGATTCCAATATGGACTACATACGGAGCAAAATGCGTGAATCTACACTCTAAAATATGTCTATATACATCCGTATGTAGTCCCTAGGGAAATCTCTAAAAAAGACTTATACTCCCTCTGTAAACAAATATAAGAGCGTTTATAGATCACTAAAGTGGTGATCTAAACGCTCTTATATTTCTTTACGGAGGGAGTACATTTGTCAGCCAAATTTGTTAGTTCCATCACATGTAAAAAGCAAGAGAAGTACACCATCGTTGTGTGAACCCACTTCTGAGACATGTGGTTTTCCTTCAGGGTGTACCAGCTGCTGGGCGAGTCGGGTACCTACTACGGCGTCCGGTTCGGGAAGAAGATCCCGTGGGTGACAGAATTCCCCTTCGGCTACATCAAGGACCCGCAGTATGTGGGGAGCATCCTGAGCCTCGTGGCGCTGCTGTGCTGGGTTCCCTTCCAGTATGTTGTGGTGTGGTGCCTCGGCTATGTTTTCATGATTTTGGTGGAAGACAAGGAAGATCCAGCGACCCGTGCCAAGTTGCTCTCCTGACTGTTGTATTTGCTTTGCGGTTGATAGATGACTCAAGATCTCTCACTGTCCATTAGTTGTGTTGTTCCTGGACGTGTCCCAGTCATGCTGGCTAGACATTTTGTTTAATAAGGAGATGTGAGTGTTTTTTTTTATCACGGCTCTCAGACCGTGAGAAGGTCTTTTGTGTCTATGGCGTTCAGACCCTGAGAAGGGCTTCTACACCTATGACGTTAAGCTCGATTATCAACTGTTGGTTGTTTGGATAGCTGGGAGGAGAGTCCCGGTCGGACAGACGGGACACTGGGGAACATTTTCTGGGAGGTAGGTTTTTTTGTTTGGAAAAGATAACTGGGGAACATTTTCTGGGAGGGAAGTTCTATGGAAAGCCCTCAAAGCCATCTGATCATGATCGAACGGCAATTTTCTTGTAAAACATGGCAATTTTTTACACATTCGAGTTTAAACCACAGAAACCTGCCTGCCATGGTGACAAAACTTTTTATGCATTCGATGGTTTGACGACAACGGAGTATAGTCTTTCGGTCTTTCTCTTCCGGAAATGATAAAGCCCAAATGTTCGGGATTTGCCCATGGCAAATTGAACGTTTTTTATGGCAATTCTAATTGACGCGAGGATGGTAATTTTAGTTGAGAAGCCCAGCAATTTCTTGGCAAAAACAAACTAAGCAGGATTGTCATGCTTACCAACTAAACTTCTTAAATTGCCATAAATAACGTTCGATTTGTCATGGACAAATCCCGAACATTCGAAACTTACAGGCATCCTTCTTTTCTATATCAGAATTTCGAGAAAAACATTCAATACCCAGGTCTCACATCACACAACTTGCAAAATATCAGGTGCTTGAAAAAGAATCTAGCGCCAGTCACTTTTCTGCATTGCGCAAGGACAAAGGAGGGAACAACGTGACGAGCGCAGTGTCGGCCATGGCACCGGAGACGAGGACGACACTGTGAGGCGGAGGCTAGGAAGCAAGTTAACAGGTGTGGGCACTGCTGGCCGAACAGGAGGTTGGGAGAATGTAGAGAGATGGTCGCGGCAATGGCAGTGGGGGAGGGCAGGGCGGCGAGGGGCAACACCCTCCAGCCACGGGACGTGGTCGGGGCAGGTGGGCTGTTAGAGGATCAAGCGCTGATCTGTTTGTTGGGGAGAAGAAAACAGGCTGAGGTTAAAACGACCATCCAATTGTCGATTTGGCATCCAACGTCTCAGATTTTCGACTTACATAAAAAAAAAAAGGTACCTGAGATATATTGGTGTTTCCTTAAATATCAGGTCAGGTTGGTCTATAGTTCTCGGCCACCGTATGATCTCACTGTGACTGGTCATAACTTTCTGGAGATTCATGGTTCAACTAATCAGTGGCCAGCACCCAATGGTCACTATTCTTAAAACTAATAATCTTAATCAGCAGCATACACATGCAAGAGTTTCAGGGGGTGCAAGTCAGGCAAAGGCTGCACTGTGTTGATGAACTGATACTAAAATGCAGGCAAAATGTGAATGGCTCAAGGGAAAATCAAGTCATATGGCATACAAACGGATAGATAATACTACTATTGTGCATTTGAATATGGCAGTAATTTGCTTCTCGGGTTCAGCGCCGGCGTTTCTTATCATAGTCGTCATCTTCATCATCAGAATCACCTTTCTCGCGAAACCTGGGATTCTTTTCCTGTACAAGAAACCATGGAATACTCAATAAATGTCTTATGTCTGTCAAGTGGAGGGAAAGAAAAGGTAGATGATGTAAGTACAGGCTCTTGATTAACATCTCTCTTAGAATCCGAGTCAGTTGCTCTCCTGGCCATATCTGGTGCCGACCGTCTCCGTTGGTAATCTGACAGAGCAGCAGATTGCGTTATTTTCTACCTCCAAAAAGTATAACATGGATATAAGGATATATGAAAGCTGTGGCACCTCCTCTGTCATTCCGGTCGCCATATCCTCTCTTCCTGTCAGCTCTATCAACTGCATATTAAAATGGAAAATACATATGGTTTTTGATGAGTAGTTAATATAGTTAGGCTCAGCCTGTCTGGAGTCAAATACTGAAAAAAACATGAATACATGCAGCAAAATCACATATCTGACGGCATACGAATGGTTCTACAACCCTACACATTTTTGTGTCGAGTAATAACTGAAATCTAAAGCAGGCGTAACACTAGATATGCCTAAAGAATGGAAAGAAACTGGACTCCCTCCCATTATCAGGTCATAGATAGAAATAAATATCCAACTGTGTAGTGCAGCTATATGCAAGGTGAAGTGCTACTGTAGACAAACACTAACATGGGCTCTGTCAGAAGAAGTCAATCTTCACGATAGGAGGTGGCATGGCATTTTTATTTCATCAAACTATATTTAGAAGATTTAAACAATGGATGTATTGTTTCTGTTTGTCTGGCAAATACTCTCTCTGTTTCCAAATATAAGCCTTTTTAGATATTTCAATACGGTCTACATACGGATGTACATAAGACATATTTTAGAGTGTAGATTCACTCAGTGTGCTCCGTATGTAGTCTGTATTGGAATCTCTAAAAAGGCTTATATTTAGGAACGGAGGGAGTAGTTCCCAGTTGCAAATCTATCGACGAGCCTACTGTACACAAGCAACCACTTAACATGCTATTACGGATTTACGGTTCTAATACACATAAGTGCTTTTAGTAAGGTATATGGAGACACAAAATTGCAAGGTATGTAAAAGCAATATAAATGCATACAACACTTTGTTAAAAGCACATAATACAACTAAGTTCAAAACTTACACTGCGGTGGAGCATTCGTTTGAAAACCTACACCATAGTCAACTAATTCTCTTTGTGCTTCTAGCTCTTTCTGAACCATCTTGCCATAGCCACCTCTTCGTTAGATTCATTAAGGAAGGTTCAAGAAAAAGAGAAACATGTAAAGGCATACCAAATCAAGAGTGAACCTATAAGAAAAATATAAATAAGCATCTAAAGAGCAACCAACAGTGTCTAGATGCACATGCAAATTGTTGATTTCTAGATAGCGTGGTAGGTTTCTGAGTATGCTAGCGCTCTCATATCACTGCAGTAAGTGGCAATTTTAGTATCAAAGGATATCAGGATCATAATCCGTGCGGTACTCATCTCGGACCTATGAAAGGAGTAAACAATATCAGTATGAGTAGGGTACAAGGCCTATATATCTGTTGAATATAAAGAGTAAGATCGCAATAATACTTGTCCACCACTCCTTCCACGGCCCCATTGCCTGCCTTCTTCAAAGCCCCAATCAAAATCAACACGGATTGGGCGATCATCAAGCATTGTGCCACTAATATATTTTACTGCATCTTCAGCATCTTCCCTGGAGTAGTACCTGAACAGGGAGGAACAAAAAGAGTAGGGCATAAACATTGCAGGCTGACAGGGTAGCCAGTTAGCCAATATTGGCTCAAACTAGACATTAGCCATCTTCCAAACTTTAAAGACCACCAAAACGCACTCAAATATATCGATGCAGACAAGAACATGATATATGACTCAGATAAACACCTCTTGCATGCATATATAAGGTCAAAACGTCAGGAAATGCCCTACCCAAGTCCTGTGCACCGATTTATCCCAGAACAAGGCATATTCTGGTTCATGGCATCGCTAACACACAGTTCCTACCATTACTTTCAATATTCATGAAACGCATAAAACCAAATATGGCAACAGTTAGATCAGCCTTTAAGAGCAAACCATGTACTCACACCAGTTTGCGATCTTACCATAGGGGCAACCTTGACTGACCCACTAACCAATCTAACCAGATTCAGATACATGATGCCACACTTAACCACCACTTAGCCAAGACAATCCCAGCCCGCTCGACGACAAAAACGTATTCTAAATAATAGTGCACAGGTGAACAGAACATGCATCGTGTAGCGATATCCAAGCAGCAGATTCCTTTTTAAGAGATACATATGACCAATGTTCAGGATACCGGTAACTGTTACTCCCTCTGTAAACTAATATAAGAGCGTTTAGATCACTATTTTAATATAAGAGCGTTAGATCACTAAAATAGTGATCTAAACGCTTTTATATTAGTTTACGGAGGGAGTACCATATTACTGGTGAGGCTGAGTAGGGATTAATCGGTGAATCATCCATTTGACTGAATTTATGTAACACATTTATCGGGAGGTTAACTAGGGCCATATCTATATATCCTAGCCTATATAGCAACATGTAATGCACGAAGTGTCCGAATATGCAATCCTAGGCTACATAGCAACAAGGAAAAGTGTTTGATGCTCTGATGATGTTGCAGCCGATCTGGAAGGCCATAAACCCTCACGAGCAGGAGCAGAAACAGATCAAACGGGAACGGAAGGGAGCGACCTACCTGATGTGTGGCTGTGAAAAGTAGGGACGGACGGTTTTGGGCTAAAACATGGAAAGCAGTTAATTGGCCCGACCAACAATTCGGCCTGACAGTTGATAAAATCGGCTTGTCAGACAAATTAACTGGACCTACCAATTAATTGCTCGAATAACACGTTCTCGCATCGCGAGGGGTCCGAATAGCAGTTAACTGACCATATCGGCAGTTAACTGGGCGATATTTGGAACAATGCATATGACAGGGAAGCCATTGTGAAGCCACAAGGCCTAGTTCTAGAAGAACCAAGGACACACTATATGGTGCTACTCCCTTACAAAACCTGCAACTGTGTTCCACAAGACCTACACAACATTTAATTGTTCAAGCTACGCCATATTTACAGTGCGACAGCATATATTCCTGTTCTAGCACGTTTCACGCATTCCCAGCAGCACCGAAATTGCATCAGGCATTCTAGTATCACAATTCAATGATTAACTCTCACAGTTACAACAGCACACTACCACCGAATTAAGTCAATGCATAATCAGAACGAGATGACCACCTTCCAAGCATCTAATTGCATCAAACCACATTTGAACCTCAATTTCTAACAAAATTAGGTCAATGCCTTTGGTCTAAAATTTTGACATACTACATCACCGGATCCAGCACAAGAACAATTGAACAAATTAAACGCAAGGGGCTCATCAAGGAAAAGAGCACGCACAGTACGAAGCAGAAGCCGCAGGGGGTCTTGGTGTTCTTGTCCAGGCCCATGATGATCTTTTTTATCTCGCCGGCGCGGGAGAACAGCTCGTAGGCCTGCTCCTCCGTGGTGTAGAAGGACATGTTCCCCACGTACACCGTCAGCGACGCCAGCAGCGCCGCCTCAAACTCCTCCTGCGTCCCAGGGAACCGCCGGTCCCTGTACACCGACAGCTTGCTCGGGTCCTGGAAGAGCAGAGGCGCGGGCCGTATGAGCGGAGAGTAAGATGGGGTCGGATGCCTGGTTAGGGTTCGGAGGGATCCATACCTTGAAAAGGGACGCCATTGTTGCGGCGGCCGCGCGAGGTCGACAGCGCTTGTCGAGGGTTTTGAGTCGAGCAAAGGGTTGCGGGTGGGGAATTTGATGGTCTTGTGGGGAGTTCTCGTCTTGCGCCTATCGCCGATCCCCTTTCCCTCAGAAACAACAACCGAGTGTAAATAACGAACGATGAAAGACTAAATTTTCAGATCCCACTATTTTCCTTTTTCTTCAAAAAAAGGCCTCGGATCTATATTAATCAATCCAAATGTTAACGATCTGACGTTAGTTCAGAGGGCTTTTTTGAGGAAGAATGTTCAATTTTCGTGTGTTCTAAAAAAACGTGTACAAGACATATGGCAATCACTGTTCGCTCTCACACACCCTTCTAAGCGGACTACGAACCGACAACATTAAACGATTCGCTTATGATAACAATCTGAGCAAACACATCCAAAATGACAAATTTTGTTCTTTGGTATGGCAATTTTCATCAGTTCTCATTGATGTGGCATGGCAATTTTCTTCTGCCAGCATGTCAAATCCTGAACAAGTTGTCTTTTTTAGGTTGGCAATTCTTCATGTTGCATCATGGCAAATTCTTGAAAACACATAGCAATTCCTCTGGTGCAACATGACAAATTTCTGACAATTTTTTCTTTAAAATATGCCAAATCTTTATACAATAGCATGGCAAATATAGTTGTTTTAGCATGACAATTCTCGAGCGTTCACTCAAAGTGGTGTTTTGAGAGAACATTCCCAAATGGCAGCGTTCGCTTGAATGACCTCTCGTAGGGAATGATAATTCGTTCAAGGGACCTCTCTGATGGAACTTCAGCACAATATTGAGGTCCTTAATCAAACCAGCAGTATTGACACACTTATATCCATACCCATTTGTTTTTCTTTCCCGTAAGGAAAAAAATAGGGCTTTCCCTTCTTCGACGTTGTGCCATCGTGGATTTATCTCACCCACGCCGACCACCCCTCCATCCCCCATCTTCTTGGGCTGAGTAAGGTGGTTCCTTTGCCATCCTTCCCGGACTTGGTCGACGGTGGGATGTTGAGTGCTTGTTGACGAAGAGGTGATCTACTAATCTAGGGTTCTAATGGCGGGCGAGAGTAGTGGACCGCGGGGAAGTGGGAAGAAGGAGAGTATGATTGATCTACTGGCTCATCTCAAGCTCCAGTAAGAGGAAGACGATGAGTTTGCCTGGGAAGACAACACAATTGGCAAGGTCAATTATGCCAAGTGGTTGGCGTTCCCTAGGGTTCATACACCCAAAAGCTTTAGTCTAGGGGCGCTCCATGCAGACATGTGATCTGCATGGAACCCTGCGAGACCGAACCTTTATAGAAAGATCACGACAATCTGTTCAAGGGCCAGTTTGGTTGTCTAGCGGATTGGAACAAAATGATCAATGATGGACCCTGTTGCTCTAGGGCTATGGCATTATCCTGGCGGAGACGACTTAGAACACCCATAATTGATCAAGATCGAAAGACTAGGCGTTTAGACCCAAATACACGAGCTCCCTAACAATTATCTACTTGATGCGGTGTTTCGTGGTATGGCACGACATATTGGGAAGGTATTGGAGGTCTAGCTGACACTTCCAGCAGGTTTCTATGGTGAATTTGTGAGGGTGAATATGAAGATTTATGTGTATGCGAAGATTAAGCACTTTGTCTCGGCTACCAAGGCCAGTGAGAAGATATATTATCAAGTGAAATATGAGAAGATGCCAATTCTTTTTGCAAGAATTGTGGTGTATTTGGCCATTGTCATGAAGAGTGACATGATGGTGATCATGACAAAGCAAGTTTCGAATGGGGTGACTTCATATTATCTCAGAACCCTAGATTCAGAGGTGCATGTTGAGGCAATGTTGAAGGACGAAATGATGCTCGTGGTGGTCTTGATGGGTACTATGGTAGGGCTAGGGCGAGAGAGGGTTTTGGGCATGCCACTAGTTGGCACTTCAATTAATAGAGAAGGAAAAAATTGATTGAGGTATCAACATATATAACGATCACTACTAAAGGATGCTGCTCACGCGACACTATAATTAGAGACCCTTCGATGAAACTGTGTGCGATGAATTAATCGTAGATGGTGCTATAAGAAAACTGTCAAAAAGGATACAAACCGTTTGCAATGGCGGAACCATCAAACATGATTCAGATTATAGTTGTGTGTGCGATGCATGGCATACAGTTCACTCGAATGAACTGTTTGTGATGAGCATAACAACAAAAACGGTCCGCCAGATGAAGGTGTGTGTGCGATATATGGCATACTGTTCACTCGGATGAACTGTTTGTGATTAGGCATGTGATTAGGCAACACATCGGAAATGATCGAGCAGATCAAGGTGTGTGCGACAGACGATGTCGTTGAATTAAATATGGGTGTTTTTATACCTTGACCTATGCACAGACAAGTAGCAGCTCCCCTGCCGGACTAAAGTTTATGAAGATTGCCAAGCGAAGGAAACTGATCTTTGAGAGATCAAGGAGCGCATCAAGAAGACCAAGTTGATCAACTAGCCAAGGAGAAGAACAAGACAGAGCATTAGAAGCAGCCCTTGCCAGTAAGGCCGAGCCGGCAGGATGGAGGACCGGCAAGCTCCTGCCAGCTGCCAGCGCTCCACCTCACTGACCAACTAGTCGTCGTTCAGTGAGGTGTCGAGCCTACATGCAGTTAGGTGAGGCTTGACGGACGCGTGTCGGCTCCCCGACGCAAATTTTTACCTTTATTGACACCTGTCCAAATGGCGTGTCAAGCTAATAGGAGTTAGCTGGGCAAGCGGTGTAGCAACCTTGCCGGGGCTCCTCCTCCTCATGACACCTAAACATGCATTTAATGCTCTTGTCCTAACTAGCCGAGTTAGTGTAACGCCCCGGATCCGATGCGCCAGGTGTCTACCAGTTATTCGTCGTCGTTGCCATGTCATTTGCTTGCGTGTTACATTTTATCATGTCATCATGTGCATTTCATTTTGCATACGTGTTCGTCTCATGCATCCGAGCCTTTTCCCCGTTGTCCGTTTTACAATCCGGCGCTCCTATGTCCTCCGACGTCCCCTTCTTGCCTCTCTTCGTGAGCGGGTGTTAATGAAGGAAATATGCCCTAGAGGCAATAATAAAGTTATTATTTTTTTCCTTATAATCATGATAAATGTTTATTATTCATACTAGAATTGTATTAATCGGAAACATAATACATGTGTGAATACATAGACAAACAAAGTGTCACTAGTATGCCTCTACTTGACTAGCTCGTTAATCAAAGATGGTTATGTTTCCTAACCATGAACAATGAGTTGTTATTTGATTAAAGAGGTCACATCATTAGTTGAATGATCTGATTGACATGACCCATTCCATTAGCTTAGCACACGATCGTTTAGTATGTTGCTATTGCTTTCTTCATGACTTATACATGTTCCTATGACTATGAGATTATGCAACTCCCGTTTGCCGGAGGAACACTTTGGGTGCTACCAAACGTCACAACGTAACTGGGTGATTATAAAGGAGCATTACAGGTGTCTCCAAAGGTAGATGTTGGGTTGGCGTATTTCGAGATTAGGATTTGTCACTCCGATTGTCGGAGAGGTATCTCTGGGCCCTCTCGGTAATACACATCACATAAGCCTTGCAAGCATTACAACTAATATGTTAGTTGTGAGATGATGTATTACGGAACGAGTAAAGAGACTTGCCGGTAACGAGATTGAACTAGGTATTGGATACCGACGATCGAATCTCGGGCAAGTAACATACCGATGACAAAGGGAACAACGTATGTTGTTATGCGGTCTGACCGATAAAGATCTTCGTAGAATATGTAGGAGCCAATATGGGCATCCAGGTCCCGCTATTGGTTATTGACCGGAGACGTGTCTCGGTCATGTCTACATTGTTCTCGAACCCGTAGGGTCCGCACGCTTAAGGTTTCGATGACAGTTATATTATGAGTTTATGAGTTTTGATGTACCGAAGGTTGTTCGGAGTCCCGGATGTGATCACGGACATGACGAGGAGTCTCGAAATGGTCGAGACGTAAAGATTGATATATTGGAAGCCTATGTTTGGACATCGGAAGTGTTCCGGGTGAAATCGGGATTTTACCGGATTACCGGGAGGTTACCGGAACCCCCCGGGAGCCATATGGGCCTTCATGGGCCTTAGTGGAAAGGTGAAGGGGCTGCCCACAAGGGCTGCGCGCCTCCCCCCTTCCCCTAGTCCTATTAGGACTAGGAGAGGTGGCCGGCCACCCTTCTTCCCCTTTCCCCCTTGGGAATCCTAGTTGGAATAGGATTGGGGGGGGGGAGTCCTACTCCCGGAAGGAGTAGGACTCCTCCTGCGCCTCTCTCCCTGGCCGGCGCCCCCCTCCCCCCTTGGCTCCTTTATATACTGAGGTAGAGGCACCCTAGAACACACAAGTTGATCCACGTGATCTGTTCCTTAGCCGTGTGCGGTGCCCCCTGCCACCATATTCCTCGATAATACTGTAGCGGAGTTTAGGCGAAGCCCTGCTGCTGTGGTTCATCAAGATCGTCACCACGCCATCGTGCTGACGGAACTCTTCCCCGACACTTTGCTGGATCGGAGTCCGGGGATCGTCATCGAGCTGAACGTGTGCTCGAACTCGGAGGTGCCGTAGTTTCGGTGCTTGATCGGTTGGATCGTGAAGACGTACGACTACTTCCTCTACGTCGTGTCATCGCTTCCGCAGTCGGTCTGCGTTGGGTACGTAGACAATACTCTCCCCCTCGTTGCTATGCATCACATGATCTTGCGTGTGCGTAGGAAATTTTTTGAAATTACTACGTTCCCCAACAGTGGCATCCGAGCCTAGGTTATTTATGTTGATGTTATATGCACGAGTAGAACACAAGTGAGTTGTGGACGATACAAGTCATACTGCCTACCAGCATGTCATACTTTGGTTCGGCGGTATTGTTGGACGAGACGACCCGGACCAACCTTACGCGTACGCTTACGCGAGACCGGTTCCCTCGACGTGCTTTGCACATAGATGGCTTGCGGGCGACTGTCTCTCCAACTTTAGTTGAACCGAGTGTGGCTACGCCCGGTCCTTGCGAAGGTTAAAACGGAGTCTATTTGACAAACTATCGTTGTGGTTTTGATGCGTAGGTGAGATTGGTTCTTACTTAAGCCCGTAGCAGCCACGTAAAACATGCAACAACAAAGTAGAGGACGTCTAACTTGTTTTTGCAGGGCATGTTGTGATGTGATATGGTCAAGGCATGATGCTGAATTTTATTGTATGAGATGATCATGTTTTGTAACCAAGTTATCGGCAACTGGCAGGAGCCATATGGTTGTCGCTTTATTGTATGCAATGCAATCGCGATGTAATGCTTTACTTTATTACTAAACGGTAGTGATAGTCGTGGAAGCATAAGATTGGCGAGACGACAACGATGCTACGATGGAGATCAAGGTGTCGCGCCGGTGACGATGGTGATCATGACGGTGCTTCGGAGATGGAGATCACAAGCACAAGATGATGATGGCCATATCATATCACTTATATTGATTGCATGTGATGTTTATCTTTTTATGCATCTTATCTTGCTTTGATTGACGGTAGCATTATAAGATGATCTCTCACTAAATTATCAAGAAGTGTTCTCCCTGAGTATGCACCGTTGCGAAAGTTCTTCGTGCTGAGACACCACGTGATGATCGGGTGTGATAGGCTCTACGTTCAAATACAACGGGTGCAAAACAGTTGCACACGCGGAATACTCAGGTTATACTTGACGAGCCAAGCATATACAGATATGGCCTCGGAACACGGAGACCGAAAGGTCGAGCGTGAATCATATAGTAGATATGATCAACATAATGATGTTCACCGATGAAACTACTCCATCTCACGTGATGATCGGACATGGTTTAGTTGATTTGGATCACGTGATCACTTAGAGGATTAGAGGGATGTCTATCTAAGTGGGAGTTCTTAAGTAATATGATTAATTGAACTAAATTTATCATGAACTTAGTACCTGATAGTATCTTGCTTATTTATGTTGATTGTAGATAGATGGCTCGTGCTGTTGTTCCGTTGAATTTTAATGCGTTCCTTGAGAAAGCAAAGTTGAAAGATGATGGTAGCAATTACACGGACTGGGTCCGTAACTTGAGGATTATCCTCATTGCTGCACAGAAGAATTACGTCCTGGAAGCACCGCTGGGTGCCAGGCCTGCTGCTGGAGCAACACCAGATGTTATGAACGTCTGGCAGAGCAAAGCTGATGACTACTCGATAGTTCAGTGTGCCATGCTTTACGGCTTAGAATCGGGACTTCAACGACGTTTTGAACGTCATGGAGCATATGAGATGTTTCAGGAGTTGAAGTTAATATTTCAAGCAAATGCCCGAATTGAGAGATATGAAGTCTCCAATAAGTTCTATAGCTGCAAGATGGAGGAGAACAGTTCTGTCAGTGAGCATATACTCAAAATGTCTGGGTATAATAATCACTTGATTCAATTGGGAGTTAATCTTCCAGATGATTGCGTCATTGACAGAATTCTCCAATCACTGCCACCAAGCTACAAGAGCTTCGTGATGAACTATAATATGCAAGGGATGAACAAGACTATTCCCGAGCTCTTCGCAATGCTGAAAGCTGCGGAGGTAGAAATCAAAAAGGAGCATCAAGTGTTGATGGTAAACAAAACCACTAGTTTCAAGAAAAAGGGCAAAGGGAAGAAGAAGGGGAACTTCAAGAAGAACGGCAAACAAGTTGCTGCTCAAGAGAAGAAACCCAAGTCTGGACCTAAGCCTGAAACTGAGTGCTTCTACTGTAAGCAGACTGGTCACTGGAAGCGGAACTGCCCAAAGTATTTGGCGGATAAGAAGGATGGCAAGGTGAACAAAGGTATATGTGATATACATGTTATTGATGTGTACCTTACTAATGCTCGCAGTAGCACCTGGGTATTTGATACTGGTTCTGTTGCTAATATTTGCAACTCGAAACAGGGGCTACGGATTAAGCGAAGATTGGCTAAGGACGAGGTGACGATGCGCGTGGGAAACGGTTCCAAAGTCGATGTGATCGCGGTCGGCACGCTACCTCTACATCTACCTTCGGGATTAATATTAGACCTAAATAATTGTTATTTGGTGCCAGCGTTGAGCATGAACATTATATCTGGATCTTGTTTAATGCGAGACGGTTATTCATTTAAATCAGAGAATAATGGTTGTTCTATTTATATGAGTAATATCTTTTATGGTCATGCACCCTTGAAGAGTGGTCTATTTTTATTGAATCTCGATAGTAGTAATACACATATTCATAATGTTGAAGCCAAAAGATGCAGAGTTGATAATGAAAGTGCAACTTATTTGTGGCACTGTCGTTTAGGTCATATCGGTGTAAAGCGCATGAAGAAACTCCATACTGATGGACTTTTGGAACCACTTGATTATGAATCACTTGGTACTTGCGAACCGTGCCTCATGGGCAAGATGACTAAAACACCGTTCTCCGGTACTATGGAGAGAGCAACAGATTTGTTGGAAATCATACATACCGATGTATGTGGTCCGATGAATATTGAGGCTCGTGGCGGATATCGTTATTTTCTCACCTTCACAGATGATTTGAGCAGATATGGATATATCTACTTAATGAAACATAAGTCTGAAACATTTGAAAAGTTCAAAGAATTTCAGAGTGAAGTTGAAAATCATCGTAACAAGAAAATAAAGTTTCTACGATCTGATCGTGGAGGAGAATATTTGAGTTACGAGTTTGGTGTACATTTGAAAAACTGTGGAATAGTTTCGCAACTCACGCCACCCGGAACACCACAGCGTAATGGTGTGTCTGAACGTCGTAATCGTACTTTACTAGATATGGTGCGATCTATGATGTCTCTTACTGATTTACCGCTATCATTTTGGGGATACGCTCTAGAGACGGCCGCATTCACGTTAAATAGGGCACCATCAAAATCCGTTGAGACGACGCCTTATGAACTGTGGTTTGGCAAGAAACCAAAGTTGTCGTTTCTGAAAGTTTGGGGCTGCGATGCTTATGTGAAAAAGCTTCAACCTGATAAGCTCGAACCCAAATCGGAGAAATGTGTCTTCATAGGATATCCAAAGGAAACTATTGGATACACCTTCTATCACAGATCCGAAGGCAAGACTTTTGTTGCTAAATTCGGAAACTTTCTTGAGAAGGAGTTTCTCTCGAAAGAAGTGAGTGGGAGGAAAGTAGAACTTGACGAGGTAACTGTACCTGCTCCCTTATTGGAAAGTAGTACATCACAGAAAACTGTTTCTGCGACACTTACACCAATAAGTGAGGAAGTTAATGATAATGATCATGAAACTTCAGAACAAGATACTACTGAACCTCGTAGATCAACCAGAGTAAGATCCGCACCAGAGTGGTACGGTAATCCTGTTCTGGAAGTCATGCTACTAGATCATGATGAACCTACGAACTATGAAGAAGCGATGGTGAGCCCAGATTCCGCAAAGTGGCTTGAAGCCATGAAATCTGAGATGGGATCCATGTATGAGAACAAAGTATGGACTTTGGTTGACTTGCCCGATGATCGGCAAGCAATTGAGAATAAATGGATCTTCAAGAAGAAGACTGACGCTGATGGTAATGTTACTGTCTACAAAGCTCGACTTGTCGCGAAAGGTTTTCGACAAGTTCAAGGGGTTGACTACGATGAGACTTTCTCACCCGTAGCGATGCTTAAGTCTGTCCGAATCATGTTAGCGATTGCCGCATTTTATGATTATGAAATTTGGCAGATGGATGTCAAAACTGCATTCCTGAATGGATTTCTGGAAGAAGAGTTGTACATGATGCAACCGGAAGGTTTTGTCGATCCAAAGGGAGCTAACAAAGTGTGCAAGCTCCAGCGATCCATTTATGGACTGGTGCAAGCCTCTCGGAGTTGGAATAAACGTTTTGATAGTGTGATCAAAGCATTTGGTTTTATACAGACTTTCGGAGAAGCCTGTATTTACAAGAAAGTGAGTGGGAGCTCTGTAGCATTTCTGATATTATATGTGGATGACATATTACTGATTGGAAATGATATAGAATTTCTGGATAGCATAAAGGGATACTTGAATAAAAGTTTTTCAATGAAAGACCTCGGTGAAGCTGCTTACATATTAGGCATTAAGATCTATAGAGATAGATCAAGACGCTTAATTGGACTTTCACAAAGCACATACCTTGACAAAATTTTGAAGAAGTTCAAAATGGATCAAGCAAAGAAAGGATTCTTGCCTGTGTTACAAGGTGTGAAGTTGAGTAAGACTCAATGCCCGACCACTGCAGAAGATAGAGAGAATATGAAAGATGTTCCCTATGCATCAGCCATAGGCTCTATCATGTATGCAATGCTGTGTACCAGACCTGATGTGTGCCTTGCTATAAGTTTAGCAGGGAGGTACCAAAGTAATCCAGGAGTGGATCACTGGACAGCGGTCAAGAACATCCTGAAATACCTGAAAAGGACTAAGGATATGTTTCTCGTATATGGAGGTGACAAAGAGCTCACTGTAAAAGGTTACGTTGATGCAAGCTTTGACACTGATCCGGACGATTCTAAATCGCAAACCGGATACGTGTTTACATTAAACGGTGGAGCTGTCAGTTGGTGCAGTTCTAAACAAAGCGTCGTAGCGGGATCTACATGTGAAGCGGAGTACATAGCTGCTTCGGAAGCAGCAAATGAAGGAGTCTGGATGAAGGAGTTCATATCCGATCTAGGTGTCATACCTAGTGCATCGGGTCCAATGAAAATCTTTTGTGACAACACTGGTGCAATTGCCTTGGCAAAGGAATCCAGATTTCACAAAAGGACCAAACACATCAAGAGACGCTTCAATTCCATCCGGGATCTAGTCCAGGTGGGAGACATAGAGATTTGCAAGATACATACGGATCTGAATGTTGCAGACCCGTTGACTAAGCCTCTTCCACGAGCAAAACATGATCAGCACCAAAGCTCCATGGGTGTTAGAATCATTACAGTGTAATCTAGATTATTGACTCTAGTGCAAGTGGGAGACTGAAGGAAATATGCCCTAGAGGCAATAATAAAGTTATTATTTATTTCCTTATAATCATGATAAATGTTTATTATTCATGCTAGAATTGTATTAATCGGAAACATAATACATGTGTGAATACATAGACAAACAAAGTGTCACTAGTATGCCTCTACTTGACTAGCTCATTAATCAAAGATGGTTATGTTTCCTAACCATGAACAATGAGTTGTTATTTGATTAAAGAGGTGACATCATTGGTTGAATGATCTGATTGGCATGACCCATTCCATTAGCTTAGCACACGATCGTTTAGTATGTTGCTATTGCTTTCTTCATGACTTATACATGTTCCTATGACTATGAGATTATGCAACTCCCGTTTGCCGGAGGAACACTTTGGGTGCTACCAAACGTCACAACGTAACTGGGTGATTATAAAGGAGCATTACAGGTGTCTCCAAAGGTAGATGTTGGGTTGGCGTATTTCGAGATTAGGATTTGTCACTCCGATTGTCGGAGAGGTATCTCTGGGCCCTCTCGGTAATACACATCACATAAGCCTTGCAAGCATTACAACTAATATGTTAGTTGTGAGATGATGTATTACGGAACGAGTAAAGAGACTTGCCGGTAACGAGATTGAACTAGGTATTGGATACCGACGATCGAATCTCGGGCAAGTAACATACCGATGACAAAGGGAACAACGTATGTTGTTATGCGGTCTGACCGATAAAGATCTTCGTAGAATATGTAGGAGCCAATATGGGCATCCAGGTCCCGCTATTGGTTATTGACCGGAGACGTGTCTCGGTCATGTCTACATTGTTCTCGAACCCGTAGGGTCCGCACGCTTAAGGTTTCGATGACAGTTATATTATGAGTTTATGAGTTTTGATGTACCGAAGGTTGTTCGGAGTCCCGGATGTGATCACGGACATGACGAGGAGTCTCGAAATGGTCGAGACGTAAAGATTGATATATTGGAAGCCTATGTTTGGACATCGGAAGTGTTCCGGGTGAAATCGGGATTTTACCGGATTACCGGGAGGTTACCGGAACCCCCCGGGAGCCATATGGGCCTTCATGGGCCTTAGTGGAAAGGTGAAGGGGCTGCCCACAAGGGCTGCGCGCCTCCCCCCTTCCCCTAGTCCTATTAAGACTAGGAGAGGTGGCCGGCCACCCTTCTTCCCCTTTCCCCCTTGGGAATCCTAGTTGGAATAGGATTGGGGGGGGGAGTCCTACTCCCGGAAGGAGTAGGACTCCTCCTGCGCCTCTCTCCCTGGCCGGCGCCCCCCTCCCCCCTTGGCTCCTTTATATACTGAGGTAGAGGCACCCTAGAACACACAAGTTGATCCACGTGATCTGTTCCTTAGCCGTGTGCGGTGCCCCCTGCCACCATATTCCTCGATAACACTGTAGCGGAGTTTAGGCGAAGCCCTGCTGGTGTAGGTCATCAAGATCGTCACCACGCCGTCGTGCTGACGGAACTCTTCCCCGACACTTTGCGGGATCGGAGTCCGGGGATCGTCATCGAGCTGAACGTGTGCTCGAACTCGGAGGTGCCGTAGTTTCGGTGCTTGATCGGTTGGATCGTGAAGACGTACGACTACTTCCTCTACGTCGTGTCATCGCTTCCGCAGTCGGTCTGCGTTGGGTACTTAGACAATACTCTCCCCCTCGTTGCTATGCATCACATGATCTTGCGTGTGCGTAGGAATTTTTTTGAAATTACTACGTTCCCCAACAGTTAAACATTCTCGGAATGGATCGAGTCTTGCCAAGCGGCCTTGGTATAGCACCGGTAGACCGCCTGTCAAGTTCCGTGCCATTTGGAGGTCGTTTGGTACTCCAACGGTTAACCGGGTAACCGTAAAAGCCTCTTTCGTCTTGCAGCCCAACACCCCTCCAAAGTGGCCCAAAACCCAACAAACTCCCCTCCATGCTCTCGGTCGTTCGATCACGATCGCGTGACTGAAAACCGCTCCTCATTTGGACTCTGCTAGCTCCCTCTACCTATAAATATGTGCATCTCCCCCGAAATCCCGGTCTAACCCTAGCCATCTTCATCCTCGCGCCGCCGGACACGTCGGCCCGAGCCGGACATGTCCGCCGGACACCTCACCCCGGCGAATCAGATCGTGCCACGTCACATCCGCCGCCGCCGCAGCCAATCTCCTCCCGCCACGTGTCCCCGCCGCCATCCCACCGCGCGCCGCCGCCCGCGGCCCAGATTCGGCCCGCCCCGGGTCGAACCGGGCCTCGCCGGGCCCGTGCGCCGCCCGGCTCCCGCGCCGCCCGCGCCCGCTTCCCCCGCCGCCGGCGAGCGCCGCGCCGGCACCGCCCTCCGCCGCCTCGCCTCGGCCCCGCGCTCTACGCCCGGCCGCCCCGACCGGCGCCGCCGCGCCGCCCCTCCGCTCCTCCGCCCGGCCTCCCGGCCTCCCGAGCTGCCCCGGCGCCGCTCCTCCCGGCCGGCCCCGTCTCGCCGGCCGCCCAGCCCACGGCTTCGCCGCGCCGCCTCCGCCGCGGTTCCGCCGCCCCGCCTCCGCTCGGATCCGGCCGGTCCCAACTCCCTCCGGCCTTCCCCGACCACGCCGGCATCTCCCCCCGCGCTCCGGCAAGCCCCAACCGCCGTCAACCTCGTCTCCGGCGAGATCCCGATCCGGCCGTTGACTTTCTTCGCGAGGGTATAATTCCACTAAGTCCCCGAATCTGCAGTAATTATCATGCCATGTTCATCACATTGCATCTCTGCATCCGTAGCTCCGTTTCGTGCGTGTAACATGTCAAATTGTTCGTCTCAACGAGTACATCATTTCATTACATTGCATCATTTTCATTTGACCTCATCTAGATGCCTGAATCATCGTTGCAAGAGTGCTTCATGATGTTAATCTGCTGAAACTGTAATAACTTGCTCTTTTGTCATTTTTGCCATGATTGATGTGTGCATCCTATGAGGTTGATGTCTATAGGTGTTTTGATCTATGCCATGCCATCTTTACAGGGTGTATTCCATGTATTTTTGTGATCAATGTGGTGAGTAGCACAAGCATGCAAACTAGACTTTGTGATATTGCTGATTTTAGTCCCTGTTCTGTTGTTATTTTCATGCCATGTAAACTTGATGCTACAGAGAGATCCATGCATATTTTGAGATACTTCAGTAAGGATGTTTTGAACATATGGTTATACTCTATCAATTCATGCCCCTGTTTGCAATTAAGGAGTAGTCTAGCATGTCATTTTCGTGCTCTACTTTTGCTACAAAATGTTTCCTGGCAGATCGTTTACATGTTATTCAATTTTGCCAAGGTTGTTGTAGTTGATCCTTGCATGCTATGAACTTGTTCTTGCCTTGGTTTGTTTCATAAACATGTCTTATTACTGTTGGGTGCCTTGCCATGCCATTTATTGCTCTGTGGTGAGTGGTTCAAGCTCACCAACATGCCTTCATAATTCTGTTTCTGCCATGTTTGAATCTGCAATATAACTTGCCATGTTTACATGGGTGCCATCATATTTTCTGCTCCTTTTTGGCTCATGGTCAATAAGGGACTTTTGATCTATGCAATTAGTAGATTCATGCCATGCCTTTGTTTGCCATGATAAGTTCCTGTAACATGTTGTTTGATAGCTCTAAACATTGCAACCTGATGTTATTTTCTGCAAAGTCTGAACTGTTATTATTTGCAATCTTACCATGTGTGTTTGAGCATGTTCTAGTGATTTCTGGAGATAGCTCAGTGTTCATGTTTTGTTATGCTTTACCTGTACATCATGCCCATGCCTTTTGTTTTTATGTTGAGATGTTGTAGCATATTGTTTTGATGCTTGCAATATGCCTAGTTGCTGTTTTGGACAGATTGTTGCTATAACTTGTATAGTGTATGTGTTGATCTGTTGCTCCGTTTTGAGTGTGCTCTATATGAAACTTGCTTGATTTTGCATGTAGCTTCATATTATCATGTTGCATCCTTGTTTTGAGGTGTTTTCTTGATGTTTGAATGCCTTTTGCATGAATGCCATGTTTAACTTGTTTTGCTCATATCTTCTAGGCTGTAGCTCCAAATCTAACGAACTTTATATGTAACTT
Organism: Triticum aestivum; assembly: GCF_018294505.1. Lineage (NCBI taxonomy): Eukaryota > Viridiplantae > Streptophyta > Magnoliopsida > Poales > Poaceae > Triticum > Triticum aestivum. Next base: position 456,128,110 of record NC_057810.1, on the reverse strand, counting down.
GACTAGAATCTCGTGTAGATCATCTTTGTGCATCTTAACTTGCTGTTTAACAACTTGAACATAAGGTTTATTCAGATCTGGACCAATTTTGAAATTTGCATATGAGGACTTACCGGAATTGTTATATGTTGTTCCCGGCCTCATTTAAACTTGCCTTGATGTGTTGCTCTTGTTTGCTTCATCTCTTGCCATGAGTAGCTTCATGTAGTCTTGTCATGCATCATGCTTGGTTGTGAATCATGTCTTGTCTATGTGTGGTGTGTTTACCATGTTGTGTGCTTCTTCTTGATAGTTCCCGTTTCGTTGCGATCGTGAGGATTCGTTTGTCTACGCTTGGTTCGGCTTCATCCGTTCGTCTTCTTCATGGACTCGTTCTTCTTCCTAGCGGGATTTCAGGCAAGATGACCGCTACCCTGGATCTCACTACTATCATTGCTATGCTAGTTGCTTCGTTCTATCGCTTTGCTGCGCTACCTATCACCTGTTTATCGAACCTCCCACATTGCCATGAACCTCTAACCTTTGATACCTTTCCTATGCAAACTGTTGCTTGGCTATGTTACCGCTTTTCTCAGCCCCTTTTATAGCGTTGCTAGTTGCAGGTGAAGTTGAAGATTTCTCCATGGTGGACAGGATTTTTGTTGGGATATCACAATATCTCTTATATTATTAATGCATCTATATACTTGGTAAAGGGTGGAAGACTCGACCTTATGCCTGGTGTTTTGTTCCACTCTTGCCTCCCTAGTTTCCGTCATACCGGTGTTATGTTCCCGGATTTTGCGTTCCTTACGCGGTCGGGTGATTTATGGGACCCCCTTGACAGTTCGCTTTGAATAAAACTCCTCCAGCAAGGCCCAACCTTGGTTTTACCATTTGCCTCACCACCACCTACCTTTACCTTGGGTCGGCCAACCCGAGGGTCATCTTTATTTTACCCCCTGGGCCAATGCTTGTCTAAGTGTTGGTCCAAACCGAGCGATGTCTGGTGCCCCCTGGGCAACCAGGGTCTATGCCAACCCGACGTCTGGCTCATCCGGTGTGCCTTGAGAACGAGATATGTGCAGCTCCTATCGGGATTTGTCGGCACAGCGGGAGGCTTTGCTGGTCTTGTTTTACCATTGTCGAAATGTCTTGTAAACCAGGATTCCGAGTCTGATCGGGTCTTCCTGGGAGAAGGTATATCCTTCGTTGATCGCGAGATCTTATCATGGGCTAAGTTGGGACACCCCTGCAGGGTATAATCTTTCAAAAGCCGTGCCTGCGGTTATAGGCAGATGGGAATTTGTTAATGTCCAGTTGTAGATAACTTGACACCAGATCCGAATTAAAACGCATCAACCGCGTGGGTAGCCGTGATGGTCTCTTTTCGGCGGAGTCCGGGAAGTGAACATGGTTTATGGGTTATGTTTGACGTAAGTAGGAGTTCAGGATCACTTCTTGATCATTGCTAGTTTCACGACCGTTTCTCTTGCTCTCTTCTCGCTCTTATTTGCGTATGTTAGCCACCATATATGCTTAGTCGCTGCTGCAACCTCACCACTTTACCCCTTCCTTTTCCCTTTAAGCTTTGCTAGTCTTGATACCCATGGTAATGGGATTGCTGAGTCCTCGTGGCTCACAGATTACTACAACAACAGTTGCAGGTACAGGTTATGCGATGCCCATGACGCGAGAGCGATGCTTGCTTGCATTGAGTTCTTCTTCTGCTTCTTCTTCGATCCGGGATAGGTTCCAGGTCGGCAGCCTGGGCTAGCAGGGTGGATGTCGTTTGAGCTTCTATTTGTGTTTCATCCGTAGTCGGATGTTGCTCTCTTGTATTGTGATGTTGTATTCGTGTGGCATTGTATGCCTTATGTATGTATCCCCATCTATTATGTAATGTTGATGTAATGATATCCACCTTGCAAAAGCATTTCAATATACATGTCTATCCTTGGTGGGACCTTCGAGTTCCTTTTGGATAGGATCGCATATTGGGCGTGACAGTTAGGTATGAAGGAAATATGCCCTAGAGGCAATAATGAAGTTTTATTTTATATTTCCTTATTCATGATAAATGTTTATTATTCATGCTAGAATTGTATTAACCGGAAACTTGATACATGTGTGAATACACAGACAAAACACCGTGTCCCTAGTATGCCTCTACTAGACTAGCTCATTGATCAAAGATGGTTAAGTTTCCTAGCCATGGACATGAGTTGTCATTTGATGAATGGGATCACAGCATTAGTGGAATGATGTGATGGACAAGACCCATCTGTTAGCTTAGCATAATGATCATTCAGTTTTATTGTTACCGCTTTCTTCATGTCAAATACATATTCCTCCGACTATGAGATTATGCAACTCTGGGACACCGAAGGAATGCCTTGTGTGCTATCAAATGTCAGAACATAACTGGATGATTATAAAGATGCTCTATAGGTATCTCCGAAGGTGTTTGTTGGGTTGGCATAGATCGAGATTAGGATTTGTCACTCCGAGTATCAGAGAGGCATCTCTAGGCCCTCTTGGTAATGCACATCATATGAAGCCTTGCAAGCAATGTGACTAATGAGTTAGTTACGGGATGATGCACTACGGAATGAGTAAAGAGACTTGTCGGTAACGAGATTGAACTAGGTATGAAGATACCCACGATCAAATCTTGGGCAAGTAACATACTGATGACAAAGGGAATAATGTATGTTGACATTGCAGTTCGACCGATAAAAGATCTTCATAGAATATGTGGGAACCAATATGAGCATCCAGGTTCCGCTGTTGGTTATTGGCCAGAGAGGTGTCTCGGTCATGTCTACATAGTTCTCGAACCCGTAGGGTCCGCACGCTTAACGTTTGATGACGATATGTGTTATATGAGTTATGTGTTTTGGCGACCGAAGGTTGTTCGGAGTCCCGGATGAGATCACGGACATGACTAGGAGTCTCAAAATGGTCGAGAGGTAAAGATTGATGTATTGGAAGGTTATATTCAGACACCGGAATGGTTCTGGAATGTTTCGGGTATTTTTCGTAGTATCGAGGGGTTACTGGAACCCCCGGGAAAGTTAATGGGCTATATGGGCCATAGGGGAGAGAGAGGCATGCCATGAGGAGGTGGCGTTCGCCCCCCATGGGGAGTCCGAATTGGACTAGGGGAGGGGGCACGGCCCCCCTTTCCCTTTCCCTCTCCTTTTCTTTCCCTTTTCCCCCTCCGTTGGAAAGGAAGGGGGGACCGACTAGGACTTGGAGTCCTGGTAGGATTCCCCCCCATGGCGCGCCCTAGGGCCGGCCTCCTCCCCTCTCCTCCTTTATATACGAGGGCGATGGGCACCTCTAGTCACATAAATTGTTTCTTACCCATGTACGGTGCCCCCCTCCACCGTTTACTCCTCTAGTCATATTCTCGTAGTTCTTAGGCGAAGCCCTGCGCGTATCACATCACCATCACCGTCACCACGTCGTCGTGCTGACAGAACTCATCTACTCCTTCATATCTCTACCGGATCAAGAGTTCGAGGGATGTCATCAAGCTGAACGTGTGCAGAACTCGGAGGTGTCATACGTTCGATGCTTGATCGGTTGAATCAAGAAGACGTTCGACTAGATCAACCGCGTTAAGCTAATGCTTCTGCTTTCGGTCTACGAGGGTACGTGGACACACTCTTCCCCTCTCGTTGCTATGCATCTCCTAGATAGATCTTGCATGAGCGTAGGATTTTTTTTGAAATTGCTTGCTACGTTTCCCAACAGTGGCATCCGAGCCAGGTCTATGCGTAGATGATATGCATGAGTAGAACACAAAGAGTTGTGGGCGGTGATCATCATACTGCTTACCACCAACGTCTTATTTTGATTCGGCGGTATTGTTGGATGAAGCGGCCCGGACCAACCTTACATGACCGCGTTCATGAGATCGGTTCCACCGACAAACATGCAACTAGTTTTGCATAAGGGTGGTTGGCGGGTGTTTGTTTCTCCAACTTTAGTTGAATCAAATTCGACTGCGGCTGGTCCTTGTGAAGGTTAAAATAACAAACTTGATAAATCACCATTGTGTTTTTGTGCCGTATGTATGTACAGTTCATGCTAGAAGCCCATAGCAGTCACGTAAAACTTGCAACAAATAAAGTAGAGGACATCTAACTTGATTTTGCAGGGCATGTTGTGATGTGATATGGTCAAGACATGATGTGATATAAGTTGTTGTATGAGATGATCATGTTCTATAAAAAGTTGTCGGCAATTGGAAGGAGCCATATGGTTGTCGCTTTATTGTATGAAATACAAATGCTATGTAATTGCTTTACTTCATCACTAAGCGGTAGCGATAGTCATAGAAACAATAGTTGGCGAGACGACCACGACACTACGATGGAGATCAAGGTGTCAAGCCGGTGATGATGGAGATCACGACGTTGCTTTGGTGATGGAGATCAAAAGCACAAGATGATGATGGCCATATCATGTCACATATTTTGATTGCATGTGATGTTTATCTTTATGCATCTTATTTTTCTTAGTACGGCGGTAGCATTATAAGACGATCCCTTACTAAAATTTCAAGGTATAAGTGTTCTCCCCGAGTATGCACCATTGCAAAAGTTCTTCGTGCTGAGACACCACGTGATGATCGGGTGTGATAAGCTCTACGTTCAAATACAAAGGGTACAAGCCAGTTTTGCACATGCGGAATACTCGGGTTAAACTTGACGAGCCTAGCATATACAGATATGGCCTCGAAACACTGGAGACCAAAAGGTTGAACGTGAATCATATAGTAGATATGATCAACATAGAGATGTTCACCATTGAAAACTACTCCATCTCATGTGATGATTGGACATGCCTTAGTTGATCTGGATCATGTATCATTTAGATGACTTGAGGGATGTCTATCTAAGTGGGAGTTCTTAAGTAATATGATTAATTGAACTTAATTTATCATGAACTTAGTCCTGATATTTTTTGCATATCTATGTTGTAGATCAATGGCCCGTGCTACCGTTCCCTTGAATTTTAATGCGTTCCTAGAGAAAGCTAAGTTGAAAGATGATGGTAGCAACTACACGGACTGGGTCCGTAACTTGAGGATTATCCTCATTACTGCACAGAAGAATTATGTCCTTGATGCACCGCTAGGTGTACCACCTGCCCCAGCAACTGCAGACATTGTGAATGCCTGGCAGTCATGTGTTGATGACTACTCATTAGTTCAGTGTGCCATGCTTTACGGCTTAGAATCGGGACTTCAAAGATGTTTTGAACGTCATGGAGCATATGAGATGTTCCACGAGTTGAAGTTGATATTTCAAGCAAATGCCCGAGTTGAGAGATATGAAGTCTCCAACAAGTTCTATATCTGCAAGATGAAGGAAAACAATTCTGTTAGTGAGCACATACTCAGAATGTCTGGGTACCATAATCACTTGACTCAGCTAGGAATCTTCCAGATGATTATGTCATTGACAGAGTTCTTCAATCACTGCCACCAAGTTACAAAGGCTTCGTGATGAACTGCAATATGCAAGGGATGGAAAAGACTATTCCCGAGCTCTTCACGATGTTGAAGGCCGTGGAGGTAGAAATCAAAAAGGAGCATCAAGTGTTGATGGTTAACAAAACCACTAGTTTTAAGAAAAAAGGCAAGGGTAAAAAGAAAGGGAACTTCAAGAAGAATGGCAAGCAAGTTGTCACTCCCGGGAAGAAACCCAAAGTTGGACCCAATCCTGAAACTGAGAGCTTCTACTGCAAAGGGACTGGTCACTGGAAGCGGAACTGCCCCCAAGTATTTGGCGGATAAGAAGGTTGGCAAAGTGAACAAAGGTATATTTGATATACATGTTATTGATGTGTACCTTACTAATTCTCGTAGTAGTGCCTGGGTATTTGATACCGGTTTGGTTGCTCATATTTGTAACTCGAAGCAGGGACTATGGATTAAATGAAGATTGGCTAAGGACGAGATGACGATGCGCGTTGAGAATGATTCCAAGGTTGATGGATCGCCGTCGGCACGCTACCTCTACATCTACCTTCGGGATTAGTTTTAGACCTGAATAATTATTATTTGGTGCCAATGTTGAACATGAACATTATATCTGGATCTTGTTTAGTGTGAAACGGTTATTCATTTAAATCAGAGAATAATGGTTGTTCTATTTATATGAGTAATATCTTTTATGGTCATGCACCCTTCAAGAGTGGTCTATTTCTGTTGAATTTTGATCGTGATGATACACATATTCATAATATTGATGCCAAAAGATGCAAAGTCAATAATGATAGTGCAACTTATTTGTGGCACTGCCGGTTGGGTCATATCGGTGTAAAGTGCATGAAGAAGCTCCATAAAGAAGGACTTTTGGAATCACTTGATTATGAATCATTTGATACTTGTGAACCGTGCCTTATGGGCAAGATGACTAAAACTCCGTTCTCCGGAACAATGGAACGAGCTAGTGACTTATTGGAAGTAATATGTGCCGATGTATGCGGTCCAATGAGTGTTGATGCTCGTGGCCGGTATCGTTATTTTCTGACCTTCGCAGACAATTTGAGCAGATATGGGTATATCTACTTAATGAAACACAAGTCTGAAACATTTGAAAAGTTCAAAGAATTTCAGAGGGAAGTAGAGAATCATCGTAACAAGAAAATAAAATTTCTACAATCTGATCATGGAGGAGAATATTTGAGTTACGAGTTTGGCCTTCATTTAAAACAATATGGAATAGTTTCACAACTCATGCCACCTGGAACACCACAGCGTAATGGTGTGTCTGAACGTCGTAACCGCACTTTATTGGATATGGTGCGATCTATGATGTCTCTTACTGATTTACCACTATTGTTTTGGGGTTATGCATTAGAGACAACTGCATTCACTTTAAACAGTGCACCGTCAAAGTTCGTTGAGACAACACCGTATGAACTGTCGTTTGGCAACAAACCTAAGCTGTCATTTCTTAAAGTTTGGGGATGTGATGCTTATGTCAAAAGGCTTCAGCCCGATAAGCTCGAACCCAAATTGGAGAAATGCGTCATCATAGGATACCCTAAGGAAACAATTGGGTATACCTTCTACTACAGGTCCGAAGGCAAAATCTTTGTTGCTAAGAACGGAACCTTTCTAGAGAAGGAGTTTCTCTCGAAAGAAGTGAGTGGGAGGAAAGTAGAACTTGATGAGGTAATTGTACCTACTCTCAATTTGGAAGGTAGCTCATCTGAGAAATCTGTTCCCGTGATGCCTACACCAACTGTAGAGAAAGCTAATGATAAAGATCAGGAATCTTCAGATCAAGTTGCTACATAACCTCGTAGGTCAAAAAGAGCATGATATGCACCATAGTGGTACGGTAATCCTGTTCTGGAAGTCATGTTGCTTGACCATGACGAACCTACGAACTATGAAGAAGCTATGATGAGCCCAGATTCCGATAATGGCTTGAGGCCATGAAATCTGAGATAGGATCTATGTATGAGAACAAAGTGTGGACTTTGGTGGATCTGCCCGATGATCGGCGACCCATAGAGAATAAATGGATCTTCAAGAAGAAGTGTAACATCCCAAATTTTCAATTTGGAATGTTATACATTAGGTCATCATGCATATCATATTTTTCTCGCATTTTCCGATCCTAGAAAATTTCACGCAACTCAAGGACCCTCGTAGAGAGTTGGAAGTTTCATTATTTTCATATTTGGGATTTCTCAAATTTTGAAAATAGGATCATTTGGATTTATTTAATTATCTTCATAAAGTTTTTCCTATAAAAATTTTGAGAGAGGGAATAATATGACTTTCCCAAATTTAGGAAAAATAAATCCATTTTGGTTTTTGCCGGAGTTTTAGTTGCGTTTTATTTGCCTTAGGGAAAAATGCGTGTTTTTTTAAAAAAAATTGCATTTAGGCCCCGAGTAAAGTTCATTTTGTTCGACTCATTTTTAGGAGTCGGGGAAAGTTTACTGTATTAATTTTGGAGTTCGTTTAGATTTTTTTTATTTTGTCTCTCTGCGCGCGAGACCGTTTTAAAAAAAAAACTGCAGCGCCTTGGGCCAAAGGCCCAAGCTGCTAGCCGCCGGCCGGCCAAGGCCACCGCGCGCGCACGCCCCAAGGGGGCCAGGGAGCCACTCCTTTTTCCTTGTCCTAGTAGGACTCTTTTCCTACTTCATTTATTCCGTATCTAATCCTAGATCTATTCCTAATCCTAATCTATTTCTTGTCCCCTACCCCAAGCCAAACCCTCCCCTCCCCAATATAAATACCCAAGCACCCCCCCTCTAAACCCTCAAACACTTGCATTGTTTAGGATCTAAATTAAATTGTGGGATTGGGAAGTAGAATTGAGGTAGTACCTATTACCTGTTACTTATGAAACCTTGGGAGTTACTTCTACGTTTGCTTATTATGCTATGCTATGCTAGTAGACGTGGATTGGGTGAGTGAATATCCATGACAGATGTGAGATTGTTAATTAATGGTTTATCTAAGGTGGCAACCTAAACACACATCTGGGTGGATTGAGGCACCTGGTTTCCATCAGGACTTGCCTGTATTTCTTCGGACCGCCACCCAGGCTCTAAGGGATCATAAAATATTTCAAACTGGAAACTTCCGTGTGCAGCCACAAGCCAATTATGGGCTCTGGCGTAGTTGATTAAGTTGTGCGAACTCTTACGGGTAGGATAGCTGATGTAGGGGATGTAGGTTGGTACGGTCTACCCACATGTAAGGTGCTAGCGCTTCTGAAAGACTATGTCTCGGTCATCCGTTTCTCAAACACCATGCAGTGCGAGAACCAAGCGGAGGCGATCGAGTCTTGTGGGGAAAAGTGCGCAAGCCTCTGCAGAGTGTATAAACTAATCATGATTAGCCGTGTCCCCGGTTATGGACGTTTTGAGTATCTGGTAATTGAATATCATGTGAATCTCAACATGTTACCTCTAATAAAAGCTATTGGGTTTTAATGAGTACTTTTAATTGGGATTGAGGATGCTGTCAACCATTCTCAATGTTTAACAACCACCATGATAGTTAAACAAAATTATTCCTTTGATGTAGGGAAAAATTGGCTTTTCGCAAAACTGTAACCATAGAGCCTTACCACCAGCCAAATATGCATGTAGTATAGGCTTATTGTTTCATTACTCTCTATGTGTTACATTGCCAGCATATTCCATGTGCTGACCCGTTTTCGGGCTGCAACTTTCATGTTGCAGACTTTTCAGACGACGAGTAATGAATTTAGGTCGTGGTTCTATACTCAGTGATGCCGATGGAGTTGATGGACTCACTTATCTTCCAAGCCTTCCGCTGTTATCGTTATTAGATGGCCTTAAGCCATATTTATTGTAAGAAGTCCTCTTCTGGACAATCGATGTAATAAGTGTGTGATTGCTACTCTGCTATAAATCCTTCGAAGTACTGTGTGGTGTCAGCATTACTGATCCAGGGATGACACCTGAGCACAGAGACTTGATCCATTCGGGTCTGGTCGCTACAGAGATGGTATCAGAGCACACGCTGACTGTAGGACACGACCACTAAGTTAAAGCCATAGATCACTACTCTCCTCTCATTTTCTAACTCCTCATCTATTCCACTCTTTAGGATGAAGGACGCGAAGATCAAGTACACCCAACCGGATGAAGGCACACCATTTGGATTTCACTTGAAGGAAGTTACCAAGTACCTGAACATTGGACTACCAAGTTTCACCGGGACTTTCAACGCCACTCTGCCTGAAGAGGAGCGCTGGAAGATTCACGCTCACGTTCCGGGAAGAACATTCGCGCCAATCACGAAGCCCATAGATAGTGTTTTTAGTGCACCAACTTGGAGTCTGGGAAAGAGCATGGCAGCTCATATCACCATGGGACGCATTGGAGAAGTTTATCAAGAAGACCTCAAGGACACCATCTACCAGATTTGCGGACGCCGAGATGACAAATGGGACATAGTCAGCCCCAAGAAGGATAGATCCATTGCAGCTTTTATCCAGGAGTTAAACCAGCACATTCGACGCCATGAGAACCAGATGTGCAATGATATGGTAGAGTTGAAGAATGCGAAGGCAAGGATCATCGAGCTAGAAGGAGAACTAAAGTCTACACGCCAGGACTACATGGACGAGATCGTAGCTCTAGCAAGGCACAATTGCGATCTTAAGCAGGAGATCGAAGAACTCAAGAAGAAGTTAGCATCCCAGGAGGACGACAAGTACGTCGCATGTCCAGACAACTACATCATCCTCGACGACACCGATTCGGATCCAAGTGAACCCGACTTCGAAGACGAAGCTGGAGCAGACATCATGGAATCTTCCACCGGTTCAAATTTCTAGATGACCACCACATATTAGTAGTATTTCCCCCCATGTAAACATTATAGTACACGCACTTGCGATAGTTAGATCGTTGTAAGCCTTGTTTGATTGAATGGAGTGATTTTGTGTGCATTTGCTCATGTGCATTTGGGTAGTGATTCCCCTTAGACCTCATTCTATTCTAAATTTCTCTTATTTTCTAAACCCATCAGATGCCTCCGAGACGTGACCCTGGATTCGTTTTCCTGCCAGAGATCACCCAACTGATCCAGCAGCAGAACACCCTGATTCAAACATTGGTGCAGAACCAGGGCAACAACAACAACAACCCACCCCCACCACCTGCGGATCATTTGACTCGTTTCCTTAGACTAAATCCGCCGGTGTACTCCAGTAGCACCGAGCCGATTGTAGCAGATGATTGGCTCCGCAAGATAGGAAGGGAGTTGACCACTGCAGGATGCACAGATGGAGAAAGAGTGAAGTTTGCAGCACATCAGCTTGAAGGACCCGCAGCCGCATGGTGGGAGAATTTCACAGTCACTTACCCGGTAGACACTGTCACATGGGATCAATTTCAGCAAGCTTTTCGCACTGCCCATGTCTCAGCAGGAGCCATGGCCATGAAGAAGCGTGAGTTTCGCAACTTACGCCAAGGAGGAAGGACTGTTGGCCAGTACGTGGATGACTTTAGCAAATTAGCACGTTACGCCCCAGATGACATTGCTACACATGCGGCTAAACAGGAGAAGTTTCTAGAAGGACTGAATGATGAGTTCAGCATGCCGTTGATGGTAGCAAGTTTCAATAACTACCAGGAGTTAGTAGACCGAGCCCTTATGATTGAAGGAAAGCAGCAGCAAATTGAGAACCGCAAGCGAAAGTATGGACAAGGGAAGTATAACTCTGGAGCTCAGCAGAAGACTCGTTATACCCCTAAATCAGGAATTCAGTTTCAGCATACCCATGGAGGAGGTAATTCGCACAACCATAATGGCACTAAGAATGGGAACGGGAATGGAGGAAGCAACGGACAGAATCGCACCAACCCGTCAACACCATCCAAGGCAGACTTGAGTCACATTACTTGCTTTAAGTGCCGCAAGATGGGGCATTATGCAAATGACTGTCCAGAAGGCCAGAATGGAAATGGCAATGGAAGCTCTGCAAAGAAGCCCAACCCTTTCAACAGGGGACAGGTGAACCACATTGATGTGAAGGAGATTGAAGATCAGCCCGATGCAGTAATCGGTAAGTTTTTGGTTAAGTCATTTACTGCAGTTGTTCTTTTCGATACTGGTGCATCACATTCATACATATCAAGGGAATTTGTGGATAAGTATGAGTTACCGACCCAAGCCCTTAGGTCACCCATGCTAGTAACCTCACCCGGAGCAGAGTACATGGCTAGTAAATGGTGTGATCGACTGCCACTAAGGATTGGACACTATGTTTTCCCCTCAGACCTAATAGTACTGGAATCCCAAGGATTTGATGTGATATTAGGAATGGATTGGTTATCAAAGTATGGCGGAAACATTGATTGCTCCACTAGATCAATTTTGCTCACCACACCAGAAGGAAGAAGGATTAAGTATGTATCACGGCACGAGCCGAGGAGAGCACAAGTAAATTGCTTATCAGGAGTGGTGCAGGAAGAAGTACCAGTGGTGAAGGATTTTCCTGATGTATTTCCGGAAGAGTTGCCAGGCATGCCACCGGATAGAGACATTGAGTTTTTGATTGAACTATTGCCAGGAACAGGCCCGATATCGAAACGACCATACAGGATGCCAGCACAAGATTTGGCAGAAATCAAGAAGCAGATTAAGGAGCTATTAGATAAAGGTTATATACGCCCAAGCTCTTCACCTTGGGGATCACCCGTTTTGTTAGTGGAGAAGAAGGATGGATCTTTGAGAATGGTTGTTGATTATCGTGAATTGAATGCGGTAACAATCAAGAACAAGTACCCATTACCAATGATAAATGATCTGTTTGATCGTTTGCAAGGAGCCAAAGTGTTTTCCAAGATCGACTTGCGATCAGGGTACCATCAGTTGAAGATTCGGGAGCAAGACATACCCAAGACTGCATTTACCACGAGATATGGACTGTACGAGTATACCGTTATGTCATTTGGACTGACTAACGCACCAGCTTATTTCATGAACCTGATGAACAAAGTGTTTATGGAGTTTTTGGATAAGTTCGTCGTGGTGTTCATAGATGACATTTTGATTTTCTCGAAGAATGAAGAGGAACACAAGGAACAATTGCGATTGGTTTTGGAGAAGCTAAGAGAACATCAGTTATACGCCAAGTTCAGCAAATGTGAGTTTTGGCTAAAGGAAGTTGGATTTCTCGGATATGTTATATCCGGAGAAGGAATAGCAGTTGACCCCAAAAAGGTTGAGACCGTAACTAATTGGGAAGCACCAACGACAGTTGGAGAGATTCGGAGTTTTCTTGGACTCGCAGGATACTACCGAAGATTCATTGAGAATTTCTCAAGGATTGCTAAGCCTATGACTGAATTGTTGAAGAAGGATAACAAATTCATATGGACTGAGGACTGTGAGGCAAGTTTTCAGGAGTTGAAGAAAAGATTGGTTACCTCACCAGTTTTGATATTGCCAGATCAGACTAAGGATTATGAGGTGTATTGCGACGCTTCACGTCGAGGACTTGGAGCAGTGCTTATGCAGGAAGGAAGAGTTGTTTCGTATGCTTCACGACAACTTAAGCCCCATGAGTTGAATTATGCCACTCATGATTTGGAGTTAGCAGCCGTTGTGCATGCCCTGAAGACGTGGAGACATTTCCTCATTGGAAATCATTGTGAAGTATATATGGATCACAAGAGTCTGAAGTACATCTTCACACAGAAGGAATTGAATCTCAGACAAATGAGATGGTTAGAACTTATCAAGGATTATGATATGAGATTGCATTATCACCCCGGAAAGGCTAATGTCGTAGCAGACGCATTGAGCCGTAAGAGCCACGTCAATACCCTAATGATGGGAGGAATACCCAATGAGTTAGCCGAGGACCTTCGAGAGCTATGTTTGGAAATAGTTCCGAGAGGCTATGTAGCAACATTGGAGATTCAGTCGACACTGATGGACAAAATCAGAGAAGCCCAAAAGGCAGATAAGGAAGTTGCCTCTATAAAGGAGAAAATGGGCAAAGGAAAGGCTAAAGGATTTCGTGAGGATGAACACGATACCCTATGGTTTGAAGACTGTGTTTATGTGCCCAATAACCCAGAAATCAGGAAGTTGATTTTACAAGAAGCCCATGATTCACCCTATTCGATTCACCCAGGAAATACCAAGATGTATTTGGATTTTAAGAACACTTTCTGGTGGACCGGAATGAAGAAGGATATTGCGGAGTATGTAGCTATTTGCGATGTATGTCAGAGAGTAAAGGCAGAACATCAGAAGCCAGCAGGATTGTTACAACCGTTGCCGATACCCGAATGGAAGTGGGATAAACTAGGCATGGATTTCATCACAGGTTTGCCAAAGACCCGTTCAGGATATGACTCGATTTGGGTTATAGTCGACCGTTTAACAAAGGTAGCTCATTTCATTCCAGTCAAGACTACCTATAGCAGTGCTAAGTTGGCAAAGATATACATGACCAGAATTGTGTGTTTACACGGAGTTCCGAGGAGCATCGTATCAGATAGAGGAACCCAGTTTACCTCGAAATTTTGGAACCAGTTGCACGAGACATTGGGAACTAGATTGGAATTCAGTACAGCTTTCCACCCACAGACCGATGGACAGACTGAGAGAGTCAATCAAATTTTGGAAGATATGCTGAGAGCTTGTGCACTAGATTATGGATCTAGCTGGGATGATAATTTGCCGTATGCAGAATTTTCCTACAACAATAGTTACCAAATCAGCTTGAAGATGGCACCTTTCGAGGCTCTGTATGGAAGAAGGTGCAGGACACCGTTGTCATGGGACGAAACTGGAGATCGTCAGTTGTTTGGACCAGATTTGATTAAGGAGTCTGAACAGAAGGTTAAGTTGATTCGAGACAGGCTCAAGGTAGCCCAGTCCAGACAGAAGAGCTATGCCGATTCAAAGCGCAAAGCGATTGAGTATGAAGTTGGAGACAGAGTATATCTCAGAGTATCCCCGCTTCGAGGAGTTAAGCGTTTTGGAGTTAAAGGAAAGTTAGCACCCCGTTTCGTTGGACCGTATAAGATTTTGCAACGTATGGGAGAAGTTGCTTATAAGTTGGAATTGCCAGAAGGACTGTCAGGAGTTCATGATGTATTCCATGTTTCTCAGTTGAAGAAATGCCACCCAGAGATAGCAGAGGTACCGTTAAGAGACACAGTGCCACTGGAAGCAATTCAGTTGAAGGATGACTTGACATATGAGGAAAAACCTGTTAAGATTCTCGATTATGCCAGCAGAGTTACCCGCAGGAAAGTTATCAAGTTTTGTAAAGTTCAGTGGAGCCACCACACTGAGGATGAAGCCACCTGGGAAAGAGAGGAAGTTTTGCTCAAGGACCACCCTCACCTATTTTCTAGCCAACCCGAATCTCGAGGGCGAGATTCATCTTAAGGGGGTAGGTTTGTAACATCCCAAATTTTCAATTTGGAATGTTATACATTAGGTCATCATGCATATCATATTTTTCTCGCATTTTCCGATCCTAGAAAATTTCACGCAACTCAAGGACCCTCGGAGAGAGTTGGAAGTTTCATTATTTTCATATTTGGGATTTCTCAAATTTTGAAAATAGGATCATTTGGATTTATTTAATTATCTTCATAAAGTTTTTCCTATAAAAATTTTGAGAGAGGGAATAATATGACTTTCCCAAATTTAGGAAAAATAAATCCATTTTGGTTTTTGCCGGAGTTTTAGTTGCGTTTTATTTGCCTTAGGGAAAAATGCGTGTTTTTTTTAAAAAAAAATTGCATTTAGGCCCCGAGTAAAGTTCATTTTGTTCGACTCATTTTTAGGAGTCGGGGAAAGTTTACTGTATTAATTTTGGAGTTCGTTTAGATTTTTTTTTATTTTGTCTCTCTGCGCGCGAGACCGTTTAAAAAAAAACTGCAGCGCCTTGGGCCAAAGGCCCAAGCTGCTAGCCGCCGGCCGGCCAAGGCCACCGCGCGCGCACGCCCCAAGGGGGCCAGGGAGCCACTCCTTTTTCCTTGTCCTAGTAGGACTCTTTTCCTACTTCGTTTATTCCGTATCTAATCCTAGATCTATTCCTAATCCTAATCTATTTCTTGTCCCCTACCCCAAGCCAAACCCTCCCCTCCCCAATATAAATACCCAAGCACCCCCCCTCTAAACCCTCAAACACTTGCATTGTTTAGGATCTAAATTAAATTGTGGGATTGGGAAGTAGAATTGAGGTAGTACCTATTACCTGTTACTTATGAAACCTTGGGAGTTACTTCTACGTTTGCTTATTATGCTATGCTATGCTAGTAGACGTGGATTGGGTGAGTGAATATCCATGACAGATGTGAGATTGTTAATTAATGGTTTATCTAAGGTGGCAACCTAAACACACATCTGGGTGGATTGAGGCACCTGGTTTCCATCAGGACTTGCCTGTATTTCTTCGGACCGCCACCCAGGCTCTAAGGGATCATAAAATATTTCAAACTGGAAACTTCCGTGTGCAGCCACAAGCCAATTATGGGCTCTAGCGTAGTTGATTAAGTTGTGCGAACTCTTACGGGTAGGCTAGCTGATGTAGGGGATGTAGGTTGGTACGGTCTACCCACATGTAAGGTGCTAGCGCTTCTGAAAGACTATGTCTCGGTCATCCGTTTCTCAAACACCATGCAGTGCGAGAACCAAGCGGAGGCGATCGAGTCTTGTGGGGAAAAGTGCGCAAGCCTCTGCAGAGTGTATAAACTAATCATGATTAGCCGTGTCCCCGGTTATGGACGTTTTGAGTATCTGGTAATTGAATATCATGTGAATCTCAACATGTTACCTCTAATAAAAGCTATTGGGTTTTAATGAGTACTTTTAATTGGGATTGAGGATGCTGTCAACCATTCTCAATGTTTAATAACCACCATGATAGTTAAACAAAATTATTCCTTTGATGTAGGGAAAAATTGGCTTTTCGCAAAACTGTAACCATAGAGCCTTACCACCAGCCAAATATGCATGTAGTATAGGCTTATTGTTTCATTACTCTCTATGTGTTACATTGCCATCATATTCCATGTGCTGACCCGTTTTCGGGCTGCAACTTTCATGTTGCAGACTTTTCAGACGACGAGTAATGAATTTAGGTCGTGGTTCTATACTCAGTGATGCCGATGGAGTTGATGGACTCACTTATCTTCCAAGCCTTCCGCTGTTATCATTATTAGATGGCCTTAAGCCATATTTATTGTAAGAAGTCCTCTTCTGGACAATCGATGTAATAAGTGTGTGATTGCTACTCTGCTATAAATCCTTCGAAGTACTGTGTGGTGTCAGCATTACTGATCCAGGGATGACACCTGAGCACAGAGACTTGATCCATTCGGGTCTGGTCGCTACAAGAAGACTGATGTTGATGGTAATATTACTGTCTATAAAGCTCGACTTGTTGCAAAAGGTTTTCGACAAGTTCAAGGAGTTGAATATGATGAGACATTCTCACCCGTAGCGATGCTTAAGTCTGTCCGAATCATGTTAGCATTTGCCACATTTTATGATTATGAAATCTGGCAAATGGATGTCAAAACTGCATTACTTAATGGATTTCTTAAAGAAGAGTTGTTTATGATACAACCAGAAGGTTTTGTCGATCCTAAAGGTGCTAACAAAGTGTGCAAGCTCTAGCGATCCATTTATGGACTGGTGCAGGCATCTCGGAGTTGGAATATACGCTTTGATGAGGTGATCAAAGCATATGGTTTTATACAGACTTTTGGAGAAGCCTGTATTTACAAGAAAGTGAGTGGGAGCTCTATAGCATTTCTAATATTATATGTGGATGACATATTGTTGATTGGAAATGATGTAAATTTTTTGAATAGCATAAAAGGATACTTGAATAAGAGTTTTTCAATGAAAGACCATGGTGAAGCTGCTTATATATTGGGCATCAAGATCTATAGAGATAGATCAAGACGCTTGATAGGACTTTCACAAAGCACATACCTTGATAAAGTTTTGAAGACGTTCAAAATGGATCAGTCAAAGAAAGGGTTCTTGCCTGTGTTACAAGGTGTGAAGTTGAGTCAGACTCAATGCCCGGCCAATGCAGAAGATAGAGAGAAAATGAAAGTCATTCCCTATGCCTCAGCCATAGGTTCTATCATGTATGCTATGTTGTGTACCAGACCTAATGTGTGCCTTGCTATAAGTTTAGCAGGGAGGTACCAAAGTAATCCAGGAGTGGATCACTGGACAGCGGTCAAGAACATCTTGAAGTAGCTGAAAAGGACTAGGGATATGTTTCTCGTTTATGGAGGTGACAAAGAGCTTGTCGTAAGTGGTTACGTCGACGCTAGCTTTGACACTGATTTGGATGACTCTAAGTCACAAACCAGATACATATTTTTGTTGAATGGTGGAGCTGTTAGTTGGTGCAGTTCCAAGCAGAGCGTCGTGGCAGGAACTATGTGTGAAGCGGAGTACATAGCTGCTTCAGAAGCAGCAAATGAAGGAGTCTGGATGAAGGAGTTCATATTCGATCTAGGTGTAATACCTAGTGCATCGGGTCCAATGAAAATCTTTTGTGATAATACTGGAGCAATTGCCTTGGCGAAGGAATCCATATTTCACAAAAAGACCAAACACATCAAGAGACGCTTCAACTCCATCCGAGATTTGGTCAAGGAGGGAGACATAGAGATTTGTAAAATACATACGGATCTGAATGTTGCAGACCCGTTGACTAAGCCTCTTCCATGAGCAAAACATGATCAACACCAAGACTCCTTGGGTGTTAGATTCATTAGTATGTAATCTAGATTATTGACTCTAGTGCAAGTGGGAGACTGAAGGGTATATGCCCTAGAGGCAATAATAAAGTTTTTATTTTATATTTTCTTATTCATGATAAATGTTTATTATTTGTGCTAGAATTGTATTAACCGGAAACTTGATACATGTGTGAATACATAGACAAAACACCATGTCCCTAGTATGCCTCTACTAGACTAGCTCGTTGATCAAAGATGGTTAAGTTTCCTAGCCATGGACATGAGTTGTCATTTGATGAACATGATCACATCATCAGTGGAATGATGCGATGGACAAGACCTATCCGTTAGCTTAGCATAATGATCGTTCAGTTTTATTGCTACTGCTTTCTTCATGTCAAATACATATTACTCCGACTAGGAGATTATGCACTCTCGGACACCGGAGGAATGCCTTGTGTGCTATCAAACATCACAACGTAACTGGGTGATTATAAAGATGCTCTACAGGTATCTCCAAAGGTGTTTGTTGGGTTGGCATAGATCGAGATTAGGATTTGTCACTCTGAGTATCAAAGAGGTATCTCCGGGCCCTCTCGGTAATGCACATCATATGAAGCCTTGCAAGCAATGTGACTAATGAGTTAGTTACGGGATGATGCACTGCGGAACGACTAAAGAGACTTTCCAGTAACAAGATTGAACTAGGTATGAAGATACCGACGATCGAATCTTGGGAAAGTAACATAACAATGAGAAAGGGAATAACGTATGTTGACATTGCGGTTCGACCGATAAAAGATCTTATTATAATATGTGGGAACCAATATGAGCATCCAGGTTCCGCTATTGGTTACTGGCCGGAATGGTGTCTCGGTCATGTCTACATAGTTCTTGAACCCACAGGGTCCGCACACTTAACGTTCGATGATGATATGTGTTATATGAGTTATGTGTTTTGGTGACCGGAGGTTATTCAGAGTCTCAAATGAGATCACGGACATGACGAGGAGTCTCGAAATGGTCGAGAGGTAAATATTGATATATTGGAAGGTTATATTCAGACACCAGAATGGTTCTAGAGTGTTTCAGGTATTTTTGGGAGTACCGAGGGGTTACCAGACCCCCGCCCCGAGAAATTTAATGGGCCATATGGGCCATAGGGGAGAGGAGAGGCAGGCCACAAGGAGGTGCCCCCCCATGGGGAGTCCGAATTGGACTAGGAGAGGGGGCGCGGCCCCCCTTTCCCTCTCCCTCTCCCTCTCTTTCCCTTTTCCCCCTCCGTTGGAAAAGAAGGGGCAGCCGACTAGGACTTGGAGTCCTAGTAGGACGCCCCCCCATGGCGCGCCCTAGGGCCGGCCTCCTCCCCTTTCCTCCTTTATATATGGGGACCGGGGGGGGGCACCTCTAGGCACATCAATTGTTTCTTAGCCGTGTTAGGTGCCCCCCTCCACTGTTTACTCCTCCGGTCATATTGTCGTAGTGCTTAGGCGAAGCCCTGCGCGGATCACATCACCATCACCATCACCACGCCATTGTGCTAACGGAACTCGTCGAATCCTTTGCACCTCTACTGGATCAAGAGTTCGAGGGACGTCATCGAGCTGAACGTGTGCAGAACTCGGAGGTGCCGTACGTTCAACGGTTGATCGGTTGAATCAAGAAGATGTTCGACTACATCAACCGCATTAAGCTAATGCTTCCGCTTTTGGTCTATGAGGGTACATGCACACACTCTTCCCCTCTCATTGCTATGCATCTCCTAGATAGATCTTGCGTGAGCGTAGGAATTTTTTTGAAATTGCATGCTATGTTTCCCAACAAGGTATGATTGTAATTACCTTTTTGCCACTGTGGTAACCCCTCGAGCTAGAAAAGGAGGGCCATGGCAACCTTTACAAGGGTTGGAACCTAGTTGAACTCCATGCTCACTTGCATGTGTAGTTGCCTCCTCCTTGCACCTTGCTGAGGGAAAGCACTCCTTGTACTTGTGCTCCCACACTTCCAATACACCAAAGCAGGAGTAGGGGATTACACCTAAAAGGTGGAGGCCAACAGTGCAGTCGCCTCCATGGCATCAACCCCGACAGCAATACCAGTAGCCGAAGCGAACCCAACAAACTGCCGAGCCTGATGATGTGTTGATGGCCTCCTCAGATCCACGGACTGTAGCAACCCGACCTCGAACGGTCAAGCCTCTATGTATCTGTGCCATCCCTGGATCAATATGCCGGCACACACGGTACATTAGTGTATATATCAAAGTGCAATCACATGTATAAATAACGTAAAATTGATATATACCTTATAAGTCTCAGCAGAAACAAACAATCGGGTGTGGAGTCCCATCAATTCCATCGGCAAGTTGTCTGTGTAGACCGTAACCCTACAACGAAACTCACTCGTCGTAGAAAAATCCTGCAACATGATACGTTGCAGCCTTGTAGGTTAGTACATTGAATGTACCGGCAAGATCACAATAAGAGAAAGCAGATGATAAAACTATTCTATATGTGATATGGCTTTGTGGCTCTGTTTCTAAGTCTTGTTTTGCATAAAAGCTAAATTTTTTTCCTACAACAAAGGAATATCGGGAGTCTTAACTGCAGAGTTATCTATTATGACATGGTTCCGCCAACCGATGTCTCACAACCCAAATCATCATAAGTAGCCCACAATTAATTATCAATATAGTGTTGAGAGTTTCGTAAATGGGGGCACGACTAATCGATTAGGTTTTCACCTTCTGTAGAGGTTTGTACACTTTACCCGCAACATTTGATCCCTTCCTTTTCGTCCCTGCACTTCAGATTGTTTGAGAACAGGACGATCGAAACATGGTCTTCGGAAGAGTTCCTCTCTGTCCAGTGCCCATCCAATCCTACCGTAGTTCTACATCTGCTGGCATCACCCCAACCAGATTCACCACTAGGGTCTACCAAGGTAGAGCCCATAGTGACTTGCAGTTGCACAAGTAAGCTTTCAGGTATGAAGTATTCTTTCGTCTCTTTGTGTCTGTGTGAAGCTTTCCGCAAGATGTCATGGCGCTTATCCATGCATCCCGGGTCATCCACTGGTTGCTCCAGGGTGCCCATCTAAACCATCCTTCACCTAGTAGTGTGTACTGAAAATCTTGTCTTGAGTCTTGAAGTCTTGAGGTCTTGAAATTTGCAAGCCTTGAAGAACGCTGGTCTGGAAATTGCCATCATGAAGTTGTCGTCATTGACGTAGAGTCCTCCATTCTCACACCACTCCGGAATACTCATACCAACCTCGTCTACATTAGGGTAGCATTAAAAATAAGCAATGTCCCAGGCTTGGTGTAAGAGCATATTTATCCCTAAGGTGTTTTGGTGATTGATGACAATGCTTTTGCGGACTAATCATGTGCGTTGAGTTTTCAGAGATTCATCCCTTGGCACGAGACGATTCCCTCCCCTCGGAGTGTTATTCAAGACGGTGCTGCTCTTTCGTTTCTATGTTGGTGGACTAGTTTCATAGGAGTCACCGTACTATCAAGAGTGGGTCCGCTTTGGTAAGGCTAGGGTGGAATCATCACGTACACATCCTTGTCACACCCTCTGAGCCTTTCCGCTTCAATGAGAGCTCTTTCCCTTCCTTACGAGCTTCGCTTGGTTCCAGCGGTAGTACCGCGGGCCACAACGGTAGTACCGCCCGAGTGCATCAAGTGGCAGTACCGCTCCTCAGCGGTAGTATCGCTTGGAGCCCTCCGCCATAGTACCGCTGCGGCTCCGTTCTCCTACCGCCTCGACTCAAGGGCTCGTTTTTCGTGTCAAGTTTTGCGGCACTAGTTGCGGCTGTTGAGGCGGTAGTACCGCTCCTAAGCGGTAGTACCGCCCTTACCACCACGGTAGTACCGCTCTGGGTCCAGGTCCTCCCTTCGCTCTTCGCTCCCCTCTTGCGCGGCAGTACCGCAAGGTGGAACGGTAGTACTGCTGGCCGTAGTGGTAGTACCACCCACCCCAGCAGTAGTACCGCTCTCTGTGGGGCAGCTTTGGGGGGTAACGGTTGGATTGTTCCCCCCACTATATAAGGGGGTCTTATTCCCCAAAGTTGACCTACCTCTTCCCCCAAAAGCTCCATTGTTGCTCCAAGCTCCATTTTCACCCGATCTCTCTCCCTAGCCAATCAAACTTGTTGATTTGCTCGGGAGTGGTTAAGAAGGCCCAGATCTACACTTCCACCAAGAGAAATTTGATTCCCCCCACTAATCCCTAGCGGATCTTGTTACTCTTGAGTGTTTGAGCACCCTAGACGGTTGAGGTCACCGTGGAGCCATAGTCCATTGCGGTGAAGCTTCGTGGTATCGTTGGGAGCCTCCAATTAAGTTGTGGAGATTGCCCCAACCTTGTTTGTAAAGGTTCGGTCGCCGACTTCAAGAGCACCAATAGTGGAATCACGACATCTCACATTGTGTGAGGGCGTGAGGAGAGTACGGTGGCCCTAGTGGCTTCTTGGGGAGCATTGTGCCTCCACACCGCTCTAACGAAGACGTACTTCCCTTTAAAAGGAAGGAACTTCGGTAACACATCCTCATCTTCACTGTCTCCACTCTTGGTTATCTCGTGCCTTTACTTGTGCAAGCCTTTTGTGTTGTATCCCTTGCTTGCTTGTGTACTTTTTGTTGTTGCATCATATAGGTTGCTCACCTAGTTGCATATTTAGACAACCTACTTTGATGCAAAGTTTAATTTGGTAAAGAATATCTAAAATTTGTTAGTTGCCTATTCACCCCCCTAGTCAACTATATCGATCCTTTCAATTGGTATCAGAGCCTCGTCTCTTTATTAAGGACTTCGCCGTCCAAAGAGTATGGTTGACACCACAGATGGTGTGGAGGAGCACTCCGGTGTGAATCCTAGCTCGTCTATGGCCGATGGGGGAACCGCGGTCTCTCGTGAGGAATTCAATGTGGTTTTCGACACATTGAAAACCTCCATGATGACCAAGGTTGAAAGCATGTTTACTAAATTCTTAGACGGACTTAAACTATCTACCTTGCCGATGAAAGTGGGTGATCCCACTAACAAGGTGACGGATGCTAACACCGACAAGGGGGGAGATAATAGTGAAAAGGGTCCTTCTACTATTGGTAGAAATGGCACCGGCATCTATGCCCATGTGGAACCTCCAACTTACGGAGGACCGATTCCCTCTACTCATTTAAATCATGCCGGTCCTCCTCCTAAGATTGTGAAAATGAGGATTTTGATTCTTGGGTGTATCGCTTCAAGCTTCATTTAAATCATGTGAATACTAACCTGTGGAGAATCATTGAAGAAGGTTTCTATCCACATGACGGAAGCAACTTCACCCCTAGAGAAGCCGTGGATAATCAATTCAATGAGAATGCTCTCTTCATCATCCAAGATGCTATTCTCCCCGAAGATCTCCCTCATCTTCGACCCTACGCCATGGCCAAAGACGCATGGCATTGCGTTATGTCTCTCTATCGGGGAAGCACAAGCATTCAACGCTCCAACTATGAAGTGGTGCAAGACGAAGCCGATGAGTTTGCAATGAAAGAAGATGAAGAACCTCGTGAGCTCTTTCGGATAGTAACCAAACTCGCGGTCTCACTCCGAGATCATGGGAGCAAGGACACATATGATAATTGGATCAAGCGCAAGTTCCTCATGGCCATGATGCCCTACAACAAGGCCATGTCGTCCGTCATCCGTCAAAGACCGGACTTCCACTCCATGACCTCAAGTGAAGTATTGGATGAGTTCATAGCAATGAGCATCTTGGACAAGACCGCCAACAACGCGGTGCTCCTTTCTGAAAGAACAAAGAAGTCCAATCTTGCCTTGAAGGCCAAGGTCATTGTGGAAGAAGAGGAAGAAGAGGAAGATGAGGAGGGCAATCCCTAGGATACAAAATATGATTACCATGAGCACATGGCTCTTGCTTCAAGGCAATTTTGGAGCAAGAAGAATACAAGGCCCAATTTCAACAAGGAAAATTCAAGTGGGTTCAAGGGCAAACAACGAGTGATAACTTGTTACAATTGTGGCAATGTGAGTCACTTTGTTGTGGATTGTCCTTACGAGAAGCGGGAAGACAATGGTGGCAAGCTCATTCAAAAAGACAAAGCCAAGTCCTTCCCAAACAAGAACAACTTCACCAAAAAGACTCCTACTCGAGGGTTAGTGGTCCAAGAAGAATACCACGAGGATGACGATGATGATGAAGAGGGAGAAGCAATGGCCATGGCCTCCGTTGCCATTGCCACAACTCCCCGGGTGTATTTCTTTGATTCACCCAACGAGAACATCACCGCCAAGTGCCTCATGGCTAAAGCCACTAACAAGGTAACCCCCAACATCAGAACCACCATCATTACTAATCCCTCCTTGACGGATTCCATTGGTGAAAATGAGGGGTCTAATGAAGAGATGAATGAATTTGAGTCTTTTATGAGTAAACTCAAGGGCAAATCCAAGAAGCACTTTGTTGCTCTCTTGGAACAACTTGGTGAAGCCAATAACATGATCAAGGCTCATGAAGAAACCATCTCTAAGATGGAAGGTCATAGTCGTGACTATGCCGATGAGATATCGGATCTCTCTAACGCTCTTGAGGAAGAGCGTGGTCATCGTTTGGCTCTTGAGGAGTCACACAACGATGACCATGCTAAATTAAAGAAAGATCTTGATCATGCTCTTGTTGTCTCTCGTGTGTTAAACTCCAAGAAGGCCAAACTTGGGGCTGACCTTGCTAGACTCAAAGAGGAGTTTGATTTACTTGACAAGGCTCACAAGGCTTTGAAGGGTGCTCATGCTAGCCTCAAGGAGTCTCATGTTCAAGTCCAAGTGAAGCTAACCAAGGAGAAAGCCACCTTTCCTCATATGGTCTTAATTGATAACGCAAATGCTACTAACCCGTGTTGTGAGCATGTGCATCTTGTGGAGGAAAATGCCAAGTTGAAGGAGCAACTCGAGAGAGGCCTTGTGACATGCATACAAGGTGAGAAGAACCTCAACAACCTTTTGAGCAATCAAAAGGAAGTTGTGGCCAAGGAGGGAGTTGGGTTCACACCCAAGTCCAAGAATAAGAAGAAGAACGACAAGACCAAACGACCTCCCCCTCTTAAGAAAACTTTTGTGAAGGAGGGAGAGGGTGATCCTAAGGAGAAGAAGAACAATGTGAAGGGTGGTGATGTCAAAAAGGGCAAAGCCACCTCTTCCAACAAAGCCGGCGACTTCAACCCGTCTTATGTGTTGTGTCGTGCTAGTGATGGGCATGTTTATGCTAAATTTGTTGGTTCTCCTTATGAGTACATTGAATGGTCTATTTGGGTTCCTAAGACCCTAGTTACTAACATCAAAGGACCCATTACTAAATGGGTACCTAAAACCAAGCATTGATCTCTTGTAGGTGTTTGCTTCCGGTGGGGGATCATGGTTGCTCGATAGTGGAGCAACAAATCATATGACCGGAAGCAAGGAGTTGGTGGTGGATATGCAAAGGATTCCATCTATTCCCACCAACGTCGAGTGGGGTGATGCCTCATCCTCTAAGGTATTGGGGCTTGGCAAGGTTTTCATTTCTCATGATCTCACGATCAAGAAAGTCATGCTTGTTGAGTCCCTTGCTTACAATCTTCTTTCCGTTCATCAACTTGCACTCATGGGCTTTGCTACTTTCTTTGATATTGATACCGTGGCCCTCTTGTGGAGCAAGACTCTTAAAGTAGCCTTTGTTGGGCATGTTGAGAATGGTCTCTATGTGATTAACTTTTCGGAGCGACCCACTAAGACCGCGATATGCCTAATGGAGAAAGTTGATGTGGGATGGCTTTGGCATCACCGTCTAGCCCACGTCAATATGAGATCTTTGCAAAGTCTTCTCAAGGGGGACCATGTCCGTGGACTAACAAATGTTAGTTTTGCCAAAGATCGTGCCTGTAGTGCTTGTATCGAAGGAAAGCTTCATGAAAAGGCTCACCCTCCCACGACTATCATATACTCGAAGAGACCCTTGGAGCTCCTTCACATGGATCTCTTTGGGCCTCCATCCTTTGATAGTCTTGGAGGTAGAAAGTATTGCTTGGTGATTGTGGATGATTATTCAAGATACACTTGGGTATTTTTCTTCGAGAGGAAGAGTGAGACTCAACAAACCGTCATCGACTTTGCAAATGAAGCTCAACATCAACATGATGCAAAGATCTTGACAATAAGAAGTGACAACGGCACCGAGTTCAAGAACTACACCTTGGATGAGTTTCTTAGTGACGAGGGGATCAAGCATCAATATGTTGCTCCATATACCCCTCAACAAAATGGTGTCGCGGAGAGGAAGAACCGGACGTTGATGGATGCGGCAAGGACCATGATGGCGGAGTTCAAGTCTCCATACAACTTTTGGGCTGAAGCCATCAACACAGCATGCCATGCATCCAATCGGCTCTATCTCCGCAAAGGCTTAAACAAGACTCCTTATGAAATACTTATCGGTAACAAGCCCAACCTCAAGTACTTTCGGGTGTTCGGGTGTAAGTGTTTCATTCTCAAGAAAGGTGTTCGTTTGTCTAAATTTGAGGCTAGAGCTTATGAGGGCATATTTGTTGGTTATGCTAAAAACTCTCATGCTTACCGTGTCCTCAATAAGTCCACCAGACTCATTGAGGAGACGTGTAACGTGTAGTTTGACGAAAATAACGGCTCCCAAGTGGAGCAAAGTGGTACTTGTGATGTAGGTGATGAAATTCCTCCCCAAGCCATAAGAAGAATGGGTGTGGGTCATATCCTACCCATTGAGGAACCCATTGTGGCCAAAGGAGAAGGACAATGCTCCAATCAAGTGGAGCCATCACCAACCCAAGACCCACACGCTTCTGAAGAACAAAGTGAAGGCCCTCAACCTCATGAACAAGACCAAGGGTAAGATCAACCTCAAGATGGTGGTGAACCACCAAATGATGCCCAAGGTCAAGTTCTCCCCCTCGAGCAAGTTCAAGATCAAGAGCAACCTCAAGATCTAGAACAAGCTCAAGACGGCGCTCAAGATAATCAAGTTACTCCTCCTTCCACATCCGAGGAGGAATTAGAGCGTCGTGCCGCGAAGATTGCTTCCAAGCTCACCACCAAAGGTCATCTCATGGAGAATGTGGTTGGAAGCCTAAGAAAGGGGGTAAGCACTCGTAGACAATTAGCAAACTATTGTGAACATCACACGTTTGTCTGTTGTGTTGAACCCCAAAAGGTCTATGAGGCGCTCGAAGATTCGGATTGGCTCAATGCCATGCATGAAGAACTCAACAGCTTCAAGTATAAAAAGGTGTGGAGATTGGTGCCAAGGCCTTTGGGGAACCACAATGTCATTGGAACCAAGTGGATTTTCAAGAACAAGCAAGATGCTCATGGGACCATCGTTCGCAACAAGGCAAGATTGGTAGCACAAGGCTACTCCCAAGCCGAGGGTATCGACTATGGTGAAACCTTTGCTCCCGTTGCTCGCCTTGAGTCCATTCACTTGTTGATTGCTTATGCTTCCCATCACAACTTTAAGTTACACCAAATGGATGTGAAGAGTACGTTTCTTAATGGTCCTATTAATGAGTTGGTCTATGTCAAGCAACCCCCCGGGTTCGAGGATCCCAACTTCCCGGATCATGTGTATCAACTCGATAAGGCACTCTATGGCCTTAAGCAAGCCCCACGTGCGTGGTATGACCACCTTACCGAGTTGTTGCAAGATTGTGGATTTGAGGTTGGGCAAATCGATCCCACTCTTTTTACTAAGAAGGTCAAAGGGGAGTTGTTTGTATGCCAACTATATGTTGATGATATTATCTTTGGTTCCCCTAACAAAGCTTTCAATGAGGAATTTGCCACTCTCATGACCTCTAAGTTCAAGATGTCTTCGATGGGAGAGTTTAAGTTATTCCTTGGTTTCGATATCAAGCAATGAAGAGAAGGAACCTTCATCAACCAAGCCAAATACACTCAAGACATGCTAAAAAGATTCAAGCTAAGCGATGTCAAGCCGGCCTCTACTCCAATGCCCACCAAGTGCCAACTCGACATTGATCCCAATGGTAAAGCGGTGGATCAAAAGGTATGTCGCTCCATGATTGGCTCCTTGCTTTACCTTTGTGCATCTAGACCAGATATCATGTTGAGTGTGGGAATGTGTGCACGGTTCCAAGCCGCACCAAAGGAAAGCCACTTGGTGGCGGTCAAGCGAATCTTTCGATATTTGGCTCATACCCCAAACTTTGGCTTATGGTACCCAAGAGGAGCAAATTTCAAGCTAGAAGGATATACAGATTCCGATTGGGCGGGAGACAAAGTGGATAGGAAGTCCACTTCTGGAGGGTGCCAATTTCTTGGTTGCTCTTTGGTGAGTTTGTCTTCCAAGAAGCAAAGTTGTGTGTCTCTCTCGTCCATCGAAGCAGAGTATGTGGCGGCCGGTAGTTGTTGTGCACAACTCCTATGGATGAGGCAAACTTTAAAGGAGTACGATTTCATTTGTGACAAAGTGCTTCTTTGGTGTGACAATGAAAGTGCCATCAAGATCTCTCTCAACCCAGTGTAACACTTCAAGATGAAGCATATTGAGATTCGGTATCACTTCATCCGGGATCACATTAGGCGAGGGGAGATCGAGCTCAAGTATGTCAACACTCATGATAACCTTGCAGATATTTTCACGAAGCCCTTGGATGAAGCAAGATTTCGTGAGTTAAGGCATGAGCTAAATATCATTGATTCGAGCAATGTGACTTGAACCCATGCACACCCCATCACATTCAACTTGTTGTCTAGTTTAGGTGTAGGCATGGACATAGGGGGAGTGTTGTTCTCTCAATGAACTCTCCCTCCCCCCATTATGCATGGATTGATCGTATCTTCACATTAACCATTTTTGATGGTACTTGTGCTTCAAGGACGAGTTTTGGTCATGGGCCCAAGGTTAAAATCTTTGCGGCGCCATACCTCTTGACTCAAACATAGGTGGCCTCGGCCACCGCCCTCTCTTGAAGAGGTGTGCTTCTTGTCTCCTTGCTAGTGTTCTCGCTGCCAAGCTTTATTTCCTCTTTTTGCCGTTGGTTTCTCTTCTTTTTGAGCAAAGCCGTTCGTTGTCTAGTTGCTGAGCCTTGCTGGGCGGTACTACCATTGGTGGTGCGCGGTACTACCGCTTATGTTGACAAGCGGTACTACCGCTGAGGGGCGGGACTAGGGGTTATGTCGGGGCAGGGGCAGGTTTCTTCTCCCCCATACCCATTCGCTCCGGCCCCTAGTTCCTCTTTGTCTGTCTAGCATCGCCACGCCGCAGGAGGGCTCCGATGGGCCGTCGTCTCCGGGCCGTCCCTCTCCATTTCCTTCGGTGGAGTCGATCCACACCTTGTCCTCTTGCCATGGATGTCGGTATTGCCCCCGTTCCTCCTCTCTTTTTGTCTAGATTTCAGATCTAGTATCTTAGGGGCAATAGTGGTTGCATCTCTCGATTTTTGGCTAAATCTAGGCTTGAGTAGGTTGCAGAAGGCAACTAGATTGTTTGGAGTCATGTTTGGTTGGAGTATTTTTGAATTTGGCAGGCCGGTAGTGCCGGATTTGACCATGGCAGTAGGGAACCGCCGTTTCCCCGTCTCGAGCGGTACTACCACTCCCTTTGGCGCGGTACTACCGCTCGGGCGGTACTAGCGCTGCCTGGCCTGTTCCATCATATTCCTACCATTTCCTGATCTCCTTCATTGTGTTTGTTGGCTTATGCTCGTTCTTTCTGGTTGTTCATGTGTTCGTGTGTTTAGTTCCAGGTGATGAACATCCTGAGCATCAAGGCCGTCGTGTCAACCCCGGTCGCGCAACGTCCAAGCGCTACCGCACTTCTGAGTCGGCAGGGGGTTCAATCAGTGCTCTACCGCCGCCAGCGGGTGCTTCCTCAAGTGCTCCACCCCCGCCTCAGCTCAAGTAGAAGTCTGTCTTCAAGCCGAAGCCTAAGGGAAAAACTGTGACTGAAATGAATGCCAAGGAGTTCTGGGCAAGGCGTCGCCTCAACCCCTATGTGGAAGACCAAGAACCCACTTTGGTCAACCGTCCGTTCTGGAACCGCTTTTAGTTTGCCATCTTCTTTGATGTGATCAAGGCCAAGAAGAATCTCTATGTTGATGTGCGCTCCATCGACACGGAATTTATGGAGAAGGACCCTGAGTACTTTGGTGAAGCCCTTCAGATGTGCTCTCAGCTGAACATTCTCAAAATCATGCAGTTCAACAAGGACTTTGATGCAAATATTGTGGCTCAATTCTATGCCACTGTCCATCTAGGAACGGATGATGATAGGACTCTGACGTGGATGACAAATGGCAAGTTGCTTTTTGTCAAGTGGAAGCCCTTCATGGAGTTACTTGGAGTGGAAGATCACAGGCTTGAAACTCCAGTCGGTTTCTGCCCTCACTGCAATGCAACCTCCACTCACAAGCAAGCTCTCTGGCCCTATTGTTCTGTGAAGATTCACCCCTAGACTAAGAAGCAAACCTATGAGCTGCCTGCCTTTCTGGACATCCTTCACCGTGTCTTCCGAGAGACTCTCTTCCCTTGCATCAAGAATCTGGATATGGTCCACTCCTATCTTGTGGACATGCTTCTCTTCTGTCAGCACGAGAAGGAAGAGAACACTGGCGAGTCCCTGGACATTTCTCATGTTATGTGGTCTGAACTTCTATCTGCTGTCTCTGAGCGCAAGTGCCCGATCTATGGACCGTTCATCATGTTACTCATTGAGAAGGCCTGGGCGCATGTCTATCCCAGGGTCTTGCTGGAAATTGGAGAGTTGGTCTCTCATGAGATCAAGCATCTGAGGAAGAAGGACAATTGGGGCACCCCGGCCCCTAAAGCTGGGGGTTCATCTTCTGCTGCTGCCATGGAGACCGAGGACGAAGCTAATGCTGATGATGACGCTGACTATGAGCCTTCTGGAGCAGAGCCTTCTTGGGCAAAGAAGCTCACGCTCAAGATGAAGAAGCTTTTCTGCATTGAGTCTCATAGTCAGTACATGACTCATGTGGCTGAGAAGAAGGCGAGGGGACGTCACAAGGAGCTCATGCGTCAGTTGGGTGCGACTGTTAACAGTGGATCTGAGGGTCAGATAACTGAGGAGGAGGAGTGGATTCAGCAGCACTGCCCGTGGTCTGATTCAGACGCCGATCAGTTTCCATCCGATGACGGTGGTGCAGACGATCCCGCTGGGATATGATGCTCAAGATCCTCGCTTGCTATCACCTGGTGCCGTAGGAACACTCTTTCCCATTTTTGGTGTCTCGATACCAAAGGGGGAGAGAGTTTAGGGATTTGTGTCGTTGTTTGTTTTGCGAGTGTGTGTTTGTGGTGTCGTTGTGTTTTCTCGCTGTTTGCTTTGTTTGGTTTTGTGCCAGTGGGACCTAAGTTCCAGACATATGGTGTGATACATATGCTACCTTATCTTTATATTATCATTATCTATGTCTATCTAGTGCTTTGGTATCTTATGAGTTGCAAGCTTATCCTGTTATTTACTCTGCTCACAGAAATCCTGCTTAGGTTGTTGGTCTCTAAAATATAGGGGGAGCGTTGATCCTAGTATGTATGCCGTGCAATCCAAAGCACTTTATCTAGAAAGCACAAATCTAGGGGGAGCCCGTCTATATTTTAGAGTTGTGGGGTTTGCTTATGTCCTATGTCTTTTCCCGTTTGTGCAAATCCCGTATTGTCATCAGTCCACCAAAAAGGAGGAGATTGTAAGGGCATATTTATCCCTAAGGTGTTTTTGGTGATTGATGACAATGCTTTTGCGGACTAATCGTGTGCGTTGAGTTTTCAGAGATTCATCCTTTGGCACGAGACGATTTCCTCCCCTCGGAGTGTTATTCAAGACGGTGCTGCTCTTTCGTTTCTATGTTGGTGGACTAGTTTCGTAGGAGTCACTGTACTATCAAGAGGGGGTCCGCTTTGGTAAGGCTAGGGTGGAATCATCATGTACACATCCTTGTCACACCCTCTGAGCCTTTCCCCTTCAATGGAGAGCTCTTTCCCTTCCTTACGAGCTTCGCTTGGTTCCAGCGGTAGTACCGCGGGCCACAACGGTAGTACCGCCCGAGTGCATCAACCGGCAGTAGCGCTCCTCAACGGTAGTATCGCTTGGAGCCCTCCGCCGTAGTACCGCTGTGGCTCCATGCTCCTACCGCCTCGACTCGAGGGCTCGTTTTTCGTTTCGAGTTTTGCGGCACTAGTTGCGGCTGTAGAGGCGGTAGTAGCGCTCCTAAGCGGTAGTACCGCCCTTACCACCGCAGTAGTACTGCTCTGGGTCCAGGTCCTCCCTTCGCTCTTTGCTCCCCTCTTGTGCAGCAGTACCGCGAGGTGGAACGATAGTACCGCTGGCCGCAGCGGTAGTACCGCCCACCCCAGCGGTAGTACCGCTCTCTACGGGGCAGCTTTGGAGGGTAACGATTGGATTGTTCCCCCCACTATATAAGGGGGTCTTCTTCCCCAAAGTTGACCTGCCTCTTCCCCCAAAAGCTCCATTGTTGCTCCAAGCTCCATTTTCGCCCGATCTCTCTCCCTAGCCAATAAAACTTGTTGATTTGCTCGGGAGTGGTTGAGAAGGCCCAGATCTACACTTCCACCAAGAGAAATTTGATTCCCCCCACTAATCCCTAGCGGATCTTGTTACTCTTGGGTGTTTGAGCACCCTAGATGGTTGAGGTCACCGTGGAGCCATAGTCCATTGTGGTGAAGCTTCGTGGTGTCATTGGGAGCCTCCAATTAAGTTGTGGAGATTGCCCAACCTTGTTTGTAAAGGTTCGGTCGCCGCCTTCAAGGGCACCAATAGTGGAATCATGGCAGCTCGCATTGTGTGAGGGCGTGAGGAGAATACGGTGGCCCTAGTGGCTTCTGAGGGAGCATTGTGCCTCCACACCGCTCTAACAGAGACGTACTTCCCTTTAAAAGGAAGGAACTTCGATAACACATCCTCGTCTTCACTGTCTCCACTCTTGGTTATCTCGTGCCTTTACTTGTGCAAGCCTTTTGTGTTGTATCCCTTGCTTGCTTGTGTACTTGTTGTTGTTGCATCATATAGGTTGCTCACCTAGTTGCATATTTAGACAACCTACTTTGATTCAAAGGTTAATTTGGTAAATAAAAGCTAAAAATTGTTAGTTGCCTATTCACCCCCCCTCTAGTCAACTATATCGATCCTTTCACTTGGTAACAGGGATGGGTTCCGACCTTATGCATTCTACTCAACTACAAGAATTCAATTTTCACTACTGGAGGGATTATTGAAAGGGTAATACTACATGCAAATAAAACTTGGGTAAAAACAGATGGCTAAAGTGAACTTGCCTGGTAAGTTGATGAAGATAGTAACTCTCTTGAAAACTTGATACACCTATTTGTCACTCCGAGGAAATCTATATAATTGAACATAGTATTCACAGAAGCAATCAGTACTGTCAATCAAAATAACACTCAATCAAATAAAAGTAATAAAGAAAACAATGATGAAATCAAAGAAAGCCAAGGTGTAGAATCGAAACTTTGTCTAGAGGGGGGTGATTAGACTACTTGACCAAATAAAAATCTATCCTTTTCCCAATTTTAGTTGTAGGCAGATATAGCAACTAGCACAAGTCAAGCAATCAACCTACACATGCAATTCTAAGAGTGTAGCAGCGGAAAGTAAAACATTGCATATGAAGGTAAAGGGAAGGGTTTGGATAAGGCAAACACAATGGAGACATGGAGATTTTCGGCGTGGTTCCGATAGGTGGTGCTATCGTACGTCCATGTTGATGGAGACTCCTACCCACGAAGGGTAACAGCTGCGCGAGTCCATGGAGGGCTCCACCCATGAAGGGTCCACGAAGAAGCAACCTTGTCTATCCCACCATGGACATCGCCCACGAAGGACTTGCCTCACTTGGGTAGATCTTCATGAATTAGGCGATCTCCTTGCCCTTACAAACTTCTTAGTTCAACTCCACATCTTGACAGAGGCTCCCAAACAACACGTAACCAATCTAGGAGACACCACTCTCCAAAAGGTAATAGATGGTGTGTTGATGATGAACTCCTTACTCTTGTGCTTCAAATGATAGTCTCCCCAACACTCAACTCTCTCTCTCACAGATTTGGATATGGTGGAAAGATGATTTGGGTGGAAAGCAACTTGGGGAAGGCTATAAATCAAGTTTCTTGTGGTAGGATTGGAATATATTGATCTCAACACACGAGGAGGTGGTTATCTCTCAAAAAATGTACGGTGGAAGTGTAGGCACGTTCTGATGGCTCTCTCTCAAATGGAGAAGGGGGTGGAGGGGTATATATAGCTTCCACACTAAATCCAACCGTTACACACATTTGACCCATCTCGGTGAGACCGTACGATTAAACTCGGTGGCACCGATTAGTTCAAAGATGTGAACATTAGGAATCTTGGTGGGACCGACTGGAACAACTCAGTGAGACCGATGTGCTAGGGCTTAGGGCAAACATCAACTCAGTGGCGATGATTGCATCAACTCGGTGAGACCGATGTGAAGCAATAAGCAACAGAGAATCTGTCAAGCCAACTCGGTGGGACCAATTGCATAAAATTGATGAGACTGTAATAAATGCAACAAGTCATAGAGCCTTGGCAAGGCCATCTCGGTGAGACTGATATCCATATCGGTGAGACCGAACTGTTAGGGTTTCTGGCTGTGGCTATGTCATATGAACTCGGTGGCTCCTGAAAGGATCGATATGGTTGACTAGAGGGGGGGGGGGGTGAATAGGCAACTAACAATTTTTAGCTTTTCTTCACATATTAGGTTTAGCAACAAATAGGTGGTCTAGTTGTACAACCAGGTGAGCAACCTATATGATGCTAACAATAACAACAACAAGTGCAAGCAAAGGATACAATGCAACAATAGCTTGCACAAAGTAATGGTAAGAGATAACCACAAGTGGAGCCGGTGGAGACGAGGATGTGTTACTGAAGTTCCTTCCCTTTGAGGGGAAGTACGTCTCCATTGGAGTGATGTGGAGGCACTATGCTCCCCAAGAAGCCACCAGGGCCACCGTATTCTCCTCATGCCCTCACACAATGCGAGATGCCGTGATTCCACCAGTGGTGCCCTTGAAGGCGGCGACCGAACCTTTACAAACAAGGTTGGAGCAATCTCCACAACTTGATTGGAGGCTCCCAACAACACCACGGAGCTTCACCACAATGGAATGTGGCTCCAGGTGACCTCAGCCGTCTAGGGTGCTCAAAAACCCAAGAGTAACAAGATCTGCAAGGGATTGGTGGGGGGAAATCAAAGTTCTCTTGGTGGAAGTGTAGATCCGGGCCTTCTCAACTAATCCCTAGAAAATCAACAAGTTTGATGGCTAGGAAGAGAGATCGGGCAAAAATAAGCTTTTGGAGCAACAATGGAGTTAGGGTAGGAAGATGTGGGCCTTCTTGCGGAAGAAGACCCCCTTTTATAGTGGGGGGACAAATCCAACCGCTATGCACCTCTCACCCCGCAAACAAGCGGTACTACCTCTCATGGCACGATACTACCGCTCCGGGAGCGGTACTACCGCCCTTGAAGATCAGCAAGAGAATTAGAAGAGCAGAGGAGAAAACAGAGGAACGGGCGGTGGTAGATGCGGTAGTAGGGGCGGTACTCCCGCCTATAGGCGGTACTATCGCTTCTTCTACTGCTGCTACATCCGCCAGTTTTCTGGAGGCGAACAGGTTCCACGATAGAGACCCGGATCTACTACCGTAGAACCCGACACGAAAAAGTCGAGGCCTCAACTACGAGCGGAGGTACCGCTGCCTCCAGCGTTACTATCGATTGCAGCTCTTCTCCCCTTCTTCGGCACAAATTTAGGACAACTCCAAAGAAACGTAAAGGCTCAATGGGTGCAATATGAGTGTGTATGTGTTGATTCCACCCAAACCTTTCCAATGTGGACCCCCTCTTGATAGTATGGTTTTCCCTATGATTCAAGTCCACCAGAAAAGAAACGCGGGAAAGAAAACGGTCTTCTCTTGAAACTTCGAGGGGCACGAATCATCTTGTGCCATATGCTTGATAGTTTGAAATGCTCAATGCACACGATTAGTCCGCAAATACATTGCCATCAATCACCAAAACCACTTAGGGAGAAATATGCCCGAACAATCTCCCCCTTTTTGGTGGATTGATGACAACATGGGATTTGCACAAAGGATTTAGCAAAAAGAGGTGTGCAACCCCACAATCTAAAAAATATAGATAGGCTCCCCCTAGATGTGTGCACTATTTTAGATATGCTTTTGGAATGCAAACTACACACATATAGGATCCACCCCCCTATATTTTATAGATCACACCATACTTGCATAGATAGTAAGACGAAGGCAGGCAAGTGATACCATGTGAGCATATGAATAAGAGCATAAACATAAGATATATCTCACAAGCGATTACTAACATAAAATACTTGACATAGATAGATAGAGATAGGATAGCTCATATGTCTCACACCATATGGTCTCGAACACACGGGACAAACACAAACCAAAGCAAACGAAAGAGTTCGAGCGAGGAAAGCACAGAAAGAGAGAAACACACTCGACACTCGACTCATGACACACTGCAACACACTACAAATCCCTACACTCTCTCCCCCTTTGGCATCGAGACACCAAAAGGGTAGAGAGGATACCTTAGAACGATAGTGGTAGCAACACTCCAGAACATCACCAATCATGCTCCTCCTCATCCTCAGACACCTCTACAGCAGGTGAAGGGCCATTAGTGCCCTCATCAGAATCGCCACGAGCAGTGCACTCTAGTCCATGACTCCTCATTAGTGATCTTCTCCTCGAGACATCTAAAACATTGAAGCCAACCTACCTCATGATGGCCTTGTCACGACAACGGGCCTTCTTTGCGTTCACATGAGCCTTGTACTGACCCTTTGCCCGAAGGCAGAAAAGCTTCCTCATCTTTTGCTTGAGCTTATTGGCCCAAGATGGCTCCTCGGATGGCTCATAATCCTGCTCATCATCATCATCATCATCATCATCCTTAGACTGCTCTTGTGGGGCAGGAGCTGTCGTTCTCCACTTCTCCTTCTGGATCAACTGAACAACATCATGAGACACTAGGTCTCTATTGAGAAGCTCCTCATCAGGAAACGTAGACGCCCATGTCTCCTCAATGAGCTGCATCAGGTAAGGGCCATAAATGACTCACTTACGCTCCAAGATCGCACAATGAAGTTCCAACCACATGACATGAGAAACATCCTGTTGGAAATATGCCCTAGTGAGACATAAATATGCCCTAACATAAATAATAAAATGGTTATTATTGTATTTCCTTGTTCATGACAATTGTCTATTGTTCATGCTATAATTGTATTAACTGGAAACCGTAATACATGTGTGAATACATAGACCATAACATGTCCCTAGTGAGCCTCTAGTTGACTAGCCCGTTGATAAATAGATGGTTATGGTTTCCTGACCATGGACATTGGATGTCATTGATAACGGGATCACATAATTAGGACACTGATGTGATGGACAAGACCCAATCCTAAGCATAGCACAAGATCGTGTAGTTCGTTTGCTATGAGCTTTTCTAATGTCAAGTATCATTTCCTTAGACCATGAGATTGTGCAACTCCCGAATACCGTAGGAATGCTTTGGGTGTACCAAACGTCACAACGTAAATGGGTGGCTATAAAGGTGCACTACATGTATCTTCGAAAGTGTCTGTTGGGTTGGCACAAATCGAGACTGGGATTTGTCACTCCGTATGATGGAGAGGTATCTCTGGTCCCACTCGGTAATGCATCATCATAATGAGCTCAATGTGACTAAGTAGTTAGTCACGGGATCATGCATTACAGAACAAGTAAACTGAATTGCCGATAATGAGATTGAACGAGGTATTGGGATACTGACGATCAAATCTTGGGCAAGTAACATACTGATAGACAAAGGGAATTGTATACGGGATTGGCTGAATCCTCGACATCGTGGTTCATCCGATGAGATCATCATGGAACATGCGGGAGCCAATATGGGTATCCGGATCCCGCTATTGGTTATTGGCCGGAGAGGTGTCTCGGTCATGTCTGCATGGTTCCCGAACCCGTAGGGTCTACACACTTAAGGTTCAGTGACGCTAGAGTTGTTATGGGAAATAGTATGTGGTTACCGAAGATTGTTCGGAGTCCCGCATGAGATCCCGGACGTGCGAGGAACTCTGGAATGGTCCGGAGGTGAAGATCGATATATTGGACGAAGGGTATTGGAGTCCGGAATTGTTCTGGGAGTACTGGGTGACGACCAGCGTGACCGAAAGGTGTTTCGGAGGCCCCGACAAGTGTTGGGGGGCCTTATGGGCCAAGGGGAGGGGGAATACCAGCCCACTAAGGGGCTGTGCGCCCCTCCCAACCCCTCTCACGTAACCTAGAGAGGTGGGGGTGCCTCCCCTAGGGCAGCCGCCCCTCCCGGCTTGGGGGGGGGGGGCAAGTTTCCTAGGGGTGGGGGCACCCAAACCCATCTAGGGTTTTCCCTGTGGCCGCCACCCATACCCTAGGGAACCCTAGGGCGCCTCCTCCACCCCTTCCCCCTATATATAGTGAGGGAGAGAGAGGGCAGCCACACCCTTCCCCTGGCGCAGCCCCTCCCTCCTCCAACACCTCCTCCTCCTCCGTAGTGCTTGGCGAAGCCCTGCTGGAGAACCATGAGCTCCACCACCACCATGCCATCGTGCTGTCGGAGTTCTCCCTCAACTTATCCTCTCCCCTTGCTGGATCAAGAAGGAGGAGACGTCCCGGGATGTACGTGTGTTGAACGCGGAGGCGCCGTCCGTTCGACGCTAGATCAGATCTTCCGCGATTTGAATCGCCGCGAGTATGACTCCATCATCCGTGTTCTTGTAACGCTTCCGCTTAGCGATCTTCAAAGGTATGAAGATGCTCATCCTCTCCCTCTCTTGTCGCTAGAATCTCCATAGATTGATCTTGGTGATGCGTAGAAAATTTTGAATTTCTGCTACGTTCCCCAACAGTGGCATCATGAGTTAGGTCTATCGCGTAGATTCTATGCACGAGTAGAAGACAAGTAGTTGTGGGCGTTGGTTTGTTCAATATGCTTACCATTACTAGTATTATCTTGATTTGGCGGCATTGTGGGATGAAGCGGCCCGGACCGACCTTACACGTACGCTTACGTGAGACAGGTTCCACCGACTGACATGCACTTGTTGCATAAAGGTGGTTAGCGGGTGCCAGTCTCTCCCACTTTAGTCGGATCAGTTTCGATGAAAAGGGTCCTTATGAAGGGTAAATAGCAATTGGCATATCACCATTGTGGCTTTTGCGTAGGTAAGAAATATTCTTGCTAGAAACCCATAGCAGCCACGTAAAACATGCAACAACAATTAGGGGACGTCTAACTTGTTTTTGCAGGGTATGCTATGTGATGTGATATGGCAAAATGATGTGATGAATTATATATATATATATATATATATATGATGTATGAGATTGATCATGTTCTTGTAATAGGAATCACGACTTGCATGTCGATGAGTATGACAACCGGCAAGAGCCATAGGAGTTGTCTTAATTTATTGTATGACCTGCGTGTCATTGAAAACGCCATGTAATTACTTTACTTTATTGCTAACCGTTAGCCATAGTAGTAGAAGTAATAGTTGGCGAGACAACTTCATGAAGACACGATGATGGAGATCATGATGATGGAGATCATGGTGTCATGCCGGTAACGAAGGTGATCATGCCGCACCTCAAAGATGAAGATCAAAGGCACGAGATGATATTGGCCATATCATGTGACTCTATGATTTGCATGTGATGTTTGTCATGTCTACATCTTATTTGCTTAGAACGACGGTAGCATAAATAAGATGATCCCTCATTAAAATTTCAAGAAAGTGTTCCCCCTAACTGTGCACCATTGCGAAAGTTCGTTGTTTCGAAGCACCACGTGATGATCGGGTGTGATAGATTCTAACGTTCGCATACAACGGGTGTAAGCCAGATTTACACATGCAAAACACTTAGGTTGACTTGACGAGCCTAGCATGTACAGACATGGCCTCGGAACACAAGAGACCGAAAGGTCGAACATGAGTCATATAGTAGATACGATCAACATGAAGATGTTCACCAATGATGACTAGTCCGTCTCACGTGATGATCGGACACGGCCTAGTTGACTCGGATCATGTATCACTTAGATGACTAGAGGGATGTCTATCTGAGTGGGAGTTCATTAGATGAACTT
Organism: Triticum aestivum; assembly: GCF_018294505.1. NCBI lineage: Eukaryota > Viridiplantae > Streptophyta > Magnoliopsida > Poales > Poaceae > Triticum > Triticum aestivum. Next base: position 456,087,564 of record NC_057810.1, on the reverse strand, counting down.
AATTATCCTGAACATAGTCAAAAGGTCTTTTGCAAATCATGTCATAGCTCGTGTTTTAGTTCTACTGTTTCAGACATGTTCCTAGAGAAAATTTAGTTGAAAGTTGATAGTAGCAATTATGCGGACTGGGTCCGTAAACTGAGGATTGTCCTCATTGCTGCGCAGAAGGCTTATGTCCTTAATGCACCGCTCGGTGTGCTGAACCTCGAACGTCGTCTGTGGATGTTGTGAACATCTGACATACATGTTTTGATGACTACGTGATAGTTCAGTAATGTTAAACGGTTTAGAATTGAGGCGCCGAAGACGAATTTTGAAACGTCACGGAACATATGAGATGTTCCAAGGGCTGAAATTGGGATTTCAGGCTAGTGCCCACGTCAAGAGGTATGAGACCTCTGACGAGTTTCTTGGCCTACAAACTAAGGAAGAAAAGCTCAATCGTTGAGCATGTGCTCAGATTGTCTGAGTACTACAATCACTTGAATCGAGTGAAAGTGAATCTTCCAGATGAGATAGTGATGTTTCTCCAAAGTCACTGCCACCAAGCTACTAGAGCTTGGTGATGAACTATAACGTATCAGGGATAAATATGATGATCCTTGAGCTATTCGCGATGTTTGACACCGCGAAAGTAGAAATCAAGAAGGAACATCAATTGTTGATGGTTAGTGAAACCACTAGTTTCAAGAAGGGCAAGGGCAAGAAGGGATACTTCATGAAATGGCAAAACAGTTGTTGTTCTAGTGAAGAAACCCAAGGTTGAACTCAAACCCGAGACTAAGTGCTTCTGTAATAGGGGAACGGTCACTGGAGTAGAATTACCCTAGATACTTGGTAGATAAGAATGCAGGTAAGGTCGACAGAAGTATATTGGATATACATTATATTAATGTGTACTTTACTAGTACTCCTAGTAGCACCATGGTAATAGATACCGGTTCAGTTGCTAAGTGTTAGTAACTCGAAATAAAAGGCTACGGAATAAACGGAAACTAGCTAAAGGCGAGGTGACGATATGTGTTGGAAGTATTTCCAAGGTTGATGTGATCAAACATCGCACGCTCCCTCTACCATCGGGATCGGTGTTAAACCTAAATAATTGTTATTTGGTGTTTGTGTTGAGAATAGACATGATTGGATCATGTCTATCGCAATATGGTTATTCATTTAAGGAGAATAATGGTTACTCTGTTTATTTGAATAATAGCTTCAATGGTATTGCACCTAAAATGAATGGTTTATTGAATCTCGATCGTAGTGATACACATGTTCATGCCAAAAGATATAAGATAGTAATGATAGTACCACCTACTTGTGGCACTGCCATTTGAGTCATATTGGTATAAAACGCATGAAGAAGATCCATGTTGATGGATCTTTGGACTCACTCGTTTTTTGAAAAGTTTGAGACATGCGAACCATGTCTATTGGTATATACACATGAAGAAACTCCATGTAGATGGATCGTTTGGACTCACTTGATTTTGAATCACTTGAGACATGCAAATCATACCACATGGGCAAGATGACTGAAAAACCTCGTTTTTAGTAAGATGGAACAAGAAAGCAACTTGTTGGAAGTAATACATTTTGATGTGTGCAGCCCAATGAGTGCCGAGTCACGCAGTGGATATCATTATGTTCTTACTTCACAGATGATTTGAGTAGATGCTAACTATATTTACTTGATAAAAACAAGTCTGAATTATTGAAAGGTTCAAGTAATTTCAGAGTGAAGTTGAAGATCTTCGTGACAAGAGGATAAAATGTCTATGATATGATCATAGAGATAAATATCTGAGTTGCGAGTTCGGTACACAATTAAGACATTGTGGAAATTGTTTCACGACTAATACCGTGTGGAACACCATAGTGTGATGGTGTGTCCGAACATCATAGATGCACCCTATTGGATATGGGGCATACCATGATGTCTCTTATCGAATTACCACTATCGTTCATGGGTTAGGCATTAGAGACAACCACATTCACTTTAAATAGGGCACCACGCAATTCCGTTGAGATGACACCGTATGAACTATGGTTTAGAGAAACCTAAGCTGTCGTTTCTTGAAAGTTTGGGGCTGCGACACTTATGTGAAAAAGTTTCATCCTGATAAGCTTGAACCCAAAGCGGATAAATACATCTTCATAGGACACCCAAAACAGTTGGGTATACCTCCTATTTCAGATCCGGAAGCAAAAGTGATTATTTCTAGAAACGGGTCCTTTCTCGAGGAAAAGTTTCTCTTGAAAGAATTGAGTGGGAGGATGGTGGAGACTTGATGAGGTTATTGAACCGTCACTTCAACTAGTGTGTAGCAGGGCACTGGAAGTTGTTCCTGTGGCGCCTACACCAATTGAAGTGGAAGCTGATGATAGTGATCATGGAACTTCGGATCAAGTCACTACCAAACCTCGTAGGTCGACAAGGATGCAAACTACTTCAGAGTGGTACGTAATCCGATCTTGGAGGTCATGTTGCTAGACAACAATGAACCTATGAGCTGTGGAGAAGCGATGGTGGCCCTGGATTCCGACAAATGGCTCGAGGCCATAAAATCCGAGAGAGGATCCATGTATAAAACAAAGTGTAGACTTTGGAAGAACTACTTGATGGTCGTAAGGCTGTTGGGTACATATGGATTTTAAAAGGGAAGACGAACAATGATGGTAAGTGTCACCATTAAGAAAGCTCGACTTGTCGCTAAGATGTTTTCCGACAAGTTCAAGGAGTTGACTAATATGAGACTTTCTCACTCGTAGCCATGCTAAGAGGCTGTTGGAATTATATTAGCAGTGCCTGCATTATTTATGAAATCTTGCAGATAGGATGTCAAAACATTGTTTTATCAACGATTTTCTTGAGGAAAGGTTGTATGTTATACAACCAGAAGGTTTTGTCAATACTAAAAGATGCTAACAAGTATGAAAAGCTCTAGTAATCCTTCTAAGGACTGGAGTAAGCATCTCGGAGTTGGAATATACGCTTTGATGAGATGATCAAAGATTTTGGGTTTTTACAAAGTTTATGAGAAACTTGTATTTCCAAAGAAGTGAGTGGGAGCACTATAGAATTTCTGGAAAGCATATAGGGTTGTTTGAAAAGTGTTTTTCAATGGAAAACCTGGATTAAGCTACTTGAACATTGAGCATAAAGATCTATAAGGATAGATCAAAATCGCTTAATAGTACTTTCAAATAAATACACACCGTGACAAGATTTTGAAGGAGTTCAAAATAGATCGGCAAAGAAGGAGTTCTTGGCTGTAAGACTCAAGACCTGACCATGGCAGAAGAGAGAGAAAGGACAAAGGTCGTCCCCTATGCTTTAGACGTAGGCTCTACAGTATGCTATGCCGTGTACCACACATGAAGTGTGCCTTGCCATGAGTTAGTCATGGGGTACAAGAGTGATCCAGGAATGGATCACAGGAAAGCGGTCAAGGTTATCCTTAGTAACTAGTGGACTAAGGATTTTTTCTCGATTATGGAGGTGGTAAAAGAGTCATCATAAAGGGTTACGTCGATGCAAACTTTGACGCTAATCCGGATGACTCTGCGTAGTAAACCGGATTTGTATAGTAGAGCAGTTATTTGGAATAGTTCCAAATAGCGCGTGGTAACTGCATCTAGTAGATGACATAGAGATTTGTAAAGCACACACGGGTCTGAAAGGTTCAGACCCATTGACTAATAATCTCTCTCATAAGCGAGATATGCTCAAACCCCATGGGTGTTCGATTCATTACAATCACATAGTGATGTGAACTAGATTATTGACTCTAGTGCAAGTGGGAGACTATTGGAAATATGCCCTAGAGGCAATAATAAAATGGTTATTATTGTATTTCCTTGTTCATGATAATTGTCTATTGTTCATGCTATAACTGTATTAACTGGAAACAGTAATACATGTGTGAATACATAGACCACAACATGTCCCTAGTGAGCCTCTAGTTGACTAGCTCGTTGATCAATAGATGGTTATGGTTTCCTGACCATGGACATTGGATGTCATTGATAACGGGATCACATCATTAGGAGAATGATGTGATGGACAAGACCCAATCCTAAGCATAGCACAAGATCATGTAGTTCGTTTGCTATGAGGTTTTCTAATGTCAAGTATCATTTCCTTAGACCATGAGATTGTGCAACTCCCGGATACCGTAGGAATGCTTTGGGTGTACCAAACATCACAACGTAACTGGGTGGCTATAAAGGTGCACTACAAGTATCTCCAAAAGTGTCTGTTGGGTTGGCACGAATCGAGACTGGGATTTGTCACTCTAGTATGATGGAGAGGTATCTCTGGTCCCACTCGGTAATGCATCATCATAATGAGCTCAGTGTGACTAAGTAGTTAGTCACGGGATCATGCATTACAGAACGAGTAAAGTGACTTGCCAGTAACGAGATTGAAGGAGGTATTGGGATACCGACGATCAAATCTCGGGCAAGTAACATACCGATAGACAAAGGGAATTGTAGACGGGATTGGCTGAATCCTCGACATCGTGGTTCATCAGATGAGATCATCATGGAACATGTGGGAGCCAATATGGGTATCCAGATCCCGCTATTGGTTATTGGATGGAGAGGTGTCTCGGTCATGTCTGCATCGTTCCCGAACCCGTAGGGTCTACACACTTAAGGTTCGGTGACCCTAGAGTTGTTATGGGAAATAGTATGTGGTTACCGAAGGTTGTTCGGAGTCCCGGATGAGATCCCGGACATGACGAGGAACTCCCAAATGGTCCGGAGGTGAAGATCGATATATTGGACGAAGGGTATTGGAGTCCGGAATTGTTCTGGGAGTACCGGGTGACGACCAGCGTGACCGAAAAGTGTTTCGGAGGCCCGGGCAAGCGTTGGGGGGCCTTATGGGCCAAGGGGAGGGGGCACACCAGCCCACTAAGGGGCTCTGCACCCCTCCCAACCCCTCTCATGTAACCTGGAGAGGTGGGGGCGCCTCCCCTAGGGCAGCCGCCCCTCCCGGCTTGGGGGGGGGGGGTAAGTTTCCTAGGGGTGGGGCGCCCAAACCCATCTAGGGTTTCCCCTGTGGCCGCCACCCATCCCATAGGGAACCCTAGGGTGCCTCCTCCACCCCCTTCCCCCTATATATAGTGAGGGAGAGAGAGGGCAGCCGCACCCTTCCCCTGGCGCAGCCCCTGCCTCCTCCAACACCTCCTCCTCCTCCGTAGTGCTTGGTGAAGCCCTGCTGGAGAACCACGAGCTCCACCACCACCATGCCGTCGTGCTGTCGGAGTTCTCCCTCAACTTATCCTCTCCCCTTTCTGGATCAAGAAGGAGGAGACGTCTCGGTCTGTACGTGTTTTGAACGTGGAGGCGCCGTCCGTTCGGCGCTAGATCAGATCTTCCGCGATTTGAATCGCTGCGAGTACGACTCCATCATCCGTGTTCTTGTAACGCTTCCGCTTAGCAATCTTCAAAGGTATGAAGATGCTCATCCTCTCCCTCTCTGGTTGCTAGAATCTCCATAGATTGATCTTCGTGATGCATAGAAAATTTTGAATTTCTGCTATGTTCCCCAACACATCCAACACCTCCTGAGAGCCCTGCTCCTTCTGGAAAAAGAGAAGAAGGTCCACCACATAGGAATGCACCATATCCTGATTGCCAACACGAGGGAACAGAGTGTTCCTAAAGATCCTATGCATGATATCCAGAAAGGGCCAAAGCTCGTAGGAGACATGTCCAGTCTCAGACACCTTCCTGGTAGAGAACTGCCACAGAGCCTCCTTGTGGGTAGCATTGGCCACCCAGTGAGGGCGAAACCCAATTGGGGTTTGGGCGCACTTATCCTCATATGACAAGGTCATTTTGGAACCAACAAAGTCATTAACAACCAACAAAGTCATTTTGGAACAAGTGTTGTCACGTTACAGTCGGAAACAGAAGTATTATTGAAACCGTGGGTGTTCTACTTACCATTTACGTGCCGCCATGCATCCCCTTTTTTTATTGGCTAGGAGGCGTAGTGCCGGGTAGCTATTTGAGTACAGGAGGCGTGCGATCAGACCCCTACGCGTGCTTATTGGGAGGAGAGCCCTTTGACCCCCATGCACCACCCACCTCTCTCCCAACGTCTCCATTAATGGCGCCTGAGCCCCTGTTTTATGGCATGGCTATGTCTCATTTGACTGAGATTTAAGTAGAAGAAAATCTAGAAATAAAATTTTGCACGGATATTGATGTAAGATCTGACGGACATATATAACATCAACTGTGACTTATAGCAAGACTGATATGAATATATAAGGATGATGATAGTGGATAATAATTGTCTTACATATTTAGGAAGATAATAAAAAATGCCACATGCAGCAATGCTCGAAATACACAAGGGCAAAAGAAGAAGGAAGCCGCAGACAACGATTTGGCTCGTTGATCTCTACTTTCTTGATGCTTTGTTGCAGGGTGCGGAGACTAGTTCTCGCGGTGAGTGGTGATGAACTCTTTCTTGTCTGCAATGTGCTGCTAGAGAGCATCCACGGATTCCTCCACTAGCCTTTCATGCTCCATGCAGAGCATGGCATTCTCGTCCATAAGTTTCTTGACAATGACGCCCGCCCTCTTCAACAAGGAAGTGGTCTCCTCGTGTTGCTTTGTCCTTCTGGCGATCTTCGCCCTCGGCAGGTCATGCTCGGTGCGGAATTTTGCCTTGTCCTCCCCTAGTACCGGATGAGGCCGGTAGCATTTTCAAATGATGCATTCATCTCATCCTGCAGCTTAATCTAGCTGGAGATCTGATCCATCAGGTCATCGAGCGTAGTGTGCACGCGCCTGTGAGAGTCTTCGCCTGCCCGCGAGACATTTTCCTAGGCCGCCATAGCGCGGAAGGACCTTTCTGCTGCTTTTGCAGCGCGGAGGCTGCTTCTGCGGTGCGACCGGACCAGTCTGCCGCATCGACGATGCGATGGGACCTATTTGCTGCTTTGGCATCAGGGGGGGTCTGTGCTGCTTTCGCGGCGAGGCGGGACATGTCTCGTGCTTATGCTTCCATGCTCGCCTCTCCATGGTAGTAATCCCTCGACCCAGAACTCATGCGGGCCATGGCAAACACAAGGGAACAATGATGAAACACTTGTTTGTTTTTGTGGATGAGGAGTTGAGGAGGAAATGTGCAATCATCTTGGAGTAGGTAGTATTTATAACCGAGTACTAATATGCTCCTAAGTGGGAAACCGTATAGGTTTTGATCTGTGTGAACATGTTTGCAATTAAATATAGTGTGGTAGTAACTTGGAATGTGACTGGACACAATCTCAAAATTTATTGACAGTTCTAGTTTCGAAGTGCAGCACTATTCCCGGATTGCATAACGTGGGCACGCGTTCTCGGTCGTATATGTGGTGTTTGCACCATAGGGTGCACCGCAATAGGCGATGTTAGCACATGTCTTGTTCCATCAACCATGCACGCTCGTTATTACCATCGCGCACGCTTCTTTTAATTAGAATATGTGCCCATCTAGCTCACACACCTTGATTTGTCTAACTGTTTCTATTTGTTGTGGCTAATCGCACACAGTTCATCCATGTGAAGTGTATGCCGTCAATCGCACACACATTGATCTGGCTTACTATTTTTGTTATGTTGCCTAATCGCATATAGTTCATCCGAGTGAACTGTATGCCGTCAGTCGCACACACACCTTGATCTACCCGACCATTTCTATTGTGTTTCCTAATCACAAACAGTTCATCTGGGTGAACGGTATGTTGTATATCGCACACACCTTCATCTGGCCATCCATTTCTGTTGTTAAGCTCATAAAAAATGGTTCATTCGAGTGAACTGTATGCCCCACATCGCACACACAACTAAAATATGAACCGTGCTTGATGTATTTTCCATCGCAAACATTTTGCATCTTTTTTGACAGGTTTTTTACATCACCGTTTGTGATTAATGCATCGCACACAGTTTTGTTGAAGGGTCTCTGATTGTAGTGTCGCGTTAGCAGCATCCTGCAGTAGTGTGAGACATGAAATCGTGGAGCTCACCTGGTATGGAGGGCGTGTGTATGATGTGATACACCAAAACTTCATCTTAGAGGCACAACTAAAGGATGGCGGCACGTTGGATCATCCTAGTGGCACGCTCCGTGTACTCTACGTCGAGACCGATGACCTTCATCTCCACCTTTTAGTGGGAGTTGGATACATTGTTGATTTACTCCCGAACAACCCTTGGGTGGTCGGTGACGGTGGAAACTATGCTCAATGAGCCTTCGACGAGGACATGTTTGGCGCTAAAAACCTGCATAGGGATCTCTTTCGCCATTTGGAACCGCTGGACCGGGCTATGGTTTGGAGAATTAGGATTAAGATGGCTAGTCTAACTAAAGAAGATGATTATTTAGAGGGGTTTCGGAACTACTCCAAGAGTATCTGAAGAGGTTAAAACAATGTGAATCCAGTGATGTTTGAATGCAAATGAAGGAGAGGTGAAGATGTCGAGGAAAATTGGTTCCCGATGGAGAAGTAAATGGGAGAAGTGGCATGCAGGAAGTTGATTAGACAACTAGGTAGACAACCTGCAAAATGGAAAGGCTATGCAGGTAGCCTACCGAGGAGTGGTACATGTTCGTGTATGTGCCCATCCTTCTATCGCTACATGTGCCACTGGTTAGTTGAGGTCACTCTTTCGAATGACCATGGCGAAACATTTTATGATTCCTTTTTATTTCTACACCCCTCCTGACAGGTGGGACCTATGCAAAACCCACTTGTGTGGACAAACAAATCTACAAACATATCCATCTCTTTGCACACAAAGAATGCGTCGTAGCTAGTTCAGATGGATATTGGCGCGTGCGTGCAAGACACAACCTTTTCTGGTTAAGGAATATGCGGTTATCCTCAAAAAAAGAAAAAACCCTTCTTCGCGCTTCTGCATGGATGATAATTTGGTTCTGCTTGCAATATCGATGCTACCTGGAGGATGAAGTGAACCCGAAGGCATGCTATCACGGGAGATCTATTTCCGCTATACAGTACTACCACTATTGCAGGATGCTGCTAACGCGAAACTACGATCAGAGACCCTTCGATGAAACCGTGTGCGATGCACTAATTGCAAATAGTGGTTGATAATCCCCAAGTGCAGAGAATCATCATATCAATTACCAAAGATGGAAGTGATAATATGGAGTGTCGAACCCACAAGGAGTTAAAGGTAAGATCAATATTCTCTCAAGTCCTATCTGCCACTGATATGACTATACGTACACTGGATGTTTGCTTCCAACTAGAAACGAGAAATAAAACTACGTTGTGGGTATGAAGAGTATAACTTTGTATGATATCGGAGAGCTAAAATATAAAAGTAGGTGCTGTTATCATAAAGTTAGAATATATTGTTGGGGAACATAGCAGAAATTCAAAATTTTCCTACGAGTCACCAAGATCTATCTATGGAGAGACTAGCAACGAGGGGAAGGAGAGTGCATCTACATACCCTTGTAGATCGCTAAGCGGAAGTGTTCAAGAGAACGGGGTTGAAGGAGTCGTACTCGTCGTGATCCAAATCACCGGAGATCCTAGTGCCGAACGGACGGCACCTCCGCGTTCAACACACGTACAGCCCGGTGACGTCTGCCATGCCTTGATCCAGCAAGGAGAGAGGAAGAGGTTGAGGAAGACTCCATCCAGCAGCAGCACAACGGCGTGGTGGTGGTGGAGGAGCGTGGCAATCCCGCAGGGCTTTGCCAAGCACCGCGGGAGAGGAGGAGAACTTGGGAGAGGGGGAGGGCTGCGCCAGAACTTGGGTGCGGCTGCCCTCCCATCCCCCACATATATATAGGGGCAAGGGAGAGGGGGGCCGGCCCCCTCAGATCCAATCTGAGGAGGGGGCGGCGGCCAGGGGGGTTGCCTTGCCCCCCAAGGCAAGGGGGCGCCCCCCTTTAGGGTTTCCCCCAAGCCCTAGGCGCCTTGGGCCTTGGTGTGTGTGTGGGGGGGGGGGGCGCACCAGCCCACCTGGGGCTGGTCCCCTCCCACACTTGGCCCATGCAGCCCCTCAGGGCTGGTGGCCCCACTTGGTGGACCCCCGGGACCCTCCCGGTGGTCCCGGTACGTTACCGATGAAACCCGAAACTTTTCCGGTGAGCAAAACATGACTTCCCATATATAAATCTTTACCTATGGACCATTCTGGAACTCCTCTTGACGTCCGGGATCTCATCCGGGACTCCGAACAACATTCGGTAACCACATACAAACTTCCTTTATAACCCTAGCGTCATCGAACCTTAAGTGTGTAGACCCTACGGGTTCGGGAACCATGCAGACATGACCGAGACGTTCTCCGGTCAATAACCAACAACGGGATCTGGATACCCATGTTGGCTCCCACATGTTCCACGATGATCTCATCGGATGAACCACGATGTCAAGGACTCAATCGATCCTGTATACAATTCCCTTTGTCTAGCGGTATTGTACTTGCCCGAGATTCGATCATCGGTATACCGATACCTTGTTCAATCTTGTTACCGGCAAGTCTCTTTACTCGTTCCGTAATACATCATCCTGTGATCAACCCCTTGGTCACATTGTGCACATTATGATGATGTCCTACCGAGTGGGCCCAGAGATACCTCTCCGTTTACACGGAGTGACAAATCCCAGTCTCGATTCGTGCCAACCCAATAGACACTTTTGGAGATACCTGTAGTGCACCTTTATAGCCACCCAGTTACATTGTGACGTTTGGTACACCCAAAGCATTCCTACAGTATCCGGGAGTTGCACAATCTCATGGTCTAAGGAAAAGATACTTGACATTAGAAAAGCTTTAGCATACGAACTACACGATCTTTGTGCTAGGCTTAGGATTGGGTCTTGTCCATCACATCATTCTGCTAATGATGTGATCCCGTTATCAACGACATCCAATGTCCATGGTCAGGAAACCGTAACCATCTCTTGATCAACGAGCTAGTCAACTAGAGGCTTACTAGGGACATGGTGTTGTCTATGTACCCACACATGTATCTGAGTTTCCTATCAATACAATTATAGCATGGATAATAATCGATTATCATGAACAAGGAAATATAATAATACCTAATTTATTATTGCCTCTAGGGCTTATTTCCAACATATATTACTAAAAAATAGCGAGTGTGGAATAATGATGGGTCGGTGTGCGGAATTATCCTAGGCAATTGTTAACAAGACCGGTAATCACTATTGCAATTTCATATGAGGGAGAGGCATAAGCTAACATACTTTCTCTTCTTGGATCATATGCACTTATGATTGGAACTCTAGCAAGCATCCGCAACTACTAAAGATCATTAAGGTAAAACCCAACCATAGCATTAACATATCAAGTCCCCTTTTATTCCCATACGCCATGACCCACTTATCCGTGTTTATGCTTCTATCGCTCAAGCAATGCAGACAATAAGTAAACCATGGACATATTGCAACACCCTATAGCGGGAATCCCTCACGCTTGCACGACACGCAGGGCACAATAGGACAACACCAAAATAAAACACACAACTCATACCAATCTAGACCATCAAACAACCCAAAGACAAAAGATATCTACTCAAAACATCATAGGATGGCAACACATCATTGGATCATAATATGTGGCATAAAGCACCATGTTCAAGTAGGGATTACAGCGGGGTGCGGGAGAGTGGACCACGTAAAAGAGATGAGGATTGTGATATTGATGAAGACGATCACCATGGCGATGATTCCCCTCCCTATGGCACTCCGGCTCCACCGAGAGAGAGGAGGAGAGGTCCTCCCCCTTGTGCTTCCTCCTGCATGGCCTCCCCCTGGATGTTGAGAGGTTCTCCCTCTGGTCCTTGGCCTTCATGGCGATGATGGACCCTCCGGGATCCTCCCCCATGGCCTCCGGTGATGATGGCCCCCTCCAGCATGGTGCCAGAGAGGGCCTAGATTGATTTCTCGTGGATACAGAGGCTTGCGGCAGTGGAACTCCCGATCTAGGTTTCTTTGTGGAAGTTTGGGTACTTATAGGAGGGTTTGGCATCGAGAACAAGTTAAGGGGACCCATGAGGAGTCCACGAGGCACAAGGGTGCGCCCCCACCCTCGTGGGCCCCACGAGACTCCTCTCCGATAACTTTTTGTTCCATCATTTTTTATATTTTACAGAAAAAATCTCCGTTGATTTTTAGTGCATTCTGAGAACTTTTATTTCTGCACAAAAACAACACCATGGTAGTTCTGCTAAAAACAACGTCAGTCCAGGTTAGTTCTAACCAAATCATACCAAAAGCATGTAAAAAATATTATAAACATGCCATGAATACTTCATAAATTATAGATACGTTGGAGACGTATCAGCATCCCCAAGCTTAATTCCTGCTCGTCCTCAAGTAGGTAAATGATAAAAGAGATAATTTATGAAGTGTGAATGCTAGCTAGTGCATAAGTTTGATCAATGATAGTTCCAACCACTTTTCCTAGCATCATTATATATCATAACAGTAGTTCAACTCATAAAACTTCTCATGATCAAGTAACAAGCTATTCACATGTTAAAGTATAGATCATAAACTTTCTTGAAAACTAACAAACCATGGTCTTAGTCATCAAACAATTGCAATTCATCTTATTTTTGGGAAGGTTCTATGTAAGAGCTTTGGTTCAACAAACTCCACATACTCAACTATCATTTAATCTTTCACAATTGCTAACACTCATGTGATATTTATGGTTTCAAAGTTTTAGTCAGACACAGAGAAAGATAGGGGCTTATAGTTTCGCCTCCCAACCTTTTACTTCAAGGGTAATGTCAACAATAATAATTTATGAAAACCTACATCCAACTGGATATATATATATATATATATATATATATATATATATATATATATATATATATATATCCGGATCGCTCCAACACAAAGTGCTTGCCAAAGGAAAAAGTGTAAAAAGGAAAGGTGATGATCACCATGACTCTTGTATAAGGGTAGAAGATAAAAGTAAAAGATTCGCCCTTCACAGAGGGAAGCAGATGTTGTCATGCGATTTTATGGTTGGATGCACAAAATCTTAATGCAAAAGAACGTCACTTTATATTGGCGCTTGTGATAAAGACTTTATTATGTAGTCCGTCGCTTTTATTTCTTCCCTATCACAAGTTCGTATAAAGCTAATTTTCTTTGCACTAATAGATCATACATATTTAAGGAGCAATTTTATTGCATGCACCGATGACAACTTACTTGAAGGATCTTACTCAATCCATAGGTAGGTATGGTGGACTCTCATGGCAAAACTGGTTTAAGGGATGTTTGGAAGCACAAGTAGTATCTCTACTTGGTGCAAATAATTTTGCTAGCATGAGAGGGAAAGGCAAGCTCAACATGTTGGATGATCCAAGACAATGTAACGTTTCGGATATACGAAAACATAACCCATTAAGTTGTCTTCCTTGTCAAACATCAACTTTTTAGCATGTCATATTTTAATGAGTGCTCACAATTACAAAAGATGTCCAAGATATTATATTTATATGTGAAATCTCTCATCCTTCAATATTCTTTCATGAATTGTTCAAGTGACCAATTCTGCGTTTGCTAACTTTCAATAAGTTTACTACCTATACTTATTATGTGTGAAGTCATTACTCCCCATGTTATAAGCATATGAAACATATATATAAATTCATATTTATGATATTCAATTCATTCAACCATTTACACATAGGATATACGTGAAGCACGTGAGTAAATGACAAAGTACTCAAAAAGATATAAGTGAAGAACACTGAGTAGTCAAATAATTAACTAGCCATGGGAGGATTCTTTTTCATTCAAGATTTCAGATCCAATGATTTTATTCAAACAGCAAGTAAAATTGAAAATACGCTCCAAGCAAAACACATATCATGTGACGAATAAAAATATAGCTCCGAGTAAGGTATACCGATAGTTTTGAAGACGAAAGAGGGGATGCCTTCCGGGGCATCCCCAAGCTTAGGCGCTTGAGTCTTCCTTGAATATTACCTTGGGGTGCCTTTGGCATCCCCAAGCTTAGGGTCTTCCCACTCCTTATTCTCCTCATATCGATATCTCACTAAAAACTTGAAAACTTCAATCACAATAAACTTAACGGAACTTCGTGAGATGGGTTAGTATGATAAAGAGTAAATCATTCACTTTGGTACTGTCAAAGACAAGATTCATAATTGTTATCACACAATGGCTACTGTACCATATCATTTCTACAAATTATATTGAGCAATATAAGCCATAGAAACTAGAAAACAAGCAAACTATGCATTGAAAACAGAATCTGCCAGAAACAGAACAGTCTGTAATGATCTGAACAACAACCATACTTCTGCCACTCCAAAGATTCTGAAATAAATTGGTGGACGTGAGGAATTTGTATATTAATCTTCTTCAAAAAGAATCAACTCAAAAGCACTCTTTTGTAAAAAATGACCGCTAATCTCGTGAGCGCAAAGTTTCTGTTTTTTTACAACGAGATCACATTAACTCTCACCCAAGTCTTCCCAAAGGTATTACTTGGCACTTTATTGAAACAAAATTTATAAAACATTATTACTACAGTAGCTTAATCATGTTAACACACAAAAACAGTAAGGGTAAATATTGGGTTGTCTCCAAACAAGCGCTTTTTTTAATGCCTTTTAGCTAGGCATGATGATTTCAATGATGCTCACATAAAAGATAAGAATTGAAACATAAAGAGAGCGTCATGAAGAATATGACTAGCACATTTAAATCTAACCCACTTCCTATGACTAGGGATTTTGTGAGCACACAACTTATGGGAACAAGGATCAACTAGCATAGGAAGGCAAAACAAGTATAACTTCAAAACTTTAAGCACATAGAGAGGAAACTTGATATTATTGCAACTCCTACAAGCATGTATTCCTCCCTCATAATAATTTTCAGTAGCATCATGAATGATTTCAACAATATAACCATCACATAAAGCATTCTTTTCATGATTTACAAGCATAGAAATTTTTCTACTCTCCGCATAAGCAAAATTCTTCTCATTCGGAATAGTGGGAGCAAACTCAACAAAATAACTGTCATGTGAGGCATAATCCAATTGAAAATTAAAATCATGATGACAAGTTTCATGGTTAACATTTTTCTTTATAGCATACATGTCATCACAATAATCATCATAGATAGCAACTTTGTTCTCATAGTCAATTGGAACCTCTTTCGAAATAGTGAAATCATTACTAACTAAAGTAGACACTCTTCCAAACCCACTTTTGATGATAGTATTATTCATACTCCAAAAGATATAAGTGAATTTCATGGAGAATTCTACAATTAATATATACTAACCAATTTCCAATCTCCAAATATATAAGTGAAGCACATGAAGCGTTCTATAAAACCATACTCAAAAGATTTAAGTGAAGCACAAAGAGCATTCTATAAGGTCATACTCAAAAGATATAAGTGAAGCACATGAAGCATTCTATAAATAAATGAAGGGATATATCATACTAGCATGGTTCTTAAATAAAAAGAAAAACACAAAGGAAACAAATCATGTGAACAAAACAAAAACCGAGGTATACCGATAATTGTTGAAGAAGAAAGATGGGATGCCAACCAGGGCATCCCCAAGCTTAGATGCTTGATTATCCTTGAAATATTTACTTGGGGTGCCTTGGTAATCCCCAAGCTTGAACTCTTGCCTCTCTTTATTCTTATCACATCGGTAACTCCTCGTTTTTCGAATACTTCATCCACACAAAACTTAACAAAACTTTGTGAGATCTGTTAGTATAATAAAGCAAATCACTACCTTTAGGTACTGTGGCAAACTCATTCCAATTTCATATTAGAACTTTATCTACTGTATTACAACTTAACCATGGTTCATAACCCCCCGATACTACCCATAGATTCATCAAAATAAGCGATCAACACATAAAAAACAGAATCCGTCAAAAACAGGACAGTCTGTAGTAATCTGGAAATTTAGTAAACTTATGTAACTCCAAACAATTCTAACAAAATATGAATTTTTTTTTTTACAGAAGTAATGTGCAAAAACTTTCAGACCGATTTGACTTTCCAGTAAAAAATGTAAATTCACGTGCTACATCCAAAGTTTCTGTTTTTGTACTGCACAAAGTAAACAAGCAATCTAATCATCCTAAAACCAAAGCTTGGCACATTATTTTTATAATACAATGGATATATACAAGGGGATAATTATTTCCAGAACTTCCATGAAAAATTCTACATTGTTTCCATGAGCATGAACACAAGTGTTTAAGGTCTACCCTCACTTCTTCAATGCATAACTTTCCAATCACTTCTCTTTTTGAAAAACTTTTTAGGCATATGAGGCAAGTGCATCTTTTTTTTATTTTCATTTTCTGATTTTTTTGTATGTTTCACCCACAACTAAGCAAAACTAAAAGGAAAAACAAAAACTACTTAGTGAATAAAGCAAACAAGCACACACGAGAATATCAACCCCACGCTATTGCTCCCCGGCAACTGCGCCAGAAAAGAGCTTGATAATCCCCAAGTGTAGAGAATCATCGAAGAAATTCCCAAAGATGGAAGTGATATATATTGAGTGTCGAACCCACAAGGAGCTAAAGGTAAGATCAGTAATCTCTCAAGTCCTATCTGCCACTGATATGACTCTACGTATACCGAATGTTTCCTTCCAACTAGAAACGAGAAATAAAACTATGATGTGGGTATGAAGAGTATAACTTTGTATGATATCGGAGAGCTAAAATATAAAACTGGGTGTTGTTATCATAAAGTTAGAATATATTACTAAATATTATAAATAGCGAGTGTGGAATAATGACGTGTCTGTGTGCGGAATTATCCTAGGCAATTGTTAACAAGACCTGTAATCACTATTGCAATTTCATATGAGGGAGAGGCATAAGCTAACATACGTTCTCTTCCTGGATCATATGCACTTATGATTAGAACTCTAGCAAGCATCCGCAACTACTAAAGATCATTAAGGTAAAACGCAACCATAGCATTAACATATCAAGTCCCCTTTTATTCCCATACGCCATGACCCACTTATCCGTGTTTATGCTTCTATCACTCAAGCAACACAGACAATAAGTAAACCATGGACATATTGCAACACCCTACAGCGGGAATCCCTCATGCTTGCGCGACACGGAGGGCACAATAGGACAACACCAAAATAAAACATACAACTCATACCAATCTAGATCATCAATCAACCCAAAGACAAAAGATATCTACTCAAAACATCATAGGATGGCAACACATCATTGGATCATAATATGTGGCATAAAGCACCATGTTCAAGTAGGGATTACAGCGGGGTGCGGGAGAGTGGACCGCGTAAAAGAGATGAGTATGGTGATGATGATGGTGATGTTGATGAAGACGATCACCGCGATGATGATTCCCCTCCCGATGGCACTCCGGCCCCACTGAGAGAGAGGAGGAGAGGTTCTCGCCCTTGTGCTTCCTCATCCATGGCCTCCCCCCGGATGGGGAGAGGTTCTCCCTCTGTTCCTTGGTCTTCCAAAAAGACACATCCATCACATTTTGGGTCGAACGAATTTTTTTCTGTCATACTTATGACACTTCTATGACAATAATTGTGACAAAACCCGGTATCATCATAGATGTGGTGGGCTCCTACTTATATGACAAAAAATCATGACAGAAAATGGGCTTTTCGTCCTGGGCGGGTTGGAGACGCAGCTGCATGACATTCTTTGGGCCGTCCATGACGGAAAAAACCGTGGTAGAAGCGAGGGCGAGGAAAATATCGGGGTATTCCCAGTTACGGTGGGTGGTCGGGGCCGAGCGATGCACAGAGGTTTGCACGTTTCTCTCGTACACGCACACACGTGGGTGCGAGGCGTTGGGCTCTAACTGAACCCGAGCGAGGCGTTCACCTACTGAACCCGAGCGATTGCACTACAAGCTACGCGTTACTGAACCCGAGTGATCGATCGATGGCTATTAACTAAACCCGATCTAGCGATTCCTTCGCTACTGCTGGTAAATGAACCCGATCGATGCTGCCTCTGGATGAACAGTGAGTGTTGCAAGGGGGGTTTGGATGAATAGTTCCCGGTGGGGGTGGATGAACAGGACCCCTTGGTGTTGCCTCTAGATGAACAAGACCCCGATCGATCGAGCCGGTTGGGGCTGGATGAACATGACCCCGTGGAGGGCTGGACGAACAGGACAACCCCGTGGAGGGCTGGATGAACAGTACACGGTGGAGGGATGGATGAACAGTAGCCCGTGGAGGGGTGGTTGAATAGTAGCCGGTGGAGTAGCGCACGGTGGAGGCTGGATGAACAGGAGCCCATGGATGAACAGTCACAGGTGGAGGCTGGAGGAGGTCGATGGTAGCTGAATAGTAGCCCATGGAGGCTGGAGGAGGTCGACGGTGGAGATGAACAGTATCCGGTGGAGTTTGATAACCCACAAGTGTAGGGGATCGCAACAACTTTCGAGGGTGAAGTACAACCCAAATTTATTGATTCGACACAAGGGGGGCCAAAGAATATTCTTGAATATTAGCAGTTGAGTTGTCAATTCAACCACACCTGGATAACGTAGTATCTGCAGCAAAGTGTTTAGTAGCAAAAGTGGTATGATAATAATGGTAACAGTAGCAACAGTAAAGATAAATGTTTTTGGTTTTTTTGTAGTAGTTGTAACAATAGCAACGGAAAAGTAAATAAGCGAAGAACAATATATGAAAAGCTTGTAGGCAATGGATCAGTGATGGATAATTGTGCCGGATGCGATTCCTCATGTAATAGTTATAACATAGGGTGATATAGAGCTAGCTCCAATTCATCAATGTAATGTAGGCATGTATTCCGTAAATAGTCATACGTGCTTATGGAAAAGAACTTGTATGACGTCTTTTGTCCTACCCTCCCGTTGCAGCGGGGTCCTAGTGGAAACTAAGGGATATTAAGGCCTCCTTTTAATAGAGAACCGAACCAAAGCATTAACACATGGTGAATACATGAACTCCTCAAACTACGGTCATCACCGAGAAGTATCCCGATTATTGTCACTTCGGGGTTGTCGGATCATAACACATAATATGTGACTATAGACTTGCAAGATAGGATCAAGAACACACATATATTCATGAAAACATAATAGGTTCAAATCTGAAATCATGGCACTCGGGCCCTAGTGACAAGCATTAAGCATAGCAAAGTCATAGCAATATCAATCTCAGAACATAGTGGATACTAGGGATCAAACCCTAACAAAACTAACTTGATTACATGGTAAATCTCATCCAACCCATCACCGCCCAGCAAGCCTATGATGGAATTACTCACGCACGGCGGTGAGCATCATGAAATTGGTGATGGGTGATGGTTGATGACGACGACAACGATGAATCCCCCTCTCCAGAGCCCCGAACGGACTCCAGATCAGCCCTCCCGAGAGAGATTAGGGCTTGGCGGTGGCTCCGTGTCGTAAAATGTGATGAAACTTTCTCTCTGAATTTTTTCTCCCCAGACGGAATATATGGAGTTGGAGTTGAGGTTTGAGGAGGTCCAGGGGGCCACGAGATAGGAGGCCGCACCCTAGGGGGGAGGGGCGCCCCCCTGTCTCATGGACAGGATGTGGGCCACCTGACATTAATTCTTTCGCCAAAAATTCTTATTAATTCCAAAAAGTGCCTCCGTGGATTTCCAGGACATTCCGAGAACTTTTCTTTTCTACACATAAAACAACATCATGGCAGTTCTGCTGAAAACAACGTCAGTCCAGGTTAGTTTCATTCAAATCATGCAAGTTAGAGTCCAGAACAAGGGCAAAAGTGTTTGGAAAAGTAGATACGTTGGAGACGTATCAACTCCCCCAAGCTTAAACCTTTGCTTGTCCTCAAGAAATTCAGTTGATAAACTGAAAGTGATAAAGAAAAACTTTTACAAACTCTCTTTGCTCTTGTTGTTGTAAACATGAAAAGCCAGCATTCAAGTTTCAGCAAATATTATGAACTAACCATACTAACAATAACACCTAGGTCTCACAATTACTCATATCAATAGCATAATCAGCTAGCGAGCCATAATAAAACTCGGATGACAACACTTTCTCAAAATAATTATAACACGATATAACAAAATGGTACTGTTGGAGATATGCCCTAGAGGCAATCATGTGATGATGATATTTCCATATGTATTCATGAGTCCTTTGTGTTGTCCTTGAACATCATCAATGATATGTATCAATAAGTATGTGACTTGTTTGTGGAACTATGTATTGTATGATGATTGTTCTAATGGTCCCTAGTTGATAAGGTTATGCGGACACATATCCTCGACTAGTATACGACTCAGTTGATGACTATGTTTCACAAGTCATGTGCATGGAGATGCTAAACCGATAGTATGGACTCGGGGATGGAGATCACCGAGTTGGACAGACCCACTTTGAGACACAACGAGATATAGTCATCTGTTAGTCTCAAGTACAATGTTTATGACATGTCCTAGACCTGAGGTCCTCGCATGTTCTCGGGATGAGGATCGACTCACTTAGGGTCTATCAAACGCTACTCCGTAACTGGGTAGTTATAAAGGTAGCTTTCGGATGAGTCGTGAGACATGCCGCGAGACATGGTTGACCAAGATGGGATTTGGCACTCCTATATGGAGAGATATTCTCTGGGCCCTCTTGAGTGATCAGATTCGAAAAGCATGGCCATGCGACTTGGGTTAAGTGTTAACCTAGTTTGAGAATCTGTATCACAGTTTCGAGAAGAGAGGTCGAGCTACCACAAGGGTGACAAGTACTCGCCTTGGGCTCGACAACAAATATCGTGAGGCAAAAGGAATGTTGCATATGACACATTGTCAAGGTTCGTCAAACGACTTTATGCACACATGGGAGTTGGCACGTTCTGCTAGGAGCCACTACCAACTATCAACTCTGGTCGTGTCCATGTGTACATGAACCTATAGGGTCGCACACTTAAGGGGTTGCAGCCCATTCGGATTAGATCGAGTGGAAAATGGATATGGACTCCAAGTGGGCTCAAGTGTTGAGCTCACCTCAGAGGTCTATATAAAGGGGAGTGGGCTCACCACTTAGGGTTGATCCTTTTTCCACCCTCGAGAGCTGCCGCCACTCCCCACGCCCATGCCGCACGACCGGACCTAGCAGTCCGCCGCTCAAAGCTGCTCCCCGTACGTGTGGATACCTTGGAGGCATCGCATCTGCGGTGCTTGGACGAACCGTTCGAGGGAACCGCGAGGAGCCGTTCGCGGGAGATCACTGTTCGCGGATCTTCGTTGTTCGTGGGAGTACATTTCCCTGTATTTTCCTCTCAGTTTGAACAGGGATAGATCAATGTTGTTTCTTGCATTATCTTACTCATACTCTGAACAATGATGATCTTACATTAACAATGCATGTCCTTTTTGGTATGAAGTAGTGTCCCTACAGTTATTGCCCTTTGTAATCACACCACCTTTGCCAAAACAAGGGAAGCACAATTGGTTCCTTGCTCGATCAGACAATGGCAAAAGACTGATGATCATTCGCACACATGAGTCGGCAATGTTATATTGCAAAATCCCACTGTGTACAAGCACCATGAAATACGTGAGTATCTGAAGAGTGGCTTTTACGTCTATGAGAAGGATTCCAGCTTGTTGGGGCCTTCAAGATTTTTGAGTTGGAGGCGGGTAAACAGCCTTGGTTCACACTCTTTGTTTCTCGGACTCAATTATCCAATTAACCAGGAGATCACCGTTGGCAAGGACCTTGATGGCATGGAGGCTTTTTTTCTAGGGAAAACTATGTCTACACGGCGATCCCTGGGACTTCAGGAGCAAACTCCCCTGAATGTCAACAATACAGCCTACAACCAAAAGAACATGAGAATGACAAAGGCATCTGGATTAACTTTGATCCTTGGATATCTCAACTCCGATAGGTAGTGATGTGGTTCAAGCCTTCATGTTGATAGGTAATTGGGTTGTTGTGTCGAAAGGGTGGAGTCCTGGTGTCTCTGAATCACTGATGGCTGAAGCGGGGCTACAAATTATGATGGTGTTGGATCATCCCTCTTCTAATGACTTGTTGTCTTTGCTGCTTGTTCTGGATGGGTAGTTCTCTCTTTTGTTATGCAGACTCCTTATTAGTTGGTTATCCTCGTTTATGTCACTCTTACTCTGTAATAGTTGCCTCTCTTTAGAATGTCATTCTTGCCTGGGTCACGAGAGTCTGAGCGCTGCTGATGGGTGCGTTTAGGTGGTGTAGCAAGACTTCTTATGAACTATCGTGTCTTGTTGTTTATGTCAGTAGTAGTCACTAGTCAGTGTTTCAATGTTGTATATATCCTTGTTTGGAATTGTTTATTGTCTCGAAATGCTGGTGGGCTAAATGAGGGCATCACCATTCTCCATTGTTTAGTGTATATATCCTTTTCTTAGGTTATAGTTTGAGCTCAATTTCTTTTCGATGATGTACACTTGTTTGGGCTAATGTGAGGTGTCGTTTAATATGGACTGAGTAGTAATCCAATGCCAAACAGGTCAATAATGACTCTCAAGCTGGGCGCTCAAAAAAAGAAATAAAAATGACTCTTAGGCCTACATGTGGGCGCCACTAGTGTTTTCGTGCGCTTGCGCGCTGAGAGCATATTGGTGCGTGTTCAAAATTCATGCTACCTTTTCATCCCCAATCTCCCGCCCCTCCCCACCTCTGGAAGCTCGATTCCTACTCCAGTTCCCCAAAATACCCCTCCTGTACTCCTTGTACTCAAGCGCACTATCATGTCGCCCAGTCAACACGGATCTCTGAGCTAGAGATCCCGAGGTCCGTCCTGCCTTCGGGCGATGCGTGCTATCGCTCAACAGTGGCATGGCGGCGCTTGATGACCAGTTTGACGGCAAAGTGCTGATGGTAACCATCAACGGTGACCAGCCTCCCGTCTCGCCGGACGACCTTGTCAAAGCTCTTGGCATTGTGCACGAGATCCAAATAAGTGACTTGCTCATCGAAGTCTATCCTCCACCATATGATTTCTTTGTCAAGTTCTGGACAACTTTCGACTGCAGTCGTGTGTTCGAATCTTCTAGGCATTTGTTCTATGATAGCGCGCTGGTGAGCTTTGATCGGTGGCACCCAAGATGGGGCTCGGTGCCCTCTGAGTT
This sequence comes from Triticum aestivum, assembly GCF_018294505.1. Taxonomy (NCBI): domain Eukaryota; kingdom Viridiplantae; phylum Streptophyta; class Magnoliopsida; order Poales; family Poaceae; genus Triticum; species Triticum aestivum. Next base: position 456,064,355 of record NC_057810.1, on the reverse strand, counting down.
AGATTTTTTAACACAACTTACCTTCCACGGCATGCCTCGACGTGCTTGGAACAGTGAGTCCATGAATGAGCTTATCAACGACCTAGGAGGTGAGATTGTAAGTATGTTTGTTCCTCCACAGAGCTGGGCTCTGACGGTTATGGCATGGATGAAGAAGCCGTCCACCATACCGAAGGTGATTGGTGTTGAGATACCGGTGTAGGAACCGGGGTTGTACTATTCGTCACCACCAAGGCCGCCGCAGACCACATTAGGGATGTACCTGTATCGAGTGTTTGTGCATGTCGAAGAAGTGGTCAATCCATCAATCGAAGTCCTGCCGCTACCGCTGGTGCCACCGTTGATGACGTCCATTACAGGAGTCAACATTAGACTTTACCCATGTTGATCGGAATGATGGATGGCATAGGGCCTACTCCATCGCATGGCGGAGGCCACTGCTTCTTTGGGAGAAGAGGCAGGGCTGGCTGCCTGGATGTGCTCTAATTTGAGGTAACAGTTGAATCTTCTTAGATACTAGTTAAATTTGAGCTATCGGTGTGAAGCACTGATGTGCGAGTACATTTGATTTTGACATGTTCTATTTTTGTACTTGAACTTTTTTTTAGAAAGGGGTGTACGTCAACTTAATGTGCTAGCAGAACTTATTGTGTTGTCTATCTGTTTTCTTTGCACAACATTCAAGATATTTCCCCATCATTGATAAAGACGAGGAACGGTTATGTGTGAGTTTGCTCGTTTCGACATAGTCCTACCCATAGCGATTCACTGCTTCCACCCTGATTGTGCCGCCTGCGTGAAATTTTTGTATGCAAGTTTAATGTGCTATGATGTTGTATATGATTGTGTCAACTATATAAGTTTCTACTAAGCATCAAGAATGCATATGGATGAAAGATGTATTCACGAGCATCGAACAATGGGTCTCTATCTCTCTATCTATCTATCTATTTATCTATCTATCTCTCTCTCTCTCTCACACACACACAATTGGGACCCGTTGAATTAGTTCTTCGCTCATGTCAGCTTTTAATTAGGTTCCATTGTACTCTAACTTCTCTCGTAAGTTATAAACTAAGCTCAGTGACTTCAAAAAGTTGTGCACAAGCCTTGTTTGGGCCTTTTCAGGCGTCTTTGAATGTGAGTTGAGTAACTATGTAAAGCTGTACTGTACTACTACACTTTGAACATCAGCAATGCAACTGGGTCGACAGTTGTACACAACATCCTGAAATAAGCACAACCTAGCCTTTGTTTCTTTTAATAAAATGCACAACTCAATTCATTTTTTATATAATAAGATTACCAAGCCCAACTTAAGTTTTTTAATAATATTCCAATCTCAATATTATTTTTTACACGAAATGCTTAGTCCAGACCATCATTGTTTTCACCCATCCCCCAAAATGGGTCCATTTCTACTAAAATCAAATGGGTTGTAAATTATCAAAAATAATAAATGGGCTGCATGTACGCAATATTATTTTTTCACACATCCCAGTAAATAGGTGTATTCGGATAAATAATCAAATGCGTTGTAAATTATCATAAATAGTGAATCAGATATTATTATTTTTACCCAGCCCAGGAATAGATCATTTTTTGAGTCAAAGCCCAGGAAATAGATGTATTGGCCAACAAAATGAAATGGGTTGTAAAACCTAAATAAATGGGTTGCATTCCGCCATAACTTTTGGAGCTGACTTTGTTGGCCCACTAGGATGAAGCCTACACAAGGTGTTGTCCGTTTAGTGAACAAAATGATTTAATGGTCTAAAACAAAAGGTCAACACATTATTCTGACATCTATATTTGTTGGATCCATCCACCAAAACCATCTCCGGCTAAAGCGCTTGCATCTGCCTCACGAGGCCGGTTGTGCTGCCGTGCAGGCCTTGCAGCCCCACCCTACTCCCAACGGTGGCCAAGTCATACATGTACTCACCCAGACCTTCTGTTATTCACCGACGATGGCAGCCGAACTAGTCCCTCATACTCCCATTCGCCAGGGACTCCAGTGCCCCTTGTTCCGCGACTCCAGATTGTTCCTATCTTAGGCCTCGCCGTCATCCACTACCATGGTCCACTCGATGATGCATGGTCAACAACGAGAGCCAACATGGAGTAGTCGAGAGTCTGATTGCTGGGAACCACCAGCTACATCTTCGTACGCAAGCTAGTGCCTCCTTATTATGCGGGAATAAATGACCCCCCTAACACATTGGACCCACCAACTACAATCTTTGCACGCAAGGATGTTCCTTCTTATTACGCAAAAAGAAGTCCCCCCTGACAGCTGGGACCCACGAGCTACACCTTTGCATGGAAGGAAGTGCCTCCTTATTACGCGCAAGAAAAATGATTCCTCCCCCTGCTAGCTCAGACCCACCTGATTCGGAGGCCGACTTGTGGGTATACTAAGTTGACACGTACGCGGGGCTTTGTTAATCTAGTCAACAAATGATTCTTGCAGCAGTGATCGTTGGATTAACATCCAACGGCCGTGCTGCTTCTTTAATCTCTGATCCTCTTGCTCCAGCCGCCAAAACCAGCACCTGCGGGACCGCATGCTCCTGCCTCCAGTGGCCGGCTGTGCTGCCACCGCTGGCCATGCCATCCCTCTACTCACCCACACCTCCTGTTATTCTCCGACGACGGCAGCCTCACACCACAACCGAAGCAATCAACCCTCGCACTCCCCATCGCATGGGCATCCACTACCGCGTCTTCCCCTGCTCCATGTTGTTCCCTTCCTAGGCGCTGTCGTCATCCACTGCCTTGGTGCTATCGGCGCGGTGTGGTCAACGTGGTCAATGAATGACATCCATCGGAAGACGACTATACACGGTGATGATGACAGATGGACACACCAACTACATCTTCGGAGGCAAGGAAGTGCCTCCATATTAGGTGCAAAAAAAGATCCCTCCCCCTAATAGCTGGGACCCACCAGCTATATCTTAGCACACAAGGAAGTGCCTCCTTATCCTCCCTGACAGGTGGGACCCACCCAATCGAAGCATATGTAGTGTTGTTTGTCTGGTCGCGAATGTGTACGTACATACTGGTCGATCTGTCTCTCTATAACGATGAACTGTGGCCAAACAAGCAGTGGCACGTGTCACAGGAAAGCCCCCGACGTAGTAGTTCAAGCAGTCCCGTCTAAACCATGTGCACGTACGTACAACCACATGGCAAAAAATACAGTCACGTGCATACATACGGGCGGGGGTCTCGAACGCATACTCGCGCATATGTATGGCCAGGGCTCATGTACATGGAGAGGCAACGGACGACAACAATGGCGTCCTGTTCACCGGTAGCCAACCGACTGGGTTAGAATGAAGAAATTGTGTCATGTTCATCAGGAGGCAACAGAATGGGTTGTGTTCATCGGGAGCCAACTGGCTTGGATGGAACAGCCGAAACGGGCCCTGGCGTACGGCAGAACGGAGGAAACGGCCTTCTGTTCGACTGCCTACAGTCGAAATAGGATCTTGTTCATCGGGAGGGGTCTGGCGTACCGCAAAACGGAGGAAACGAACTTCTGTTTGAGTGCCTATGGTCGAAAAGGGGTCATGTTGATCGGGAGGGGTGTGGTGTACCACAAAACAGAGGAAACGGACTTCTGTTAGAGCGCCTACGGTCGAAATGGAGTCTTGTTCATCAGGAGGGGTGTGGCGTACCGGAAAACGGGACTCCACGGGCTACTGTCCATCCACCATCTACTGCCTTACTCTAGCCTCCACGGGCTATTGTTCATCCACCGTCGACTTCCTACAGCCTCCACCTACTATTGTTCATCCATCGCGGCTTCCTCCTGCCTCCACCAATTACTATTCATCCACGGGCTACTGTTCATCAAGCCTCCACTAGCTATTGTCCATCCACACTCCATGGGGTACTGTTCATCCACCCCCAACCGGCTGGGGTGTGGCGGCCACCTCGGGGTCCTATTCATCCAACCCCTACAAACAACCGGCTCGACTCACCACATCTTGACTCGTTCTATGTACCGCGTGCATGGTAGCAACGGTCATTGTTCATCGAGAGGCAATCCAACACCGGCTGGCTATGTCTCGCACGGGGGCTCGATTGGCTTCAGTAAGCACCGGCAGTGATTGATCACTCAGGTTCAGTTAGCAGCAGCAGGGAAGGAATCGCTCGGATTCAGTCAGTAGCGAATGAATTGCTCGGGTTTAGTTAACAGCCAAGGGATCGATCACTCGGGTTCAGTAACTTAGCTAGTGCGATCGCTTGGGTTTAGTTAGCCAATGCCTCGCACCCACGCGCGTACGAGAGAAACACGCAAACCATAGTGCATCGCTCGGCCCCGACCACCCACCGTAAGAGGGAACTCCCCAATATTTTCCTCGCCCTCACTTCTACCATGATTTTTTCTGTAATGGACGCCCCAAAGAATGTCATGTAGGTGCGTCTAAGGCCCGCCCATGATGAAAAGCCCAATTTTAGTCATGATTTTTTGTAACAGAAGGAGCCCACCACATCTATGATCATACGTGTTTTTGTGACAATTATCATCATAGAAGTGTCATAACTATGACAGAATTTTTTTTCGTTCGGGCCAAAATGTCATGGATGTGTCTTTTTTGTAGTGGATGCGGGTGAGTAGAGGGATGGCCTGGCCAGTAGTGGTAGCAGGAGGGGGCAGTGATGTCACGCCCAATATGCGATCCTATCCCAATCACGTGATGAACTCATGATTGGGGACCAATCGCATTTCAAGCGCATAGCAAGGTGGATATCATTACAACATACCATGTACTGAATAGATGAGAATACAAGATAAAGGCTTGCACTCGCCACAAGCTACAACATTCATACAATAATTCATCAATAGATATCATTCATCATACAGAAGAGCAGGGTCCGACTACGGGTGAAATCAAACGAAAAATACAAATGATATCCACCCTGCTAGCCCAGGATCCCGACCCGGAACCTATATCCCTTGATTGAAGAAGAAGTAGAAGAAGAACTCCAAACAAGCAAGCATCACACTCGCGTCAAATCACCGCATTACCTATACCTGCAACTATTGTTGTAGTAATATGTGAGCCACGAGGACTCAGCGATCCCACTACCATGGGTATCAAGACTAGCAAAGCTTAATGGGTATGGAAAGGTTAAGTGGTTAGGTTGCAGCAAGTGACTAAGCATTATATGGTAGCTAAATTACGAGTACAAGAGTAAGATGAGAAGCTACGCAACGGTCGCACACTAGTAATGATCAAAACGTGATCCTAAACTACTTACGTTCAAACATAACCCCACTATGTTCTCTTCTCGAATTGAAAAGAGACTGTCACGGTTACACACATGGTTGGTGTATTTTAATTCAGATCTGGTGTCAAGTTCTCTACAAATGGATATTAAAAACTCCCATCTGCCACATAACCACGGGCACGACTCTCAAAAGTTTAAACCCTGCAGGGGTGTCCCAACTTAGCCCATAACAAGCTCACGATCTGCGGAGACAATTCTCCATCTTGGGAAATCCGATCATACTCTGGATCCCGGTGCACAAGACATTTCGATAATGGTAAAACAAGTCCAGCAAGACCTCCCGACATGCCGATACCCTGATAGTAGCCGCGCGTATCTCGTCTCAGGCCACGATCGGATTTTCCAAACTTCCGGTAGGGCAAATCCAGAGTTGCCCCTGGCGGTCACCGGCGGTTGACAAGTTTGGACCAACACTCATGAGGAGCACTGGACCGGGGTTGATTAAGAGTCCTCGGGTGCTAGCCGGTCCCTATGCTTGTTTTTAGTTCTTATTAGGCAAATGGTAAAACCAATGTTGGGCCTTGCTGGAAGAGTTTTATTCAAAGTGAACTGTCAAGAGGGGCCCATAAACCCTCACCGTGTTAGGGACGCAAAATCAAGGAATATAACACCGGTATGACGGAAACTAGGGCGGCAAGAGTGGAACAAAACACCAGGCAAAAGGCTGAGCCTTTCGCCCTTTACCAAGTATATAGATGCATTAATTAAATATAAGAGATATTGTGATATTCCAAGATATTCGTGTTCGAACATTGTTGGGGATATAACTATTAGGTATGACCCGCCCAGGAGGGGCCGGGTTATACCTAGGCGATTCATCATATGAAGCCCACGAAGATATTTGAAGATGGCGGTTTAGTTAAGGGCCCAAAGCCCAGGGGCGACTTAAGGCATGTAAGGGTAAACCGCCATATATGCATGACTTCCGTTGTAAGGCATGAATAGATAGTCACCGAGCCGAACACTGTTTATGGGCCGGCCGGGACTCCGTGAGCCGTTGGGCGGCGACCTGTGTATATAAAGGGACGACCCGACGGTGATTCAGGACAAGAAACAACAGATCGAAAGCTAGGTCAAGCGGATTCGCTCCCTGGTAATCGAGACATAAGCAATACCACCTCAAACTGGATTAGGCCTTTACCTTCACTGCAAGGGGCCGAACCAGTATAAACTCCCATGTCCTTTGTCCTGTTTAACCCCTTTAAGCTTCCTAGTTGCAATGGCTCCACAACTAAGTCCTTTTGCTAGGACATCTGCTGTGAACTTTCCACGACAGTTGGCGCCCACCGTGGGGTCAGCGCACGGTGGATTTGAGTTCTTAAAGGGCAAATTTGAAGGGCTCAAGGGATACGCTGTGGGCCGGATGACCAAGAGTCATCGCGGCAAGCTCTACATCGACGACGCACGCTGGGGCCCCGAGGCCGGCTCAATTGAGTACGGGTACTGGGTCCCCTTTGGTGGAACCCACGTCTTCATCAGCAAGATCGGCGAGTCGGGCCCTAGGCCGGACATCAGCACCGACATCATCAAGACGGCTCAGCGTGCGAGAACTGCCCGAGCTCAGCCCGTCGTGAAGCGTGCCTTCATGGTATGCATCCATGGAGCGGAATTTGATGAAGGATCTATCTCTGGCGGTGAGATGGCCATCTACTCTGATGGCGAGTCGTCCACAGGTGAGACTGATTCGTTGTATCAACTGCAAGATAGCGGGCTTGGGGGCTATTCTGATGGCAACAGTATTCCGGACCCCTATGAGCTGCCAACCAGAGTCGTGATCTTCATGGTAGGCATGCAACCTGGGCAAAACTCTACGACTGCGGCAGCAATGCTTCCCGGGTCAGCAGCGGTGACGGTAGCCAGGGCAGGAGGCCCTGCGCGCCCGCCGGCTCAAGTTTTGATGGCTTTACAAGATAAGTTGACAGCTCTGTTAACCGCCGTGGTCATCCCGACAAATCAAGCTCAGCATGACGCAAAGGTGGAAAAATTATGTGACGAGATAACGCTAGCTAAGGAAGACCTGGCGGCGGAGGACATCGGGATAGCCATAGAGCGGGCGGCTTTGGATGCTCAGGCCCAGCAGATTCAGACGGAGGCTTTCCAGCTTACGATGGATCAGAACGCGTCAAATGAGATCATGAGGAGAAGGCACCAGTCTCGTATGCCTACGGTTTATGAGCCTAGAAACCTCTTCCGCACGCCCGGTGCATGGCCCAGTAACCCGCCGGAGATAAACCGGGCTGCGGCGCCCGGGGCTGGGACGTCAGTTCAATTGCGTGTGACGGAACCCCCTCGTATGAATACTACTCCACCTAAGCATGTACCGACACCACTGGGTCATTATTCTAATCCTTTGGAGAACATGATCGTTGCGGCGGCACGATTGGCGACTCTCCCGATGGATGGTGACTCTCCAACAATGGTTGAAACACGAAGGGTCAGAGAACTTCTTCAGACAACATTGGTGCAGCAGGAGGCGTATTCTTATAGTCGAGATAGGATTCATTCGAACCCTCGCCCAAGCCGAAGTTATAGCAGGCGCATGGACTCACCAGCTGTGTCAAGCAACGCCCAGCGTCGTGTCCAGCTGCGTGGGCACGACCTGGCACGTAATGGAGCTCTTCACTTGGTTTATTAGGACATAGTACGTCAAGAAGCCGAGCAGGTGGCTCAGCAGGCGGCTCACCAGCCTCTTCTGGTTTATCCAACGACTTCGATCGGGGCGGGCGTGACCTCTAGGTCTATAGGTGTACCCTGTTTGGTGTCGGCTCTACATAATGAGCCTTTGCCCAAGGATTTCAAAAGGACCTTGAAAGGTGCCCAATTACACGACCAACTTACCCCCTGAGGCGTGGATTGAAAGTTATGAGGTGGCCATGGAGATACTGGAGGTTAGTGATGCTACCTGCGCCAAATACTTCACCATGATGCTGGATGGAATGGCCCGTACTTGGTTAAAAAGGTTGCCGGCTAATTCCATTGGGTCATGGGCTGAGTTAAAGGCCTGGTTCATTCAGAACTTTAAAGACACATGCAAGCAGCCCATGTCGATTGTGGACTTGGCTACTTGCAAGCAAGAGGAAGGTGAATCAACAACCCATTGGGTGCACTGGGTCAAAGTTATCATACATTCATCTGATAACATGAATGTCAGCTGTGCGGTCTTAATGTTGGACAAAAATTGTCGTTTTTTGCCTCTTAAATAGAAGCTGGGGCGGCTCAAGCGCGATTGTAATGATATGGGCCAACTGATGACGGCTCTAATCAAATATGCCGACTCTGATAGTACCAAGGACCCCGAGTCTGATGATGAGAAGACAGGGAAGGAAAAAAAGAACGGCAACACTAAGGGTCAGCAGCCTAACCCGGCAAATCAGGGGGGACGGTAAACGCAAGGCTGATGGTAGTTCGGAGTTTGTGGCTAACACCAATGCACAGGGCAATAATCAACGTCGTAAGGGGAGGCCGCCTCCTCGGGCCAGCGGATCAAGACCTACTCTTGAATAGTTGCTAAATGAGCCATGTCCAAAGCATGGCTTGCGGGAGAAGCCAACTACTCACCTTTGGAACGATTGTACGATTATGAAGGACTTAAAAATTCTAACTCATTTGATGACAATCATGGGCCCGGGCGGCGGCTCAGGTGGCGGCGGTTTCCATGGCCCGAGTTATGGAGGTGGCGGTTCTAATTCCAACTTCCAGGGCCACCAAGGTAATCAGGGCGGTTTTAATCAAGGTAATCAGGGGGGTTACAATCAGCAATCTGGCCAGGGAGGTCAATAGCAGCAGCAATCCGGATATCAGAGTAACCCAAAGCAACTAAATAGTGGACAATATCATGTGTTGGCTGATGACCCACAAGTATAGGGAATCTATCGTAGTCCTTTCGATAAGTAAGAGTGTTGAACCCAACGAGGAGCAGAAGGAAATGACAAGCGATTTTCAGTAAGGTATTCTCTGCAAGCACTGAAACTGTAGGTAACAGATAGTTTTGTGATAAAATAATTCGTAATGGGTAACAAGCAATGAAAGTAAATAAGGTGCAGCAAGGTGGCCCAATACTTTTTGTAGCAAAGGACAAGTCTGTACAATTTCTTATAATGAGAAAAACGCTCCCGAGGACACATGAGAACTATCATCAAGCTAGTTTCATCACACTCATATGATTCGCGTTCGTTACTTTGATAATTTGATATGTGGGTGGACCGGTGCTTGGGTACTGCCCTTTCTTGGACAAGCATTCCACTTATGATTAACCCCTATTGCAAGCATCCGCAGCTACAAAAGAAGTATTAAGGTAAACCTAACCATAGCATGAAACTAGTGGATCCTAATCAGCCCCTTATGAAGCAACACATAAACTAGGGTTTAAGCTTCTGTCACTCTAGCAACCCATCATCTACTTATTACTTCCCAATGCCTTCCTCTAGGCCCAAATAATGGTGAAGTGTCATCTAGTTGACGTTCACATAACACCACTAGAGGAGAGACAACATACATCTCATCAAAATGTCGAACGAATACCAAATTCACATGACTACTAATAGCAAGACATCACCCATGTCCTCAGGAACAAACATAACTACTCACAAAGCATATTCATGTTCATAATCAGAGGAGTATTAATATGCATAAAGGATCTGAACATATGATCTTCCACCAAGTAAACCAATTAGCATCAACTACAAGGAGTAATCAACACTACTAGCAACCCATAGGTACCAATTTGTGGTTTTGGATACAAGATTGGATACAAGAGATGAACTAGGGTTTGAGAGGAGATGGTGCTGGTGAAGATGTTGATGGAGATTGACCCCCTCCCAATGAGAGGATAGTTGGTGATGACAATGGTGATGATTTCCCCCTCTCAGAGGGAAGTTTTCCCGATAGAACAGCTCCGCTGGAGCCCCGGATTGGTTCCGCCAAGGTTCCGCCTTGTGGCGGTGGAGTTTCGTCTTGTAAGCTTACTTATGATTTTTTCCAGGGTGAAAGCCTTCATATAGAAGAACATGGGCACCAGAGGGCCACCAGGGGGCCCAAGAGAAAGGGGGGCGTGCCCAGTAGGGGTGGGCGCGCCCCCCACCCTCGTGGCCAGGGTGTGGGCCCCCCTACTGGGCGCGCCCCCACCCTCGTGGCCAAGGTGTGGGCCCCCTCTGGTACTTTCTTTGCTCAATAACTCTTATTAATTCCAAAAATGATTTTCGTGGAGTTTCAGGACTTTTGGAGGTGTGCAGAATAGGTTTCCAATATTTGCTCCTTTTCCAGCCAGAATCCCAGCTGTCGGCATTCTCCCTCTTCATGATAAACCTTGTAAAATAAGTGAGAATAGCCATAAGTATTGTGACATAATGTATAATAACAACCCATAATGCAATAAATATTGATGTAAAAGCATGATGCAAAATGGACGTATCAACTCCCCCAAGCTTAGACCTCGCTTGTCCTCAAGCGGAAGCCGATATCGAGAAATATGTCCACATGTTTAGAGATAGAGGTGTCGATAAAAATAAAATACGGACATCAGGGCATCATGATTGTTCTTATAACAGGACATTTATAGATTTTGTCATATGAATTCTTATGCTCAAGTAACAATCTATTCACAATATCAAGTATGGTACAGAAACTTCATTGAGAGCTACCAAACTATAATCTCAGTCATTGAAGCAATTGCAATTTATCATAACATCAGAAAGAGTCAAGAATAGAGCTTTTCAGCAAGTCCACATACTCAACTATCATATAGTCTTCTACAATTGCTAACACTCACGCAATACTAATGGTTATGGAGTTTTCATCAGACACTGAGAAAGATAGGGGCTTATAATTTCGCCTCCCAACGTATTCACCTTTGGGTGATGTCAACAATAATAGTTCATGCTAACTTACATCCAATTGGATATATATATCAGGATCTTTCCAACACGAGATGCTTGCCAAAGGATAAAATGAAAAAGGGAAAGGTGAAGATCACCTTGACTCTTGCATAAAGTAAAAGACATAAAGTAAAAGATAGGCCTTTCACAGAGGGAAGCAGAGTTTGTCATGTTCTTTTAGGGTTGGATGCACAAAATCTTAATGCAAAAGAACGTCACTTTATATTGCCACTTGTATATGGACCTTTATTATGTAGTCCGTCACTTTTATTTCTTCCATAACAAGATCGTATAAAGCTTATTTTCTCCGCACTAATAAGTCATGCATATTTAGAGAGAAATTTTTATTGCTTGCAACATGACAACTTACTTGAAGGATCTTACTCAATCCATAGGTAGGTATGGTGGACTCTCATGGAAAAACTGGGTTTAAGGATATTTGGAAGCACAAGTAGTATCTCTACTTGCTGCAAGGAATTTTTGGCTAGCATGAGGGGGAAAGGCAAACTCAACATGTTGGACGATCCATGACAATATACTTTAACTGAGATGTGAGAAAACATAACCCATTACGTTGTCTTCCTTGTCCAACATCAACTCTTTAGCATGTCATACTTTAATGAGTGCTCACAATCATAAAAGATGTCCAAGATAGTATATTTATATGTGAAAACCTCTCTTTCTTTATTACTTCCTATTAATTGCAACGATGACCACAACTATGTTTGTCAACTCTCAACAACTTTTAAGCCTCATACTTTCTATATGTGAAGTCATTACTATCCATAAGATCAATATGAACTCTTTTATTTCTTTTTATTTTCTTAAGATCATGGCAAGATAGCAAAGCCCTTGACTCAACACTAATATTTATTATATATATAGCTCACGGACTCGATTACATAAAGGGATCACAAAACAAAACTCAAAACTAATTCAAACCAAGACTTTATTCCACTAGATCTAGATATTACCAAAAGGATCGAACTAAGTAAATCGGTAAAGATAGGACTGTGATGGTGATACGATACCGGGGCACCTCCCCCAAGCTTGGCAGTTTCCAAGGGGAGTGCCCATACCCATGTGTTTATGTCCTCGGAGGTGGTGAAGAAGGAGTTGTTGATGATGTAGGCTTGTTGTCCATCTTCCAAGGCATAGGCTCACCATCATAGAAGGATGATCGAGTCTCTGGGATCCTCAAATCTGCAGCCAAACTCATCCTCTTGAATCTATATTCATACTCACAGTTTTGGTTTTGCAGGTCATAGATCTGGGCTTGGAGGTGCTCGATTTTCTCATGAAGCTTGAAGATGGTCTCCCCAATGTCCTTGGCATCCAGCTTGTGGTTGTTGGCAAACTCCGTGATCATCATCTGGTTGGCGTTGAGTCCATGCTCCACCATCCCTTGGCACTTGAAAACTTGTTGTTCCATAGCTTCGAGCTTTGTCTCCACGCTTCCGGTACGCCTTGGTCCCTCCACATCGCGGATGTGAAGCACCCCCTCACGCATCTCAATGGTTTGAGGGTGTTGCAACACCTCCGCAAGATAGGGGTTGATAACCCTCTCGAAAAACTTGTCCTTGGGAGCGCTAGGAGACGTCATGGTGCTCTAGATCTGTCAAAAAATAGCTCAAAATGAAAACAGAAGATTTTTGCGTGACACGGTGGTCAAAACCTTTCGGAGATTATATAATTAATTTTTACCGACCGAAAGAAGTAATGTGCAAGAAAACGGAGTCCAGGAGGCACACGAGGTGCCCACGAGGCAGTGGGGGTGCCCAGTAAGGGTGGACGCGCCCTCCACCCTCGTGGAGGCCTCGTGTCCTTCCCGTATTACTTCTTGCTTCCATAAATTTTTAAATATTCCAAAACAGAGAGAAATTGCCATTAGAACTGTTTTGGAGTCGGTTTACTTACCGTACCACATACCTATTCCTTTTCGGAGTCTGAAACGTTCTGGAAAGTGTCCCTTATGTATTCCTCCAGGGTTACGGTTTCAATAATATTAGTTTCAACATTTATAGGATTACCCGAGATATAGTGTTTGATTCTTTGACCGTTCACCACCTTCGGATTTGTTCCTTCGAAATTGTTGATTTTTATGGCACCGGAACGATAGACCTCTTCGATAATGTAAGGACCTTCCCATTTAGAGAGAAGTTTTCCTGCAAAAAATCTTAAATGAGAGTTGAATAGCAACGCATAATCGCCTAAGTTAAACTCACGCTTTTGTATCCTTTTGTCATGCCATCTTTTAACTTTTTCTTTAAACAGCTTGGCATTCTCATAGGCTTGGGTTCTCCATTCATCAAGTGAGCTAATGTCAAATAACCTCTTCTCACTGGCAAGTTTGAAATCATAGTTGAGCTCTTTAATGGCCCAATATGCCTTATGTTCAAGTTCAAGAGGTAAGTGACATGCTTTTCCATAAACCATCTTATACGGAGACATACCAGTAGGATTTTTATATGCAGTTCTATAGGCCCATAATGCATCATCAAGTTTCTTGGACCAATTCTTTCTAGATCTATTAACAGTCTTTTGCAAAATTAATTTGAGCTCTCTATTACTCAATTCTACTTGACCACTAGACTGTGGGTGATAAGGGGATGCAATTATGTGATTAACATCATACTTAGCAAGCATTTTACAGAAAGCACCATGAATAAAATGTGAACCACCATCAGTCATGAGATATCTAGGAACTCCAAACCTCGGAAAAATAACTTCTTTAAGCATCTTAATGGAGGTGTTATGATCAGCACTACTAGTTGGAATAGCTTCTACCCACTTAGTAACGTAATCAACAACAACTAAAATATGTGTGTATCCATTAGAGGCAGGAAAAGGTCCCATATAATCAAAGCCCCAAACATCAAATGGTTCAATAACAAGAGAATAATTCATAGGCGTTTCTTGACGTCTACTAATATTACCAGTTCTTTGACATTCATCACAAGAGAAGACAAACTTACAGGCATCTTTGAAGAGAGTAGGCCAATAAAAACCGGATTGCAATACCTTATGTGCAGTTCTATCTCCAGCATGGTGTCCTCCATATGGTTCGGAGTGACACTTGAGTAGGATCTGTTCCTGTTCATGCTCAGGTACACAACGTCTGATAACACCATCTACTCATTCTTTATAAAGGTGTGGGTCATCCCAGAAGTAATGTCTTAAATCATAAAAGAACTTTTTCTTTTGCTGGTATGTGAAACTAGGTGGTCTAAATTTAGCAACAATGTAATTAGCATAATCAGCATACCATGGAGTAGTACGAGAAGCATTAATGACTGCTAATTGTTCATCAGGGAAGCTATCATCCATAGGTAGTGGGCCATCAAGAACATTCTCTAACCTAGACAAGTTGTCGACAACGGGGTTCTCAGCTCCCTTTCTTTCAATAATATGCAAATCAAATTCTTGGAGCAAGAGGACTCATCTAATAAGTCTAGGTTTAGCATCTTTCTTTTCCATAAGATATTTAATAGCAGCATGATCAGTGTGAATAGTTACTTTAGAATCAACAATATAAGGTCTGAACTTATCACATGCAAATACAACTGCTAAGAATTCTTTTTTAGTAGTAGCATAATTTCTCTAGGCAATATCAACAGTTCTACTAGCATACTGGATAACATTTAATTTCTTATCAACTGCCCTAGAACAGCACCTACAACATAATCGCTAGCATCACACATAATTTCAAAGGGTAAATTCCAATCAGGTGGCTGAACAATAGGTGAAGTGATCAAAGCTTTCTTAAGTATTTCAAATGCTTCTACACAATCATCATCAAAGACAAAAGGAATATCTTTTTGCAATAAATTAGTCAGAGGCCTAGAGATTTTAGAAAAGTCCTTAATGAACCTCCTATAAAAACCGCCATGACCAAGGAAACTTCTTATACCTTTAATGTCCTTGGGACATGGCATCTTTTCAATAGCATCATCTTTAGCTTTATCAACTTTAATACCTTTTTTAGAAATTTTATGACCCAAGACAATGCCTTCATTAACCATAAAGTGTCACTTTTCCCAATTCAAGACGAGACTAGTGTCTTCGCATCTCTGCAAAACTCGATCAAGGTTGCTCAAGCAATCATCAAAAGAGGATCCATAAACGGAGAAGTCATCCATGAATACCTCACAAATCTTTTCACAAAAGTCAGAGAATATAACCATCATGCATCTTTGAAAGGTAGCAGGTGCATTACATAAACCAAAAGGCATATGTCTATAAGCAAAAGTATCGAAAGGGCAAGTAAAAGTAGTTTTTGATTGATCATCCGCTAACACAGGTATTTGAGAGAAACCAGAATAACCATCTAGAAAGCAGAAATGCGTATGTTTGGCTAGTGTTTCTAGCATTTGATCAATAAAAGGTAAAGGGTAATGATATTTCTTAGTAGCTTTATTTAATTTACGAAAATCAATTACCATCCTATAACATGTAATAATTCTTTGCGGAATCAATTCATCTTTATCATTAGGAACAACAGTAATACCTCCCTTCTTAGGGACGCAATGGACATGACTTACCCAATCACTATCAGCAACGGGATAAATTATACCTGCCTCAAGGAGCTTTAGTATCTCCTTTCTTAGCACTTCTTTCATCTTAGGATTTAACCGTCATTGATGATCTCTAACTGGTTTGGAACCTTCGTCCAATTTAATTTTATGTTGGCATAGAGTGGGACTAATGCCCTTAAGATCATCCAGAGTATATCCAATAGCAACACGATGCTTCTTCAGAGTTTTCAATAATCTTTCCTCTTCTTGCTCTGAAAGGTTAGCACTAATAATAATAGGATATATCTTCTTTTCATCAAGATAAGCATATTTAAGATTATTAGGTAAAGGTTTTAACTCAAACATGGGATCACCCTTGGGTGGAGGGGGATCCCCTAGGATTTCAACAGGTAAGTTGTGTTTCAGAATAGGACCCTGTTTAAGGAATACTTCATCTATTTCCCTTCTTTCATTCATAAACATATCATTTTCATGGTCTAGCAAATATTGTTCTAACATATCAGTAGGAGGCACGGCAATAGAAGCAAGACCAATAATTTCATCCTTACTAGGAAATTCTTTATCATGGGGTTGTCTATGAAATTTAGAAAAAATAAACTCATGTTTCATATCCCCCAAGCCAATTGTAACAACATCCTTTTTGCAATCAATCTTAGCATTAACAGTATTCAAGAAGGGTCTACCAAATATAATGGGACAAAAGCTATCTTGTGGGGAACCCAGAACAAGAAAATCAACAGGATATTTAACTTTCCCACACAAGACTTCAACATCTCTAACAATCCCAAATGGTGACATAGTATCTCTATTCACGAGCTTAATTGTAACATCAATATCTTCTAACTCAATAGGTGCAATATCATGCATAATTTCATTATATAGGGAAATAGGTATTGCACTAGCACTAGCACCCATATCACATAAGCCATGATAACAATGATCTCCTATTTTAACAAAAATAACAGGCATGCCTACAACATGTCTATGTATCTTGGCATCTGGTTAGGCAATATTAGCAGTTTCACCATAGAAGTAAATAACATGCATGTCGGTGTCAAAACCGGCCGATCTCGGGTAGGGGGTCCCAAACTGTGCGTCTAGGCGGATGGTAACAGGAGACAAGGGACACGATGTTTTACCCAGGTTCGGGCCCTCTTGATGGAGGTAAAACCCTACGTCCTGCTTGATTGATATTGATATTGTGGATGTTTACAAGAGTGGATCTACCACGAGATCAAGGAGGCTAAACCCTAGAAGCTAGCCTATGGTATAATTGTAATGGTTGCTGTTGTTCTACGGACTAGAGCCATCCGGTTTATATAGACACCGGAGAGGGCTAGGGTTACATAGAGTCGGTTACAATGGTAGGAGATCTACGTATCTGTATCGCCAAGCTTGCCTTCCACGCCAAGGAAAGTCCCATCCGGACACGGGACGAAGTCTTCAATCTTGTATCTTCATAGTCTTGGAGTCCAGTCGACGATGATAGTCCGGCCGATGATAGTTCGGCCGATGATGGTGGTCCGGCTATCCGGACACCCCCTAATCCGGGACTCCCTCAGTAGCCCCCGAACCAGGCTTCAATGACGATAAGTCCAGCATGTGTGTAGTCTTCGGCGTTGCAAGGCGGGTTCTCCTTCAAATTCTACGTACCTGCCGAACAATGTCTGGCTTCCTCATCAATGTTGCGTGTCTTGGCTTCCACGCCCAATAATGGCCTTCTTCCACGCGCCGTGCGAATGTGAAAAGCCAGGGTGTCTTTTATGTTTTACCCCCTAGTTGTGCGAATAATCTGCGTATAAGGGAGGCAAGAATCCAGATCCAAATCACCATCTTCCTCCCGCAAATACTCATCGGAGCGCTTTCGACCAAGAATCCATTCCATCATGGACCGTCAACGCGGCTCCTCTTCTCGCGCTCCCAGCCCTTTGCCAGGAGATTGGAGGAGATGCTCTGTTCCGCACAACGAGCTGGTGAAGCTCCAAGCGGGGGGATATCTCCCTCCGGCCTTCATGGTTCCTGTTCGAGCCGGGCTGGCCACCTACAAAGGTGGGAAGCAAGCGGAGGTTACCCCAAGTCCCAACAAAAGGGAGCGGGTATGCTTCGTCCCCTATCTTATAAGGGGGCTCGGATTTCCTGTACATCCATTCCTCCGCGGGCTCCTGGAGTTCTACGGACTCCAGCTTCATCACCTCACGCCCGCCTCAATCCTGCATATTGCGGGTTACGTAGCTCTTTGCGAGCTATTCCTGGGCGTCGAGCCCCATTTCGTGCTGTGGAAGAGGTTGTTCTGCCTTGTACCCCGCTCTCACGAGGGGTCCATATATCAAGTGGGCGGCGCCGAAATATGGCGCATTACCGGGACCGTATATCCATCCGGAACCCCTAAGAAGGCGTCCGAAGACTGGCCTTCAGAATGGTTTTATATAGAAGACGCTCCACTGCCGGACCCTGTTCGGATCGGCCTCTCGGAGTTCAGCAATGCTCCTCTGAAGAAACGCCTTAGTTGGTGTCCGCGGAGCCCCCAACTGGAGGAAGACAAGAGCGTCCATTATTTGATGGGCCGAATAAGGTTACTGGCCCATGCCGGGTTGACCATGATTGGAGTCATGGCAACATGCATTATGCGGGGGGTGCAACCACTATAATACAGGGGCCACCCCATGTGGGATTTCAACGGGGAGGACGATGCCACCCGTCATGGCCGCAAAGGGCCGGATTCGGTCGAAGATCTGGTGACGATCCTGTCCGGCCTGTATAAGGGGGAGAAGGAGGATTTCCTTCGGACGAACCCGTTAAATGGGTTCTCCATGAATAATCCCCGACCTTGGGTAAGCGAACACTCTGCGTTCCCAACCCATGCTTTTTGAAACTTAAGTTTCTTATATTGTGTTCTTCTTTCGACGCAGGAGCTGCGTCGGATCGTGGAGGACATGCTAAGTCCAGCTCCGCAACCCGAGGATCCAGAGAGATCCCGGGATCCGGCCTCCGAAGAGGATCCGAACATAAAGGTGGAGCTAATAGACGGGGTGTTCCACCAGCTCAGCATGGACAATGCTTTAGTCGCCATCATGGCCGACTATCCCGGACTATATCCGGCTTCCCAGGTGATTGCGACGGAAGTCCTGACACCGTCATTCCTTCCTTGCTTATTTCTGACCACCGTATATGATGGCACTGTGCAGGAGGCGCCCCTAGGGCGAGAAGCTGAGCCCGCGGTGGCTGACCAACAAAGGCCAGTCCGGACCAGTAGGCGGAAGAGGAGCGCGGCGCGGACTGAAACGTCGCCGCAAAGGTGTAGCTCACAATTCATTATTTAGAGCAACGTTCCTAGGAAGCGTTTGAGTGCTCATGACTTTTGTAGGGAAAAAAGCGCCCGCCGGACTGCGGGCGTGGAGGTTGCCAATCCAACCTCTACCAGCCAGGCTCCAGCACCTGGTCTGGAGGGGGAGGCGAGCGCAAGGCGCGAGCCGGACATTCCTTTGATGGAGGATGCCGACAGACTGTCCGCCACAAAG
Source organism: Triticum aestivum (assembly GCF_018294505.1). Lineage (NCBI taxonomy): Eukaryota > Viridiplantae > Streptophyta > Magnoliopsida > Poales > Poaceae > Triticum > Triticum aestivum. The sequence goes on along the minus strand of NC_057810.1, from coordinate 456,045,122 downwards.
TCTGAGGTGGAGAGTGCCATGAATCACAGGCGCCGCCGGACAGTATTTCGTGACGCGTGCTTCTCCCCCGAGGCGTTGAATGCCTTTAACGCGGGGGACGCGCACCTTCGTGCTGCTCAAGATGGTTTTACCAGAGCCACGGAGCAGTATGTAAAAGACATACGGGTAAGAGAATTTAATAGTTATATATGCCAGTAGCCCCCGAGACTTAAAGTAGTTATATTAACTGATTTAAGGATCATATGAAACGTAGGATCTTACCGAGAAGAATACCCAACTGTCTCAGGAGCTGCAAGAGTGCAAGGCCCAACTTGAGGCCGCACTCACTGGCGCAGGAGGAAACACAGGGACCTCTCCTGGTAACGCGTTATTTTAGAAAGATAAGTAGCATTTGGCCTTTGCGCAAGTCTAAAACATGACGTTGCAGGTGCTGCCGGACAAGATCCGGACAGGCAAGAACTTCTGCGCCAACTAGGCCAGCGAGAGGGTGCTGCATAAGGTGTAGCATGAAAGGAACAAGCTCCAGGATGCCCATGCCCAGCTTGGAGAAGAGCTGAAAGGCGTTCGGGCCGAGCTGTCGGGCTCCGTTAAGGAGAATCAGCGGCTTCGTCCCGGCATCTATAGTAAGTGCTTGAGCGAACTCCTTTGAAAAGAAGAGTTCGGCGAGGAAGTCAATTTGATAGAATATGTCTGCAGGTATGCTCACAGGTCGCCCTGCGGAGGAGATGCCCGTATCAACGGGTGATCAACTTCCCGAATTGTTGCAACTGATCGAACGAGTTCGGCAGGCAATGAGCAGCGTCATCCAGGCTTTATGGCCAGCCTTCTCCTTACCCGAGGGTCTTGGGGAGCTTGCGGAGAAGCTTCAGGGAGTGCGGCAGCGCTTCCATTTATGGAAGATTTTGGCCTGCCGCCAAGGTGCCAGGGAGGCCTTGGCCATGGTAAAGACGCGGTACAAGAAGGCGGATCCCAACCACATGGCCGAAGTCGGACCTGTGGGGCCCGATGGGAAGGAGACCCTGTGAGTTTAGTATACGGCCAAGTAGAGTTGGCCGCTAAATTTTCCCAACAGGACTGTAAATTAGACAACCTGTTAGACGGGATTGAGGAAGAATACAATCAGTCGATTTGACAATGTATTATAAAATGACATATAAAATGCCTTCTAGCCGGATTGTAGATCGTTTGTCTTTGCCGACCTTTTCGCTTCGACCTCAGGACCCTAGAGTCCGGAGTGTGTCCAAATACCTTCTCGGTTATGAAACAACCGGGGTATGCATGGAGACCAGGCGTAGGGGTCATTAGTGCTTTATCAAACAAGTGCCCAACTAGTTATGTTATATTACATGGGTAGTAAGAAACATCTTCCAGGGAGAATAGTTTCGTTAAGGGTTCCTTTCCTCTGCGGGTGGCATGCCCTAAAGTGCATGTCCGGACTGCGAAAAAAGCAGAAAAACATCTGGGGGCAGATAAATAAGTGGATAAAAAATCATCTTTTAAGTCACCGACCGAATATTCCCTTAAGAACGCAAGCTTTCGGCTTCACCCAGTCTGAGGTACACATCCGGCTGACCCGGCAGTAACAATCGCAGAGGTGCTCCCTTTACCTCCTAGCCGAACAATCGGGAACGTAGGGTAAGCACAGGAGCCAGGCAACCCAGCTTGGCCAAAACTTAAGTCATATCGATGCATATAATGGTGAATAAAAGGTACATGTGGAGGCTTGACACATGTGCTGGGCATGAAGCCCTTATAATTTAAGCTTCTGGTAAAGAAGCCCCCAGGTATAATGAGTGCGGATAGCACATCAGTTGCGCGCGAACGATGCGCGAGTAGGCCTTTTAAGGCTTTGATGAATAGGGTTGAGAAGAAAAAGATAAACAAAAGGCAGCTGAAGTAAGAAAAAAAAATTTGGACGGGGGGAAAGGACGAACTCTTAGTCCGGCGCTAGGCATAGAATCTTCGGAGGCGGGCTGCGTTCCATGGGTTCGGCTCGAGTCGGTTATCCGACGCATTTCGTAGACGGTACGCTCCGCCAGTCAAGACTTTATCGATGATGAAGGGGCCTTCCCATTTGGGCTTGAGCTTGTCCTTTTTCTTGTCCGGCAGGCGTAGAACCAGTTCGCCAACGTTGTAAGTCTTGGCCCGTACTTCTCTGCTTTGGTATCTTCGAGCCTGCTGCTGATAGAATGCGGAACGAGCCTTGGCGACGTCGCGTTCTTCCTCCAATGCGTCCAAGCTGTCCTGCCGATCCAACTCGGCTTCTCTTTCTTCGTACATGCGCACTCGAGGTGAGTCATGAATGATGTCGCAGGGCAAAACTGCTTCTGCGCCGTATACCATAAAAAATGGTGTGAATCTGGTAGTACGGTTAGGCGTTATCCGCAGCCCCCAGAGTACGGAGTCGAGCTCCTCTACCCAGTGCGTGTCATATTTCGTAAGGGACCGCACTAGTCTGGGTTTGATGCCGCTCATTATTAGACCATTTGCTCGTTCCACTTGACCGTTGGTTTGAGGATGATAGACTGAAGCGTAATCAAGCTTGATGCCCATATTTTTGCACCATGATTTAACCTCATCGGCCATGAAGTTCGTGCCGTTATCGGTGATGATGCTGTGGGGGACACCATAACGGTGTACTACCCCGGATATAAAGTCTATCACTGGTCTGGATTCTGCCGTTTTAACTGGCTTGGCCTCTATCCATTTGGTGAATTTATCCACCATGACCAATAGGTACCTTTGCTTGTGGGTTCCCCCTTTAAGTGGTCGAACCATGTCAAGCCCCCAGACCGTGAACGGCCAGGTAATGGGTATAGTTTTGAGGGCGGTGGGTGGCATAGGGCTCTGATTAGCAAAGAGCTGACAACCGACGCATCTTTGGACTAAGTCCTGAGCATCTGCTCGGGCCGTCGGCCAATAAAATCCTGTACGGAATGCCTTTCCTACAAGGGCCCGAGCTGCGGCGTGGTGTCCGCCTAGTCCGGCATGAATTTCAGCCAGGAGGTTTCGCCCTTCCTCTTCGGAGATACACCTTTGAAGGACTCCGGTTGTGCTTTTCTTATAAAGTTCTCCCTCATAGACCTTGTAGGCTTTAGATCGCCGGACAATGCAGCGGGCCTCATTTTGTTCTTCGGGAAGCTCCTGCCTAAGCAAGTAGGCGAGGAATGGTTCTGTCCACGGGGCAATTACTGCCATTATGTCGTGGGCTGAAGGTGTTATGTCATCGGCTGAATCGCCGGTTGATGCGGCTTGTTCCGGTTTGTTATTTCCGGACTCCTCTTCCCATAGTACGGATGGCTTGAAGAGCCGTTCCAAGAAGATGTTAGGAGGGACAGCGTCGCGTTTTGCGCCGATGCGTGCCAATACGTCGGCTGCTTGGTTGTTATCCCGGGCTATGTGATGGAATTCAAGTCCTTCAAACCGGGCTGACATTTTTAGGACAGCGTTGCGATATGCTGCCATTTTCGGATCTTTGGCGTCAAAGTCTCCGTTTATTTGGGATATTGCGAGGTTTGAATCCCCGCGCACCTCTAGGCGTTGAATGCCCATGGAGATTACCATCCGGAGACCATGTAAAAGGGCCTCGTATTCGGCTGCATTGTTGGAGTCCGTGTACATTATCTGAAGTACGTATTGGACCGTGTCCCCGGTCGGGGACGTCAATATGACGCCAGCCCCCAATCCGGCTAACATTTTAGAGCCGTCGAAGTGCATAATCCAATTGGAGTATGCGCCGTACTCTTTAGGGAGTTTGGCTTCGGTCCATTCAGCGACAAAGTCAGCCAAAACTTGTGACTTTATAGCTCGCCGAGGTTTGTAAGTTATATCAAATGGTAAGAGCTCAGTGGCCCATTTTGCAATCCTGCCTGTCGCGTCGCGGTTGTTTATAATGTCGTTGAGTGGTACTTCAGAGGCCACTATTATCGAACACTCTTGAAAGTAGTGTCGGAGCTTCCGGGATGCCATGAACACCGCGTATGCTATCTTTTGATAGTGCGGGTAACGGGACTTGCAGGGGGTTAACACAGTGGATACGTAGTATACTGGTTTTTGAAGAGGGAATTTATGCCCTTCTGTCTCTCATTCGACGACGAGTACCGCGCTTACAACTTGATGCGTTGCTGCGATGTATAACAACATTGGTTCGCCCAAGTTGGGCGCAGCCAGGACCGGATTTGTTGCCAATATGGCCTTTATTTCTTCGAGTCCGGCGGTGGCAGCATCCGTCCACTCAAAGTGTTCGGTGCGCCTAAGGAGGCGATAGAGGGGCAATGCCTTTTCTCCTAGACGGGAGATAAAGCGGCTTAGAGCCGCCACGCATCCAGTCAATTTTTGTATTTGCTTGAGGTTTTTGGGATATCTAGCTGTGACAGAGCTCGGATCTTGGCTGGGTTTGCTTCAATTCCTCTACCGGATACGATGAAGCCCAGCAGCTTTCCAGCTGGTACGCCGAAAACGCATTTTTCCGGATTCAGCTTGATGTCATATGCTCTGAGGTTGTCGAATGTGAGCCTCAAGTCGTCTACTAGAGTTTCGACGTGTTTAGTTTTGACGACTACGTCGTCTACGTATGCCTCTACTGTTTTGCCGATCTGGGTAGCCAGACATGTCTGAATCATGCGCTGATATGTTGCGCCGGCGTTTTTAAGTCCGAAGGGCATCGTGTTGAAGCAGAATGGTCCATATGGAGTAATGAATGCCGTTGCGGCTTGATCCGCTTCTGCCATCTTGATTTGATGATAGCCGGAGTATGCGTCCAGGAAGCACAATGAATCGTGCCCTGCAGTGGCATCGATGATTTGGTCGATGCGGGGGAGGGGGAAGGGATCCTTTGGGCAGGCTTTATTTAGGTCTTTGAAATCGACACATAGGCGCCAGGATTTGTCCTTCTTTGGTACCATTACCAGGTTTGCTAGCCAATCCGGATGTTTGATGTCTCTGATGAATCCGGCTTCCAATAGTTTGGCTAGCTCTTCTCCCATTGCCTGTCTTTTGGGTTCGGAAAATCGTCGAAGAGCCTGTTTGACTGGCTTGAATCCTTTTAGGATGTTTAGGCTGTGTTCTGCCAATCTGCGTGGGATTCCGGGCATATCCGAGGGGTGCCAGGCAAAAATGTCCCAATTTTCCCGAAGGAATTCTCGTAGTGTGGCGTCTACGTCAGGGTTCAATTGTGCCCCGATGGAGGCCGTCTTTGTCGGGTCCGTTGGGTGGACCTGGAATCTTACTATTTCATCTGCTGGTTTAAAGGAGGTGGACTTGGATCTCTTATCGAGTATCACATCGTCCCTATTCACCGTAGAGCGCAGCGCGGTGAGTTCCTCTGCCGCTAGGGCTTTGGATAGTGCCTCTAAGGCTAATGCGGCTGTCTTGTTTTCGGCGCGGAGTGCTATGTCTGGATCACTAACGAGAGTGATTATTCCGCCGGGCCCAGGCATTTTGAGCTTCATGTACCCGTAATGGGGTACGACTTGAAAAATTGTGAATGCCTCTCGTCCTAATATAGCGTGATATCCGCTGTTGAACGGGGCCACTTGGAACGTGACTCCTTCGGATCTGTAATTGTCCGGCGAGCCGAATACCACATCGAGTGTGATTTTTCCTATGCAGCGCGCCTCCCGGCTAAGGATTATTCCTCTAAAGGTTGTGCTGCTTCGCTCAATGCGGCTCCAGTCTATTTCCATTTTTTGAAGGGTTTCCTCATAGATGAGGTTTAATCCGCTGCCGCCATGCATGAGGACCTTTGTAAGTCGAAAGCCGTCCACTATTGGACTAAGTACCAGTGTGGCTGGAGCTCGGGCTGTTCAGAATTTAGGTTCGTCGCTGGCGTTGAAGGTGATGGCTGTGTCGCTCCATGGATTGGTTGTTGCTACTTGGTAGACTTCGGCGAGGCTGCGGATTGTTCGTTTCCGCATATTATTTGATTTGAAAGTCTTGAAGACTATTGATACCGTACCGATGTTGTTGGAGTGGTTTTCCGGGGCTAGAAGCTCCTCGCCAGTTTTGGCCACCTGCCGTAATATCCAACATGCTCGAAGGCTATGTGTTGGGATGGCGCCCTCTGTACTGTGAATTTTACAGGGTCCGCTAAGCCATCCCTCCAGTACGGTTCCGTGCCCTTTATGGGGTTTTTGCTTTTTGGTTTTTGTATCTGGTGCCTAAGTGTAATGCACCCTTTTGTTGCGGACTAGGGTTGTATTCGGGGCCGGATTGTCCCAAAACTTATTTTCGGTTGTCCGGAAACTCTCCATCGCACAGTACTTTCGTACTATGGACGCCAGGTCGGCGAAGCGTGTAATTTCACGACGGCTGACGGCGTTCAAGATTCCCTCGTCCGTGCAATTATTGCAAAAAATTGAGATTGCGTTTTCCTCTCGGCAGTCCTTTATCCTATCCATAACCAGGAGGAATCTGGCCCGGTAGTGATGTACTGTCTCAGCGGGCTCTTGCCGGATTAGAGATAGATCGCATATGTCTGGGCGGGTGGGTGGAATTAAGTCCGGAACCCTACCCATCTCAAGGCTCGAGGGCCGAGAAGTTTCCAAATTTGGAAGCTTGGATTGCTGGACGTTGTCCAACGAGTCTGGTCCGATGCCTGACTTTAAGTTCAGTGCTTGATCGAAGTCCGTCCCTCCGCGGGAATCCGGCATGGGGGGTTCGGGAGCCCGGACATGACTAGTTTTCAATACAGGAGAAGAGTCGCCGCATTGTTCCTCTACCACTGCAACGTGGTGGGTGACCCGGGGAGAGTTAATCTCTCTCAGATCGGTTTTAAGCCCAATCTGATTATAGTCTGTAGCGAGTCCCAGGGCGGTGATGCGATCCAAGAGCTCGTTTACGGACGAGAGCTCTATTGGATCCAGCCGCTCGGTGAATTCCGAACTGACGTGAAGATTGCTTTTGACGACTTGAGAGGTCATTGTCGAAGCGGTGGCCGGACATGCGGTCATAAGAAAATCACCTAGTCGGATAGTTTGGCCGGGGGCCAAGGCTCCTTTGGCGAAAATACCGTCCTTGAAGAGGGGAGGAGGCATCCTTCCTATCGGTGACGGCACAGAGGAACTCTCAATGAAAGCACCAATGTCGGTGTCAAAACCGGCGGATCTCGGGTAGGGGTCCCGAACTGTGCGTCTAGGCGGATGGTAACAGGAGACAAGGGACACGATGTTTTACCCAGGTTCGGGCCCTCTTGATGGAGGTAAAACCCTACGTCCTGCTTGATTGATATTGATATTGTGGATGTTTACAAGAGTGGATCTACCACGAGATCAAGAGGCTAAACCCTAGAAGCTAGCCTATGGTATAATTGTAATGGTTGTTGTTGTTCTACGGACTAGAGCCATCCGGTTTATATAGACACCGGAGAGGGCTAGGGTTACATAGAGTCGGTTACAATGGTAGGAGATCTACGTATCCGTATCGCCAAGCTTGCCTTCCACGCCAAGGAAAGTCCCATCCGGACACGGGACGAAGTCTTCAATCTTGTATCTTCATAGTCTTGGAGTCCGGTCGATGATGATAGTCCGGCCGATGATAGTTCGGCCGACGATGGTGGTCCGGCTATCCGGACACCCCCTAATCCGGGACTCCCTCAATGCCCATCTATATTATCATCCAGGAGATCTTTAACCATAGCAATACTAGGTTCAACTTTAATTTGCTCAGGACGTGTATATGTTCTACTATTACTATTACGAACAACAGTTGAAGCTTTAGCATGATCCTTTATTCTAACAGGAAAGGGTGGTTTCTCAACATAAGTAGTAGGAACAATAGGATCATTATAAGTGATTGTCTTTTCTTCAATTGTAATAGGTGCAACTACTTTTACTTCAATGGGAGGATAATATTTAAACCACTTCTCCTTAGGGAGATCAACATGAGTAGCAAAAGATTCACAGAAAGAAGCTACTATCTCAGAGTTAAGTCCATATTTAGCGCTAAATCCACAAAAAGCATCGGTATCCATAAAAGATTTAACACAATCAAATTTAGGTGTCATACTTGACTCCTTACTATCGTCGGAACACCAATCTTCAGAGTTGTGTTTAATTCTTTCCAATAAATCCCACTTGAATTCAGTAGTCTTCAACATATAAGAACCAACACAGGAAGTATCGAGCATGGTGCAATCATTGAGAGAAAGCCGGGCATAATTTTTTTGAATAATCATATCTCTTGAGAGCTCATGATTGGGGCATGAATATAACATTGACTTAAGCCTCCCCCAAGCTTGAGCGATGCTTTCTCCTTTGCGAGGCCAGAAATTATATATGTAATTACGATCACGATGAACAAGATGCATAGGATAGAACTTCTGGTGAAATTCCAACTTCAATCGTTTATAATTCCAAGATCCCGTATCATCACATAGCCTATACCATGTCAATGCGTCTCCCTTCAAAGATAAAGGGAAGACCTTCCTCTTGACAACATCATTGGGAATACCTGCAAGCTTAAATAATCCACAAACTTCATCCACAAAGATAAGGTGTAAATCAGGATGCAATGTTCCATCTCCTGCAAAAGGATTAGTTAGCAGTTTCTCTATCATACCCGAAGGAATTTCAAAGTGAACATTTTCAGTAGGTTCAGTAGGTTGAGGAGCAACTCTTGGCTCTACTGGTCGGGCCAAAGATGCCCCGAACAAGCCCCTCAAAGGATTAGTTTCCATAGTAACAAGTGACAGAAAATTTCAGCACACTATATAAATGTTTCCTTACCAAGTTCCACTCACCAAAGGCGCTTCACTCCCCGGCAACGGCACCAGAAAAGAGTCTTGATGACCCACAAGTATAGGGGATCTATCGTAGTCCTTTTGATAAGTAAGAGTGTCGAACCCAACGAGGAGCAGAAGGAAATGACAAGCAGTTTTCAGTAAGGTATTCTCTGCAAGCACTGAAATTGTAGGTAACAGATAGTTTTGTGATAAGATAATTCGTAACGGGTAACAAGAAATGAAAGTAAATAAGGTGCAGCAAGGTGGCCCAATCCTTTTTATAGCAAAGGACAAGCCTGGACAATTTCTTATAATGAGAAAAGCGCTCCCGAGGACACATGGGAAGTATCGTCAAGCTAGTTTCATCACGCTCATATGATTCGCGTTTGTTACTTTGATAAATTGATATGTGGGTGGACTAGTGCTTGGGTACTGACCATTCTTGGACAAGCATCCCACTTATGATTAACCCCTATTGCAAGCATCCGCAACTATGAAATAAGTATTAAGGTAAACCTAACCATAGCATGAAACTAGTGGACCCAAATCAACCCCTTACGAAGCAACGCATAAACTAGGGTTTAAGCTTCTGTCACTCTAGAAACCCATCATCTACTTATTACTTCCCAATGCCTTCATCTAGGCCCAAATAATGGTGAAGTGTCATGTAGTCGACGTTCACATAACACTAGTAGAGCAGAGACAACATACATCTCATCAAAATATCGAACGAATACCAAATTCACATGACTACTAATAGCAAGACTTCACCCATGTCCTCAGGAACAAACATAACTACTCACAAAGCATATTCATGTTTATAATCATAGGAGTATTAATATGCATAAAGGATCTGAACATATGATCTTCCACCAAGTAAACCAATTAGCATCAAATACAAGGAGTAATCAAGACTACTAGCAACCCATAGGTACCAATTTGTGGTTTTGGATACAAGATTGGATACAAGAGATGAACTAGGATTTGAGAGGAGATGGTGCTGGTGAAGATGTTGATGGAGATTGACCACCTCCCGATGAGAGGATCCTTGGTGATGACGATGGTGATGATTTCCCCCTCCCGGAGGGAAGTTTCCCCAGCAGAACAGCTCTGCCGGAGCCCTAGATTGGTTCCACCAAGGTTCCGCCTCGTGGCGGCGGAGTTTCGTCTCGTAATCTTGCTTATGATTTTTTCCAGGGTGAAAGCCTTCATGTAGCAGAAGATGGGCACCGGAGGGCCACCAGGGGCCCCACGAGACAAGGGCGCGCCCAGTAGGGGTGCCCCCCTCGTGGCCAGGGTGTGGGCCCCCTCTGGTATTTTCTTTGCTCAATAACTCTTATTAATTCCAAAAATGACTTTCGTGGAGTTTCAGGACTTTTGGAGTTGTGCAGAATAGGTTTCCAATATTTGCTCCTTTTCCCGCCAGAATCCCAGCTGCCGGCATTCTCCCTCTTCATGATAAACCTTGTAAAACAAGAGAGAATAGCCATAAGTATTGTGGCATAATGTATAATAATAGCCCATAATGCAACAAGTTTTGATGTAAAAGCATGATGCAAAATGGATGTATCATTTACCACCAGTTTGTGCAAACGAGACCAAAAGCTTCATAAGAGGGTTGTGAATGTTGTTGAGCCGGCTGTCCCTCATTACTTGCGATGATCTAAGCAGCCCATTATGTGGAGTAGGGCAGATCATCCTCCCCGGGTTGACAATCCGGGTCACTTAGCTTTGGTGGTGGCGCCTCAAGTTGGTGGATACAAATTCACTAAGGTACTCATGGATGGAGGCAGTAGCATCAATATTCTTTATTATGAGACCTTCCGTCGTATGGGGTTAACTGATAAAAGTCTTAGGACGTCCAACACTATTTCAATGGAGTGGTGCCTGGTAAGTCGGTGTACCCTATGGGCAAGATTGAGCTGGAGGTGGCCTTTGGATATGAGCATGATTTCAGGGCTGAGAAGTTATCCTTTGAAGTGGTCAAAATCAGGAGCCTGTACCAAGCTCTGTTTGGCCGGCCGGCTTATGCCGAGCTCATGGCATGGTCGTGTTATGTTTATCTACAGCTCAAGATGCCGGGTTATAAAGGGACCATCACAGTGCATGGGAGTCGGAAGATAGCCCTGGAATGTGAAGAAGGGGATGCTGCTTATGGTGAGTCTGTCTGTGCAATAGAAGAATTGAAATTTTACAAGGACAATGTTGACCCGACGGATATGACATCTTTGAAAAAGCCAACTACAGAGCATGATCCGGTAATGAAGTTTAAGTCGGCCGATGACACCAAGCTGGTTGATTTTGTTCCTGGCGACTCATCTAAGTAGTTCAGTATCAGTGCTAACTTGGATCCCAAATAGGAAATTGCGCTCATCGAGTTCATCCGTGAGAACCGGGACATCTTTGCATGGAAACCTTCTGACATGCCGGGTGTACCGAGAGAAATCGCTGAGCACACTCTCAATATTGATCCAAAATTTAAGCCGGTCAAGAAATTCCTTCGGCGGTTCAACGAGGAGAGGCGTAAGGCCATTGGTGAAGAAGTGGCCTGACTCTTAGCGGTCGAGTTCATTCTTGAAGTTTTTCATCCAGAGTGGTTGGCTAACCTAGTGCTATTGCTTAAGAAGAATGGCACTTGGCGCATGTGTGTGGATTACAAAGACTTAAACAAGGCTTGTCCGGCTGATCCTTTTGCTCTCCCGCATATTGATCAAATCATTGATGATACGGCAGTTTGTGAGTGTTTGAGCTTTTTGGATGCTTATTCTGGTTATCATCAGATCAAGATGGCAGTTCAGGACCAGGAGAAGACAACTTTCATTACTCCCTTTGGAGCCTTCTGCTATGTGTCTATGCCTTTTGGGCTCAAGAGTGCCCAGGCGACTTATCAACGATGTGTGCAGAATTGTCTTCATAGTCAGATTGGGCGCAATGTTCATGCTTATGTGGATGACATCGTGGTGAAATCCAGAGAGAAGGAAACTCTGATAGATGATTTGAAAGAAACCTTTGATAATCTCTGGGTCTACAAGATGATGCTTCACCCGGCCAAGTGCGTTTTTGGTGTGCCAGCAGGCAAGCTTTTGGGTTTTCTGGTTTCTAACAGAGGCATTGAGGCTAACGCGGAGAAGATCAAGGCCATCACCTCCTTGGCTAAGCCGGTGTGTATCAATGATGTTCAGCGTCTGACAGGCCATATTGCTGCCTTAAGCCGGATCATAAGCCGGTTGGGTGAGAAGGCTATACCACTGTATCAGATGATGAAGAAAACAAATAACTTTGTTTGGAGTGATGCTGCTAATTGTTGGGGATCGTTTCAGAAATTAAAAAATTTCTATGCATCACCAAGATCAATCTATGGAGAGACTAGCAACGAGAGAGAGGGGAGTGTATCTTCATAACCTTGAAGATCGCGATGCGGAAGCGTTACAAGAACGCAGTTGGAGGAGTCATACACGCAGCGATTCAGATCGCGGTCGATTCCCATCTAATCGCCGAACAACAGCGCCTCCATGTTCAACACACGTGCAGCCCGGTGACGTCTCCGGCGCCTTTATCCAGCAAGGAGGGAGAGGTTGGAGAAGACAACTCTAGCAGCAGCACGACGGCGTGGTGGTGGTGGAGCAGCATGGTTTCCAGCAGGGCTTCGCCAAGCACTACGAAGGACAAGGATGTGGAGAGGTAGGGCTGCGCCAAGAGAGAGAGAGAGAGACTCGTGTCTTTGGCAGCCCCAAAACCCCCACTATATATAGGAGGAGGGGAGGTGGTTGTGCCCCCTCTAGGGTTCCCACCCTAGGGGGTGCGGTAGCCCTAGATGGGATTGGAGGGGGCGGCCAAGAGGGGGATAGAGGGGTGGCGCGCCCTAGGGTGGGCCTTTAGGCCCATCTGCGCCTAGGGTTTCCCCTTCTCCTCCTAGTTGCGCCTTGGGCCTTGGTGGGAGGCGCAACAGCCCACTCAGGGGCTGGTCCCTTACCACTCTTGGCCCATGCAAGCCTCCGAGTCTGGTGGCCCCTCCCGGTGGACCCCCGGAACACTTTCGGTGGTCCCGGTACATTACCGGTGATGCCCGAAATACTTCCGGTGGCCAAAACCTCACTTCCTATATATTATTCTTTACCTTCGGACCATTCCGGAACTCCTCGTGACGTCCGGGATCTCATTCGAGACTCCGAACAACATTCGGTAACCACATACAAACTTTCCCTATAACCCTAGTGTCATCAAACCTTAAGTGTGTAGACCCTACGGGTTCGGGAATCAGGTAGACATGACTGAGACAACTCTCCAGCCAATAACCAACAGCGGGATCTGGATACCCATGTTGGCTCCCACATGTTCCACAATGATCTCATCGGATGAACCATGATGTCGGGGATTCAAGCAACCCCGTATACAATTCCCTTTGTCAGTCGGTACATTACTTGCCCGAGATTCGATCGTCGGTATCCCAATACCTCATTCAATATCGTTATCGGTAAGTCACTTTACTCGTTCCGTAATGCATGATCCCGTGACCAACTACTTAGTCACATTGAGCTCATTATGATGATGCATTACTGAGTGGGCCCAGAGATACCTCTCTGTCATACGGAGTGACAAATCCGAGTCTCGATTCATGCCAACCCAACAGACACTTTCAGAGATACCTGTAGTGTGCCTTTATAGCTACCCAGTTACGTTGCGGCGTTTGGTACACCCAAAGCATTCCTACGGAATCCGGGAGTTGCACAATCTCATGGTCTAATGAAATGATACTTGACATTAGAAAAGCTTTTAGCAAACGAACTACGCGATCTTGTGCTATGCTTAGGATTGGGTCTTGTCCATCACATCATTCTCCTAATGATGTGATCCCGTTATCCATGACATCCAATGCCCATGGTCAGGAAACCATAACCATCTGTTGATCAACAAGCCAGTCAACTAGAGTCTCACTAGGGACATGTTGTGGTCTATGTATTCACACATGTATTACAGTTTCCGGTCAATACAATTATAGCACGAACAATAGACAATTATCATGAACAAGGAAATATAATAATAACCATTTTATTATTGCCTCTAGGGCATATTTCCAACAGTCTCCCACTTGCACTAGAGCCAATAATCTAGTTACATTGTGATGAATCGAACACCCATAGAGTTCTGGTGTTGATCATGTTTTGCTCGTTGAAGAGGTTTAGTCAACGGATCTGCGACATTCAAATCCGTATGCACTTTACAAATATCTATGTCTCCATCTTGAACATTTTCACGAATGGAGTTGAAGCGACGCTTGACATGCCTGGTCTTCTTGTGAAACCTGGGCTCGTTGGCAAGGGCAATAGCTCCAGTGTTGTCACAGAAGAGAGTCATCGGGACCGATGCATTGGGAATAACTCCTAGGTCGGTAATGAACTCCTTCATCCAGATTGCTTCATGTGCTGCCTCCGAGGCCCTTGGCAAGGGAAATAGCTCCAGTGTTGTCATAGAAGAGAGTCATCGGGACCGACGCATTGGGAATAACTCCTAGGTCGGTAATGAACTCCTTCATCCAGATTGCTTCATGTGCTGCCTCCGAGGCTGCCATGTACTCCGCTTCACATGTAGATCCCGCCACAACGCTTTGCTTGCAACTGCACCAGCTGACCGCCCCACCATTCAAAATATACAAGTATCCGGTTTGTGACTTGGAGTCATTCCGATCTGTGTCGAAGTTGGCATCGACGTAACCCATTACAACGAGCTCTTCATCACCTCCATAAACGAGAAACATATCCTTAGTCCTTTTTAAGTACTTCAGGATATTCTTGACCGCTGTCCAGTGTTCCATGCCGGTATTACTTTGGTACCTCCCTACCAAACTTACGGCAAGGTTTACATCAGGTCTGGTACACAGCATGGAATACATAATAGACCCTATGGCTGAGGCATAGGGGATGACTCTCATCTTTTCTCTATCTTCTGCCGTGGTCGGGCTTTGAGCCGAGCTCAATTTCACACCTTGCAATACAGGCAAGAACCCGTTCTTGGACTGATCCATATTGAACTTCTTCAATATCTTATCAAGGTATGTTCTTTGTGAAAGACCTATGAGGCGTCTTGATCTATTTCTATAGATCTTGATGCCTAATATGTAAGCAGCTTCTCTAAGGTCCTTCATTGAAAAACACTTATTCAAGTAGGCCTTTATGCTTTCCAAAAGTTCTATATCATTTCCCATCAATAGTATGTCATCCACATATAATATGAGAAATGCTACAGACTCCCACTCACTTTCTTGTAAACGCAGGCTTCTCCATAAGTCTGCATAAACCCAAACGATTTGATCATTTCATCAAAGCAAATGTTCCAACTCCGAGATGCTTGCACCAGCCCATAGAGGGAGCGCTAGAGCTTGCATACCTTGTTAGCATTCTTAGGATCAACAAAACCTTCCGGCTGCATCATATACAATTCTTCCTTAAGGAAACCGTTAAGGAATGTCGTTTTGATGTCCATTTGCCATATCGCATAATCATAGAATGCGGCAATTGCTAACATGATTCGGACGGACTTCAGCTTCGCTACGGGTGAGAAGGTATCATCGTAGTCAACCCCTTGAACTTGTCGATAACCCTTAGCGACAAGCCGAGCTTTATAGATGGTCACATTACCATCCGCGTCAGTCTTATTCTTAAAGGTCCATTTATTTCCTATCGCTCACAGATCATCGAGCAAGTCTGTCAAAGTCCATACTTTGTTTACATACATGGATCCTATCTCGGATTGCATGGCTTCAAGCCATTTGTTGGAATCTGGGCCCACCATCGCTTCTTCATAGTTCGAAGGTTCACCGTTGTCTAACAACATGATTTCCAGGACAGGGTTGCCATACCATTCTGGTGTGGAACATGTCCTTGTGGACCTACGAAGTTCAGTAGCAACTTGATCCGAAGTTCCTTGATCATCATCATTAACTTCCTCTCTAGTCGGTGCAGGCACCACAGAAACATTTTCCTGAGCTGCGCTACTTTCCGGTTCAAGAGGCAGTACTTCATCAAGTTCTACTTTCCTCCCACTTACTTCTTTCGAGAGAAACTCTTTCTTCAGAAAGGACCCATTCTTGTCAACAAAGATCTTGCCTTCGGATCTGAGGTAGAAGGTATACCCAATGGTTTCCTTAGGGTATCCTATGAAGACGCATTTTTCCGACTTGGGTTCGAGCTTTTCAGGTTGAAGTTTCTTGACATAAGCATCACATCCACAGACTTTTAGAAATGACAGCTTAGGTTTCTTCCCAAACCATAACTCATACGGTGTCATCTCAACGGATTTAGACGGTGCCCTATTTAAAGTGAATGTGGTTGTCTCTAAAGCGTATCCCCAAAATGATAGCGGCAAATCGGTAAGAGACATCATAGATCGTACCATATCCAATAGAGTGTGATTACGATGTTCAGACACACCATTACGCTGAGGTGTTCCAGGCGGAGTGAGTTGTGAAACAATTCCGCATTTCCTTTAGTGTGTACCAAATTCGTGACTCAAATATTCTCCCCCATGATCTGATCGTAAGAACTTTATTTTCCTGTCACATTAATTATCCACCTCACTCTGAAATTCCTTGAACTTTTCAAAGGTCTCAGACTTGTGTTTCATTAAGTAGACATACCCATATCTACTTAAGTCATCAGTGAGGGTGAGAACATAATGATAGCCACCGCGAGCCTGAACGCTCATTGGACCGCACACATCAGTATGTATGATTTCCAACAAGTTGGTTGCTCGCTCCATTATTCCGGAGAACGGAGTCTTGGTCATCTTGCCCATGAGGCATGGTTCACATGTGTCAAATGATTCATAATCAAGAGACTCTGAAAGTCCATCTGCATGGAGCTTCTTCATGCGTTTGACACCAATGTGACCAAGGTGGCAGTGCCACAAGTATGTGGGACTATCATTATTAACCTTACATCTTTTGGTACTCACACTATCAATATGTGTAACATCACATTCGAGATTCAATAAGAATAAACCACTGACCAGCGGGGCATGACCATAAAACATATCTCTCAAATAAATAGAACAACCATTATTCTCAGATTTAAATGAGTAGCCATCTCGCATTAAACGACATCCAGATACAATGTTCATGCTCAAAGCTGGCACTAAATAACAATTATTGAGGTTTAAAACTAATCCCGTAGGTAAATGTAGAGGTAGCATGCCGACGACGATCACATCGACCTTGGAACCATTCCCGACGTGCATCGTCACCTCATCCTTTGCTAGTCTCCGCTTATTCCACAGCTCCTGTTTTGAGTTACAAATATGAGCAACTGCACCGGTATCAAATACCCAGGAGCTACTACGAGTACTGGTAAGGTACACATCAATAACATGTATATCACATATACCTTTGGTGTTGCCGGCCTTCTTGTCCGCTAAGTACTTGGGGCAATTCCGCTTCCAGTGACCATTTCCCTTGCAATAAAAGCACTGACTCTCGGCCTCGGGTTCATTCTTTGGCTTCTTCCCGGCAACTGATTTACCAGGCGCGGCAACTCCCTTGTCGTCCTTCTTGAAGTTCTTCTTACCCTTGCCCTTCTTGAAACTAGTGGTCTTATTTACCATCAACACTTGATGTTCCTTTTTGATCTCCACCTCCGCTGATTTTAGCATTGAATCTAACTCAGGAATGGACTTTTCCATCCCTTGCATATTGTAGTTCATCACAAAGCTCTTGTAGCTAGGTGGGAGCGATTGGAGGATCCTGTCAATGACCGAGTCATCTGGGAGATTAACTCCCAACTGAGACAAACAGTTGTGTAACCCGGACATAGTGAGTATGTGCTCACTGATAGAACTATTTTCCTCCATCTTAAAACTATAGAACTTGTCGAAGACTTCATATATCTTGACCCGGGCATGAGCTTGGAAAACCATTTTCAGCTCTTGGAACATCTCATATGCTCCGTGCTTCTCAAAACGCTTTTGGAGCCCCGGTTCTAAGCTGTAAAGCATGCCGCACTGAACCAGGGAGTAATCATCACTACATGACTGCCAGGCGTTCATAACGTCTTGAGTTGCTGGGAAAATGGGGGCTTCACCTAGCGGTGCTTCTAGGACATATGCTTTCTTGGCAGCTCTGAGGACGATCCTCAAGTTTCGGACCCAGTCCGTATAGTTGCTACCATCGTCTTTCAGCTTGGTTTTCTCTAGGAACACATTAAAGTTGAGGGCAACATTAGCGTGGGCCATTTGATCTACAAGACATATTGCGAAGATTTTAGACTATGTTCATGATAATTAAGTTCATCTAATCAAATTATTTAATGAACTCCCACTCAGATAGACATCCCTCTAGTCATCAAAGTGATACATGATCCGAGTCAACTAGGCCGTGTCCGATCATCACGTGAGATGGACTAGTCATCATCGGTGAACATCTTCATGTTGATCGTATCTACTATACGACTCATGTTCGACCTTTCGATCTCTTGTGTTCCAAGGCCATGTCTGTACATGCTAGGCTCGTCAAGTCAACCTAAGTGTTTTGCATGTATAAATCTGGCTTACACCCGTTGTATGCGAATGTTAGAATCTATCACACCCGATCATCACGTGGTGCTTTGAAACAATGAACTTTCATAATGGTGCACAGTTAGGGGAAACACTTTCTTGAAATTTTATGAGGGATCATCTTATTTATGCTACCGTTGTTCTAAGCAAATAAGATGTATACACATGATAAACATCACATGCAATCAAATAGTGACATGATATGACCAATATCATTTTGCTCCTTTTGTTCTCCATCTTCGGGGCGCCGTGATCCTCATCGTCACCGGCATGACACCATGATCTATATCATCGTGTCTTCATGAAGTTGTCTCGCCAACTATTACTTCTACTAATATGGCTAACGGTTAGCAATAAAGTAAAGTAATTACATGGCGTTTTCATTGACACGCAGGTCATACAATAAATTAAGACAACTCCTATGGCTCCTGCCAGTTGTCATACTCATCGACATGCAAGTCGTGATTCCTATTACAAGAACATGATCAATCTCATACATCACATATATCATTCATCACATCCTTTTGGACATATCACATCACACGGCATATGCTGCAAGAACAAGTTAGACGTCCTCTAATTGTTGTTGCAAGTTTTTTACGTGGCTGCTATAGGTTTCTAGCAAGAACGTTTCTTACCTACGCCAAAACCACAACATGATATGCCAATTGCTATTTATCCTTCATAAGGACCCTTTTCATCGAATCTGATCCGATTAAAGTGGGAGAGATAGACCCCCGCTAACCACCTTAGGCAACTAGTGCATGTCAGTCGTTGAACCTGTCTCATGTAAGCGTACGTGTAAGGTCGGTCTGGGCCACTTCATCCCATGATGCCGCCGAATCAATATAAGACTAGTAATGGCAAGTAAATTGACAAAATCGATGCCCACAACGACTTGTGTTCTCCTCGTGCATAGAAACTATGCATAGACCTAGCTCATGATGCCAGTGTTGGGGATCGTTGCAGAAATTAAATTTTTTCTACGCATCACCAAGATCAATCTATGGAGAGACTAGCAACGAGAGAGAGGGGAGTGTATCTTCATACCCTTGGAAATCGTGATGCGTAAGTGTTACAAGAACATGGTTGGAGGAGTCGTACACGCAGCGATTCATATCACGGTCGATTCTGATCTAAGCGCCGAACAACGGCGCCTCCGCGTTCAACACACGTGCAGCCCGGTGACGTCTCCCGCGCCTTGATCCAGCAAGGAGGAGGGAGAGGTTGGGGAAGACAACTCCAGCAGCAGCACGATGACATGGTGGTGGTGGAGCAGCGTGGTTTCCAGCAGGGCTTCGCCAAGCACTACGAAGGACGATGATGTGGAGAGGTAGGGCTGCGCAGAGAGAGAGAGAGAGAGAGAGAGAGAGAGATTTGTGTCTTTGGCAGCCCCAAAACCCCCACTATATATAGGAGGAGGGGAGGTGGCTGCGCCCCCTCTAGGGCTCCCACCCTAGGGGGTGCGGCAGCCCTAGATGGGATTGGAGGGGGCGGCCAAGAGGGGGAGAGACGGGGCGAGCCCTAGGGTGGGCCTTTAGGCCCATCTGCGCCTAGGGTTTCCCCTTCTCCTCCTAGCTACGCCTTGGGCCTTGGTGGGAGGCGCACCAGCCCACTCAGGGGCTGGTCCCTTCCCACTCTTGGCCCATGCAAGTCTCCGGGGCTGGTGGCCCCTCCTAGTGGACCCCCGGAACACTTCCGGTGGTCCCGGTACATTACCGGTAATGCCCGAAGTACTTTCGGTGGCCAAAACCTCACTTCCTATATATTATTCTTTACCTCCGGACCATTCCGGAACTTCTCGTGACGTCCAGGATCTCATCTGGGACTCCGAAAAACATTTAGTAACCACATACAAACTTTCCCTATAACCCTAGCATCATCGAACCTTAAGTGTGTCGACCCTACGGGTTCGGGAATCATGCAGACATGACCGAGACAGCTCTCCAGCCAATAACCAACAACAGGATCTGGATACCCATGTTGGCTCCCACATGTTCAACGATGATCTTATCGGATGAACCACGATGTTGGGGATTCAAGCAATCCCGTATACAATTCCCTTTGTCAATCGGTACGTTACTTGCCCGAGATTCGATCGTCGGTATCCCAATACCTCGTTCAATATTGTTACCGGTAAGTCACTTTACTCGTTCCGTAATGCATGATCCCGTGACCAACTACTTAGTCACATTGAGCTTATTATGATGATGCATTATCGAGTGGGCCCAGAGATACCTCTCCGTCATACAGAGTGACAAATCCCAGTCTCGATTCGTGCCAACCCAGCAGACACTTTCGGAGATACCTGTAGTGTACCTTTATAGCCACCCAGTTACGTTGTGATGTTTGGTACACCCAAAGCATTCCTGCAGTATCCGGGAGTTGCACAATCTCATGGTCTAAGGAAATGATACTTGACATTAGAAAAGCTTTTAGCAAATGAACTACACGATCTTGTGCTATGCTTAGGATTGGGTCTTGTCCATCACATCATTCTCCTAATGATGTGATCCCGTTATCAATGACATCCAATGCCCATGGTCAGGAAACCATAACCATCTGTTGATCAACGAGCCAGTCAACTAGAGGCTCACTAGGGACATGTTGCGGTCTATGTATTCACACATGTATTACGGTTTCTGTCAATACAATTATAGCATGAACAATAGACAATTATCATGAACAAGGAAATATAATAATAACTATTTTATTATTGCCTCTAGGGCATATTTCCAACACTAACGACGCATTTGAGGACTTAAAGAGGCAGCTAGCTGAGCCTCCAGTTCTTGCTGCTCCCATTGATAAGGAGCCAATTGTTACATGTAGTTGCTAACACCCATGCTCTCAGTGTGGCCATTGTGGTGGAGCGTAAGGAGGCTGGCAAGGAATATCCGGTTCAACGGCCGGTTTACTACATCAATGAAGTGGTTATTGAGTCCAAGCAGAGATATCCACATTGGCAAAAGCTCATTTATGGGATGTTCATGGCCAGCCGGAAGCTTAAAAATATTTTCTGGGTCATCCCATCACTATGGTCAGTTCTGCTCCTTTAGGAGATATCATTCAAAACAAAGAAGCCACGGGACGAGTCGCCAAGTGGGCCATTGAGCTTGGGCCTCAAGGTTTAAAATATATGCCTCGCACTGCCATCAAGTCTCAAGCGCTGGTGGATTTCATCAACGACTGAACAGAGCTGCAGATGCCTGAAGAGAAGTCGGATAACACATATTGGACTATTCACTTTGATGGGTCCAGGCAGTTGGAAGGCTCGGGGGCTGGAGTTGTCTTGGCTTCCCCTCGAGGTGACAAGTTTTGTTATGTTCTAAGGTTGATGTTCCCCTATACTAACAATGCAGCTGAGTACGAAGCGTTGCTCCATGGTCTTCGGATGGCTAAGGAGATGAACTTAAGCCGGGTGAGATGTTTCGGTGACTCGGATTTGGTGGCTCAACAAGTCTCAGGCAAATGGGATTCCAAGGATCCCCTCATGGCGGCTTATCACCGCGAAGTTGATGCTATTGCTGGGCAGTTCAAGGGTTATCAAGTGGAGCACATTGATCGTAGAAAGAATGAGGCGGCTGATGCTTTAAGCCGGTTGGGATCTCAGCGTAAGCCAGTGCCACCTAACACTTTTTTTGGATGTTCTGCATAACCTTTCTATCAAGTTGCCTATAGAGGAAGATCTTGCTGTTCCTGACCCGGAAGCACAATTGGTGGCGGCTCTTCACGTTATCCCAGATTGCACAGTACCATATTTGGCTTATATGACCCAGGGCGAGTTACCTGAGGATGAAACTTTGGCCAGGTAGATAACCTGGCGGTCTAATTCAATGACCATTGCCGATGGCGAGTTACACCATCACAGTGTCACTGGGGTGTTTCAGCGTTGTGTCTCTCCTGAGGAGGGCCAAGAGATTCTTCGTGAGATTCATGAAGGAGATTGTGGTCATCATGCCAGGTCAAAATCTCTTTTAGCTAAAGCTTTTCCTCACGGATTTTATTGGCTGACAGCTCACGCTGATGCAGAGGATCTGGTCAGTAAATGTGATGGCTGCCAGAAATTTTCATGACGAGCTCATGTGCTGGCTCAAGAATTGAGGATGATTCCAATTACTTGGCCATTTGCAGTCTGGGGGCTTGACATGGTTGGGCCTTTTAAAAGATCTAAGGATAAAAAGACCCACCTCTTGGTGGCGGTTGACAAATTCACAAAGTGGGTTGAAGCAGAGCCGGTCTGTAAGTCTGATGCGGCAACGGCGGTTCAATTCATTAAAAAGGTGATTTTCCGTTTTGGCTTTCCCCACAGTATCATAATTGATAATGGCACTAACTTTTCCAAAGGTTCTTTGAAAGAGTTTTGTCAACGTGAGCATATTCGTCTTGATGTATCATGAGTAGCTCACCCTCAATCCAATGGTCAAGCTGAAAGAGCCAATCAAGAAATTTTGAGAGGCATCAAGCCCCGGCTTATGGTTCCTTTGCAACGGACGTCGGGTTGTTGGGTGGAGGAGTTACCTTCAGTGATATGGAGTATCAATACTACCCCCAACAGGTCTGCGAGTTACTCGCCTTTCTTCATGGTTTATGGAGCAAAGGCGGTTCTCCCTAGTGACACCCGTCATGACTCTCCTCGCGTGGCGGCTTACGTTGAAGCTGATAATGAACAAGCACGTCAGGATGCACTTGACCTATTGAATGAGAAGCCCGATCGTGCAGCAGCCCGTTCGGCGATTTATTAACAAGACCTGTGCCCATACCATAGCCGCCGGGTTAAGTCCAGAACCTTTCAGGAAGGTGATTTGGTGCTCCGGTACATCCAGGATCAAACTGACATGCACAAGTTATCCCCACCTTGGGAAGGGCCCTTTGTGGTCAGCAAGAATTTGAACAATGGGTCATACTATCTTATCGATGTTCGAGAGCACAAAGACTCGCGTAAGTCGGAGGAGGAGACCCGCCGGTCGTGGAATATTGCTCATCTTCGGCCTTACTACACTTGAGCCACCGGCTCTTATGATATACATATTTTTGACGATGTATATATTATGATGATTATAATAAAGCAGGGTCTACATTGTTTCATCTTAGACAATCATGTGTCTTCGTCATCATTAAGACCAATTGGGGGTGGGCCGTATTCGAATCATGCTATTAACCCCTTTTGGCCGGCTTCCTGGTCGTATTCGAACCATAGCCGTAAACACTTAGATCATTTGGGGGTTGGATCATATTCAAATCATAGCTTAACCCCTTTTGGTCCGGCTTACTAATCGTATTCAAATCAGAGTCCTTAAAAGCTTCAAGGTCATTTGGGGGCTTCCTGTTCAAACATAGGTGTATTGACCAAAGAGAACATAGCTGTCGGTACCCTCTTGATTGGCGCAATGCCAACACTTCAAAGTCATTTGTCGGCTTCCTGTTCAATCATAGGTGTATTCACCAAAGAGAACATAGCTGTCGGTACCCTCTTGATCGGCGCAATGCCAAACA
Organism: Triticum aestivum; assembly: GCF_018294505.1. Classification (NCBI taxonomy): domain Eukaryota; kingdom Viridiplantae; phylum Streptophyta; class Magnoliopsida; order Poales; family Poaceae; genus Triticum; species Triticum aestivum. The sequence goes on along the minus strand of NC_057810.1, from coordinate 456,021,364 downwards.
CTTCAAGGTCACTGGGGGACTTCCTGATCGTATTCGAATCATAGTTGTCGGTACCCCTTTGATCGGCGCAATGCCAAAAACCATTAGGGGGCTTCCTGATTGTATTCGAATCATAGCTACTAACCCTCTTGGTCCGGCTTCCTGGTCGTATTCGAACCATAGCCTTGCTTTTTGACATTTGACTTGGTTTCTTGAAGTTTTTCCGGTTCTTCTTGATACTATCTTGCCTTTTGATTTAAAAGTAATTTTGGTCATACTGTGGTTTTCATTACCCGGCTTAACACAAGAGGCAACAAGCCGCCCATACATGATGATATCCAACACTTGGACTTATTGGCTTCTAAAAAGCTTTAGGGTGCTCACCCTTACTGCATAGATATCGTAAACCGGTAGTGCAGTTACATATCACATGTATGATATCATTATTATGTTTCAATTAAGGTTCAACAAGCCTTATCCATAACTGTTTAAGCATCAGTGGGTGCATATGAGATATTATGACCCGCCTTGCGGTAAACCGCCAAGGGATCTCTTTTGATTTACTTGTGTGCATGATAAAGTTAAAAAAATTCTACACCACTCAAAAATCATAAGTCTCAGGTGGCGCTTTAACAGTATGGAGCATAACGCAAAACGTGCACGATAGCACGGCAGAGCAAAGTTGTGACTCCCAGAGTCCAATTGCTTACATGTTTTTCCAGAAGGCCATAAATATAAACCGCCCAAGGATCAATCTTCTTGCTGCATGATGCTTCTAGGTCAACCCTCCCCGCTTCTTTGTCCTGTCCTACATCCTAGAAGGTTGATGACGACTAGTCAATGCCACTCAAAGCTTCGAACTCATCTTCATCATCAATTAGCTTGGACGGGTCAACTTCCGGGGCAAAGGTATGCTTACGGATTGGGGGGATCAGGCTTGTCACTTTATAAGATCGTGTTGGCATCTTCTGATTTCCCACGTCATAAGCCGGATGATACTTGGTGAGGTCTGTCTCATTGGCAATAAGGCTGGCCAGATGACATATCTCCTTTATGCAAGCAGCAAAGTCCTTTTGTTCAAATGGAGTACCGTCCTCCTTGAGGCTTGGATAACCGATAGAGATGTCGATCGGGTCTAATTCCCGTAGCCACGCTTTGGCCCGGCTTAAGGCAGTCACGGCTCCAGCTCTTGCAGATGATTGCTTGATATGTCTCCAACGTATCTATAATTTTTGATTGCTCCATGCTACTTTATCTACTGTTTTGGACTATATTGGGCTTTATTTTCCACTTTTATATTATTTTTGGGACTAACCTATTAACCGGAGGCCCAGCCCAGAATTGTTGTTTTTTGCCTATTTTAGTATTTCAAAGAAACAGAATATCAAACGAAGTCCAAACGGAATGAAACCTTCGGGAACACGATTTTCTCACCGAACGTGATCCAGGAGACTTGGACCCTGCTCCAAGGAACAACCGAGGAGGTCACGAGGGTGGGGGCGCCCCCTCCCTAGGGCGCGCCCCCTGCCTCGTGGGCCCCCTGTTGCTCCACCGACGTACTCCTAACTCCTATATATACCTACGTACCCCCGACAGATCAAATACGGAGCCAAAAAACCTAATTCCACCGTCGCAACTTTCTGTATCCACGAGATCCCATCTTGGGGCCTGTTCCGGAGCTCCGCCGGAGGGGGCATCTACCATGGAGGGCTTCTACATCAACACCATAGCCTCTCTGATGAAGTGTGAGTAGTTTACTTCAGACCTTCGGGTCCATAACTAGTAGCTAGATGGCTGCTTCTCTCTTTTTGGATCTCAATACAATGTTCTCCCCCTCTCTTGTGGAGATCTATTCGATGTAATCTTCTTTTTGCGGTGTGTTTGTTGAGACCGATGAATTGTGGGTTTATGATCCAGCTTATCTATGAATAATATTTGAATCTTCTCTGAATTATTTTATGTATGATTGAGTTATCTTTGCAAGTCTCTTTGAATTATTTGTTTGGTTTGGCCAACTAGATTGGTAGTTCTTGCAATGGGAGAAGTGGTTAGCTTTGGGTTCAATCTTGCGGTGTCCTTTCCCAGTGACAGCAGGGGCAGCAAGGCACGTATTGTATTGTTGCCATCAAGGATAACAAGATGGGGTTTTATCATATTGCATGAATTTATCCCTCTACATCATGTCATCTTGCTTAAGGCGTTACTTTGTTTTTAACTTAATACTCTAGATGCATGCTGGATAGCGGTCGATGAGTGGAGTAATAGTAGTAGATGCAGAATCGTTTCGATCTACTTGTCTCGGACGTGATGCCTATACACATGATCATACCTAGATATACTCATAATTATGCTCAATTCTGTCAATTGCTCAACAGTAATTTGTTCACCCACCGTAGAATACTTATGCTCTTGAGAGAAGCCACTAGGGAAACCTATGGCCCCGGGGTCTATTCTCATCATATCAATCTCCATTACTTTATTACTTGCTTTGTTTTTACTTGGCCTTTTACTTTTCACTTTGCATCTCTATATCAAAAATACCAAAAATATTATTTATCATCTCTATCAGATCTTACCCTCGTAAGTGACTGTGAAGGGATTGACAACCCCTAATCGCATTGGTTGTGAGTAGCTATCGTTTTGTGTAGGTACGAGGGACTCGTGCGTGATCTCCTACTAGATTGATACCTTGGTTGTCAAAAACTGAGGGAAATACTTACGCTACTTTACTGCATTATCCTCTCCTCTTCGGGGAAATCCAACGCAGTGCTCAAGAGGTAGCAAGAAGAATTTCTGGCGCCGTTGCCGGGGAGTTTGCGCAAAAGTCAACCATACCAAGTACCCATCACAATCCCTATCTCTCGTATTACATTATTTGCCTCTCGTTTTCCTCTCCCCCACTTCACCCTTGCAATTTTATTCGCCCTCTCTTTCCCAATCTCCTCCTCTCTTTCCCTTTCGCCTTTTTCTCGTTTGCCTTTTTGTTTGCTTGTGTGTTGGATTACTTGTTGCCATGGCACAAGATAATACCAAATTGTGTGACTTCTCTAATACCAATAATAATGATTTCCTTAGTACTCCGATTGCTCATCTTAATAATGATGAGTCTTGTGAAATCAATACCGCTTTGCTGAATCTTGTTATGAAAGATCAATTCGCCGGCCTTCCTAGTGAAGATGCCGCTACTCATCTAAATAATTTTGTTGATTTGTGTGATATGCAAAAGAAGAAAGATACGGATAATAATATTGTCAAATTGAAGTTATTTCTGTTTTCACTTAGAGATCATGCTAAAGTTTGGTTTTCGTCCTTGCCTAAAAATAGTATTGATTCTTGGAACAAGTGCAAAGATGCTTTTATCTCTAAGTATTTTCCTCCCGCTAAGATCATCACTCTTAGGAACGATATTATGAATTTTAAACAACTTGATCATGAGCATGTTGCCCAATCTTGGGAAAGAATGAAATTGATGCTTCGTAATTGCCCTACTCATGGTTTAAATTTATGGATGATCATACAAATTTTTTATGCCGGATTGAATTTTGCTTCTAGAAATCTTTTAGATTCGGCCGCGGGAGGCACGTTTATGGAAATTACATTAGGAGATGCTACAAAATTACTTGATAATATTATGGCTAATTATTCTCAATGGCACACCGAAAGATCTTCTAGTAAAAAAGTGCATGCTATAGAAGAAATCAATGTTTTAAGTGAAAAGATGGATGAACTTATGAAGATGTTTTCTACTAAAAATACTTCTCTTGATCCCAATGATATGCCTTTATCTACTTTGATTGAGAATAATAATGAATCTATGGATGTGAATTTTGTTGGTAGGAATAGTTTTGGAAATAACGCGTATAGAGGGAATTTTAATCCTAGGCCTTATCCTAGTAATCCTTCTAATAATTATGGAAATTCCTACAACAACTCTTATGGAAATTTTAATAAGATGCCCTCTGAATTTGAGAGTAGTGTTAAAGAGTTTATGAATTCACAAAAGAATTTTAATGCTTTGCTTGAAGAGAAATTGCTTAAAGTTGATGATTTGGCTAGGAACGTTGATAGAATTTCTCTTGAAATTGATTCTTTAAAGCTTAGATCTATTCCTCCTAAGCATGATATCAATGAGTCCCTCAAAGCCATGAGAATTTCCATTGATGAGTGCAAAGAAAGAACCGCTAGGATGCGTGCTTCCAAAGATGCTTTTATTAAAGCGTGTTCTTCCAATTCCTATGAAAATCAAGATGAAGATCTAAAAGTTATTGATGTGTCCCCTATTAAATCTTTGTTTTGCAATATGAATCTTGATGAAACTAAATATGATTTTCCTTTACCAAGAAGGCGTTCTAAGAATTCGGAGTTTCTAGATCTTGATGATGAAATTGATGAAAGTGGGATTGAAAGAAATAAGAACCTTGATGTTGCTAAACCCACTATTTTGGATCTCAAGGAATTTAATTATGAAAATTGCTCTTTGATTGGTTGTATTTCCTTGTTGCAATCCGTGCTAGATTCTCCACATGCTTATAGTCAAAATAAGGCCTTTACCGAACACATTATTGATGCCTTGATGCAATCTTATGAAGAAAAACTTGAGTTGAAAGTTTCTATCCCTAGAAAACTCTATGATGAGTGGGAACCTACCATTAAAATTAAAATTAAAGATTATGAGTTTCATGCTTTGTGTGATTTGGGTGCTAGTGTCTCCACTATTCCCAAAACTTTGTGTGATTTGCTAGATTTCCGTGACTTTGAAGATTGCTCTCTAAACATGAATCTTGCGGATTCCACTATTAAAAAGCCTATGGGAAGAATTAATGATGTTCTTATTGTTGCAAATAGGAATTATGTGCCCGTAGATTTTATCGTTCTTGATATAGATTGCAATCCTTCATGTCCTATTATTCTTGGTAGACCTTTCCTTAGAACGATTGGTGCAATTATTGATATGAAGGAAGGGAATATTAGATTGCAATTTCCCTTGAGAAAGGGTATGGAACACTTCCATAGAAACAAAATAAAATTACCATATGAATCTATCATGAGAGCCACTTATGGATTGCCTACCAAAGATGGCAATACCTAGATCTATCCTTGCTTTTATGCCTAGCTAGGGGCGTTAAACGATAACACTTGTTGGGAGGCAACCCAATTTTATTTTTTATTTTTTGTTTTTTGTTTTTTGTTTTTTGCTTCTGTTTGGGAATAAATAATCCATCTAGCCTCTGGTTAGATGTGATTTTATGTTTTAATTAGTGTTTGTGCCAAGTAGAACCTATAGGATAAGCTATGATGATAGTTGATTTGATTCTGCTGAAAAACGGAAACTTTGTGCTCACGAGAAAAAATTCAAGAAATCACAGAAACGTGATTTTGCATTGATTCTTTTTGATTCTGATCAATAAAAAAAAATTCCAGTACTTCCTGTTTTGGTAGAATTTTTAGAGTTCCAGAAGTTTGCGTTAGTTACAGATTGCTACAGACTGTTCTGTTTTTGACAGATTCTGCTTTTCGTGTGTTGCTTGCTTATTTCAATGCATCTATGGCTAATAAATCAGTTTATAAACCATAAGGAAGTTGGAATACAGTAGGTTTAACACCAATATAAATAAATAATGAGTTCATTACAGTACCTTAAAATAGTCTTTTGTTTTCTTTCACTAACGGAGCTCACGAGATTCCTATTGAGTTTTGTGTTGTGAAGTTTTCAAGTTTTGGGTGAATTCTTTTGATGGATTATGGAACAAGGAGTGGCAAGAGCCTAAGCTTGGGGATGCCCATGGCACCCCCAAGATAACCCAAGGACGCCAAAAAGTCAAAGCTTGGGGATGCCCCGGAAGGTATCCCCTCCTTCGTCTACTTCCATTGGTAATTTACTTGAAGCTATATTTTTATTCACCACATGTTATGTGTTTTGCTTGGAGCGTCTTGTATTATTTGCGTCTTTGCTTGTTAGTTTACAACAATCATCCTTGCTGTACACACCTTTTGAGAGAGCCATACATGATTTGGAATTTACTAGAATACTCTATATGCTTCACTTATATCTTTTGAGCTTGATAGTTTTGCTCATAGTGCTTCACTTATACCTTTTTCAGCGTGATAATTTTTGCTCTAGTGCTTCACTTAGATCTTTTAGAGCACAGTGGTGGATTTGTTTTAAAGAAACTATTGATCTCTCATGCTTCGCTTATATTATTTTGAGAGTTGTTAATAGCATGGTAATTTGCTTAAAGATAATATACTTGGTATTCAAGATATGTGAAACTTTCTTTTGAATGCATTGAATACTAAGATAAGTTTGATGCTTGATAATTGTTTTGAGATATGGAGGTGATAATATCAAAGCAATGTTAGTTGGGGTGATTATGAATTTAAAGAATGCTTGTGTTGAAGTTTGTGATTCCCGTAGCATGCACGTATGGTGAACCGCTTTGTGATGAAATTGGAGCACAATTTTATTTATTGATTGTCTTCCTTATGAGTGGCGGTCGGGGATGAGCGATGGTCTTTTCCTACCAATCTATCCCCCTAGGAGTATGCGTGTAGTGCTTTGGTTATGACTTCTGAATTTTTGCAACAAGTGCATGAGTTCTTTTGATTAATGTTGAGTCCATGGATTATACACACTCTCACCCTTCCACCATTGCTAGCCTCTCTAATACCGCGCACTTTTCGCCGGTATCATACACCCACCATATACCTTCCTCAAAACAGCCACCATACCTACCTATCATGGCATTTCCATAGTCATTCCGAGATATATTGCCATGCAACTTTCCACCGTTCCGTTCATATGACACACATTACTTTTGTCATATTGCTTTTTTGCATGAACATCTAGTTGACATTGTATTTGTGGCAAGGCCACCTTCATAATTTCATACATGTCGCTCTTGATTCATAGCATATCCTGGTACACCGCCAGAGGCATTCATATAGAGTCATATTTTGTTCTAAGTATTGAGTTGTAATTGTTGAGTTGTAAGAAAAATAAAAGTGTGATGATCATCATTATTAGAGCATTGTCCCAGTGAGGAAAGGATGATGGAGACTATGATTCCCCCATAAGTCGGGATGAGACTCCAGACGATATATAAAAAAAGGCCATAAAAAAGGAGAAAAGGCCCAAATAAAAAAATATGAGAGAAAAAGAGAGAAGGGACAATGCTACTATCCTTTTACCACACTTGTGCTTCAAAATAGCACCATGATCTTCATGATAGAGAGTCTCATATGTTGTCACTTTTATATACTAGTGGGAATTTTTCATTATAGAACTTGGCTTGTATATTCCAATGATGGGCTTCCTCAAAAGTGCCCTAGGTCTTCGTGAGCAAGCAAGTTGGATGCACACCCACTTAGTTTCTTTTGTTGATCTTTCATATATTTATAGCTCTAGTGCATCCATTGCATGGCAATCCCTACTCACTCACATTGATATCTATTAATGGGCATCTCCATAGCCCGTTGATACGCCTAGTTGATGTGAGACTATCTTCTCCCTTTTTGTCTTCTCCACAACCACCATTCTATTCCACCTATAGTGCTATGTCCATGGCTCACGCTCATGTATTGCGTGAAAGTTGAAAAAGTTTGAGATTACTAAAGTATGAAACAATTTCTTGGCTTGTCATCGGGGTTGTGCATGATTAAATACTTTGTGTGATGAAGATAGAGCTTAGCCAGACTATATGATTTTGTAGGGATAACTTTCTTTAGCCATGCTATTTTGAGAAGACATGATTGCTTTGATTAGTATGCTTGAAGTATTATTACTTTTATGTCAATATGAACTTTTGTCTTGAATCTTTCGGATTTGAATATTCATGCCACAATTAAGAAGATTTACATTGAAATTATGCCAAAGTATCACTCTGCATCAAAAATTCTTTTTTATCATTTACCTACTCGAGGACGAGCAGGAATTAAGCTTGGGGATGTTTGATACGTCTCCAACGTATCTATAATTTTTTATTGCTCCATGCTACTTTATCTATTGTTTTGGATTATATTGGGCTTTATTTTCCACTTTTATATTATTTTTCAGACTAACCTATTAACCGGAGGCCCAGCCCAGAATTGCTGTTTTTTGCCTATTTCAGTATTTCGAAGAACAGAATATCAAACAGAGTCCAAACGGAATGAAACCTTCGGGAACGTGATTTTCTCACCGAAGGTGATCCAGGAGACTTGGATCCTGCTCCAAGGAACAACCGAGGAGGTCATGAGGGTGGGGGGCGCGCCCCCTGCCTCGTGGGCCCCCTGTTGCTCCACCGACATACTCCTTCCTCCTATATATACCTAGGTACCCCCGACAGATCAAATACGGAGCCAAAAACCTAATTCCACCGCCGCAACTTTCTATATCCACGAGATCCCATCTTGGGGCATGTTCCGGAGCTCCACCGGAGGGGGCATCTACCACGGAGGGCTTCTACATCAACACCATAGTCTCTCCGATGAAGTGTGAGTAGTTTACTTCAGACCTTCGGGTCCATAGCTAGTAGCTAGATGGCTTCTTCTCTCTTTTTGGATCTCAATACAATGTTCTCCCCCTCTCTTGTGGAGATCTATTCGATGTAATCTTCTTTTTGCGGTGTGTTTGTTGGGACCGATGAATTGTGGGTTTATGATCCAGCTTATCTATGAATAATATTTGAATTTTCTCTGAATTCTTTTATGTATGATTGAGTTACCTTTGCAAGTCTCTTCGAATTATCCGTTTGATTTGGCCAACTAGATTGGTAGTTCTTGCAATGGGAGAAGTGTTTAGCTTTGGGTTCAATCTTGCGGTGTCCTTTCCTAGTGACAGCAGGGGCAACAAGGCACGTATTGTATTGTTGCCATCGAGGATAACAAGATGTTTTTTATCATATTGCATGAATTTATCCCTCTACATCATGTCATCTTGCTTAAGGCGTTACTCTGTTTTTAACTTAATACTCTAGATGCATGCTAGATAGCGGTCGATGAGTGGAGTAATAGTAGTAGATGCAGAATCGTTTCGATCTACTTGTCTCGGACATGATGCCTATACACATGATCATACCTAGATATACTCATAATTATGCTCAATTCTGTCAATTGCTCAACAATAATTTGTTCACCCACCGTAGAATACTTATGCTCTTGAGAGAAGCCACTAGTGAAACCTATGCCCCCGGGGTCTATTCTCATCATATCAATCTCCATTACTTTATTACTTTCTTTGTTTTTACTTTGCCTTTTACTTTTCACTTTGCATCTCTATATCAAAAATACCAAAAATATTATTTATCATCTCTATCATATCTCACCCTCGTAAGTGACAGTGAAGGGATTGACAACCCCTAATCGTGTTGGTTGTGAGTAGCTATCGTTTTGTGTAGGTATGAGGGACTCGTGCGTGATCTCCTACTGGATTGATACCTTGGTTCTGAAAAACTGAGGGAAATACTTACGCTACTTTACTGCATTATCCTCTCCTCTTCGGGGCAATCCAACGCAGTGCTCAAGAGGTAGCATTGCTTCATTTCATTAAACCGCTGGGGCAAGACAGAAAGCTTCCTTAGCACGTCAACCAAGAGTGTGGGGGCTTCATTGGACGGAGCAATTGTGGCCAATGCGTGCTGAGCACCAGTGTAAAGTTGCTCCACCAATATGTAAACCTCCTTCAGCTTCACCAGTATATCTTGGTTTAGATTGGTGCTTCGAGAGCCTACAAAGTGATCATTGGATAGGTTAAAGGCAGATAATATCATCTAGGAGGATATTCAAAATTGGGCAATCATTATGCGACTCACCAAAGATAGCAGACACCATCTGAGACACCTGGCGTTTTAAGCCGATAAGTTTAGTGGTCGCTTCCTAGAGAGCTGCCTCCGCCTTCTCAGCCCATTGGGTCAAGGCTATTTTCTCTTCAGCCGAGGCGTCCTTCTCAACTTTAAAACCGACCTTCACTTTCTCTGATTCAGCCACAGTAAATTCAAACTTTGAGTTTGCTTTCTGGGTCTCAGCCTCTTGCAGTTCCAGACAGGTCTTCAACTCAGACAGCTCGGTTTGAAGTTCAGCAATGGTGGTCTATTCATAAACCGGATCAACATCATAATTCAAATGTTAGTTCAAAATATCAAGTCCCAAGCCTTTTGCACGCAACAACACTTGGCACTTGGGGGCTAATGTCTACCGAAAGTTCTATCTAAGTGGCGGCTTAAGTGAATAAGTCCCAAGCACTTTGCGACCAAGAGTGTTTGACACTTGGGGACTAATGCATATTGCTTGACTAGTTGCAATTTTATGATGACACCTTGGTGCTACAACCGGCCATAGCCGGCTCATGAGAGCTACACAACTTTAAGCCGGATTTTGATCAAGTCTACAACATATTTAAAATAAGCAGTAAACGTGGGGGCTGGCAGGATATGCATAATCTAAGAGTTGAAGATATCATACCTCAAACTTATGATGCATCTGCTTCACCATGTCCACTTCAAGATCATGGCTACTGTGTACTTGGCTGAGAAAGCCAGAGTATAGTTCACCAATGCCCAATTGAGCATAGTTGGCGATATCAAATCGTACTTTGCATGGCTCAACATGTTCTTCCTTAGCAGAATGCTTGGCCAGCACAGTAGGTCTCCCCGGTTCAGTAAAGCCGGTCTTGGTGATCTCTACTTCATCATCTTGTGTGTTGGCTGTCTTGACAGGGCTTGAATTTTCAGGAGTTACAGAATCATCTTTGGCTTGATCAACAGGTGGGTCAACAGTCATGGTTGGAATATCATGAGCCGGATCAGATGGTTCAGGAACGAAGGCCTCAGGCGTTGTGGTTTGGGGCTCCGACTCATGGACTTTTGGTTCTTTGGCCGGCTTGTTCTTCTTTGCCCTCTTGCTGGACTTTGCTTTTCCACTACATGAGTCAAAGAGGTCAGTACAAGTATAAAAGGATTATAATGTGTAAAGGATAAGTAAATCATCATTACCTAGGACCAGTCTTGAAAGCCGGCATATTAGATTGGATTGAATCATCGGAAGAGGAATGTGAAATTTCCTGATAATTTGAATCGGAAGAGTTGAGCAGTTGATGAGTGAGACCCGCCAAAGGATAAAAAGAGTTTAAGTCGGGGGTGACCTCATTTCGGCACTTCCTTGGCGTGTTCGGTAAGCCGGAGGATAGTTCCACATCCTTGCTTGTCCGAGTCTGCCGTCGGCTGTCATGCTGCTGTTGCTTCAAAATAAAGTGGGGATCGAAATGAGCTAAGGGGTGTGAAAATCTTACTTTCCGGGTTACTCTTCGGATTTTTTGTCTTGGCAAAGGCTCGGAGTCGGAGGAAATAATAGTTACCTCTTCTTCCACTCCCTGACTCATTCCCGTGTCATCCTGATGATAGTCAATGTCAATAAGATGGTTGAAAAAAGAGCCAAGAGAATCAAGGGCTACCTCCAACTCAGAGGTGTCATCCAGCTGAAGTAAATCGGAAGCGTTGGGCTTCTTTCCTCTCTTCTAGTAGCTCTCCTGGCAGCTTTCTTGGCCTTCCTAGCTCTCTTTGCAGCTTCATGATCGTATTCTTTCTTCCAAAACTTGTCATCAGCTTGTGAAAATCATCAAAGATTGAGTTAAGATAAAGCATCAAAGATAAAGGTAAACTAATTAAGTTTGGCGGCTTACCCCTGGAGCCGGGTTAGCTGCATAGAAAGGGCTTAGGCCCACCTTGCGACAATCAGCTAGGCTTTCGTTCAGAAGGGATTTTGTCATCCAATTGATAAGGTCACCAGTCAACGCCTTGGAGCTATGGCGCAGTGGATCCTTCGTCTCTCTCGTATAATTACACATTAAACTAGAGCGGCGGCTCAAGGGGATTATCCGCCATGCCACCCAGCATCGAACCAAGTCAATGCCATTTAAGCCATTCCCCAACAGAACATTGACTTTGGCAATGGTAGGGGCGAGCTTCTTATGATCAGCAGCTGACAACTTGTCGGGGAGCGGATGGTTGGATTCGAGACGCAGGGCGCGAAAGCCGGGCAGAGGGTTCTCATTAGCTAGAGAAGTATCTTGGTAGTAGAACCATGTCTGGTTCCAGTCCTTGGGATGACTTGGTGGCTGCGCATAAGGAAAAATGGCGTCTCTCCGTCGTTGGATTAAGACCCCGCAAAGTTCCAGACTAGGTCCGTTGGAGTATTCGTTCTGGCGGTTCAAGTAAAAGTATTCTCTGAAAAGTTCCAAGACGGGCTGTTCTTCAAGGTATACCTCACAGAACACTTGAAAGTTGCATATGTTAGACACGGAGTTGGATCCAATGTCTTGAGGATGGAGGTCGAAAAAGTGCAGAACGTCCCTGAAGAACTTAGAGTCGGGCGGTGAAAAGCCCCGGTTCATGTGACCAGTGAAGACAATGATTTCCTCTTCTTTGGGCTGAGGTTTTTCTTCTGTCGGTTTAGGGGCGCGGTACGACATGACATCCTTTTTGGGTAGATATCCGGTTTTCACAAAATCTTCAAGTGTATTCTTCGTGACGATGGAGCGAACCCAATTACATGAAGTGGTTGTTTTGGGCGGCATTGTGAAGAAGGAAGCCTAAAAGGGAAAGAACAAATTTGCCGGTTCAAATTTAAGCCGGAGGAAAAGGTATTACAACACATATTCAGAAAGACGGCTTACTAAGGGGCCTAATGGTGTATGACTAATTACGTCAGGTTATCTAAGCCGCCATGAGCAGTTTGATGTTATCTATTGAGCATTGCAATTAAAGCCGGTGGTATGAGCCGCCATGGTTAGGTGGATCTATCAAAGCACAGTTTTTTGCTAAGTACACTACGAACAGGTTTCACAGATTGCAAGTATTATTTCAGATCAGCGGCAGTTCAGAAAAAGAAAATAATTCAAGACCTAAAACCACCACAGGGGAGTTCATAAGTTCTAATGAGATCTCTTTCCAAGTAAATGGGGTCCGCTAGTATTGAAGGTGAAGGCAAAACAACTATCGCATAAGTTATATGCCGTTTCTAGATCAAAAGGTGCTACGGTGGAAGAACTATGAAGAAACTATGAAGAGCACGATGAACAGTCGGAACCCTAATGCGATCTAACGCACTAAAGGAGAAGCACTTATAGGTGCAGATTTGACTGCGGGGGAGCGCCGGCGTACTCTGATCCGACACAGGTTGATGCAGCGGCCAAGGTTGAGGAGGACGAGGTGCTTTGCGACAGCGACGTAGCTCGAGCGACAGAGGGTCGCGAGAGGAAGATGGCGATGGAAAGGGGGAGAATGAGAAGAAGACTAGTCGTGGCTATTTATAAGGAAAGGCTAACAAATGGGCGCGAAAAACAAGGAGGCCAAAACATGATTATCCAGCTGCCCAGGCGCCTCGATTCTTGGGACAATTATTAAGATAAAGATCCATTGAGATATGTTGGATAAAGTGTGAATTAATGGCAGGTGACGTCATGGTGGGTTATCACAAATCCAGAAAATGACGTCAATGGCGGGTTATAAACTCTCGCACAATGAAGAGCAAAAGATTTTTTCTAGGTATTGAAGATTGACATGAACCAGTTCAAATCAATCTGGGCCTAATGTTGGGGATATAACTATTAGGTATGACCCGCCCAGGAGGGGCCAGGTTATACCTATGGCGATTCATCATATAAAGCCCACGAAGATATTTGAAGATGGTGGTTTAGTTAATGGCCCAAAGCCCAGGGGCGACTTAAGGCCTGTAAGGGTAAACCGCCATATATGTATGACGTGTGTTATAAGGCATGAATAGATAGTCACCGAGCCAGACACTGTTTATGAGCCGGCCGGGACTCCGTGAGCCGCTGGGCATTGACCTGTGTATATAAAGGGACGATCCGGCGGTGATTTAGGACAAGAAACAACAGATCGAAAGCTAGGTCAAGCGGATTCACTCCCTAGTAACCGAGACATAAACAATACCACCTCAAACTGGATTAGGCCTTTACCTTCACCACAAGGGGGCGAACCAGTATAAACTCCCGTGTAGTTTGTCCCGTTTAACCCCTTTAAGTTTCCTAGTTTCAATGGCTCCATGATTAAGTCCTTTTGCTAGGACATCTGCCATGACCTTTCCACGACAAACATGGAACAACCTGCAACTGCACCTGCAACTTGCAATGCTATAAGAGAGGCTGAGGAAAGCGGTAACATAGCCAAACAACGGTTTGCTGGGATGGTGAAAAGCGTTAGAGGCTGTTTCATGGCGAATTGGGAGGCTTGATAAACAAGTGGTGGGTAGCGCGACATAGCAATAACATTGAGACAACTAGCAAAGCAAAGATAGTTGTGAGATCTAGGGTAACGGTCATCTTTCCTGAAATCCCGCTAGGAAGAAGATCAAGTCCATGAAGTAGACGAACCAATGTAGTCGAACAAATCTTCACAATCCACAAATTAATCGGAACAAATAAGCAACACCGGAAAGAAGCAAACGACGCGGTAAACATACAAGCATAAACATGGCATAATGCACAACAAGTATGACGCGTGTCCGGTTTAAATATGCATGGCATGGCAAAGTGCAACAAACAATATTACAAGTTAAGTGGAGCTCATTATGCAACGAGTTGCATATTGACGAAACACCACATCCATTTATTTAGTTCTCTCGTGTTTATGCTACTCACCAATGTTAAATATTGTTAAACGTGGCAAGAGGTGATGCATGAACAAACTACCTATCTAGGCAATTTAAATGAGGTCAGAAACAACAAACAACAATTCCGATAAGTTCCCATGTGCATATTTAGAATTTGATACTGTTCTGCCCTAAACCATATTTTATTATTGTTAAGCATGCAAACTAATGCCACCTTGTTAAACTATGCATTTTTCTACACCATTTACATATAAAGTTTATTTAATTCCGAGCTACGATTATTTAGTTATAAAATAAATCATTTTAGCATGTCATTTATGCAAAACGAATGCAAACAGTATTTTAAACATTTTAAACATGAATGAAAGTTGGTTATTATGAAACTAGATGAAATTTAAGCATTTTGCATATATAACATGTTTAATTCCGATGCACCGTTAGTTAGATATGATATGCATGAACCAGGAGGGTTTTTCTGTAAAACTGCTTTTCCTGGTTAATTAGTAAATCGTTCCGCGGAAAAAAAACGTGAACAGGGCCGAATCTGGCTGGCCCGATAGGAGCGTGGGAACTGGAGGCTCACCCAGCAGGCCTTGGTCCATCCGCAGAGGAGGCCGGCTTGGGCGCACTGGGCCTATGCGTGGCCCACCTGGCGCACGGCAGGGAGCAGTCCGAGCGCTGTCCATCTCGCTCGACAGAGAGACAGTGCGGCGGCACAGAAGGTCAACGGCAGGGTAGCGGCGGGCTCCGGCGAGGCTTGGGGAGGTGGACGAGCTCTAGGACGGGCGCGCAGAGGAGGAGCGATGCCGGGGCTTGGCGAACTGTTGCTATTCGTTGCAGTGGAAGCAGAGGCCGGTGATGGATGGACTTGATGCAGCGGTGGCGCTTGAAGGCAGAGGAACGACGCGACGATGAGGGCGGCGCTCCGACGCTCGATGTGGTCAACGGGGAAAACCGAAGAGTTGTTGCGTCTCCCTCGTGCTCGCGAACGACGCAGGGACGAGTGGACTTTCATGGCAGCGTGATGTAGAGGAGCAGCAGAGGGACTTGGCGGGCACCAGATCCGGGGCGGAGCAGGCGGCTCCTGGGAGTTGGTGGAGCGGCGGGGACCCGAGCCGATCCGGCCGAAGTTGAGGCAGAGGTGTAGCGGGGTTGAGCTGGAGCATCCATGGCGTCTTGCGGGACACAGAGAAAATGAGAGACTGTTGAGAGAGTAGAGAGAGACCGAGGGAAAGATAAAGAAGCAGGGGCATGGCCTGGTTCTTGTCGCCGGTGGTAGTCGCCGGCAGCAGGTCAAGTTCCTGCTCGAGGAAGGAGGCGCACAAGGGGCTCAGCTGCTGAATCGAGCGAGGGGATTGGCTCAAGGATGAAAATGAGGAGGGAGATGTTGCGCGATCCCGAGGAAGAGGGCGGCGGCGACGGCGATTGGATAGGGGAGGAATGGATGGGACAGTCTAGCGTTAGACTGTTTATATAGGTAGGAGGGTTAGAAGGGGGCAAGTTTTAGACCCTTCGATCAAAATTGAGCGATCTCAGATAAATAGGTTAGGAAGCCCAAACAATGAACCGAAGATATTTTAGGGATGTTTGGAGATGATCCGGACCCATCGGTCATGATTGAGTGTTTCGGGTCCGGGGGAGTTTCAGACGCGGGCGAGGGGTCGATGCATTGTGCAAAGAGGGGTTAGGTGGTTTGACAAGAGGGAATCGAAAACCTGGTTGGACTCAGATCGGTCAATGAAGGCAAGGGGAACGCGGCAGCTACGAACGGATGCAAGCTTTATGAAAACATGCAGATGCAATGCGCATGATGCTATGATGAAATGCAACAAGCAAAAATAAATCACATGGTGAAACTCGAAATAGCCGGAAGTCTTCTGGAGCGTCGGTCTCAGGGCGTCACAA
Source organism: Triticum aestivum (assembly GCF_018294505.1). NCBI lineage: Eukaryota > Viridiplantae > Streptophyta > Magnoliopsida > Poales > Poaceae > Triticum > Triticum aestivum. The sequence continues at coordinate 456,004,876 of NC_057810.1, read as the reverse complement.
CACTCCCCCACTTATAAGAGATCTCATCCCGAGATCTAAGGATGGCACCGGAGTGAAGCGGAAGAGGAAGAGGTAAAACAAAGATGCTTCTTCGACAAACGAGTGAAACCACGAGCCTTGGGAGGTTGAACAAATTGAAAGAAAGAATACAATGGAGATGAATGATATTGCAAACATTCTGTTAGCAAAGAGGAACAAGGAATACGACAAGAACCAAGAGCTTAAGGAACAATATAGACTTTGGACCCACTTTGGTTGAAGAGAAGCAAGGAAAGAAGAATTCGGCAGCACTCTGTCTGAAAGAGGGGCAAGACTTGATAAGATAAAAGGAACTTGAAGAAATGACACAACACCCCGGTTAAATCGATAAGCATGGAAAAGAACATGATCTTGACAAAACAAGATGATGGGTGAAGAGAGCAACATCACAATGCCTCCGGAACAAAAGAGTGGAATGAAAAGGACGGAGAAGAGAGCATCAATTTCCACCATGAATGAACATGAAGGAGCCTTGCTACGAAGAAGAGTTGAACGGAGTTATTGGAAAATCAACAACAAAAGATATGATTTCCAATGGTCTTATGGAAAACATTCCAAAATTATGAGGTGAAGACCATCCATTAACGGAATCAATTAATTTCTTTAGATCAACGAAGAGATGGAAAACTTCTTTCGGCAAGAGGATAGGAGAAAATTTGGATCGTTGATAAGCACCACAAATAGCAACATTCCTTTGGGAAGTCTTTAGGTGAAATCTAACCCAAGATAACTCCAAGGAAGAAAATGATGGGTTTAAATATCTCATTCTTGAGAACTTGTGAATCATGAAACACAAACTCAAATTGTCAAGAATGACATAACACCACCTCAAAAAATAAGGTAGAAAGAACTGCACTTTGGGATGCAAGAAGAATACTTGAGCTCCTCCAACAAGAATCTCGAAGAACACTTCGAGAATGAATTAAATCCTTGATGAACCATCATGTAGAGCCCCCATGAAAAACTCCGGTAAAATGAGAATGATAGAAAGAAAAGAGAAGTTGAAAGAACAAGGTGAAGCCTTGCAATGATTTAGATGGGGCTTTGCGACAAGACATCCAAGAAAACTTGGAACTCCAGAAAAGAAAGGTTAGCAACTTGAATTGAGAATTGATACCACGAATGAACTCTGGAAAGAATTGAATCACCTCGAGGAAACAATAATAAGATTTATTGTATGTTTATCCTTCATCAACTTAAATTGATGACAAGCAATGGATTTGGCATACTACTTATTCTCGTTGAGAAGGATTAGGGAGAGATATAGCGCAAACTTGGAGAAGGACTTCAATGAACCGCCGGTAGGATTTGGGAAAAACGAATGAATTTATATGAAAACAAAGGAAGAGGAATCTTGAACAAACCACCGTAAGAATTGAAGACGATTAAAGAAAAGTGACTGAATCACTCGGAAGAATTTTAGAAAATGAACGAAGATACTTGAGGGAAATTTAGATACAAGAGAATGAAGAGATCATGAGCTAACTAAAGAATACTCGAATGAAGCATAGGAAGGATTGGGGAAACGAGAGCAAAAGGTTGAAAATGACGAATTCTTCTAGAACGATAGCCTTCAAGGAATCAAAACAAAAAACAACTCCTGAAATACTCCGGATGGGTAAGAAAAGAATTCTCACAATCGAAAACAATCATGAGGATTGCATGGCGCTAGAACAACGGATGTTTGAGCAGATGGACATGATTTAAGACAAACTCTTCTTCGGTCTTCAAATGTTGAGAATGATGATGAGAACCACCATGAAATTTGATGAGACACTCCGGAAGAATGAAAAGAGAAAAGGTTGAGTCAAAGATGAAAAGAACTTGAAAGCGATCTTGGAGAAGGCATATGACTGATGAAAATTCATTCTTACGTCAAACTTGCAAAGAATTTGAGAATCTCTGGAAAATTTAGAAGAGTCGGGTAAGATCCTGGGAAAAGTCCTGTGGGTTAGGGACCACTCAAAAGAAAGGCCGTTGAAAATGATTTTAAAAGAGAGATTTCACCGGTTGAATTAAATGGCTTGAATCAGATAACAACCTCGAAATAACATGAATGGATTAAGAATGGAAACATGAATCTTCTGAGATATATTCTACACTCCGGATATGAATAGAGGTGAATAAATAAGAGAGCCTTGGATAAGAAATTGCCACATGGAAAAGCATGTGAAACAAAAGGAAGAGATATGATTAACACTGAAGCTTGAATTGACTCCACTGGAAAGGAAAAAGAACAAAGAATGATGAACTTGAAACTCCTGACCATCTTCATGATAATCACCGGATAAGAACATTGAAGGAAAGAATGAAGAAATTTCACATGAAAAAAATGGATACTTGATTAAGATATCTGAGTCCTTGAAGATGAGGGTGGGATGGTGGGAAAACAAAGGCAACTTGGGATGGATGAAACAAACACCATTGCGAAGAATTGAGAAATGATCTAGCAAATATTGAAAGGATATGATTAACTTGAAGAGAAGCACACCGGTTGGAAAAGAATGAACATGACAATCTCGATGATCAAGAAGGATTAGCACTCCCATAGAAATATGAGAACACCACTTAGAAACGGTATGGAACCAACACTTGACTTGGAAGCAACTTGAATACCACAAATAGAACAAAACAAAGGATTTGACTTGCAAAATAAGCCGAAACAAACATCTGATAGAGATTTCGTCCAAAATTTTCATGGTGGGGCCCACACGGGCTTGATCACACAGCACCATCATGTACAAGGCAGTGCACATGACATACGATGCGTCCCTGAGTCAGCATTACCAAGAACTCTTTAAGACACAATGAGACCACTGTAAAACCAACCGTGGATAGGCGGATCACTAGACATCGAACCCCAATCTCACATCATGCATCTGTCGGAAAGATATCCTAGGTAACTACTTGAATTCCCACCTATGAAATCCCGAAACTTTCTGGTTATGCAATCTGGTGTTGGGGATACAGGGAGGCACAAATATCTCACACAACTAACAAATCCTACACTCCAACTGTATCCATCCGTCATCACATAACGAAGAAAACCTCGGAAATCATGTACCTCAGACCTTCGAACACACAACGATACTAGTCATGGAGGATCATCTGTGCTATCTCCTCCAGTACTGGGGATAAGTCACGACACTATTTGCCACCATGAAAAGTATGGGAGTGTTTCGATGTCGGCGTCCTCTGGTATTCTGGAACTGATACGATAGCACTATGACAAAAACACCTTGAAGCTCAACTCCCCGGGTCCAATCCATACAATCAGGAGTGACCAAGACAGAATTCCCGTCACACCGATATCGCAACGATTCCAACAATACCCAAAAAATTGAGTGAAAAAGAGAAGAGTGATGGAAACAAAAACACCTACGTCATGATTCCTCACCGGAGCGACGAAGGGACTAAGGGGTAAAAAGAATTCCTACTCTCCGATATAACTAGACTCAAAATTGTTTTATTCTAGACTCAACAACGGTAGAGGTTCGATCAATCAAGGGGGCTCCTAAGGTCGGTAAGGCTCTGATACCAATTTTTCACGCACAATATGCGATCCAATTCCAATCACGTGATGAACTCATGATTGGGGCACAATCACATTCCAAGCGCATAGCAAGGTGGATATAATTACAACATAACATGTACTGAATAGATGAGAATACAAGATAAAGGCTTGCACTCGCCACAAGCTCAACATTCATACAACAATTCATCAATACATAACATTCATCATACAAAAGAGCAGGATCCGACTATGGATGAAATCAAATGAAAAAGACGAATGACATCCACCCTGCTAGCCCGGGCTCCCAACCCGGAACCTATATCCCTTGATCGTAGAAGAAGCAGAAGAAGAAATCCAAACAAGCAAGCATCACATTCGCGTCAAATCATCGCATTACATGTACCTGCAATTATTGGTGTAGTAATCTGTGAGCCACGAGGACTCATCTATCTCATTACCATGGGTATCAAGACTAGCAAAGCTTAATGGGTATGGAAAGGTTAAGTGGTGAGATTGCAGCAAACGATTAAGCATTGTATGGTGGCTAACTTACGAGTACAAGAGTAAGATGAGAAGCTACGCAACAGTCGCAAATTATTAATGATCAAAAAGTGATCCTGGACTACTTACGTTCAAACATAACCCCACCGTGTTCTCTTCTCGAATTGAAAAGAGACGGTCACGGTTGCGCACATGGTTGGTGTATTTTAATTCAGATCTGGTGTCAAGTTCTCTACAACCGAATATTAAAAACTCCAATCTGCCACATAACCGCGGGCACTGCTCTCAAAAGTTTAAACCCTGCAGGGGTGTCCCAATTTAGCCCATGACAAGCTCACGATCCGCGGAGACAATCGTCCATCTTGGGAAATTCGATCAGACTCGGGATCCCGGTCCACAAAACATTTTGACAATGGTAAAACAAGTCCAGCAAGACCTCCCGATGTGCCGACACCCTGATAGTAGCTGCGCGTATCTCGTCCCAGGCCATGATCGAATTGTCCAAACTTCTGGTAGGCCAAATCCAGAGTTTCCCCTGGTAGTCACCGGCGGTTGACAGGTTTGGACCAACACTAATGAAGAGCACTGGCTCGGGGGTTGATTAAGAGTCCTCGGGTGCTAGTCGGTCCCTATGCAAGTTTTTAGTTCTTATTAGTCAAATGGAGGGTGGCAAGAGTGGAACAAAACACCAGGCAAAAGGCCGAGCTTTCCACCCTTTACCATGTATATAGATGCACTAATTAAATATAAGAGATATTGTGATATTCCAAAATATCCATGTTCCAACATTGAACAACCTGCAACTACACCTGCACCTGCAACTAGCAACGCTATAAGAGAGGCTGGGCAAAGCGGTAACATAGCCAAACAACGGTTTGTTGGGATGATGAAAAGGGTTAGAGGTTGTTTCATGGCAAATTGGGAGGCTTGATAAATGAGTGGTGGGTAGCGCAACATAGCGATAGCATCGAGACAACTAGCAAAGCAAAGATAACAGTGAGATTTAGGGTGACGGTGATCTTTCCTGAAATCCCGCTAGGAAGAAGATCGAGTCCATGAAGTAGACGAACCAACGTAGTCAAATGAATCCTCACAACCCGCAACATAACTGGAACTAAGAAGCAACATCGGAAAGAAGCAAATGACATGGTAAACACACAAGCATAAATATGGCATGATGCACAACAAGTATGATGCATGTCCGGTTTAAATATGCATGGCATGCCAAAGTGCAACAAACAATATTACAAGTTAAGTGGAGCTCAGTATGCAACGAGTTGCATATTGACGAAACACCACATCCATTTATTTAGTTCTCTCCTGTTTATGCTACTCACCAATATTAAATGTTGTTAAACATGGCAAGAGGTGATGCCTGAACAAACTACCTATCTAGGCAATTTAAATGAGATCAGAAACAACAAACAACAATTCCGGTAAGTCCCCATGTGCATATTTAGAATTTGGTACTATTCTTCCCTAAACCATATTTTATTATTGTTAAGCATGCAAAGTAATGTCACCTTGTTAAACTATGCATTTTTCTACACCATTTACATATAAAGTTTATTTAATTCCGAGCTATGGTTATTTAGTTATAAAATAAATCATTTTAGCATGTCATTTATGCAAAACGAATGCAAACAGTATTTTAAACATTTTAAACATGAATGAAAGTTGGTTATTATGAAACTAGATGAAATTCTAAGCATTTTACATATATAACATCTTTAATTCCGATGCACCATTAGTGAGATATGATATGCATGAACAAGGAGGGTTTTTCTGTAAAACTGCTTTTCCTGGTTAATTAGTAAATCGTTCCGCGGAAAAAAAACGTGAACAAGGCCGAATCTGGCTGGCCCGATAGGAGCGTGGGAACTGGAGGCTCACCCAGCGGGCCTTGGTTCATCTGCAGAGGAGGCCAGCTTGGGCGCACTGGGCCTATGCGTGGCCCACCTGGCGCACAACAGGGAGCAGTCTGAGCGCTGTCCATCTCGCTCGACAGAGAGAGAAAGTGATCTTATCCCTTCCTTCTACAGTTCATGTGCGAGGCGAAAAGGAGGCAACTGATTTTTCACGTCGATCCGCCGGCGCTGCCGCTGGTTTCCCTCCCCTCCGCCGGCCGCTTCGGCGGCGGGAGGGTGGGGAAACCTCGGATCCGTGCGTCTGGCGTGTAAATAGCTTGTTTTGCCTGATCGTCATCGGTGCTATGGGGGTGGCGGCGGCTGCGGCATGTTTCGTCCCAGAGCTCTCCCCATGGCGATGCTCTCCTCTGGTGTGGCGTCATCGAGCTCGTGGGTGGTGGTGGTTGTGGTGGTTGGCCGGCAGGTGGTCGTCTGCCTGTCCAACGTGCTCCTGGTGGTGGCGGCTTATGGTGAGGTCACCGTTGCCGAAGGATTTTGGTCGCTCGTTTCTTCTCCATCCAATAAATCTTTTCTTGATGTTGATTTGTTTGGGAATGGGCGGCGTGTACCTCCTGCTGATCTGTGGATCGAGCGGTGTCTCGACCTTCCCCTCCAGTGGTGGCAGCGTCGGATGGAGAAGTGATTTTGGTCCTCGCGGATCTGTCGATCCCGCGAGTTCTTGGATTCTCCGGCAGGGCGGTGTGGCGGCTTCGCCGTCCTGGCGATGTGAGTATCTATCTCCCCCTCCTCTTAGTCGTCACGCCGGCGAAGTCTCCATCGGTGGTGTGGAGGTGGGGTCCTGGAGTGTAGGAGGTGTTTGGTTGAGCTGCAGGCTTGATTCCCTCTCAAGAGATGATGGTCGTCTTCTTCCTCTCCGATTCCGTTCGGAGAGCGTCGTTCTCTCGGAGTATGCTGATGCCGTGGTTGGCTCTCGGTGTCGCCGCCGATATGCGTTCGTCGACTTGAGATCCCGCCCGGCGTCGGGTGGCTCATGCGGCTTCAAAACCTTTATGGCGGGGGTTCCTGGACCCCTGGGGCGGCCCGTGGGCATGGCGTCTTCTCCAGCTTTGGTGAGCTCCGGCGATGGCGGCGTGGTCTGCGCGTGTTCACGCGATGGGTGTTTTGGTGGCCGGCTATGCTTTTCTGTTGTATTTTCTTTCTATTCAGAGGGAGTCTGTGTAATATTGTGCTATGAATAGAGCAGCTCTTTGTCTTAAAAAAAAGACAGAGAGACAGTGCAGCAGCGCAGAAGGTCAACGGCAGGGTAGCGGCGGGCTCCAGCGAGGCTTGGGGAGGTGGACGAGCTCCAGGACGGGCGCGCAGAGGAGGAGCGATGCCCGGGCTTGGCGAATTGCTGCTGTTCATTGCAGTGGAAGCAGAGGTCGGAGATGGATGGACTTGATGCAGCGGCGGCGCTTGAAGGTAGAGGAACGACGCGACGATGAGGGCGGTGCGCCGGCGCTCGATGCGGTCAATGGGGAAAATGAAAGCGCTGTTGCGTCTCCCTCGTGCTCGCGGACGACGCAGGGACGAGTGTACTTTCATGGCGGTGTGATGTAGAGGAGCGGCAGAGGGACTTGGCGGGCACCAGATCCGGGGCAGAGCAGGCGGCTCCTGGGAGTTGGTAGAGCGGCGGGGACCCGAGCCGATCCGGCCGAAGTTGAGGCAAAGGTGCAGTGGGGTTGAGCTGGAGCATCTATGGCATCCTGCGGGCACAGAGAAAATGAGAGAGTGTTTGAAAGACAGAGAGAGAGAGAGAGCAAGGGAAAGAGAAAGAAGCAGGGGCACGGCCTGATTCTTGTCGCCGGTGGTGGTCGCCGGCAGCAGGTCGAGCTCCTGCTTGAGGAAGGAGGCGCACGAGGGGCTGGGCTGCTGGATCGAGCTAGGGGATTGGCTCAAGGATGAAAACAAGGAGGGAGATGTTGCACGATCTGGTTGGGTGTAGATGGATCGGGAGGGATCCCGAGGAAGAGGGCGGCGGTGATTGCATAGGCGAGGAATGGATGGGACAGTCTAGGGTTAGACTGTTTATATAGGTAGGAGGGTTAGAAGGGTCAAGTTTTAGACCCTCCGATCAAAATCGAGCAGTCTCTGATAAATAGGTTAGGAGGCCGAAACAATGAATCGAAGATATTTTAGGGATGTTTGGAGATGATCCGGACCCATCGGTCATGATTGAGCATTTTGGATCCGGGGGAGTTTCGGACGCGGGCGAGGGGTCGATGCACTGTGCAGAGAGGGGTTAGGTGGTTTGACAAGACGGAATTGAAAACCCGGTTGGACTCAGATCGGTCAATGAAGGCAAGGGGGATGTGGCAACTACGAACGGATGCAAGCTTTATGAAAACATACAGATGCATTGTGCATGATGCTATTATGAAATGCAACAGGCAAAAATAAATCACATGGAGAAACTCGGAATAGCTGGAAGTCTTCTAGAGCATCGGTCTCGGGGCGTCACAGGTGAGGCCTACGCAGCAGCCTAGCCGGCCATGGGAGCCTGGAGCAGGCGGTTCCGCAGGCGCTGGATTTGGCGGCTGGAGCAAGAAGATTAGAGATTGAAGAAGCACGACCGCCATTGGATTGACATGCAACGGTCACTTCTGCTAGAATTGTTTGTTGACTAATATATAACAAGTAGAAAAATCTTGCATACACGTCAACTTAATAGGCGCATTTGCTATTTTTAATAATTTACAGCTCATTTACAACTTCTTATGCAATTTAATGTAGTCCATTTTTGTTTTGTTGGCCAAGGGCAGGGTTAAAAATTTAAACAAAATTTCACATATTTTTGGTGGGGTCCAAACTATTTTTAATACCAAAATGTCGAGCCAAATTTAAAGTACTTTCAAAATATATTTAAATTAGGTTAAACCCCAATGAAATTGGAATTTAAAATGTGAAAAAATTCAGAAATTCAAAAGTAATTGCCAGTTTTTTTGTGTGTTTTTTATATTTATAGCCCATTTCATTTTACTTTTAAGATTTGCAGCCGTCTAGTAAGAGTTGCAGCCTAGCAGGGCGGAGAAAAATAAGTAGGCCTGGGTTGGGTATGCCTGGATTGGGTATTCTTCAGAAAAAATAAACTGGGCTAGCCATTTTCAAAAAGAAAAAAATAGCTGGGTTGGTCCTGTGGTGAACGTAAAATTGAAGCATGGGCTTAGACGGGCCACAGCCCAGTTGAAACCCTGCTCTGTCTCAACATTAAAAAAATACTGCTCGGGCAGCTACGTCCCAAGTGTCTTTTCTATTGACTATACGCTGACAATGTCGTGGGTCCCAGATGTCAGCAAGCCACTAGGAGGAAGCATTTTCATTTTTCTTGTATATACAAAAAATGAGGAACTTTCTTGCGTACGCCATGTACATGGTGGGTCCCTACTGCCATCCTCTCCACATACAGTCCTCTCCCAATTCCTCTTGTTTGTTGACCATGTTGACAACACGAGAGGGTGGTGGCGTGGCGAGCGCACCAAGGCACGCGAAGGATGACGGCGAGGCCTCGAAGGGGAACAAACAAGAGTCGGGGAAGATGCAATGGTGAAGTCAGGGGTGAAGGGGAGTACAAGGGTTGACTAGTTCGGGTCGGGGTGGGGCTGACGTCAGCTTTAATGATTTAGGAGATGGTGAGGCAACGGTATGTGTGCTGAGGCGCAGCCAGCCGTGGGAGGCGGGAGTAGGCGGCACCGCCGGTGCTAGTTTGGTTTTGGCGGCTCGAGAAAGACGAGACTGAAGAAACACGATAGACTATAAAAGCAGCAGGAGTACTTAAAACCTTAACTAAAACCAGCATGGGCACTTAACAACCATAGCCGAAAGCGGTATGAGTACTTATACAGGTACAACCGTACAAAACATGCCTTGAATAGTGCTACTTTGCCTATAGTTAACCAAGGGTGAGGCCACCAAGCCCCAGGACAAGGCCTAGGCGCCACCCCACACATCCACAACTTTCTAAAAGAGGCTTCATCTCGCAATGTGGTCAATAAATAGGATATTCACTTCAGAGCCATGGAAAGGCATGAACATAACCTTATGTCCTATTCTCCAAGGTTGACGGGCCTTCATTATTTGCGACCACCCATGAATAAGTATATTTTCACCTCTAAGGGACCTGGAGTAGGTCGACATAAACATCATGTTGTGACCAAGCGTAAGTCTGACCTGACCATGGTCAAGCATCTGTATAGGAACAATAAAACTGGGCAGTTTCTGTTTCAAGAAGATCAGAGCTGTAAAATTACTGTGTATAAGCAAGAGTTTATGAAAAACATATATAATAGAAACAACTCGTAAACATCAGTTTCTTGACACAGTTGGACATGTTCAACATGTGCACCAGTGGCACACATATCCCATGTGGCCTTCCACCATTGAAACGCCCCACAAGGACCTTAAGACGATCAATAAAGTGTAGGAACTGGTGGATGTCGTCCCAGTCAACTTCAGTGCCATCAGTAACGATCGAGTTCTTATCAAATAACAAACGAGTCGTGTCCTGCACTTTGTAATAACCTACACATGCCGCCAATTATAAGAAATATTAGTTAGAAGTAGCATCTTCATGAGAGAAGGGAATCACAAATTGTTGCTACTTCTAAAGTCAAATTGTGATTAGTTAGACAGAATAGGTGGATTAAGAAGTAATCGAGGTAACATGCAAGAACTAGATACAAAACTAACTTGGATGAACTACTGGAATGACGTCGGGATGGAAGGTCACACGGAAGATGAGACCAGGTTCTTCTATTTCCATCAACATTCGTGTGCCAACTTTCAGTCCGTAACACTTGAGAAAGTTTATCCAAGTTCGCCCATAAAAAAAGGAGAAATCTTCTTGGTTCATGAACCCAACTGTGAACTTATATCCATGGCATGTCTCCGATGTGACCATTAAACAGGTGTATTCAGTTATGGCAAGGCCGACCTTCTTGAGTACATGTGTTCAGGCAGAGCAAGGGATGCACTGTAGGAAAAATAATATAAGAACACAATTTATTTGCTATCCAAATCTAGAAATAATTTCATCTTTCACCTCAGTGTTGACCATGGTACTAGTACCTTTTATCCAAATATAGCAATCTAAATTTCTAAATTAGTCGACAACATGCTCAAAAAATCCAACCCTCCCAGATAGAAAAGAGGATTCTAGGAACATACTGTGCGTGTTTTAAAATCCTGTGTTGGGATGAGTTGGAACAAGTCTGGCGTCTTGCCAAGGGCGCAAAAACCTGTAGGGTCCTCGCACTTTGGGCACTGTAAATAAAATACACTAGATTCAGTAGGAACAAAAATGCATCAACGGCGGCGATTGCCATCCTAGGATTACTGGCGACTAAGGAACTAGGATTTACTCAGGGATGGATGAAGAATTCATACCTGGTTCTCCATGAGAAAACCCTAAGCATTCGTCGAGAGGAGGTTTTCTATGAACAAGCAGAGGAGGGAGAAGGGGATACAGGACTAGTGAAATATTGCTGCTTCGTGCGTCCAGCTTACTGCTACTGTTGGAAAGGTGGGTTTTTTGTGATTTGACGGCTCATTGGGCATTGCTACGACGCTATGACCAGGGTGAGTCTACCGTGTAGTTGTGCACTCTAATTTGGTGCATGGCACATGGACCCTGTTGTCGGGTGCCCCGCATATCAGCGAAAGTAAGTAGAAAGGCATGAGTAACTAGTTACACATAAATATTTTTTTGATAAAGAGATATGATGCGGAACATCCCACGTTCATCCCCATGTACACTCCGACCACTCTCCAAGCCCCAAGAGGAAATATGACGAGACCTCGAACATACGCCATTGGACACAAGGTGAACTCGCTCCTCTTCGAATCGTCACTTTCCACATGTGAGACATGGCTACTACCTCAAACGTGTGTGCTATGCATGTCCAGGAACCAGTAGGAAGGCTGATAGAGGCGGGGTGTCCTGATCTTTCGATGAGATGATAAGTATCGATTTGGTGAAGATGACTTTGACGTTCCGACTACAATCGTGCACGACGTTGCGCCTTAGCAATCGCTAAACCAACTTCGAGAGGTTATTGACCACGCCGGAGCATAATCAACCAGACCACGAAGGTCTATTCCAGTAAGCAATCGAAGAACAAGCAAGAATATGATAAAAGCAATCTGAATATTGCGAGTATATATGAAGTATTGATAAAGGTGGGGATCTGTAAGCGGTCTTGGTCTGGTCGTTGGACACAAACGAAGTACACGAAGTTGCAATGGCTAACTTTTAACTAAACAAATCCCAAGGGAAAAACTACTAGATGGATCTACTTATATAGGAGCAAGGGGTGGCAGACAAGGAGGTGGGAGGACGTCCCAAGGCAGCCTAAAACTAACCCTAGGTCGTACAAGGCCAATGGGCCCAAGTGGAGGTGATGTAACACCTTTGAACTTGTAGTTTGACTCGGATTCTGCTGCAGCATCATATTGTTTCGTCCATAAATCAGCGCTCCGGACGAATTTGAAGGTGAATCCAATTGGGTTAGAAAGTTCACGAAATCTAGTTTATAACAAAGAAAAGAATCACCCAATTCGGAGTCCGTATGAAAAAGTTGTTGGCGTTTTGAGTCAGGTATGTCTGTGCAGTCCGAATCTGAATCCAGAATGTGAGAGACTTGGACTTTATCTTCTCTTGGCCCAAAAGTGACGTGAGAGGACTTTTTGAGCAGAACCTAAACTTCTCCTTTTCCCTTATCTTCATATGTGGAATATACAAATGTCCCATACACATGCAATTACACAAAACACAAAAGTGTGTGAAGTATTTTTTTCTGGATAACACAAATAGATTATTAAATAGTTTGCACTAGAAATCACATGACAAATATGCATGTATTCAATATTTTTGGTCTTATCCAAGGTAGTCATGTCCTCATCATCCTCCCCTTCTTAAAAACAAAGCAGTCCTCGGCGTTGTTTAATCTGAAATATGGCTAACAAAACAGACAAGGTGTATATGTTGTATATGTATATGTCATCCATTTTTACTTTCCTTGATTTTTGCACATATGACACATGTATATATGAGGAACCTTCATAGATTATAAAATATAAAGCCAAAATATTATCATAAGTAGAATGCATGAAAATAATGCAAATCAGTTTGCACATATAAGTGAAGCTCTTATTCATATCAAAAGATTGACAATATTCATCATTAAACCATCCCAACATTGGTGAATAAACATTACGTGCATCAAATTTGCATGCTACAACATACTTAAATAAGAAAACATGCAATAAGTCATTTGACACAGAATGATCACCAAGATTAGAGGTCATATCAAAATGATTAAACATTGGCACAATTATTTTAAAATGTATTTGATCCAAATCTGATTTATTTCCTGATTCACATGGTTCTTTGACATCAACAGTTAATTCAATGGGCGCACTCAAAATTGTTGGTATTTCGGTTGTTTGATCACATAATTCATTCATGATAGTAACATGATTCTCTAAACTAGGTGGCGTGCTCAAATCAACTGGTAACTCAACACATGATGTATTCAAGTTAACTAGGCATGCATCATTCTCATGTGAAAGTGAAAAATGCGTATCTTTGTCATTACCTCTTATGATCAACTCAGATGATGCAGGCACCCTCGATGGTGATGTGTCACATGGTAGAGATGACGTATTCCTCGCAACAACGGATGTGGTTGTCATAGTACGCCTAGTAGTTGAAGAAATATCTGTGTCAACAGTTGGAATGTGCACCGTGCGCTTGTTCTCCTTGTGGACAACACGTCGTTTTATTTCCTGTTCAGCTTTACAAGCAAGACGAAACAAATGGTCCATAGGATAACACTCTTCATGAATTAGTATCTCCTGAATATCATGGTTTAATCCTCCCCAAAATCTATCCATAAAATATTCTTCACTTTCTTCTAAAAATGAGTGCAACAAGGTAGTTTGTAAATCATCATAATATTTTGTTACAGTGTCACTACCTTGTTTTAAATGTTATAGTTTTTTAATCATGCCACGAGTATAATAAACATCGACGAATCTATCTCTCATGACATGTTTTAAACCATCCCAAGTAGTAGGTATATAATCATGGTTTAACCGACAGTATTCACTCCACCAAACTAAAGCGAAGCTACTGGAAGTACTAACCGCAACTTGAAATTTTCCATGCTCATCAAAAGTGTGGGAAGCAAATATAGAATTTATTTCGTACTCCCATTCAATATATAAATCAGGCCTAAAATGACCAGTAAATGGTGGCATGGAAACATTAACCTCATGTGCATTCTGATGTTGTTGCTCCTCTTGTGACGGTTGTTGTATTTTCTTAGGTGATGGAAAATCTCCCACGATCGATGAAGCCCAAGAACTAACAACTCTGTAACCTTCCATAGTTAGTAGAAAACAAGAAACAAAATCCGAGAATAATGTTCCTATGAACTACTAGGATGTGGTGGTAAAACGCTCACAGTATAGCAAATATCAATATCTTACAAGTTTTTACCATGCAACAGGTGGTGACAAGCAACCAGCGGTGTCAAATAACTCTAAAGATTGTGTAAAGCGATTGCCAGGGGAACGTACGTATACACGGTGTGGAAATATGTGGAGCTGGGTTGGCTATATATGGTAGCATTTTTTTAGCAATAATCAATTCAAAGATGCAATGTTGAATAAATACTCAACAACGGTACTGTGCTGGTCCTAGGCTAGATCGGACTAGAGACACGAGCCTAGAACACTAATGAGGTCACGGCGTAGCACAACTAGCATCAATGAAGGATACTAAGTAGCTCTGGATAGCAAGATATAAGTGAAGATCACAACGGCAGTAAAGGTAATGATGAAAAACAACTGCCAAGCAGGATATACAACAACTCTCTCTCCAACTTTCCTCTTGAAAATTTCGAGCCAATTAAATAATAATTTTTTTAAAGAATGCTACTAACTCAAGCTTTCCAATGCAAAAAGAATCACTCAATTCCGAGTTCATATGAAAAAGTTGTTGGTGTTTTGAGTCAGGTATGTCTCTGTAGTCCGAATCTGAATCCAAAACGTGAGAGACTTGGACTCTAGCTTCTCTTGGCCCAAAAGTGATGTGAGAGGACTTTTTGAACAGAACCTAAACTTCTCCTTTTCCCTTATCTTCATATGTGGAATGTACAAATGCCCCATACACCTGCAATTAGACAAAACACAAAAGTGTGTGAAGTATTTTTGTTTTGGATAACATAAATAGATTATTAAATAGTTTGCACTAGAAATCACCTGACAAATATGCATGTATGCAATATTTTTGGTCTTATCCATGGTAGTCATGTCCTCATCAAAGGCCATTGATCAACTAGGAGCATTGGACAACACGGCGAGGACACCAAGCGCGAGTAACAAGAGGAAGAGCTACCAGGAGGCTACAGCTCTCGGACGTCCGACGACCTCCGGACGACCGACGCCTGGAGTCTTCACCAACCAGTCCAAGTCCCAGCCAGTGAGACCTACAACGGTCGGACGACCGACACCGACCAGACGTCCGACATCCTCCAGCGCCCGGACGACCAGCCCCGACCGGACGACCGACAAATCCACACCCGAGGCGAAACATTGGACTTCCGACGCTTCTCGGACGTCTGGTACCTCACAAGCCACCGGACGTGACGTCCGACGCATGTCTGTGTGCAGAGTATCGGGCCGAGGCCCATATACCCCTTCACTTCGCCCCCAATTGCACTATGATTATAAATAGGGCACCCCCTCCTCCTAGTTAGGGTTAGCAATGGTTTAGCTCATTTAGAGATAGAGCTTTGCTCATACATAGGGATCTACTCCTCGTGAGAGACTTCAACCTCTTTAGAGAAGATCCACCTTTGATTCAAGACCCCATTCATGGGATGACCCTCAAGACCTCCTCATGGAGATGAACTAGCGACTTGTATCATCCTTTATTGGATTTGAATCGTGTATCTCTTTGTGTTTCGAGGATATAGCACATGTGTGACCATATCTTGTCGGTTTGAGTGATTCTTTCATGTTTCCCCTCGTGATTTCTCCTCGTGTTCTTTGTGTTCTTCATAGGATTCCCTCCAATCGTGAAAGATCCGGCATCTAGGGTTCTACCCTACATAATCTTGGTATCATGAGCCACGTTGATCACGTATTTGGAGCCCCTACCCCTCTTTTTCTAGCCTAATTTTGTTGTGTTCTTCCCCAATTTCGAAAATCCCCACCAAAAATAGCCCTAGTTTTTTTGTGATTTGTTGGTTTGATGATGTTTTGTTGATTTTGATCCGTGGATTTGCTTGGTTTCGAGTGGATCTAGCATCTCCCCAAGTTTCCCCATCTTTCATCCATGAAATCTCATCAATTTTGACCCCGAAATCCCCAATTTCCACCCAAAATCATGTCCCGAACTCGGATCTCAAGTTGACCCCGACCCACCGGACGACCGAAGTTTTTCCGGACGTCCGGAGCCCCTCGAACCATCGGACGACCGACACTTACCAGATGTCCGACACCCCTGATCCAGTACCAAAACATCGGATTTCCGTCCATTTTCGGACGTCCGTCCCGCGCTCCAGCCACCGATTGTCCGACCCTTATCGGAAGTCCGACCCCTGTGAAAACTAACTTTGGCTGATTTTTGTTTCGGCCCTAACTAATTCATCTGAACTCCAATTTTGACATTCTTTAGCTCGTTTTAAAGCTCTTGACATCCCCCAACCCACAAAAATATCACCAACATCATTTGACTCCATCAAAGTTTTGGAATTTTGGCATCTTTGCCTAGGGCTTCCACCACATCATCTGCTAGACCACCACCGACTTCCGCAACCTTACCCATTTTGCTTGCCATAGCATTAGTGGTTGTTTTAGTTGTGATTCGAGTCTCCTAATGTGTTTCATTTACTTAGGGACGGTTGCTTCTTGATCAACCACCATCACCATTTCCGCATAGGCTTGCCCACCTAACACTTTCGCCACCCCAACTTAACCCAATTGTTGTTTGAGCTTGTTTGAGTTGTGGCTCGTGTCTCCTAAGGTGTTTCGGCTACTTAGGGACGGCAACTTCAACTCCTACACGTGTATAGCCCATCACTCCACTTCCACATTGCCGAGTGCAAACCACCACTACTTTTACGCTACCACCATTTGACATTTACCTTTGGAGATTTTTAGTTTGTGGTTTTTCCGTTTCCTAGGGTGTTTCGGCTAACTAGGAACGGGTCGACATCGGCAACACCGCCTCTCATCATCGCCACGAGGTCATCATCATACATAAGGACGGTAACCTCGACGACACCTTTGTATATCCCCCTTGCCATTACATTGATAACCCTTAGCCCATTTTGCGTCACTTGCCTATCGAGACTAGCCATTTGAGTATTGCTGGCAATGTTACTTGTGCACATTAGTGATCTACACCTCCCATTGCATACATACCATATCATATTGGTATCATCATATCATATCTTGTGTCACAAGTTTGTTCCGGCATATATACAATTGCTATCTTGGTTTGTGCATTGTGCAAAAGTGGCCATACAAAAAAGAATAAAGCTTTTAAGCAAAAGAGAAAGAGCAAAGAAGCTTGTAAGCAATAGCCATAGCATCATACCAGGTTGCATATAATATTGTCATATCCGATCATCTTGGATCATCTTGAGAGGAACACCGGGAACCATACATACATAGCATACTTGGGATAGAAAGTTTATCCATCTTGCATCTTATAGGTTGTGCACAAGTGTCGTATCTGCCTATCGAGCAATCGTGCTAGCGTCTCTCTTGAGTTGTGCAACATGAGCGTTTTACGTGGATAATGTTAGCAAGAGTCAACAATGTTGTAAGAGATTTACAAATTCGCAAGTGAAACAAGTAGACCAATAGCAAAGAATGGCACACGGGAACACACACATAGATAGATAAATGGGGTCGTGCAACCAAGGAATGAGCACAAATGTGCTATCCTCACCGAGCTCCACCATAAGCCTTACTTGTGTAGGTGTGAGAAATTGATGAGATCGGTACCAATTGTGCATTTCCTTGTTACATCATTGAGTGATCATTGATCCATCTTCAACATCGGTTAGGGTACATTTGGTATAGTTCTCTCCTTTCTTACACTCATATTTGCTCGAGTCTTGTGATGAATAGGCAAGGCATTTCATCTCCGGTCTTCGACTACAACGATAGCGTGAACAACTACATCACCAAAGCGTCCATCTTCGATCTATAACGACAAACGCAAGGCGCATAATCAAGATTGTGAGAGCGCATCGAGAACCTCTCCATTGACATTCAACACTCCGAAGCAAGGAAAAGGGACTACATCGACAACAAGCTTTCTGCACAAAAGGAGGAGCAAGATGCAAGGATGGAGGAGATTCAGGCCTTAATCAAGTATACTTCCCCTTCATCATCTTCAAGGATGCGGCGACCAAGTCGATCATCTTTGGAGCGCCCAAACGACTCAAGTGCAATTCTTCCATGTCCACATCTCCATGGCGACCACCATCATGTTCGTGATCCACATTGTCATGAAGGGCAAGTCACCTCCAAGCAACATGTGCACGATGATGACGAACGACATCTACTACGAGCTCAAGCATGACAATGACATCATCATCATGAAGATGCTCCACAAGGGCAAATGTACAAGTCCCAACAAGCCCTACTTCACGCCAAGCCCAAGCTTCATGAGCATAAGAGAAGACCGCGAGACGAGCACCACCAAGACGGAGCTACGGCTACCACCACTTCGGCATCTTCGCCAAGTGCTATCAAGGCATCTTCGTCTTTGGACGTACGGCATCTTTGCCTACTTCCCACGAGTACGCCTACCATGACTTCATAAAGTCCAAGGCAACCACCTACGAGCGAGGGCGACACTTCCATCTTTGGAAGCCCCCCAAGGAAGATGGCCGAGCATGGGAAATTCTCTTCGGTCATGGAGACGAGCTACGAGGTGCCACATCATATGGGCCTCCAACAACAATACGGCGACAAGACGGTCAAGCAAGGGCCATCCCCTTCGGCTACAACGACGAGCACGAACCTCTTCAACAACATGAAGACGGCGGCCATATTGGACTCATACTCCGAGTCAAGCTACGAGACCGCACATGAGACTTTATCTTTGGTCTCAGATGAGAGTGATGTTTTTCCACATCCCACGGCATTCATCTTTGGAGTGTTGGGTTATGCGGTAGGGTGCGTCGACTGCAAATTTAAAATTTCCTACGCGCAGAACAACCAAGAACATGCTACGGGAGATGGATCATGGATCGTTACCACTAGACACGCAGTCCCGTGCAGCAGAAGAAGAGTTAGGGCAGCGCATCCGCGAGGATCGTCTCCTCCTCGTCCGATCTCCCTCGAACAGCCGGTCGTCTGATCCCACGTACAAGTTCGCTGGAGCGGCGCAAGTGCACCGCCTCTAATGGTATCCGCGCGTGCAGAAGGAACACCGTGCGTCGGACTGCTAGGTCCGATCACACAGTCGGCGGCGAGTGGAGGTGGCTATTCGCAACACATGCCAACCCTAGTCGCAGAGCTGAAGCGATCAACCACATGAGTGTGCCGCACCTCCACTTTATATAGGCGTCCGTCGAAGGCTCAACACTTGGGCCTCGCATGGACCCTAAAGCCCAAAGTCTACTCGGTCACGTTCCTAGTCCAGTTCGGATCAAGTCGACCAGTGTCCTACGAACCGACCTCATAGGTTCATTCCTTAAGCGCGCGACCCCTTAGGTTCAAGTCGGCTTGGTTATAGTTTGGACCACCTCCGACTTGTACGGTTGGTAGCGGCCTCTAGCAAGGCGTGCCGACCACCAAGCAGATTATGAAGGTGGTTAGGTGAACATATACAACGTGTCACACTTCTGTTCCCTTTGCCGCATGATATATGTTGTCGGGCTCAAGGCGAGACTTTCATCCTTGTGCTAGCCCGACCTCTTTCTTGTTCCAGTGATACCGACCACAAACTGGATTATCTCAGTCCCTGTCGCATGGCCATGCTTATCCTGGTTGGATCACATGAGGGGCCCAGAGTATATCTCTCTTAATCAGAGGGGAAAATCCCATCTTGCTCGACCATGTCTCGCAGCTGGGACTGGACAAACCTGAAACCTACCTTTGTAACTACCCAGTCATGGAGTAGCATTTGGTCGGCCCAAGGCAAGTCTGTCACCATCCCGAGTACATGCGTCAGCTCAGGTCTTAGGACATAGAACGTATATTGTACTAGAGACTCACAGATGACATATCGCTGCGTCTCATAGTTGGGTCTGTCCGAATCGGACCTTATCTCGACTCGGATCTGACTACATCGAATCCGATCAGACCTTTCCAAGTCCATATTATCCGGTTAGCATCCAATGCTCCATGTCTAGTGAGACCAAGCCATCGACCGTGTCATATGCTAGTCTAGTCGGCTGGGTGTCCACGCAGCCCTTTCGACTAGGGACCCTTTAGGACAGTCATCATACAATGCATAGTCACACAAACAAGTCACGTACTTGCTGATACACATCATTGATAATGTCCAAGGACTATCTTTATTCATAAACACATAGGAAATATCATCATACATGATTGCCTCTAGGGCATATCTCCAACATGGAGGCGTTATGGATGAGGAGGTTAAGCATGGGTCTATCCCTTCAACCAAGGAGGCAATAGGAGTTGAGCATGGAGACATTTGCACCTACATCTCTCCAACACCCACATATGTGGAGATGCCCCATTTTTCATGTGAGGAGAGCCACCACCCCATGAGTGAGATGAGTGACTCCACCATATGTGACATTGAGAGCATTTCCTATGAGAGGATGAGTGAAAGCATCACTAGCCCTACACATGAGAGCATGCCACACATCCTATGTGAGGTTGAGAGCCATTTGAGTGACTCCACCAACCATATTAGT
This sequence comes from Triticum aestivum, assembly GCF_018294505.1. Taxonomy (NCBI): domain Eukaryota; kingdom Viridiplantae; phylum Streptophyta; class Magnoliopsida; order Poales; family Poaceae; genus Triticum; species Triticum aestivum. Next base: position 455,984,000 of record NC_057810.1, on the reverse strand, counting down.
GAGAGCATCCTAGAGGGAGTGAGTGAGCCACAACACTTAGTGAGTGAGGTAGTTGGCATGGCACGTGAGGCCACTATGATTTCTAATGACTTACCTGAAGGAAATATGCCCTAGAGGAAATAATAAAGTTATTATTTATTTCCTTAATTCATGATAAATGTTTATAATTCATGCTAGAATTTTATTAACCGGAAACTTAGTACATGTGTGAATACATAGACAAAACATATATTCCCTAGTATGCCTCTACTTGACTAGCTCGTTAATCAAAGATGGTTATGTTTCCTAACCATAGACATGAGTTGTCATTGAACAGGATCACATCATTAGGAGAATGATGTGATGGACATGACCCATCCATTAGCTTAGCATTATGATCGTGTTAGTTTCATTGCTACTGCTTTCTTCATGACTTATACAAGTTCCTCATACTATGATATTATGCAACTCCTGAATACCGGAAGAACACTTTGTGTTCTACCAAACGTCACAACATAAAAGGGTGATTATAAAGGTGCTCTACAGGTGTCTCCGAAGGTGTTTGTTGGGTTGGCATAGATCGAGATTAGGATTTGCCACTCCGTGTTTCACAGAGGTATCTCTAGGCCCTCTAGGTAATACTCATCACTATAAGCCTTGCAAGCATTGTGACTAATGAGTTAGTTGTGGGATGAAGTATTACAGAACGAGTAAAGAGACTTGCCGGTAATGGGATTGAACTAGGTATTGAGATACCGATGATCGAATCTCGGGCAAGTAACATACCGATGACAAAGGGAACAATGTATGTTGTTGTGCGGTTTGACCGATAAAGATCTTCATAGAATATGTAGGAACCAATATGAGCATCCAGGTCCCGCTATTGGTTATTGACCGGAGACGTGTCTCGGTCATGTCTACATAGTTCTCGAACCCGTAGGGTCCGCACGCTTAACGTTCGATGACGATTGGTATTGTGACTTTATGTGATATGTTGTACCGAAGATTGTTCGAAGTCCCGGATGTGATCACAGACAAGACGATGAGTCTCGAAATGGTCGAGACATAAAGATTGATATGTTGGACGACTATGTTTGGACATCGGAATGGTTCCGGGTGAGTTCGGGCATTTACCGGAGTACCGGGGGGTTACCGGAACCCCCCGGGGAGTGTAAGGGCCTTATTGGGCCTTAGTGGGAGAGAGGAGGAGCTGGCCAGGTGGAGGGTGCCCCCCAAGCCCAATCCAAATTGGGTGGGGGCCGGCCACCCCCCTTTCCTTCCCTCTCTCTCCCCCTTCCTTCCTCTCCTACTCCAACTTGGGAAGGGGGAATCCTACTCCCACTGGGAGTAGGACTCACGCCTTGGGCGCGCCATAGAGGGCCGGCCGTCCCTCTCCTCCACTCCTTTATATACGGGGGAGGGGGCACCCCTTAGACACACAAGTTGATAGTTGTTTAGTCGTGTGCGGTGCCCCCCTCCATGGTTACACACCTCGGTCATATCGTCATAGTGCTTAGGCGAAGCCCTGCGCCGGTAACTTCATCATCACCATCACAACATCGTCGTGCTGACGAAACTCTCCCTCGGCCTCAACTGGATCAAGAGTACGAGGGACGTCTCCGAGTGGAACGTGTGCTGAACATGGAGGTGCTGTACGTTTGGTGCTTTGATCGGTTGGATCACGAAGACGTTCAACTACATCAACCACATTAACTAAACGCTTCCGCTTTCGGTCTACGAGGGTACGTGGACACACTCTCCCCTATTGTTGCTATGCATCACCTAGATAGATCTTGCGTGATCGTAGGAAATTTTTTGAATTTACCGCGTTCCCCAACAGTGGCATCCGAGCCAGGTCTATGCATAGATGTTATATGCACGAGTAGAACACAAGGAGTTGTGGGCGATTATAGTCATACTGCTTACCAGCATGTCATACTTTGATTTGGCTGTATTGTTGGATGAAGCGGCTCAGACCGACATTATGCGTACGCTTACGCGAGACTGGTTCTACCGACGTGCTTCGCACATAGGTGGTTGGTGAGTGTCTATTTCTCCAACTTTAGTTGAATCATGTGTGGCTACGCCGGGTCCTTGTTGAAGGTTAAAACATCACACTTGATGAAAAATCGTTGTGGTTTTGATGCATAGGTAAGAACGGTTCTTGCTAGAAGCCCATAGCAGACACGTAAAACTTGGAACAACAAAGTAGAGGATGTTTAACTTGTTCTTGCAGGGCTTGCTGTGATGTGATATAGTCAAGGCATGATGTGATATAAATTGTTGTATGAGATGATCATGTTTTGTAACAAAGTTATCGGCAACTGGCAGGAGCCTTATGGTTATCTCTTTATTGCATGAGATCCAAGCGCCATATAATTGCTTTACTTTATCGCTATGCGATAGCAATAGTTGCAAAAGCAATAGTTGGCAAGACGACCATGTCATGACACATTGATAAAGATCAAGATGATGGAGATCATGGTGTCATGCCGGTGACAATGGAGATCATGATGGTACTTTGGAGATGGAGATCAAAGGCACAAGATGATGATGGCCATATCATGTCACATATTTTGATTGCATGTGATGTTTATCTTTTATATTCTTATTTTTCTTAGTTCGGCGGTAGCATTATAAGATGATCCCTTACTAAATTTCAAGGTATAAGTGTTCTCCCTGAGTATGCACCGTTGTGATAGTTCGTCGTGCCGAGGCACCATGTGATGAGCGGGTGTGATAAGCTCTACGTTCACATACAACGGGTGCAAGCCAGTTTTGCACGCGCAGAATACTCGGGTTAAACTTGATGAACCTAGCATATGTAGATATGGCCTCGGAACACTAGAGACCGAAAGGTCGAGCATGAATCATATAGTAGATATGATCAACATAGTGATGTTCACCATTGAAAACTACTCCATCTCACGTGATGATCGGACATGGTTTAGTTGATTTGGATCACGTGATCTTTTAGATGACTAGAGGGATGTCTATCTAAGTGGGAGTTCTTAAGTAATATGATTAATTGAACTCTAATTTATCATGAACTTAGTCCTAATAGTATTTTGCAAATTATGTTGTAGATCAATAGCTCGTGTTATAGCTTCCCTATGTTTTTATATGTTCCTAGAGAAAACTATGTTCAAAGATTATAATAGTAATGATGCGGACTGGGTCTGTAATCTGAGGTTTGTCCTCATTGCTGCACAGAAGAATTATGTCCTTGATGCATCGCTAGGTGACAGACCTATTGCAAGAGCAGATGTAGACATTATGAATGTTTGGCTAGCTCAATATGATGACTACTTGATAGTTTAGTGCACCATGCTTTACGGTTTAGAATCGGGACTTCAAAGACATTTTGAACGTCATGGAATATATGAGATGTTCCAAGATTTGAAGTTAATATTTTAAGCAAATGCCCGAGTTGAGAGATATGAAGTCTCCAACAAGTTCTACAGCTAAAATATGGAGGAGAATAGCTCAAGCAGTAAGCATGTGCTCAGATTGTCTGGGTACTACAATTGCTTGAATCAAGTGGGAGTTAATCTTCCAGATAAGATAGTGATTGACAGAGTTCTCTAGTCACCATCACCAAGTTACTGGAACTTTGTGATGAACTATAGTATGCAAGGGATGATGAAAATGATTCCCGAGCTCTTCGTGATGTTGAAATCAACGAAGGTAGAAATCAAGAACGAGCATCAAGTGTTGATGATTGACAAGACCAGTAGTTTCAAGAAAAGGGCAAAGGGAAAGAAAGGAAACTTCAAGTAGAATGGCAAGTAAGTTGTCACTCCGGTGAAGAAGCCCAAAGCTGGACCAAAGCCTAAAACTGGGTGCCTCTACTGCAAAGGAAATGGTCACTACAAGTGGAACTACCCCAAATATTTGGCGGATAAGAAGGATGGCAAAGTGAACAAAGGTATATTTGATATACATATTATTGATGTGTACCTTACTAGTGCTCGTAGTAATCCCTGGGTATTTGATACTTGTTCGGTTTCTAAGATTAGTAACTCTAAACAGGAGTTGTAGAATAAATAGAGACTAGTTGGGGATGAAGTGACGATGTGTGTTGGAAGTGGTTCCAAGATTGATATGATCATCATCGAGCACTCCCTATACTTTTGGGATTAGTGTTGAACCTAAATAAATGTTATTTGGTGTTTGCGTTGAGCATAAATATGATTAGATCATGTTTATTGCGATATGATTATTCATCTAAGACAGAGAATAAATTGTTATTCTGTTTACATGAATAAAACCTTCTATGGTCATACACCCAATGTTGATGGTTTATTGAATCTTGATCGTAGTGATACACATATTCATAATATTGATGCCAAAAGATGCAAAGTTGATAATTATAGTGCAGCATATTTGTGGCACTACCGTTTGGGTCATATCAGTGTAAAGCGCATAAAGAAACTCCATAAAGATGGACTTTTGGAATCACTTGATTATGAATCGTTTGATGCTTGTGAACCGTGCCTTATGGGCAAGATGACTAGAATTCCATTCTCCGAAACAATGGAACGATCTAGTGACTTATTGGAAATAATACATACCGATGTATGCGGTCCAATGAGTGTTGATGCTCGTGGCGGGTATCATTATTTTCTGACCTTTATAGATGATTTCAGCAGATATGGGTATATCTACTTAATGAAACACAAGTCTGAAACATTTGAAAAGTTCAAAGAATTTCAGAGTAAAGTGGAGAATCATCATAACAAGAAAAGAAAGTTTCTACAATCTGATCGTGGAGGAGAATACTTGACTTACAAGTTTGGCCTTCATTTAAAACAATGTGGAATAGTTTCACAGCTCATGCCACATGGAACACCACAGCGTAATGGTGTGTCCGAACGTCGTAACCGTAATTTATTGGACATGGTGTGATCTATGATGTCTCTTACCGGTTTACCACTATCGTTTTGGGGTTATACATTAGAGACAGTTGCATTCACTTTAAATAGGGCACCATCAAAATCCCTTGAGATGACGCCTTATGAACTGTGGTTTGGCAAGAAACCAAAGTTGTCGTTTCTTAAAGTTTGGGGTTGCGATGCTTATGTGAAAAGCTTCAACCTGATAAGCTCGAACCCAAATCAGTTAAGTGCATCTTCATAGGATTCCCAAAGGAAACTGTTGGGTACACCTTATATCACAGATCCGAAGGCAAGATATTCGTTGCTAAGAATGGATCCTTTCTAGAGAAGGAATTTCTCGAACGAAGTGAGTGGGAGGAAAGTAGAGCTTGATGAGGTAACTGTACCTTATCCCAAATTGGAAAGTAGTTCATCATAGAAATCAGTTCGAGTGATTCCTACACCAATTAGTAAGGAAGCTAATGATGATGATCATGAAACTTCATATCAAGTTACTACAGAACCTCGTAGGTCTTCCAGAGTATGGTCCGCACCAAAGTGGTACGATAATCCTATTCTAGAAGTCATGTTACTAGACCATGATGAACCTACAAACTATGAGGAAGCGATGATGAGCCCAGGTTCCGCGAAATGGCTTGAGGCCATGAAATCTGAGATGGGATCCATGTATGAGAACAAAGTGCGGACTTTTGTGGACTTTCTCGATGATCAGCAAGCCATATTAAATAAATGGATCTTCAAGAGGAAGACGAACACTGATAGTAGTGTTACTATCTACAAAGCTCGACTTGTCGCAAAAAGGTTTTTGACAAGTTCAAGGTGCTGACTATAATGAGATTTTCTCAACTATAGCGATGCTTAAATATGTCTGAATCATGTTAGCAGTTGCCATATTTTATGAAATCTGGCAAATGGATGTCAAAACTGCATTCCTTAAATACATATTTCTTAAAGAAGAGTTGTATATGATGCAACCGGAAGGTTTTGTCAATCCTAAAGTGTAGCGACCAGACCTCAAACAGTCTGATCTCTGTGCATCAGTGTCATCCCTGGATTGGTAATGCTGACACGCACAGTACTTGAAGGATTTATAACAGAGTAGCAATCGCACACGCAAAAGCTCAATCAAAAACTCAATGTCTCTATCCGGTGGCATGCCTGGCAACTCTTCTGGAAATACGTCAGAAAAATCCTTCACCACTGGTACTTCCTCCTGTACAACTCCTGTTAAGGAATTTACTTGAGTCCTCTTTGGCAGATGCCAGGATACATACTTGATCCTTCTTCCTTCTGGCGTGGTAAGCAAAACCGACTTACTGGCGCATTCAATGTTCCCTCCATACTTCGATAACCAATCCATGCCTAATATCACATCCAGTCCTTGCGATTCCAATACTATTAGGTCTAAGGGAAACACGTAGTTACCAATCCTTAATGGTAACCGATCACACCATAGACTAGCCATATACTCTGCTCCTGGCGAGGTTACTAACGATTGCAATAAATGACTTAACCAAAAGCTTACTTATTACTGCATCTGGCTGGGCTTCAACCTCCTCCATGCTAACGTGGTTCACCTGTCCTTTGTTAAAAGGATTGGGCTTCTTCCCAGAACTTCCATTGCCATTTCCATTCTTCGCTTCAGGACATTCAGTGGCATAATGTCCGGTCTTATGGCATTTGTAACAGGTGATGTGGCTCAGATCCCTCTTGGCTGGTGTTGATGGGTTTGTGCGGTTCTGTCCGTTGCTTCCTCCATTCCCATTACCATTCTTGGGGCCACTATGGTTGTGCGAACTACCTCCTCCATGGGTATGCTGAAAATGTCCTCCTGAGTTCAGGGTAAAACGAGGCTTCTGCTGAGCTCCAGAATTTTACTTCCCTTGTCCATACTTCCTCTTGCGGTTGTCAATCTGCTGCTGCTTCCCTTCAATCATAAGAGCTCTATCTACCAACTCCTGGTAGTTGTTGAAGGTTCCTACCATCAAATGCATACTCAACTCATCATTCAGTCCTTCCAGAAACTTCTCCTGCTTAGCTGCATCCGTAGCAACGTCATCTGGGGCATAACGTGCTAGCTTACTAATGTCATCCACATACTGGCCAACGGTACGTCCTCCCTGGCATAAGTTGTGAAACTCATGCTTCTTCATGGCCATTGCTCCTGCTGAAACATGGGCAGTACGAAAAGCCTGCTGAAACTGATCCCATGTGACAATGTCGATAGGATAAGTGGCTGTGAAATTCTCCCACCATGATGTTGCGGGTCCATCAAGCTTATGTGCGGCAAAACGCACCCTCTCTGCATCTGTGCATCCTGCAGTGGTCAACTCCCTTCCCATCTTGCGGAGCCAATCATCTGCAACTATCGGCTCGGTGCTACTGGAGAACACCGGCGGATTCAACCTCAAGAAACGGGCTAAGCGGTCAACAGGTGGTGGTGGTGGTGGGTTGTTGTTGTTGTTGTTCCCCTGATTCTGATTATGGACTAGTATCTGCATCAATGCATTCTGTTGTTGGATCAACTGGGTGAGCTCCGGTGAGAAAGCAAATCCATTGTCATGTCTCGGAGGCATCTGAGGGTTAGAAAGGATGAGAAAATAGAATAGAATGAGGTCTAGAGAGAAAACACTACCCATATGCACATGAGACCAAAGCAAACAATATCACTTCAATCAAATCAAACAAGGGCATACATCGGTCTAACTATCGTTACAAAAGTGCTCGGACTATACTATATACATGGGGGAATACTACTATTGTTATGGTGGTCGACTAGAAACACTGCTCCGATGAAGACTCCATGATATCTGCTCCAGCTTCATCAACATAGTCATCATCACTATCATCTGGGTCCTAGTCGGTGTCGTCGATGATGATGTAGTTCTCCGGGCAAGTGCAATCATCGTCTTCTCCTCCAGTCGTGGGAAATCCCATGAATACTTTTAGTTTCTTCTTCAAATCATCATTCTTCTCCAGGAGTATTGTTATTTCCTCCTCGTACCCATCACGCGTAGACTTGAGTTCTTCCTCCAGCTCCGTGATCTTGGTCAATGCCTTCTTCAGATCCATCATGCCTGCGCACATCTGGTTCTCCTGGTGTCGTATGTGCTGGTTTAACTCCTGGATGAAAGCTACAATTGATCTATCCTTCCTGGTGTTGATCATCTCCCATTGCTCATCTAGGCGCCCACAAATCTGGTAGATAGTATCCTTGAGATCTTTTTCGTAAACTTCTCCAATGCGTCCCATGGTGGTGTGAGCTGGCATGCTCTTTCCTAGACTCCAGGTTGGTGCATCAAAGCAAAACTCTATGGGCTCAGTGACTGGCATGAATGTTCTTCCTGGAACTTGAACTTGAATCATCCAGTGCTCTTCTTCAGGTAAAGTGGCGATGTAGGTCCCGGTGAAGCTTGGTACTCCGATGTTCAGGTATCTAGTGACTTCCTTCAAGTGGCGTCCAAAGGGTGTATCTTCATCCGGTTGAGGGAACTTGTTCCTTGCATCTGCCATCCTAAAAGCGTAGAAAAGATGAGGAGTCAGAAGTGAGAAGAGAGAGTAGTGATCTAGGGTTTTATCTTAGTGGTCATGTCCTACAGTCAGCGTGTGCTCTGATACCATCTTGTAGCGACCAGAACTCAAACAGTCTGATCTCTGTGCACAGTGTCATCCCTGGATCAGTAATGCTGACACGCAAAGTACTTGAAGGATTTATAACAGAGTAGCAATCACACACTTATTACATCGAATGTCTCAAAAGAGAACTTATTACAAATAATATGGCTTAAGGCCATCTAATAACGGTAACAACGAAAGGCTTGGAAGATAAGCGAGTCCATCAACTCCAACGGCATCACTGAGTATAGAACCACGACCTAAAAACTCCTTACTCGTCGTCTGAAAAGTCTGCAACATGAACGTTGTAGCCCAAAATGGGTCAGCACATGGAATATGCTGGCAATGTAACACATAGAGAGTATTGAAATAATAATGCTATACTACACGCATATATGGCTGGTGGAAAGCTCTATGGTTACAGTTTTGCATAAAGCCAATTTTTCCCTACTGCAAAGGAATAAATTTCATTTCACTATCATGGTGGTTGTTAAACATTGAGAAGGGTACTCCAACTCAATCCCAATTAAGCATCATCATTAAACCCAACAATATTAATTAAGTAACATGATGAGATTCACATGATAATCCAAGTACTAGATACTCAAAACGTCCATAACCGGGGACACGACTAACCATGATTAGTTTATACACTCTGCAGAGGTTTGCGCACTTTTCGCCGCAAGACTCGATCTCCTCCGCTTGATTTCTCGCACTACATGGTGTTTGAGAAACGGATGACCGAGACACAGTCTTTTAGAAGCATTAACTCTCTACTCCGGGTAGACCGTACCAACCTACATCCCCTACATCTGCTAGTCTACCTCTTCAAGAGCTCACGCAACTTAATCAACTATGCTAGAGCCCATAGTAGCTTGCGGCTGCACACGGAAGTTTCTAGCATGAATAATCTCAAGATCCCTTTGAGCCTGGGTGGCGATCCATATGAGAATCACACGATACCCCGTGATTTCCAAAAAATACAGGCAACACTGGGTTCCCCAGGTGCCTCAATCCACCCAGATGTGAATTTAAGTTGCCACCTTAAGTAAACCATTAAATTTAAACAACCTCACATATGTCATGGATACACTCACCCAATCCACGTCTACTAGCATAGCATGGCAATATAAGGAAACGTAGAAGTAACTCCCAAAGGTTTGATAATAAACTGGTAATAGGTTCTACCTCATCTACTTCCCAAACCCACATATTAATCAGATCCTAATCATGCAATTGTTTGAGGATTGATCTAATGCAATAAAACTTGGTAGTAAAGAGGTATGATCAAAGTGTTACTTGCCTTGCTGATGATCCATGAAACCTAGAGATTCGAAGTAGCAAGCGGCGCACTCCGGGTACTCTATCGCAAACAAACAAGCATACAATAAGCACTCATCTAATGTACATGTAAACCTCAAATAAGAGATCTAACCAGAAAGTTCAACTTAAGAACTCCGGGTTGCAAAAAGAATGAAATCAAACGAAGCAACGAGAGTCAAAGGGCCAAAGAAACAAGCTTCATTTACTAATCTGGACCTAAGTCAAATTTTACTGTATCAAAAACTTGTTTGAGTTGGTTAAACGGAAAGATGGTTTCGAGACGAAACTCTAGGCGCTTGAATCGCCTAATTCCGATAAACGAGTAAAAAGTTATAGTAAAACGAAAATCTGATCAGAAATCGCGATCACAAATAATCGTGGAAAATCCAAAAAAAAGAAAAACGGACGAACAGGCTAACGAACGAACGTTCGCTGTCTGCGAAAAAAACCAAAAAATCGTTCGTTAAAATGAATGAACGAACGGGCGTTCGCTAAATAACTAAACCGGGAAAAAAATAAAAATGATATAAAAAATAAACCGCGGATCTAAAAAGAAAAACCGTACGGTTTTCCGGAGAAAACCGGCGGCGGCAGCGGCTACCTCCGGCAAGTCCGGCGAGGGCATTGGCGGCGGCGGGCGGCTCCGGCGAGGCGGCGGGTCGGCGGCGGGGCGGCGGCGGCGGGGTGTGGCGGCGAGGTGCGGCGGCGGCGGGGCGCGGCATCGACGCGGCGGCGGGATCCGGCGGCGGTGGCACGGTCGGGCGGCGGCGGCACGGGGCTCGAGGCGGGGCGAGGCGGCGGCTAGGGTTTCGGCCCGGGGCGGGCCGTTGGCCTTTAAAGGCCGCCCGGGCGCAGTGTCCAGGTCGAATACGGCCCGGCAAGGCGGTAACTTTTTTTAAACATTACGCGTAGAAAAACAAATAAAAGAAATACTAAACAGACTCCAAAAATCCCGAAATAAATTTTCCCCGACTTCTAAAATCAAGCCGAACAAGATGAACATTTATTTGGGGCCTAAATGCAATTTTTGAAAAACGCGCATTTTTCCTAAATTCAAATAAAATCTTATTTGATTTTATTATTAAAAATCCTCAAAATTTCTTTATTTTGGGAAAGTCATTTTATTCCCTCTCTCATATTTTCATAATAGAAATAATTGAAGATAAAATAAATAAAATCAAATGATCCTATTTTTTTAAAATTTGAGAAAACTCAAATTTGAAAGTCACGAAATCCCCAACTCTCTCTGTGGGTCCTTGAGTTGCGTAGAATTTCCAGGATCGAAGAAAAATGCAATAAAATATGATATGCAATGATGATCTATGTATAACATTCAAAATTGAAAATTTGGGATGTTACATAAAGGTACTAACAAGGTGTGCAAGCTCCAGCGATCCATCTATGGACTGGTACAAGCATCTCGGAGTTGGAATATACGCTTTGATGAGTTGATCAAAGCATATAGTTTTATACAGACTTGTGGTGAATCCTGTATTTACAAGAAAGTGAGTGGGAGCACTAGAGCCTTTTTGGTAAGTATACGTGAATGACATATTGTTGATCGAAAATGATGTAGAATTTTCTGGAAAACATAAAAGAGAGTTTGAAAGGATTTTTTCAAAGAAAGACCTCGGTGAAGTTGCTTGTATATTGGGCATCAAGATCTATAGAGATAGATCAAGACAAGTTTTTTGAAAGAGTTCAAAATGGATCAGTCAAAGAAGAAGTTCCTGCCTGTATTACAAGGTGTAAACTTGAGTAAGACTCAAATCCTGACCACGGCAGAAGATAGAAAGAGAATGAAAGTCATTCCCTCTGCCATAGTCATAGGTTCTATGAAGTATGCTCGGCTGTGTACCAGACCTATTGTGCACCTTGCCATGAGTTTGGCAAGGGGGTACAATAGTGATCTAAGAGTAGATCACCGGACAGCGGTCAAAATTATCCTTAGTGCGGACTAAGGAAATATTTCTCGGTTATGGAGGTGATAAAGAGTTCATCATAAAGAGTTACGTTGATGCAAGCTTTTACACCGATCCAGATGACTCTAAGTCTCAATCTGGATACATACTGAAAATGGGAGCAATTAGCTATAGTAGCTCCATGCAGAGCATTGTAGACATAGAATATTTGCAAAATACATGCGGTTCTCAATATGATAGACCCGTTGACTAAACTTCTCTCACGAGCAAAACATGATCACACCTTAGTACTCTTTGGGTGTTAATCACATAGCGATGTGAACTAGATTATTGACTCTAGTAAACCCTTTGAGTGTTAAATCACATGGTGATGTGAACTAGATTATTGACTCTAGTGCAAGTGGGAGGCTGAAGGAAATATGCCCTAGAGGCAATAATAAAGTTATTATTTATTTCCTTAGTTCATCATAAATGTTTATTGTTCATGCTGGAATTGCATTAACCGGAAACTTAGTACATGTGTGAATACATAGACAAAACATATAGTCCCTAGTATGCCTCTACTTGACTAGCTCGTTAATCAAAGATGGTTATGTTTCGTAACCATAGACATGTGTTGTCATTTGATGAACGAGATCACATCATTAGGAGAATGATGTGATGGACATGATCCATCCGTTAGCTTAGCATTATGATCGTGTTAGTTTCATTGCTACTGCTTTCTTCATGACTTATACAAGTTCCTCAGACTATGAGCTTATGCAACTCCTGAATACCGAAAGAACACTTTGTGTGGTACCAAACATCACAACGTAAAAGGGTGATTATAAAGGTGCTCTATAGGTGTATCCGAAGGTGTTTGTTGGGTTTGCATAGATCGAGATTAGGATTTGTCACTTCGTGTTTCGGAGAGGTATCTCTGGGCCCTCTCGGTAATACTCATCACTATAAGCCTTGCAAGCATTGTGACTAATGAGTTAGTTGCGGGATGAAGTATTATGGAACGAGTAAAGAGACTTGCGGTAACGAGATTGAACTAGGTATTGAGATACCGACGATCGAATCTTGGGCAAGTAACATACCGATGACAAAGGGAACAACGTGTGTTGTTATGCGGTTTGACTGATAAAGATCTTCATAGAATATGTAGGAACCAATATGAGTGTCCAAGTTCTGCTATTGGTTATTGACCAGAGACGTGTCTCGGTCATGTCTACATAGTTCTCGAACCCGTAGGGTCCGCACTCTTAACATTCGATGACGATTGGTATTATGAGTTTATGTGATATGGTGTACCGAAGATTGTTCGGAGTCCCAGATGTGATCACGGACATGACGAGGAGTCTCGAAATGGTCAAGACATAAAGATTGATATATTGGACAACTATGTTTGGACATCGGAATGGTTCCGGATGAGTTCGGGCATTTACTGGAGTACCGGGGGGGGGGTACCGGAACCCCCCGGGGAGTGTATGGGCCTTATTGCGCCATAGAGGGAGAGAAGAGGAGGCGCCCAGGTGGAGGGCGCCCCCCCAAGCCCAATCTGAATTGGGTGGGGGAGCGCCCCCCCCCCTTTCCTTCCCTTTCTCCCCCCTTCCTTTCTCTCCTACTCCTACTTGGGAAGGGGAATCCTACACCCACTAGGAGTAGGACTCCCCTCTTGGGCATGCCATACAGGGCCGGCCCTCCCCCTCCTCCACTCCTTTATATACGAGGGACGGGGCACCCCTTTATATACACCGGTAACTTCATCGTCACTGTCACCATGTCGTCGTGCTGACGAAACTCTCCCTCGGCCTCAACTGGATCAAGAGTACGAGGGACGTCTCCGAGCTGAATGTGTGCTGAACGCGACGGTGCCGTACGTTCGGTGCTTGGATCGGTTGGATCGCGAATACGTTCGACTACATCAACCACGTTAACTAAATGCTTACGCTTTCGGTCTACGAGGGTACGTGGACACACTCTCCCCTCTCGTTGTTATGCATCACCTAGATAGATCTTGCGTGATCGTAGGAAATTTTTTGAAATTACCGCGTTCCAAAACATTACCCTCTACTGTGAGTGTGTTTTCCTTTTTGGTGCTAGGTCTCCTACATGACGACAAGCCTATCCTCAATGAGTCCATACCTCCAATCGAGACGACGATGGCCATGGTGGACAATGATGCACCCCCCACATGGTTCCATCAAGATGAAGATGACACCGAGTGGATCTTCGAGACCTCACCTACAACACATGAGCGACGCTCCAAAGGTAACATAGGTGATAGTGCTTCTCTTGTACCACTAGTGGACTATCTCACCAATCATTGCTTGCATGATGTTGATCCACCTATTCCCATGCTTCATGCTAGTGCGACTTCCTCATGTCATGACTTACCAATTTATGATGAATATGATGATGAGCATGTTGAATTGCCTACTTGTGATGCTATGCTCCATAGGATATCATGTGAAAATTGTATTGGTCACGTCATGTTTGACAACCCCTTAAACTTGTCATATGCTATGAGTGACATCTCCCATATTGCATCATTACAATCTCAACATAGTAACTATGCATGCCCCATTAAAATAAATCCAATTTGCACTTATGGCCAAGATGATGGTCATTGGCTTTTATTTTTCATGTGATGATATTGCCATGCTTCCTTTACATGATTTGCGCAATTCATCTACTATGCCTTGCCATGATCACATTGTTCCAAATATGCATTGTTTTGGATGTTGTCAATATTCTCCAAGTGATGTTTCCACTAATGCTCATGAGGAGACCCCCATAGTTTCCTCATACATACTAGGAGATCTTGATGCATCCCATACTTTGCATGATTCCCATAATTCCATGCACCATATACATTCCATGCATAACAATGTTCTACATATTTCTCATGATGCATTACATCCTTTGAGTCTCCATTATGCTCTACATAACAACAAACCTCTCATGATGGATGACATGTTTCTATATCATGCATCTCATTTATTTGAGCATTGGATATTTTGTGCTAACCAACACAAGCACGTGCGCATCATGATGGATGATGTGTACATATACCACACACACACAATTTTTCATTTGCCTTTGTTTTGTGTAGGTACTTATTGTTGGGGAACGTAGCAGAAATTCAAAATTTTCCTACGTGTCACCAAGATCTATCTATGGAGAAACCAGGAACGAGGGGAAGGAGAGTGCATCTACATACCCTTGTAGATCTCTAAGCGGAAGCGTTCAAGAGAACGGGGTTGAAGGAGTCGTACTCGTCGTGATCCAAATCACTGGAGATCCTAGTGCCAAACGGACGGCACCTCCGCGTTCAACACACGTACAGCCCGGTGACGTCTCCCATGCCTTAATCCAGCAAGGAGAGAGGGAGAGGTTGAGGAAGACTCCATCCAGCAGCAGCACAACGGCGTGGTGGTGGTGGAGGAGCGTGGCAATCTTGCAGGGCTTCGCCAAGCACCTGCGGGAGAGGAGGAGGTGTCACGGGAGGGAGGGAGGCGCCAGGGCTTCAGGTGCGGCTGCCCTCCCTCCCCTCCACTATATATAGGGGCAAGGGAGAGGGGGAGGGCGCAGCCTTGCCCCTTCCTCCAAGGAAGGGGTGCGGCCAAGGGGGGAAGGAGTCTATCCTCCCCAAGGCACCTCGGAGGTGCCTTCCCCTTTTAGGACTCTCCCCTCCCCAAGTCTCCTTGGCGCATGGGCCTCTTGGGGCTGGTGCCCTTGGCCCATATAGGCCAAGGCGTGCCCCCTACAGCCCATGTGGCCCCCCGGGGCAGGTGGACCCCCCCCCCGGTGGACCCCCAGACCCCTTTCGGCACTCCCGGTACAATACCGATAAAGTGCGAAACTTTTCCGGCGACCAAAATAAGACTTCCCATATATAAATCTTTACCTCCGGACCATTCCGGAACTCCTCGTGACGTCCGGGATCTCATCCAGGACTCCAAACAACATTCTGTAACCACATACAAACTTCCTTTATAACCCTAGCGTCATCGAACCTTAAGTGTGTAGACCCTATGGGTTCCGAAACCATGCAGACATGACCGAGACGTTCTCCGGTCAATAACCAACAGCAGGATCTGGATACCCATGTTGGCTCCCACATGTTCCACGATGATCTCATCGGATGAACCACGATGTCAAGGACTCAATCGATCCCGTATACAATTCCCTTTGTCTAGCGGTATTGTACTTGCCCGAGATTCGATCGTCGGTATACCGATACCTTGTTCAATCTCGTTACCGGCAAGTCTCTTTACTCGTTCCGTAACACATCATCCTGTGATCAACCCCTTGATCACATTTTGCACATTATGATGATGTCCTACCGAGTGGGCCCAGAGATACCTCTCCGTCACACGGAGTGACAAATCCCAGTCTCGATTCGTGCCAACCCAACAGACACTTTCGGAGATACTTGTAGTGCACCTTTATAGCCACCCAGTTACGTTGTGATGTTTGGTACACCCAAAGCATTCCTACGGTATCCGGGAGTTGCACAATCTCATGGTCTAAGGAAAAGATACTTGACATTAGAAAAGCTTTAGCATACGAACTACACGATCTCTGTGCTAGGCTTAGGATTGGGTCTTGTCCATCACATCATTCTGCTAATGATGTGATCCCGTTATCAACGACATCCAATGTCCATGGTCAGGAAACCGTAACCATCTATTGATCAACGAGCTAGTCAACTAGAGGCTTACTAGGGACATGGTGTTGTCTATGTATCCACACATGTATCTGAGTTTCCTATCAATACAATTATAGCATGGATAATAAACGATTATCATGAACAAGGAAATATGATAATAACTTATTTATTATTGCCTCTAGGGCATATTTCCAACACTTATGAACACTCGTCAACCTCACAATCGCATGAGTTGACAAAACGAGCTCTTGAGAGCAACGATGACTTGGGATCACGTGGACTATCCTTACCACCATTCCCTTCGTGCAAGGACTACACGCATCTCTTCTACTTAGCTCTCACATGGCTATGGGCTATTTACCACTTGTCACCTTATGCCCATACTATCGTGTTCACTTTGCATGTTATGCCTCTTTACATGATTTTGCCATGCAATTGTGACCCTTGCTTGCATCTACCCATGATTCACCATTATGCTACTTCTATGTGTATTTGCATGCTTGGTGGAGATACTTGTTGCTATTGCCATGTTTACCATGTGCCACATGCTATTGTTGATTCTTGTGTTGGGAGAGTCATGATGTTCCATTGCTATTTACCTAGGACTTCTTGCCAATACAATGATGATACTCTCCTCATATCTTGCTTTCATGCTTGTGCTATGACATGTGCATTGTTCATGCCCACTATTTGCACACATGACATGCTTGCCATGATTCCTCCTAGTATGTTGCATCTTTGCACTACTAGCTTACTTTACTTGATCACGATGACTGCTTGCTTTGTCGCATCACCCAGGTTCCATTCTTACTCGCTTTCTTGGATTGATGACATATATGTTGATGCCTCTCACTTGATTTGTCATGATCATTGTCTCTTGTCTCCATTAGTTGCATCTCTCATATCACCTTGTATTGAGTGCCAACTTGCTATGCTTATTGATCGTGGAGACTTGGACATATTACTTGTGAAGCATGCTTGTTTACTTGAGCCTATTGTATTTGGTTGTTCTCGCATCATATGCCTCCATACTATGCAATACTCCCTTGTCCTTTCTTATGATGAGCATGATGCATACACTTGTTGGGTATCTTACCACACGAATGATAGGTTTTGCACTTCCGCTAACCTCATTTGTTTTTAAGAGTGTTTGTCATGTTCTTTCATTTTGAAGGATTCACAGGGTGGTACCATCATGAGCCATATTGGTCTTGCAAAGGTCTACATGATGTGCGACACCAACATTTTCGACATCCTCATAAAGGTGAACTCCTTCCCTTTGAGCCATCCTCAAGTACGCATATTGGTTGGGTCACTCTTTCATTGTTGTTTCCTTCTTGTTGTCTACATAACACATCTCGCGAATGGAGGACCGACATTGGAGATTGGCTCTATGGACCTTCACATTGAGGAGCGCTCGCACTTATTGGATGCACATTTGGAACTCCATTCATGCCACGACGTCGCACATTGGTACATCAACACTCCTTTGACACATTGCACCAACATATCCATATTTTTTGATTGTACTCCCACATGTCATGCTCGATGGACATATCATACCCATAAAAAATTTGCACCCTGTGCATGGATTGACTTGCATTATGATCGCCTTGTTGCATCTTGTATTCCCATGTCATCCATGATATATGATCTTGTGCACTTCCTTAGCAAATTTGTTGTGATCTTTCTTGATGGCATATACATACATCATGATCTTATTGTCCAACATCAATTGCATGATAACATACACATATTGAGCATCCATTGCCATGTTCATGTTGTTGATAAAACATCACACTATGACATCATTTTGCACAATGGTAGCATTTGTAGCTTTGTGCACCATGACGTCATGAATGATTTACATATCATTATACATCATCTTCATAAGCTTCATGTGCTTTGTCATGAACAATCTTGCCGCACGGACTTATTCTTACATGATGGACACTCTGCATGTGATAACCATTGTATTTCCAAGTGTACTTTGTGTTTGATCATTTTGCATGTACCACATACTAGAGACACCTTGGAGTACTTGGATTGCACCATGCCTTCACCTCCGTCCAACTACAAGTCCGTCCATGACAACCGTTTCCATGGTGATGAGGATCACGATTCGAGGTCGGATCTTTCCCAAGGGGGGGAGATGACGCGGAGCATCCCACGTTCATCCCCATGTACACTCCGACCACTCTCCAAGCCCCAAGAGGACATATGACGAGACCTCGAACATACGCCATTGGACACAAGGTGAACTCGCTCCTCTCCGAATCATCACTTTCCACATGTGAGACATGGCTACTACCTCAAACGTGTGTGCTATGCATGTCCAGGAACCAGGAGGAAGGCCATGGATCGGCTAGGAGCATTGGACAAGACGACGAGGACACCAAGCGTGAGGAACAAGAGGAAGAGCTGCCAGGAAGCTACAACTCTCGAACGTCCGACGACCTCTGGAAGACCGATGTCGGTCGGACGTCCGACACCATGGAGTCTTCACCAGCTAGCCCAAGTCCCAGCCAGCGAGACCTATAACGGTCGAATGACCGACGCCGACCGGACGTCCGACATCCTCCAGCGCCCGGATGACCGACCCCTGATGTCTACTATGCAACCTTCTTCTTGTAGACGTTGTTGGGCCTCCAAGTGCAGAGGTTTGTAGGACAGTAGCAAATTTCCCTCAAGTGGATGACCTAAGGTTTATCAATCCATGGGAGGCGTAGGATGAAGATGGTCTCTCTCAAACAACCTTGCAACCAAATAACAAAGAGTCTCTTGTGTCCCCAACACACCCAATACAATGGTGAATTGTATAAGTGCACTAGTTCGGCGAAGAGATGGTGATACAAGTGCAATATGGATGGTAGATATGAGTATTTGTAATCTGAAATTATAAAAACAGCAAGGTAACTAATGATAAAATTGAGCGTAAACGGTATTGCAATGCTAGGAAACAAGGCCTAGGGTTCATACTTTCACTAGTGCAAGTTCTCTCAACAATAATAACATAACCGGATCATATAACTATCCCTCAACATGCAACAAAGAGTCACTCCAAAGTCACTAATAGCGGAGAGCAAACGAAGAGATTATGGTAGGGTACAAAACCACCTCAAAGTTATTATTTCTATTCTATCTATTCAAGAGTTCATAGTAAAATAACATGAAGCTATTCTTTCTGTTCAATCTATCATAGAGTTCATACTAGAATAACACCTTAAGACATAAATCAACCAAAACCCTAATGTCACCTAGATACTCCATTACCACCTCAAGTATCCATGGGCATGATTATACGATATGCATCACACAATCTCAGATTCATCTATTCAACCAACACAAAGTACTTCAAAGAGTGCCCCAAAGTTTCTACCGGAGAGTCAAGACGAGAACGTGTTCCAACCCCTATGCATAAGTTCACAAGGTCACTGAACCCGCAAGTTGATCACCAAAACATACATCAAGTGAATCACGTGAATATCCCATTGTCACCACAGATAAGCACGACAAGAAATATATCAAGTGTTCTCAAATCCTTAAAGACTCAATCCGATAAGATAACTTCAAAGGGAAAACTCAATCCATTACAAGAGAGTAGAGGGGGGAGAAACATCATAAGATCCAACTATAATAGTAAAGCTCGCGATACATCAAGATCGTATCACCTCAAGAACACGAGAGAGAGAGAGATCAAACACATAGCTACTGGTACATACCCTCAGCCCCAAGGGTGAACTACTCCCTCCTCCTCATGGAGATCGTCGGGATGATGAAGATGGCCACCGGTGAGGGATCCCCCCTCCGACAGGGTGCTGGAACAGGGTCCCGATTGGTTTTTGGTGGCTACAGAGGCTTGCGGTGGTGGAACTCCCGATCTATTGTGCTCCTTGATGTTTTTAGTGTATATGGACATATATAGGCGAAAGAAGTCGGTCAGGGGAGCCACGAGGGGCCCACGAGGGTGGGGGCGTGTCCAGGGGGGTAGGGCGCGCCTCCCTCCCTCGTGGACACCTCGAAGCTTCCCTTACGTGCACTCCAAGTCCCCTGGATTGCTTCCGTTCCAAAAATAACTTTCCCGAAGGTTTCATTCCGTTTGGACTCTGTTTGAAATTCCTTTTCTTGGAAACACTGAAATAGGCAAGAAAACAGCAATATGGGCTGGGCCTCCGGTTAGTTGGTTAGTCCCAAAAATGATATAAAAGTGTAAAGTACAACCCATAAACATCCAAAACAGGTAATATAATAGCATGGAACAATCAAAAAAGATACGTTGGAGACGTATCAAGCATCCCCAAGCTTAATTCCTGCTCGTCCTCGAGTAGGTAAATGATAAAAACAGAATTTTTGATGTGGAATGATACCTAGCATATTTCTCAATGTAATTTTCTTTATTGTGGCACGAATGTTCAGATCCAAATGATTCAAAATAAAAGTTCATATTGACATAAGAAATAGTAATACTTCAAGCATACTAACTAAGCAATCATGTCTTCTCAAAATAACATGGCTAAAGAAAGTTATCCCTACAAAATCATATAGTCTGGCTGTTGCTCTATCTTCATCACACAAAGTATTTAATCATGCACAACCCCTATGACAAGCCAAGAAATTGTTTCATACTTTAATATTCTCAAACTTTTTCAAGTTTCACGCAATACATGAGCGTGAGCCATGGACATAGCACTATATGTGGAATAGAATGGTGGTTGTGGAGAAGACAAAAAGGAGGAAGATAGTCTCACATCAACTGGGTGTATCAACGGGCTATGGAGATGCCCATTAATAGATATCAATGTGAGTGAGTAGGGATTGCCAAGCAACGGATGCACTAGAGCTATAAATGTATGAAAGCTCAACAAAAGAAACTAAGTGGGTGTGCATCCAACTTGCTTGCTCACAAAGACCTAGGGAATTTTGTGAGCAAACAACTTATGGAAACAATAATCAACTAGCATAGGAAGGCAAAACAAGCATAGGTTCAAAATTTTCAACACATAGAGAGGAAACTTGATATTATTGCAATTCCTACAAGCATATATTCCTCCCTCATAATAATTTTCAGTAGCATCATGAATGAATTCAACAATATAACCAGCACATAAAGCATTCTTTTCATGATCTACTTGCATAGAAATTTTACTACTCTCCACATAAGCAAATTTCTTCTCATGAATAATAGTGGGAGCAAACTCAACAAAATAACTATCACGTGAGGCATAATCCAATTGAAAACTAAAATCATGATGACAAGTTTCATGGTTATCATTATTCTTTATAGCATACATGTCATCAGAATAATCATCATAGATAGCAACTTTATTCTCATAATCAATTGGAACCTCTTCTGAAATAGTGGATTCATCACTAAATAAAGTCATGACCTCTCCGAATCTACTTTGATCATTATTAAAATAAGAATCAACACGCTCCAAAATAGTGGGATCAATACTACCTAAAGTTGACATGCTTCCAAACTCACTTTCATCAATATAATCATCATAAATAGGAGGCATGCTTTCATCATAATAAATATTCTCATCAAAACTTGGGGGACTAAACATATCATCTTCATCAAACATAGCATCCCCAAGCTTGTGGCTTTGCATATCATTAGCATCATGGGTATTCAAAGAATTCATACTAACAACGTTGCAATCAAGCTCATCATTCACATATTTTATGCCAAACATTTTATAGACTTCTTCTTCTAGCACTTGAGCACAATTTTCCTTACCATCATTCTTACGAAAGATATTAAAAAGATGAAGTGTATGAGACAAACTCAATTCCATTTTTTGGTAGTTTTCTTTTATAGACTAAACTATTGATAAAACAAGAAACTAAAAAACTCGATTGCAAGATCTAAAGATATACCTTCAAGTACTCACCTCCCCCACAACGGCGCCAGAAAGAGCTTGGTGTCTACTACGCAACCTTCTTCTTGTAGATGTTGTTGGGCCTCCAAGTGCAGAGGTTTGTAGGACAGTAGCAAATTTCCCTCAAGTGGATGACCTAAGGTTTATCAATCGTGGGAGGCGTAGGATGAAGATGGTCTCTCTCAAACAACCCTGCAACCAAATAACAAAGAGTCTCTTGTGTCCCCAACACACCCAATACAATGGTGAATTGTATAAGTGCACTAGTTCGGCGAAGAGATGGTGATACAAGTGCAATATGGATGGTAGATATGAGTATTTGTAATCTGAAATTATAAAAACAGCAAGGTAACTAATGATAAAATTGAGCATAAACAGTATTACAATGCTAGGAAACAAGGCCTAGGGTTCATACTTTCACTAGTGCAAGTTCTCTCAACAATAATAACATAACCGGATCATATAACTATCCCTCAACATACAACAAAGAGTCACTCCAAAGTCACTAATAGCAGAGAGTAAACGAAGAGATTATGATAGGGTACGAAACCACCTCAAAGTTATTCTTTCTGTTCTATCTATTCAAGTGTTCGTAGTAAAATAACATGAAGCTATTCTTTCTGTTCAATCTATCATAGAGTTCGTACTAGAATAACACCTTAAGACACAAATCAACCAAAACCCTAATGTCACCTAGATACTCCATTGTCACCTCAAGTATCCATGGGCATGATTATACGATATGCATCACACAATCTCAGATTCATCTATTCAACCAACACAAAGTACTTCAAAGAGTGCCCCAAAGTTTCTACCAGAGAGTCAAGACGAAAACATGTGCCAACCCCTATGCGTAAGTTCACAAGGTCACTGAACTCGCAAGTTGATCACCAAAACATATATCAAGTGAATCACGTGAATATCCCATTGTCACCACAGATAAGCACGACAAGACATATATCAAGTGTTCTCAAATCCTTAAAGACTCAGCCCGATAAGATAACTTCAAAGGGAAAACTCAATCCATTACAAGAGAGTATATGGGGGAGAAACATCGTAAGATCCAACTATAATAGAAAAGCTCGCGATACATCAAGATCATATCACCTCAAGAACACGAGAGAGAGAGAGAGATCAAACACATAGCTACTGGTACATACCCTCAGCCCCGAGGGTGAACTACTGCCTCCTCGTCATGGAGATCACCGAGATGATGAAGATGGCCACCGGTGAGGGATCCCCCCTCCGGCAGGGTGCCGTAACAAGGCCCCGATTGGTTTTTGGTGGCTACATCACTACAAAAAATACACTTCCGTGATGATACGTGTTTTTCACAGTAGGTCGCGTTTTTGTCATGCATGTACATCCATGACAAATTTATGACAAAATCAAAATAGTCATACCTGTGCTGTCATAGAAGTGTTCCATGACATTACCAAAATTATCATCACGGAAGTGTCCACTTCCATGACGATAAATCACGCGTCACAGAAGTGCTTTCATCATGGGTGACCGACACGTGGCATCCACCGTAACGGAACACCATTAATCTATCGGGTCGGATTTTGGATCCGATAACCCGTTAACAGCCACAACCAATGCCGATTTTCCACGTGTAAAATTCTCATTGCCTGACGGATCCACGTGTCAGCTCCGCGTTGGCACAGGTGTCACTCATCCAACGGTCGAGATGGGCCTATGATATGTTGACACGTGGACCGGCCCAAAAGTGGCCCACAAAGTTTATATGGGCCGACCCAACCGAAGGCCCATAAGATTTAGCGGACCATAATGGGCCGGCCCAGCTAAAGGCCCACAAAATTTAGTGGACCATAATGGGCCGGCCCAGCTAAAGGCCCACAAGATTTTGCAGACCACAATGGGCCGGCCCAGCTAAAGGCCCACAAGATTCTGCAGACCATAATGGGCCGACCCAGCTAAAGGCCCAACATTCTGTGTCAAATCGGCCCGTCAACGGCCTGGTCTAAACTTGTCATCAATGCGGCCCATGGTCACTTCTGGCCCGTTAACAGTCCGCTAAGTAATTGGGCCGAATTACGGCCCGGTGTATTTCCGGCCTGTTAAAGGTCCGGCTTCATTTGGGCCCATTTACAGTCCATCAAAACTTTTGGCCCATAAACGACCGTGAAGGATTTGGGTCATATTCGGCCATGTGTGTCATTCGGCCTGTTAGAGGCCCACTATAGATTTGGGCCACTTTCGGCATGTTGTCATTTTCGGCCTGTTAACGCCGGACGTAAACCATGGGCCATATGTGGCCCAACGTCATATTGGGCCCATTAACGGCCCATATAAAAATGATGATAATCTAGCCTGACTGAAGTTCCGGCCTGTTAAAGGCCCGTGTATTAGGTCGGCGCATTTACGGCCCGTCCAAATTTCGGCCTGTCAAATATCCGCATCGTAAATGGGCCACCATTTCGGCCTGCTAAGTCCAGTGGGTTATGGGACAATCAGGGCCCAATCTCACTTTCGGTCTATTAAAGGCTCATGTTTTTTATGGGCTCGAGATATTTACACCTGTAAATGGCCTATTTTTACTGAGGGCCCAAATTATGTTTAGGCCTGTTAAAGGCCCACTATGGGCATAGGCCTACCAGAAAAATTTGAAAGCTTATGCTAATTTAAGCCCAGATATTTTTAGTGGGCTACATGCCAATTTTGTCCCGTAATCATTTTTAGCCCAATTGGAATGGGCCCGACGAATGTTGGCATGTTGGGCTCCTACAAAGCTTTCGGCCGAATACATTACTAAGATAAACCTACACTATACAAAAATAGCGTCGTAATTACTGCAGCCTGTGGCAACATCATAAATGTTCTCTCATAACAAAATAAATTCCAATCATACAACAAAAGGCTTGTTGGCATAAAGTTTATAGTCCTTCCAGATAAAAGCACCATCAGATGTATAGAAGCACAGATCATTTGACCTGAGTGCTAATGTTTCAGGCTGTAGAATCTGATGGAGCAGCATGATCTCCACCTTTTTTCCGCCGTTGCTCTTCAACAATGAAGCGAATGTCTGATAGTCTGGTTTCAAAACCATTCATATCTTGACGACATTTCTCAACCACTATTCTTGTTTCCGAAACAACGTCCATTAGGGACTGGACTTGTGTCTGGAGCACAGATATATCACTCTATCTAGCAGGAAGATTTTGTTCAGTAGGCGATTTGGATGAGGTTACCTTGACAACCAACCCAGAATTACGCAGGAAGGCGCTTTTTGCACTATTAGTGGAGAGATACTGACGCACTGCAACAAGAGGTGACATTGTGCCTGTAGTAGCCTCATCACCTTCGGGTGGTTGTGGCTGTTCAATCATTTGTTCCATAGCTTCCTGAAAGTTTGAACTTGTAGATTAGTGTACCAGATAAGTTACTAATGAGAAAAAACAAACAAAGTAGGTTAAACTTTTATACATAACTTATTTTGGTGAACTACTGTAATACATTAGCATGTATTGTAGTGCCAACTACATAATAAAATCACTTTCGGAACATATGTCCATGTAGCATGCCTACTGTATTGTCTATTTCCTC
The DNA here is from genome assembly GCF_018294505.1 of Triticum aestivum. NCBI lineage: Eukaryota > Viridiplantae > Streptophyta > Magnoliopsida > Poales > Poaceae > Triticum > Triticum aestivum. The sequence goes on along the minus strand of NC_057810.1, from coordinate 455,958,154 downwards.
ACATTCGTTGACATCTAATGATAAAGAGACATGGTTTAAAGTAGGATGAACATAGTATGACATCATTCATATCATGGGCAAACAGATATAAAACAAACAGGCTATTTTATCATTGTGTGCGCACGTGAACATAACAACTAGATTACAGATCAAGACCAAAAGAATATCCTTCATCTCTTTTAAACCATGTAAGGTGAAATGATACGTTAAGACAACTGTGTATAAAAGTGAACAGAGTAACTGACATTGGCTGCAAACCAAGTAGTTAAATGAACACATCACAGTACCAATCAGTTCAAGGCAGGAGGAGTAAGGACTTACAACAGCGGCTTGAGCTGGTGTGCTCATGCCCTTCATCTTGCTGGTGTGGCAATGCTTGAAGATTTGCACTGCATTCGGTTCAGGTTCTTTTTGGTCCGCACGGGCTTTCCTCTGTATTTGGAACAAGTCAATATACATACGATAATATGGCACAAAAAAAGAAGGAAGTAGCAGCTATTTACAAGAGCCTCGCAGTGTGCAATATAGCTACGAGATCCTGTTGTCTATTGGAATTTCACTTTAGAATGGTTGGTTTTGTTCTTCAAACAGTTAGCCTAGAAGAAGATACACTTGTAAGGCACATACATAAATACAAGTTCAATATGTGGTCTGATCAAATACATATAGCCTACCTGATACTTTGGATCAGACCAGTGTTTAACGAGGGCTGTCCAGTCTTCATCTGTAATATATTCCACTAGAGATGTTTGGGCTATTTCATTGTTAGCCTTGCTTTCAAAGTGAGATTTTCTAAGGTGGTACTGATACTGTCGCAGAGCAGACTGAAAAACATGAGTGCATGCTTGTTTAGTTGCATCATCTTTCGGATCCAACTTGAACCTCATCTGTTGAAAAAAGAATGTGAGTCTTATTAGGAGGAAGCTAGAAAGATTGGGACAGAGCAAGACAATATTACTAATTGCGATGAATAACATTACTTACGGATAAATGGTCAAGGAAGGTGTTAAACTGGGTATTGTCTTTCTCATTCATGTACTGGATCCACGTTGGGAGGATACGCGCATGACACCTAACGGCAACGGCTGCCTCTGATACTAACTTGGCTGACTCTGTAGCATCACGTGGCCTTTTTAAACCTGCCTCAAAATGGATCTCCATTCTTCCTCCTTTATATTTTGTTAATCTATCAAGCATTATCCCTGATGTGTGTTTCCGCTTGCGCCGTGGTGCTACTTCAACAACGAATATGGAAAATGATAGTGTACATCAAACTGTGAGAGTACATATAAAGGAGCATGCAACTGCAACTTGACTCGGTTAGGTACCGTCTTGGTGTTGATCCTCATGAGGTTCATCTGATCTTGCCAAGTCCTGTTGTGTCAGCAATGCTTCGGAAGTAGTGTTAGGTGTGAAGGCAGCTTGGGAACTGGCCAGTTCCAGAGCAAACGAATGAGTAACTAGTTGAGATGCTGGTACAGTTGAAGCGGATGCTGCAGCTAGTGGAGCAGGTGATACTGTGTTTGTAGATTTAGCCGGTGGACTTGGACCTTCTACTGCACTATAAGTACCAGCAGAATCTCGACGACAGAACCTTTTCCATTTCACCCGGCGAGTAATAGCACTCCCTATTATATTATTTTCCTTGCTCTTTTTTGACTTTGCCATGTCAAGCTGTACCCACAACACAAAAGAATAAAATCACTCTTCAGAACTCATTGATGCATGATACAGACAAGCAATACTTTGATGTAAGACAACCGTATGAGGATGGAATATGTAAGAGAAACAGGACGGCATGACATATTCACAGCTACGATGTGCAAACTAAGCAGAAGGATTTTCAAGAAAATAGAAGTAATGCAAGCTAGACACCATATGAAAGATGCAACCAATATTACTCTGCCAAGTTAAAAGTTCCTTGTCATAAGTGGCAATTCGAAAAATTAGAAGCAGTACAACGTAGAAATCAATGCAAGATGCAACCACTATCAAACTGCCATGTTAAAAGCGTCCAATCATGAGTTACTGATGTGGGATACACAACAGCAGTACTTTGATGTAAGAACATGGTATGATAGATAGATGCAGTGTATTCTAGACACAGAAAGCCATGTCATATGCACATGTATAACGTATAAACTCAGCAGGTGCAATTTAATCAAAATAGAAGAATCCAGGCTAGACAACATATGCAACATGAAACCAATTATCACACTGTCAACTTAGAGCAAGCACCTACGATGGTGGAGTGCGGGAGATGAACTCATCATGTAGACTTGGGACTTCAACTTCATTAGCAGTAGCAGTGGCAAATCTAGAGAGTCTCTGTTTGCGTCGGTGCGGAGTACCACCAACATCCCCTAACTTACTCTTTTCCTTCCTATTTTCTGATATTGCCTTATGAATTCAAAACCACAAGAAGATGAATAAAATTAGCTCTGCATAACTGGTTGATGCATGATACAGACGAACACTACTTTGATGTAAGGCAAGTGCAGGATAGGAGGATGGAATATATACAAAAAAAGACAGTGTTTCATATTCACACGTATGATAGGAGGATGGAATATGTATGAAAAAACAATAAGCGGAAGGCATTTCAACAAAATTGGAAGAAATGAAAGCTAGGCACCATATGAACATGCAACCAATATCACTCTATCAGGTAAAAAGTGTCTCGTCGTAAGTGCCATTTCAAGAAATTAGAAGCAGTACAAGCTAGAAGACAATGCAAGATGCAACCTACATCATAGTCCCAAGTTAAATGTGTCTTATGGGTAAGTGATCGTTGCAGGTATAAGTTGTAAGCTACGCAGATGCAATTCTACATAATCAGAAGCAATACAAACTAGACATCATACGGAAAACGCAACCACGTATAACAGTTCCAAGTAAGAGCAAGCACCTGTGATGGTGGAGTAGGGGAGATGTGCTCATCATGTACACGTATGTTCTAGAAACGGGAACACGTGTCATATTCACAGGCATTATGTGTAAAGTAAGCAGATGCAATTCAAGTTAGAAGCAATACAAGCTAGACATCATACGCAACATGCAAACACATATAATAGTGTCAAGTTAGAGCAAGCACCTGTGATGGTGGAGTAGGGGAGATGCGCTCATCATCTACACAGCTACGTTGACTGTCCAGCCTTGTGTTGTCTTGCGAATCTTGTTGGGAGGATGGCGGAGTAGAATCTTTAGAGACCCCCTGTTTGAGTTGCTCCGAAGGACCACCATCATCCACTCCCGGACTAATTTCCTTCAGCTGTAATGATTTTGCATTGTGAAGTCAAACTGATAAGAAAAAGGAATAAAATTCGCTCTTCAGAACTCATTCATGCATGATACTGATGAACACTACTCGGATGAAAGGCAAACACATGATGCGAGGATGGAATATGTACGAAAAAATGGACGGCTTGACATATTCACACCTATGTTGTGGTAACTAAGAAGAAGGCACTTCAACAAATTAGAAACATTGCAAGACACCATATGGAAGGTGCAATCAATATCACTCTGCCAAGTTAAAACTGTCTCGTCATAGGTGGCGTTCATCAAACTAGAAGCAATACATGCTAGAAATCATATTCAAGACGCAAACCAATATCACACTGCCAACTTAAAGGTGTCCCATCATAAGTGACCGATGCAGGATACACAAGAAGAGTAGTTTTATGTAAGAACATGGTGTGATAGACAGATATAGGGCCTGTTTGGTTCATGACTTAGCTAGCCACGCCAAAGGTGTGGCGTGCCACATCTTTCTAGGTACACGTTTGGTTTTTTACTAAGGTTCGGCTCACCACAGCTGGAAGAGGCTTTTGCTGTAGAAATTTTTGCCTAAGGTGTGGCGCTCATTTTAGCCGCCACACTTTGTGGCGCGCCACACCTGCCTATGTTTAGGCGTGGCAAACTGAGGGCTCAACCAAACAGCCCCATAGTATGTACCAAAAACAGGAAAGCATGTCATATTCACATGTATCATGTGTCAGCTAAGCATATGCAGTTTACACTAATTAGGAGCAATACGAGCTAGACACCATATGCAACATGCAACCAGATATCACACTGCCAAGTTAGAGCAAGCACCTTGGATGGTGGAGTAGGGGAGCGGAGACTTGGACCATGTAATGCACTATCAGTACAAGGAGAATCGGTACAGATGCTCCATTTACGTTGCTACAAAGGACCACCATCATCGCCTTCCTTACTCTTTTCCTTCCTCTTTCTTGATTTTGCCTTGTCAAGTCAAACCCACAAGAAAAAGGAATAAAATTTGCTCTTCAGAACTTATTGATGCATGATACTGACGAACACTACTTTCATGTAAGGCAGCCGCATGATAGGAGGATGGAATATGTATGAAAAACAGGACGGCGTGACATATTGACATGTATGATGTATAAAGTGTAAACTAAGCACAAGGTGCTTGAACTTGTTAGAATCGATGCAAGCTAGAAACCATATGAAAGATGAAACCAATATCACTCTGCCAAATTAAAAGGGTGCCCTAACAAATGTATTTGACCAAATTAGAAGCAATACATGGCAACAGGCTAGAAATAATATGCAATATGCAACAAATAAAGGTGACACATCGTAAGTGATTGATGCAGGATACAGAAGAGAGGTAGTTTCATGTAAGAACAAGGTTAACACATAGATGCAGTGTGTACCAAAAATACGAAGGCATGTCATATTCACAGGTATAGTGTGTAAACTAAGCAGATGCAATTTACCCTAATTAGAAGCATTACAAGCTAGACACCGTATGCAACATGCAACCACATATCACACTGCGAAGTTGGAGCAAGCACCTGTGATGGTGGTGTAGGGGAAGTGTTGTCTTTAGGTACAGAGCAACGTTCAATATCTTCATTTAGGCTTGCTGTTTCTTGAGAATCATGTGGAGAGGATGAAATTGCATTCTTTATAAGAGTATTGCGTCTCATATTAACCCACGCGTGTGACTGTCTCATCATAAGCGATAGACGCATGATACACAAGAACAGTAGTTTGATGTAAGAACATGGTGTGATAGGCAGATGAAGTATGTACCAAAAACAGGAAGGCGTGTCATATTCACATGTATAATGTGTAAGCTAAGGAGATGCAATTTAACAAATTAGGAGCATTGATGAGGGATACACAAGAAAAGTAGTTTGATGTAAGAACATGGTTAATAGAAAGACGTAGTATGTACCAAAAACAGGAAGGCATGTCATATTCACAGGTATAATGTGTTAACTAAGCAGATGCAATTTACCCTAATTAGAAGCATTACAAGGTAGACACCATATGCAACATGCAACCACATATCACACTGCCAAGTAAGAGCAAGCACCTGCAATGGTGGTGTGAGGGAATTGTGGTGATCAACTAGAGAGCTATGTTGACTATCTTCATTTATCCTTGTTGTGTCTTGAGAATCATGTGGGGAGGATGACACTGCACTCTTTAAACGAGTAGGGCGTCTCACAGTAACCCACCCGAGTGACTATCTCATCATAAGTGATTGACGAAGGATACAAAAGAGCATTAGTTTGATGTACGAACATGGTTAATAGACATATGTAGTATGTATCAAAAACAAGAAGGCATGTCATTATCAAAGGTATAATGTGTAAAGTAAGCAGATGCAATTTAACCAAATTGGAAGCAATACAAGCTAGACACCATATGCAACATGCAACCACATTTGACAGTGCAAAGTTAAAGCAAGCACCTGGGATGGTTGTGTGTGGAAATTGAGATCATCAACTGCAGAGCTACGTTTACTGTCTCCAACTGCTGACACTGCACCCATTAGAGCGCTGAAACGCTTAGTGCTTATCTTCGAATTACACTGGAGCGACTTCTGTCTTTTCTTTTCTGTATTCATCAACACTGCATTAGAGTCTGAAATACCCATGCATAAAAAAACAATAGTGTGAGTGGGTGAAGTGTGTGCACAATTAGTATAGTGTAAAGGTAGCAGATAGCAGGTCGGTGAGAAATAAATGACGGGAGACATATGATAGCTCTACAACATGCATGTCACACTCAATTACTACAGGATTCTATGAAAATAACAGTCGACTGAAAGCAAATAGGTCAGTCCATTTTTTCTGCACCGTCCGATGTACAAAGAACGGGCAGATCGCCTTCATCTACCTCCAGCCAGTCAGTGTTGACAATCTTTTTTGAAACGCCAGCGACCATCGGCCCAGTATTCCTCCCCTGCCTGCGCCCTCCCCTCGACCTCACCG